>NC_135234.1:317954585-318609585 GCF_051348905.1 Ranitomeya variabilis | reverse complement strand
GACCATATGCTGGTGCAGTTGGCCCTGGGTTCCTCCTAATGCAGGACAATGCCAGACCTCATGTGGCTGGAGTGTCAGCAGTTCCTGCAAGATGAAGGCATTGAATCTATGGACTGGCCTGCCAGTTCCCCAGACCTGAATCCGATTGAACACATTTGACACATCATGTCTCGCTCCATCCACCAACGTCACGTTGCACCACAGACTGTCCAGGAGTTGGGCGATGCTTTAGTCCAGGTCTGGGAGGAGATCCCACAGGAGACCATCCGCCGGCTCATCAGGAGCATGCCCAGGCATTGTAGGGAGGTCATACAGGCACTTGGAGGCCACACACACTAATGAGCATCATTTCCTTGTCTTGAAGCATTTCCACTGAAGTTGGATCAGCCTGCAATTTGATTTTCCACTTTGATTTTGAGCATCATTCCAACTCCAGACCTCCATGGGATATTAGATGTGATTTACATTGATCATTTTTAAGTTTTACGGTTTTCAACACATTCCACCATGTAATGAATAAAGATTTACAACTGGAATATTTCATTCAGTGATATCTAGGATGTGGGATTTTAGTGTTCCCTTTAATTTTTGAGCAGTGTATATAAATAAAAAGGTGCAGTAATCAAAGGTGAATGATACCAGTTCTAATGGTACGGTACACAAATAAATGTATACCCATTTTTCCTTTTGTCTGGTCTTTAACCTTGTATGGATTCCTTGTACTGTATTTGTTTTCCTCTATTTTTCAATAAAGTTGTTCACTTTTACAATACAGACAATGTTATAGAGTAAAAAAAATTGTTTTTGCATGGCCTTAGGCCGGTTTCACATTAGCGTTTTGAGGAGCTGCGGACTTCCTCCGTGAAGCCCTGCCCTCGGCCGCACCTCCGCCGCTAGCTCCGCCTACTTCTGCATACAGCCTGTGTACCTATCTTTAACATTAGGTACGCAGGTCGTGCGGCTGTATGCGGATGCTTCCGCATGCGTCGTTTTGACGATGCGGCGACCAGCGTAGGACGCAGCTGGTAGCATTTTCTTTTTTTTTCTCCGCATCGTCAAAACGATGCATGCGGAGGCATCCGCATACAGCCGCACGACCTGCGTACCTAATGTTAAAGATAGGTACGCCGGTCGCATGCAGAAGTAGGCGGAGGTGCGGCCGAGGGCGGGGCTTCACGGAGGAAGTCCACAGCTCCTCCAAAACGCTAGTGTGAAACTGGAGAAAAATAAAAAAACTGCCAGAATAAGGCTAGTTTCACACTAGCGTTTTGGAGGAGCTGTGGACTTTTTTTTTTTTTTTGTTTTTTCACTTTTTTTTTTTTTTTTTTTTTTTTTTACTTTTGCCATGCTTCAATAGCCTAGAAGCTGGCACAACACGATCGGCTCTGCTACATAGCAGCGATCTGATGTTCGCTGCTATGTAGCAGAAATGCAGGTGTTCTATGAGCGCCGACCACAGGATGGCGCTCACAGCTGCCGGGGATCAGTAACCAGAAGCAGCGCCGACCTCCGATCATGTGACGGGGGTCGGCGATGCGCTCATTTCCGGCCGCCCGGCCTGAAGCGCTGGTTAAATGCCGCTGTCTGCGTTTGACAGTGGCATTTAACTAGTTAACAGCGGCGGGTGAATCGCGATTTTACCCGCCGCTATTGCGGGCACATGTCAGCTGTTCAAAACAGCTGACAAGTCCCAGCTTTGATGCGGGCTCACCGCGGAGCCCTGTATCAAAGCAGGGGATCTGACCTCGGATGTACTATCCCGTCCGAGGTCAGAAAGGGGTTAACTATTTTGTGTCACATAACTCTTTGGTTTAACAAAATTAAAATTCAAAATTTGAAAATTGCGAAATTTTCAACATTTTAGCCAAATTTCCATTTTTTTTCACAAACTCAAAAATTATCGACCTAAATTTACCACTAACATGTGAAGCCCAATATGTCACGAAAAAACAATCTCAGAACCGCTAGGATCCGTTGAAGCGTTCCTGATAAAAGGACACTGGTCAGAATTGCAAAAAATGGCCAAGTCATTATGGTCAAAATAGGCTGGGTCATGAAGGGGTTAAGACATTTGTTTTAAATTGTAAAAAAATTATAATAAAAGTAAATATTTATTCTATCAATAAATAAATATTTGAGTGAAAAAATCTCAACAATAAAAGTACACATTTGGTATCCCTGCGTCCATAACGACCCGCCCTATAAAACTGTCCCACTAGTTAACCCCTTTAGTGAACACCATAAAAAAAGCAAAAAACAACGCTTTATCATCATACCGCTGAACAAAAAGTGGAATAACACGCGATCAAAAAAAGTGATGTAAATAAAAGTGGTACCGCTGAAAACATCATCTTGTCCCGCAAAAAACAAGCCCCCATACAGCTCCATCACCGGAAAAATAAAAAGTTATAGCTGTCAGAATAAAGCGATGCAAAAATAATTATTTTTTATATAAAAGTTTTTATTGTATGAAAGTGCCAAAACATTAATAAAATGATATAAATGAGGCATCGCTATAATCGTACTGACCCGAAGAATAAACCATTCTGCGTATGATAAAGCAGTTTTAAACGCCCCCCCCCAAAAAAAAAAAAAATAAATAAAATAAGTCTCTTGTTCTTTGTTCTGCCTCACAAAAATTGGAATAAAAAGCGATCAAAAAAATGTCATGTGCCCGAAAAAATGGTACCAATAAACATGTCAACTCGTCCTGCAAAAAAACAAGACCTCGCATGACTCTGTGGGCCAAGATATGGAAAAATTATAGCTCTCAAAATGTGGTGATACAAAAACTATTTTTTTTGCAATAAAAAGCGTCTTTTAGTGTTTGACAGCAGCCAATCGAAAAGGGGTTTGATGTACTATTTAATATCGGATTTTTATCACCCCCTTAGGGAAAAATAATAAAATTAAAAAAATGTATTTATTTCCATTTTCTCATTAGGGTTAGGGGTAAAGTTAGGATTACGGTTGGAACTAGGGTTAGGGGTATGTTGGAGTTAGAATTGGGGGGTTTCCACTGTTTAGGCACATCAGAGGATCTCCAAACGCGATATGGCGTCTGATCTCAATTCTGTGTTGAAAAAGTCAAATGGCGCTCCTTCCCTTCTGAACTTTTGGGTCCAATTTCTCCTGTTATCCTTGGGAAAATAAAAAATTGGTGACTAAAAGATCATGTTTGTAGATAAAAAATATTTTTTTATTTTCACATCCGGGCATTATAAACTTGGTGAAACACCTGGGGGTTTAAAGTTCTCACCACACATCTTAAGTTCCCAGCATAAATTGCACAATAAATTTTGGGGTCCAATTTCTCCTGTTACCCTTGAGAAAATAAAAAATTGCAGGCTAAAAAAATCATTTGAGGGAAAAAAAAGGATTTTTTATTTTCACGGCTCTACTTTATAAATTTCTGTGAAGCACTTGGGGGTTTAAAGTGCTCACCACACATCTAGAGAAGTTCCTTAAGTGGTCTAGTTTCCATAATGGGATCACTTGTGGGGTTTTTTCACTGTTTAGGCACATCAGGGGCTCTCCAAGCGTGACATGGCATCAGATTTCAATTCCAGCCAATTTTGTGTTGAAAAAGTCAAATGGAGCTCCTTCCCTTCCTCGCTCAGCCATGCGCCCAAACAGTGGTTTACCCCCACATATGGGGTATCAGCGTACTCAGGACAAATTGCACAATAATGTTTGGGGTCCAATTTTTCCTGTTAACCTTGGGAAAATAAAAAAAAAAAATTGATCTGAAGTAATTGTGAAAAAATTAAAAAAAAATTTAAACATTTCAAAAGTTCCTGTGAAGCACCGAAGGGTTAATAAACTTCTTGAATGTGGTTTTGCGCACCTTGAGGGGTGCAGTTTTTAGAATAGTGTCACTTTTGGGTACAATATGTCACGAGAAAACAATGTCAGAAACACCAGGATCCATTGAAGCATTCCAGAGTTATAACCTCAAAGGTACAGGGGTCAGAATTGTAAAAATTGGCCTGGTCAATAACATGCAAACCACTCTTTGGGGGATAAAGTAAGCTCTGGAGCCAGATTCTCATGCAGATTAGTGCCCTACCCATAGCCCTGAACAGCTCATTTGCATCAGAAAGATTACCTTTAATGCAGTAGGGTAGAATTTGGAGCTAACAGATGTATTTAGTGTTTCATTGCAGCATGTGTATTATACCTCTATATAGCTTTACGTGCTTGCCGCACGTGTATAGTACATGCACACTGCTTAGCTACATCAAAATACATTACCCCATTCTAGGCATGTACGGTAACTAATCACATGACCTGAAAAGTTCCACTAGCTAGGACCTGCAACATCTGTGCAAATTTAGAGATCTGCTGGTCTTACGCTCCTGCCCTGAGACTGATCAGCGTGGGGCAGGAGGAGAGAGCAGTTTCCTGTGATTGGGAAGAATGTGGTGTTAACATACTCCTCAATCATAGGAATCTTCATCTTGTACAATAAGAAAGAAAAATGATGCCTAATAAGTGTCTTATAGACCCAAAAATATGGTGAATTAAACATGACCCCGCCACAAAAACAATTTTTTTTCCCGGAATAAAATGAAACGTCATACTGCCAAGCCAGGAAAACAGCCAGTCATTAAGGTCCTTCTAGGCCACATTCAGTATTTTACATTAGTATGTGTAATCCAAAACCAGAAGTGGTGACCTGTTTCTATTATTTTCCTCTGATTGTAAGCCAAAACCAGGATCGGAATACAGACTGAATGTGGCCCGAGGCTTGGTCTTTAAAGCCTTCTCCCTTCCCATACACCTTAGCTGCTGGCCAGTCTTAATCTATTGTCTATCCCATACCCTGGAGTGCTCACTCTGAGTGTGCCAGTGTTTAAGAGCGCTGCTGCTAGACATCTGTGGTGGTAGCATATCTGAGAAAACAAAAGGATCTTTAACTATGTCAACTATCATCTGTCCATTAGACTGTTGGCTGAGCAGTTTAATGTGTATTAGGTGCTCAAAAAGGTTAAACAAGTATTTGCCTGTTTGAGAGTCTCCCTATGCCAAGGACAGTTTCTTACCTTGATATACTCTAAAGGTACCTTCACACGAAACGACTTTGTAACGATATCGCTAGCGATCCGTGACGTTGCAGCGTCCTGGCTAGCGATATCGTTTAGTTTGACACACAGCAGCGATCAGGATCCTGCTGTGATGTCGCTGAATAAAGTTCAGAACTTTATTTGGTCGTCCGATCGCCGTGTATCGTTGTGTTTGACAGCAAAAGCAACGATACCAGCGATATTTTACACTGGTAACCAGGGTAAACATCAGGTTACTAAGCGCAGGGCCGCGCTTAGTAACCCGATGTTTACCCTGGTTACCAGTGTAAAATGTAAAAAAAAACAAACAGTACATACTTACATTCGCATCCCCCGCCGTCTGCTTCCCACACTGACTGAGCGCCGCAAAGTGAAAGTGAAAGCACAGCACAGCGGTGACGTCACCGCTGTGCCCTGCTAACTGCCGGCGCTCAGTCAGTCAGTGCAGGAAGCGGACGCCGGGGGACGCGAATGTAAGTATGTACTGTTTGGTTTTTTTACATTTTACGCTGGTAACCAGGGTAAACATCGGGTTACTAAGCGCGGCCCTGCGCTTAGTAACCCGATGTTTACCCTGGTTACCCGGGGACCTCGGCATCGTTGGTCGCTGGAGAGCGGTCTGTGTGACAGCTCTCCAGCGATCAAACAGCGACGCTGCAGCGATCGGCATCGTTGTCGCTATCGCTGCAGCGTAGTTTCGTGTGAAGGTACCTTAAGGGTATGTGTCCACGTTCAGGATTGCATCAGGATTTGGTCAGGATTTTTCATCAGTATTTGTAAGCCAAAACCAGGAGTGGAACAATTAGAGGAAAAGTATAATAGAAACATACGCACCACTTCTGCATTTATCACCCACGCCTGGTTTTGGCTTACAAATACTGATGTAAAATCCTGACCAAATCCTGATGCAATCCTGAATGTGGACACATACCCTAACAGAATATATTATAACACATATTGAAAGAAAAGAATACAAGTGAACCCCTAAAAGTGCTACTTTAAAGAAAAAAAAACTTGCCCCTCAAAATTGCTACATGAATGGAACTATTAAAAATAAATCTAACTGTCCTCATGGCTGTCGGATTAATTTATGGAGCGTAGCAATATGTTATCAATGTTATCTGAGTAAGTCTCTTCCAGCTGGCTAAGAATATTCTAGTTATGACATTTAATCAATAGGACGTTAACCACCCACTACAGTTCATGATTTTCTTGTCTCCCCTAAGGTTCATGGAACAGCATCCAGAAATGGATTTCTCTAAAGCCAAGTTTAGTTAATCCTCATACAGAAGGTCTTATCACTTTGGAGGTCTGTGTGCAAGCAAACCAACAGCAGCGATCCGTGTACCTGATGCCTCTACAACATTTCATCAGGAACCAATGTGCTCCACATACGGGCGACTAAGTGTTTCTACGGTGCCAGTAAAGTGAGAGGTCCAATGCTTGAACATGAAGAGAGGCATGCTGAGAGTTAAATAAAGACTATGTATATCAGAACTCATTTTAGTTTAGTTTTTTGGTCCGGTCTGTGAATAGCCACAATGTTTATGTCTAGTCTTACCCAAGAAGGAAATTCTATAAAAGCTGGGAACATCATGCATGTAGTACATGTGTTTTGCACTTTGGTCAGTATTGTGGAAGCCAGAACCTGGAGTGAAACCTAAACAGAAGGCACACATCTTCCCTTCCTGTTTTAGTTTACAGATACAAAATACCCATGTGTGAATGAGGCACCAGACTGAGTACATGACAATGACGTTTTATTGTAATTCATAGCTACATTTACATATTGACACAAATTACCATACAAACCCTAAACTTCCCCTCAACCTTTTGTAGAGTACTATGCAGCCGGATTTCTCTATTCCAGTCCCCAAAGCAACTCATTGGATCAGGAATTTGGGAAATATCATAAATGCTGCTGTTAGAGGAAAAAGCAGCCATGTTTTTTTTCCTTTTTAAAGCAATGTTTTTCATCAAGGACTAAAATTGAGAAAAGAAGCTACAGTAATTACTAAATTAGGCCACACTATGAATCCAACCCTTGGCAACTGTGATAGTAAGGGATAAGCTAACTTAACAGTGTTAGAAGGTTGTGAATAACTAACTTGGGGATTTTAAAAAGTCAAATAGTTGAACTAACATTTTCCTGACAGACATGTAGATGAATACATGCAAGTCTAACCTGACGTCTTATGCAACAGCATCTTCTAATTACACATATTATACAATTATATACATATGTAGATAACTCACAGCTCGACACTATGCTGCTTTCATGTAACATTTCAGAAATGGAAAGCAAAGCATTAAATGAGTAGTTACACCATTTACATTACATAGCACAGACTTGACCAAAGCCATTGTTGGAAAGAACCTAAATAGTTCCTATAAGGATTTCAACTTGAGAAAATAGCATGGGTGACATATGGATATAACTTGGTCTAGCCACAAAAAGGCCTTGACGCTTCCAGGTGATGATCTAGGAATTGTTCTTCTGTCAACAGTAAACCTTCAGTAGAGGGGTACCTGAAGAGTCTGTTTCTGTGTCTGGAAGGGAATCATCTTTCTGGAAGGTAGTTCCTGAAAAAGAATTGTATTACAAAGTCAAAAAAATCTACAGCAGTGAAAGCTTTAGCTTAAGAACATACAAGTCGTAGATGTGAATACACTCAGAAGGTGAAAAACGAACAGATCTGCTTTAGCAGGATATATGCCTAGTTCATTACCAACTAAAGCGCAGCTAGTAGTTTCAATACATTGGTAGGGGGAGTGCTTATTACCTAACCTTTAAAGAATGACTCTGCCTAACCATAATGACAGCTTAAGGTTAACACTAATGTTTTTTATGCAAGTATTGGGTCACTTGCATGGCATCTCATAATACAAATATTCTGACTCGCCTTACTGAAATTTGCATACATAATCCTAGGTACACAATGCCCAGGTAGTATTACTACCTCCACTGTAATATGTTCAGGCCTGTACAGTATGTGACAAGTGCTCCATCATACAAATACCCATATGGCCCAGGCCCTACTAAAGATTCCAGAGATGCTTGGCCCAGATAAGCCAGTAAGCATGGAATTCTACACACCCAAGATTTATCTCCTGTAACGATATATTCAAGTGTTGTGCAAAAGGAAATGGATTTCTAGTGAGAACTAAGCTAGCACAGATATTAACGGATCACCCTCTGCCCACCAAAATGTGCCGCCTGTAGGGGGTAATTTCTACAGAACTACAGTGATCAAATGCAAGCATTAGCAACAGTTAAGGGAATGTCTCATCGGAAAGTTACCCATTTAAATCCGTATTTGTGTTACATTTTTTTCACAATTATTAAATATTGTAAATATTACAATTAGTACTGTGGACATGGGCTACTTTAGTCTTATACTTCCCATTTCAAGAAATTCAAATCTATAAGCGCAATAGACTAGACTACAGCTGTGTAACCTGTCATTGTAATCCTGCCTCTGATAAGGAGTCAGCCATAAACTGTTCTTAAGGTACCTTCACACTAAGCGACGCTGCAGCGATATCGACGATGATGCCGATCGCTGCAGCGTCGCTGGAGAGCTGTCACACAGACAGCTCTCCAGCGACCAACGATGCCGAAGTCCCCGGGTAACCAGGGTAAACATCGGGTTGCTAAGCGCAGGGCTGCGCTTAGTAACCCGATGTTTACCCTGGTTACCAGTGTAAATGTAAAAAAACAAACACTACATACTTACATTCGCGTCCCCCGGCGTCCGCTTCCCTGCACTGTGTGAGCGCCAGCAGTAGCAGGGCACAGCGGTGACGTCACTGCTGTGCTTTGCTTTCCGGCCGGCACTAACACACTCAGTGCAGGAAGCTCTGAGCAGCAGCGCGGACGCCGGGGGACGTGACAGACATCAGAGGGCGAGTATGTCATGTTTTTTTTTTTTTTACTTTTACAATGGTAACCAGGGTAAATATCGGGCTACTAAGCGCGGCCCTGCGCTTAGTAACCCGATATTTACCCTGGTTACCATTGTAAAACATCGCTGGCATCGTTGCTTTTGCTGTCAAACACGACGATACACGCCGATCTGACGACCAAATAAAGTTCAGAACTTTCAGCAACGACCAGCGATATCACAGCAGGATCCTGATCGCTGCTGCGTGTCAAACACAACGATATCGCTAGCCAGGACGCTGCAACGTCACGGATCGCTATCGTTGTAAAGTCGCCTAGTGTGAAGGTACCTTTAGAAGGACATTCATCAAAGCAGAATTCTGCCAAGAAACGCTTTGAAATGTTGTAAAATTTGTGTCCCACCAGTTTGAAGCAGGTCCGCCAAAGTGGTTGGAGTTACACCCGCTCATCAATCAATTTCAGCTAAAGTACTGGTGGTTTTTATGCCAGAAATTCTGCTCTGGTCTGCGGACGGCACAGAAGAAGCACCAAATTCATTAAGCATTGTGTGGCTGTTAAGGACCTTTGGCACATTATACTCCAGCGACTGGCGTGCACATCACCAATCTTAAAGGGGTTGTCTGGCCTTAGTGTACAAGGACTTATGAATTCTCACAGCCCACACGCGCTGAGGATCCTCCAGTGCGGAGAGTGGGTGGTTGTGTGACCGTAAATATGCAGTTTGCATACTGCCACATTCTGACAAGACGTGTGCAGCTTCGTCGCACACTTGCATTGAGAAAGCCCACACGTGTCTAGGTGGTACATGACCTAGTGGATGCAACATGCTGCAATTTCATGCTGAAGTTGGATCACATGCACCCATATAAGTCTATGGGTGCATCCGAAACATCACACTGCTCTCGAATATCACCTGAGTGCAGTACAAAATTAATTTCTCCATCTCCGCAGCTTTTATTCGATTCTCGCATCAAGAGGATCGGACTGCAGAGCTGGAGCTGAGTGTCATTAGCATCTCGCATCGGATGTGATACACTAGTGGGACCCCATGGTAAAGGTGCAATGCATGGGACTAGTGTCTATACATGAGGCATCTCTTAAGCTTTCCTCACCAACAATAGCTGTTGTACAAGTATTAAGTTTCAGCAAGCCTGTTCAATACTTTTTTCCGGTGTCATTTCTCATTATTACACAACCTAATTTATGGACATCTATGGTTTCTTTGCCTCTGTGGACTGGATGGGGTTAACATCATCTGATGAGAATTTGATGTCAGTAACACCTTTAGGAATATATTTACTTTGAAAATTGTTCAATACTTATTCCACCCGTTGTATTCCAAGAGGCCTCTGCTCGCAAGCTTATCTATGAGACTTCAAGTGGATTTGTATATATATTTTTTTAATTCATACCCAACGATTTCTGCAGATGTAACATAACCGTTTTTCAAATACACAGCAGAAAATGGTGGCGTGGAGCAATATGCATAGCTTTTACAGCTGCTTTCAATATATACTATATGGAATAGTAGTGGAACTTTCTACAATATATCATAACTGCCACTTCTAAACATAACCTAATTGTCCTGCTCAACTAGGCTCCTACAACGCATCTCTGGCTGCAATACTAGACAAGCCAGTGGTGTTGCCAGTGCTGGAAAAGCATGACACTTTATGTACAACTTGAGAAGACAACTTGTAACTTCCTCTCCCTTTTTTTTTTTGGGGGGGGGGGTGGATTAATGAATGGTGGTCTGAAATCAGACATTACCTTTGTCATTTAAATTACATTTTTCTAACCATTTTAGCTTGCCCCCCCCAAAATATATTACGTTAAGGCTGCTAATGCTATAGGCTGGCTACCAATTATATACTACCCAAGCCTATCTCCAGTTTTACAAGAAGTAGAATATAGTGCAGGACACAACTTGAATGACTATTAGCAATATCGGGCAATCCAAATCACAGACCACCCAAGTGTGTGCTGCTGGCTACAGTAAATTAAGCAGCATCCTGCTGCTAGCACAGAATCTTCAGAGCGGCAGTGAGCATCATAGGACTTTACAGCTCTCGCACTGAAAATGGCAGCTACAAGTGACAAGCTGGCCACTGCTTAGTTTACTGTAGCATGCAGCTCATCAGCTAAAATCGCTAATACAGAGATTTAGAACAATTATACTGCAGGGTCCTGCACTATAATCATTTTATTGTGAAACTGGAGGTACGCTTTAACACTTCACACAACAGAACTCCTTACTGAATGTAAAAAAAAATAAACCATTATATGACAGTCACCCAGTGCCTTAGAAAACTGTGCCACCCAACCACCATGTGACAGATGTGTTCGCACAACACTTTAGATCACCTTTTAGATCATCAAAATGAACGTACACGGGGCACATGCCTGGTTATCTCTCATGGAGGATAGAAAAAAAAAAAAAACAGTTCACAATTTGATTTTAACTAATACATGCACACAGAATTACAGATACTTGCTAAGCAGATTATTCTGGAAAAGATAACAGCAGTCACTACCAACTACACGGTGGTCATTTCCAGGGATTCCAATGCGCTACGGGGTCAGGTAGCACAACTCCTTTATAGAGTAAGGCTACTTTCACACTAGCGTCGGGAACAACCCGTCGCTGTGCGTCGGGCCGACGTTCCCGACGCTAGCGTGGTCTCCGCCGCACAACGGGGGCAGCGGATGCATTTTTCCCACGCATCCGCTGCCCCATTGTGAGGTGCGGGGAGGTGGGGGCGGAGTTCCGGCCGCGCATGAGCGGTCGGAAAAAGCGGACCGTCGGGAGCAAAAAACGTTACATGTAACGTTTTTTTTTCCCGACGGTCCGCTAACACACGCCCAAGCGTCGCAAAACGGACGCGACGTTTTGCAATGCGTCGCAAATGCGTCGCTAATGTTAGTCTATGATGAAAAAACGTATCCAGCAAGAACTTTTGCTGGATGCGTATTTTCGGCAAAACGACGCATTTGCGACGTATTGCAGTTAACGCTAGTGTGAAAGTAGCCTAAGTGTGCTCATTTTATGTGAGATATTTTAGATATTTGGTTGTGTCTTAGAAATTACAAGCATTATGTTGATGCTTTAAAGGAAAGCGCTATATCACAAAATCCTAATAATGTATAGTGTAACCTCATACATAAATCATAAACACAACATCCCAATCCATTAAAAGGGATAAAGAGGCATAAACATGAACAAAAATTAGAAGTTCAATTATTTTATTTCACAATTTAATTACAAAATGATTTACCCAAAAATTTTTAAACAAAAGGGGTATTTCATAAAAAAATAGCAAATGGGCAAATGAATAATTGGCTATGGACTTTAGCAGCACTCAAAAATCTCTAGGAGATATACCGTATATACTCGAGTATGAGCCGAGAATTTCAGCCCATTTTTTTAGGCTGAAATTGCCCCTCTCTGCTTATACTCGAGTCATTCCCAGGGGTCGGCAGGGGAGGTGGGGCAGCAGCTGTGTAATCATACTCACCTGCCCCTGGCGCAGTCCCTGGTTCCCCGTCAGCTTCTTCCTGTAGTGAGCGGTCACATGGTACCACTCATTACAGTAATGAATATGGACCCCACTCCACTCCCATAGGGGTGGAGCCACATATTCATTACTGTAATGAGCAGTACCATGTGACCGCTCAATACAAGAAGAAGCTGCCGGGGAACCAGGGACTGCACAGCGCCAGGAGCAGGCGAGTATGGGGGCAGTGCGCGATATTCACCTGTTCCCAGTTCCACCGACGGCCACCGCTGCGTCTTCCCCGTCCTCTGCACTGACGCTCAGGTCAGCGGGTGCAATGACGCGATTAATGTGCGTGCCGCCCTCTCCCTGAACAGTCAATGCAGAGGACGAGGAAGACGCAGCGGCGGAACGGGGAGCAGGTGAGCATAGTAAGTGCCGGGGACCTGAGCGACGAGAGGAGAGTATGATTTTTTTTTTTTATCGCAGCAACAGCATATGGGGCCATAATCAATGTTTGTGCAGCTTTATATGGGGCAAATATCTGTGTGGAGCATCTTATGGGGCCATAATCAATGTTTGCGCAGCATTATATGGGGCAAATATCTTTACGGAGCATCTTACGTGGCCATAATCCGCACTTGTGCAGCATTATATGGGGCATATTTTAATATGGAGCATCTTATGGGGCCCATCAAACTTTATGGAGCATCTTATGGGGCTCCTGATTCAATATGGATATTCAAAAACACTTAACCTACTGATGTCTCAATTAATTTTACTTTTATTGGTACCTATTTTTATTTTTGACATTTACCGGTAGCTGCTGCATTTTCCACCCTAGGCTTATACTCGAGTCATTAAGTTTTCCCAGTTTTTTTGTGGCAAAATTAGGGGTGTCGGCTTATACTCGAGTATATACGGTACTCCTAAAATTGGTATATAAATATGGTCAGTTGAATTGCTGAAAACACAGGCTCAAAAAAAGTGCATTAAGAATAAATAAGTGAACCGATCAGATGATTGTATATATAATATTAAAGGGAATCTGTCACCACTTTTTTGGGCTACCAGGTAAAAATATTCAATTTAGTGTCACCTATGCATTATACCAGTACTTTTGATACCCCTCAACTCCCCACCTATCTATATAATCGTCTAAGGGGTACTTCCGTCTGTTTGTCTGTCTGTCACGGAAATCCCGCGTCACTGATTGACAATCAGTGACGAGCTTAGTCCGGCCGCGAATTGGCCCCTCCCTACTCCCCTTCCAGTCAGCGCCAGTGTGTCGCCCCATCCCGGACCAACTTTTTACAAATTGATGCTGCCTATGCAGCATCAATAGTAAAAAGAGATAATGTTAAACATTAAAAAAAAAAAAAATTAAAAATATTTTGTTATTCTCACCTTCCGACGTCCACCAATGCTGCCACCAGCTTCCGTTCCCAGTGATGCATTGCGAAATTACCCAGATGATTTAGTGGTCTCGCCAAGTCATCTGGGTAATTTCGCCATGCATCACTGGGGACGGAAGCTGGTGGCAGCATCGCATCGGGACAGCTTAGTTGGACGCCGGAGGGTGAGTATATAACTTTTTTTTTTTTTTACAGGGATATGGTGCCCACACTGCTATAAACTGCGTGGCCGGCTGTGTTATATACTGCGTGGCCGGCTGTGTTATATACTACGTGGCCGGCTGTGTTATATACTGCGTGGCCGGCTGTGTTATATACTGCGTGGCCGGCTGTGTTATATACTGCGTGGCCGGCTGTGTTATATACTACGTGGCCGGCTGTGTTATATACTGCGTGGCCGGCTGTGTTATATACTGCGTGGCCGGCTGTGTTATATACTGCGTGGCCGGCTGTGTTATATACTGCGTGGCCGGCTGTGCGAAGCGCGACGTACATACATACATATTTTAGAATACCCGATGCGTTAGAATTGGGCCACAATCTAGTGATCCATAAATACCGTTTATATTCCTCCTGTGGTGTGTAAATCTGCTCGGTCTGATGGATGGGGCTTATTGTCCATCTCCTAACCCCCCCCCCCCCCCCCCTCCCCAGCTTGCTGTACATATTTTCTGTGAATATCACAGATTGGGCATGTGCGGTAACTATACGCGGTATGCTTTGCCCTACTGTGGGCATAGCATGAAATCAGTATTGAGCATGTGCCGTCATACTCCATTACGTTCTATGGCCTGGAGGTAATGCAATACAATTGTGCGTTCTGTCACGCCGGAAACCTGTCAAATGCCCTGCACATTACACCGGAAGAATCGGAAAGTTAATCTCGGAGGACTTACCAATTCTTCCGGTGTAATGTGCAGGGCATTTGACAGGTTTCCGGGGTGAGGGAACACACAATTGCATTGCATTACTTCCAGGCCAAGGGAGGCGAGTATGGACATTTTCCATTTTATTGAGGCCAAACATTTACATCAAGAAGAGGTTGTCCTAGTAGTGATAGTTTATCATGCCTTGAGTAACGGCTGCCTATCAGTCATACGCACGGCCCATCTACAAACTGCCGTATGTGGACCGACTATGGGTATCTGAACCCGATCTCTACAGCCTCATGGGCATATGGCAGGCTGTTGAGTTCAGGTCAGGAAAATGCTGTATATAACAAACTATTTAAGTCCTAAATTAATCTAGTCAATTCTCACATACTCTTCAATGGTGGCACATGTACACACCGGAAATTGGGAACCCTTGCTTCACCACTGATCTCATCTCAAAGCCTTCAGTTTTTGGGGTTTGGTTTCCCCATCTTGAAACATTATCAATTACAACAAAGTACGTGGTTATAATATACAAAATATACAGCATTTATATACCTGGTGCACTGTACCGCCTCATGTTTCTTGCTATGAGATCTGCAGTTGTCTCTTGTGAAATCTTTACATCCAGAAATTCTAAAAGATGAAACAATTGTGGAACAAAGATCAAGTATAATGTTAAGAAAATGAAAATATATGCATTAACTGTAAAGGCGGACAATGTTTCCCCATAATGCTCCAATACTTTGTAGGATGCAATGACCAGCTCGTTATTACACGCAGAAATCCTACACCACTAACCAAATTGGAGTGATTAAACATATCCTTCCCTTCCCACACTGCAGGACTGGATCCTGTGCAGTACTTTAGTATTGTACAAGTGCCTGATTCATTAATCCCTATGCTGTGTATGCCGTACAAATGCACAAGACCCATGGCTGCTGATCCTCAACAATGGCCAAACAGAAAAGTTTCATTACTTCAACTGGATATGTGGCTCATATTTAACCCCTCAGACCACCAATACGTCTTTTTACTGACCTGAGATATGAGAGAATAGCATCCTCATACAGGTGACAATCTTGTAGCTTTCAGCTGTAACACTACAGCTGACAACTTTCTGCATCAGCCACAATCAGTGTTGGCACCGTCCATATCTGTTTAACCTCTTCAATGCTGCTGTCAATAGTGACTACAGCATCTAAATGGTTAAGAGAGTGGGGGCTGCCTCTTTATCCCCATTGGCACTCTGAGAGCATGATTGTGTGGTCCTGATGTTTGCCATGGCAATTCCCAGCCTTAGAGTCTGCCGGCTATAGTAACACATTCAGACGTTAGCGACATTTAGGTGGTAAAAATACACTTTTTCATTCGTGTCATGCCACTTTGCATTAATTCCTGAAAAGCACCTGAAGGGATAATAAAGTACCCAAAACCAATTTTCAATACATTAAGAGATGCTGTTCTAAAATGGTATCACATTTGGGGGGTTCCAATATATAGGACCCCAAAGTCACTTCAAAACAGAACAAATCCCTAAAAAAATAAGTTTTGTAAATTTGATTGAAAAAAAAAAAAAAAATTTGAAAAATTACTGCTACACTTTTAAATCTTCTAAAATGCTAACAAAATAAGATAATATTTTACAAATGGTGCTAACGTAAAGCCGACATGTGGGAAATATCACTTTGCCTTTACCCGAAAACAAGGGAGGCTAACCCACGTATCATTTCAGAAATGTCGCCAACTGCCAATGTTGCGTTGTAATTAACAACATATAAAAAAAATACCATCGCTCACACTAGATGGCTGCAAAATAGTCTTAAGGCATGCCAGTTTTTTTTTTTCTTTAAATCATAGTGTGCCCAGTCCCTAAATTGTATAGGATTTTCTTCCCTGACCATGCAGTTGAGGAAGATAACGCAGCTAGTGAAGTACACCGAGCATACGGTAAGGCTACGTTCACATTTGCGTTGTGCGCCGCAGCGTCGGCGACGCAACGCACAACGTAAACAAAAACGCAACAAAACGCACGCTAAAACGCTGCGTTTTGCGACGCATGCGTCCTTTTTGGCCGAAAGTTGGACGCAAAAAAAATGCAACTTGCTGCGTTATCTGCGCCCAACGCTTGCGGCCAAAAAAACGCATGCGTCGCAAAACGCAGCACAACGCATGTCCATGCGCCCCCATGTTAAATATAGGGGAGCATGACGCATGCGGCGACGCTGCGGAGCCCGACGCAGCGGCGCCGAACGATAATGTGAACGTAGACTTATTCACATCCACAGTAAAACCATGCCAGATTTTCAATGTGATTAGGCTGGACAGCTGGCTAGTGACGTGGCCATTTACTTCTGCCTGCAGATTTGTGGTTGGGGAAGTGAGAACTATCACTCTAGGACTAGCTGATAAATGCATTACCCTTTTGAAGAAACCCATCTCATTGATATGTATATAGGACTGCTTTTTCTGGCGGGTCTGCACCGAAACCCACCTGATAAAGTTAACAGAATTGTTAATGGTGTTATTTGTTTCAGGTATTCAAAGACGCCATGAGGTTAAATAGTAATCTGACCATTCTGGCGTTTTCTTCTCTGAAACCGCTCTTTACAATACAAGTTAAAGGGCACCTGTCACCCCGTTTTTTCCGTATGAGATAAAAATACTGTTAAATAGGGCCTGAGCTGTGCATTACAACAGTGTATTTTGTGGACCCCGATTCCCCACCTATGCTGCCAAAATACGTTACCAAAGTAGCCGTTTTCGCCTGTCAATCAGGCTGGTCTGGTCAAAAGGGCGTGGTGCCTTCCCCCAGATCTTGCTTAGTTTTCCGTTGGTGGCGTAGTGGTGTGCGCATGTCCAAGGTCCCGAATCCACTGCACAGGGGAGTGAAAAGAGCGCGATGTGTGCGATTTCATTGGTGATCGGTGGGGGCGGCCATCTTCCTTTGGCCGCGCGTGCGCAGAAGCGGCGCTCTGCTGGCCGCGGCTTCAGGAAAATGGCCGCGGGATGGCGCGCGTGCGCAGATGGAGATCGCGGCGGCCATTTTCCTGAAGCAGAATTCGCATCTCGGCTTCAGGAAAATGGCCGCCGTGATCTCCATCTGCGCACGCGCGCCATCCCGCGGCCATTTTCCTGAAGCCGCGGCCAGCAGAGCGCCGCTTCTGCGCACGCGCGGCCAAAGGAAGATGGCCGCCCCCACCGATCACCAATGAAATAGCACACATCGTGCTCTTTTCACTCCCCTGTGCAGTGGATTCGGGACCTTGGACATGCGCACACCACTACGCCACCAACGGAAACCTAAGCAAGATCTGGGGGAAGACACCACGCCCTTTTGACCAGACCAGCCTGATTAAGACAGGCGAAAACGGCTACTTTGGTAACGTATTTTGGCAGCATAGGTGGGGAATCGGGGTCCACAAAATACACTGTTGTAATGCACAGCTCAGGCCCTATTTAACAGTATTTTTATCTCATACGGAAAAAACGGGGTGATAGGTGCCCTTTAATGGGAAGACTCAAAAGACACCCTGGACATATGGAGCGTTATTGTGTGAAAATTCATTTTCAGTTCTTTCATTGTTGAGTTTTAAAAAGAAAAAAAAAAAAGCTTTAGGACAAAAAATAAATCTACAGAATTTCCTGCATATTCCTCAATGGGCTCACCCGTCAGAATAGGACGCTGTGCGTACATACTCAAGGTGATCTTACAGCGCACATTAGAGACATGCCCAAGATGGCATATGGAGGCAGTATGTTTAAGGCTAGGTTCACATTGCGTTAATGGGTGTCTGCTAGCGGACTCCGTTACATGGCGCAATTGTCGCAATTAACGCTATGTAACGGGTCCGTTAGCGCACCCATTGACCGCAATGTGCTAACGGATCGCTGACGCATGCCATTTTCGGCACACGCTAGCGATGTCCCGTTATTTTCGAACGGACCTCGAACGTGGCTTGCAGCGTTCCGAGGTCCGTTCCTCGCTAGCGCAGATCTGGCATCTGCGCTAGCGGGATCGCCAAACGCGATCCCTTTTGGGACATTGCGTTAGCGCAATACGCTAGCGTATGCGCTAAATGGATTGCCCTAACGCAATGTGAACCTAGCCTTAGCCTCCGGCACACCATTTGGGGGAAGTATTTCTCCTATAAATGATGAGGGCGCTATCATATAAAGTATTTTCATAGCATGTTTCTTTTCTTAAAAAAAAAAAAAAAAGGAACATTTTATCTTTGTGGGGTCAGTTCCTATTTTAGCAGAATATATGCAGATGAAAGAATAAATGGAATGAGACAAACGTTTCCATTCATTTCACACTTAAGACACATCCCACCCATTTCCCAATTATCCGCACCATCCTGGCTGGTCAGTGCAGACTCCTGCATGCTTTCATTGCCACTGTCTGGGGTTTTGACACCATTCTGGCCGTTATGCTGTTGCCCATTGCCTCCTTTGTCACCACCGCGTCCACGTTTTCGTGCCTTACGGGTGCTAATGCGTATAATACCCCGCACTAGCCGACACTCGGCATCTTGCTCTTCCAGTTGGTAGTCCTGTGTCAGGCTGCTGATTAATTCTGTAATTTTGCTGCTCTTTTCCAGGAAAACCGTCTCAGAGGTGCATCTTGCCAGTTCATCAATCTGATGGAGGCTAAACAATTCTGTTAGCTTGTGCCAGATAAGTTCATCAATCTCCGCACTGGACATAGAACCACTCAACCTAGGCAACTCTGGATCGGAGTCCCGCAATGAGGAGTAGTAGTCCTTGGTAGAACTGCGGGACACAAGTGGTTGCAGTGGAGCGGGGGGCTCTTTAATGGGTTCTATATCAGTGGCACCAGTCGGCCTATTATACACAGGCACACCCATTAATTTAAGATCTGGGTAACTAAAACTATTGCCAAGGGCCGTTTTCTTGTCTCTAACAGTAACACGAGGACGGGGGCTACTTGCAGGATGCCCATTCACAGGGGGACCAGATGAGTTCTCTACAGGGCAAGGAAGATATATGTCAGGGTCTTTCTCTGGGCAACAACTGCAAGACACCACATAGCACAGTACAGCTTTGGAAGTTGCCCATGCCCGGTAGAGAGTGGGACAGCATGGTGGCTCCTCTGGTGGGGTCTCAGCGGACCCCGATATAAGAGTTATGTCTTCCGGAGGACTTCTACGCCGGGAATTTGGATGACCCGATGTCTCATGTATAGGAGGAGGAGCTGGGTGGGATACCCGACCAGGAGGAACAGTCACAGGATGGGGTCGGGGCATTGCTTCATGAATAAGTCCTAAGGAAAAACAAAATACAAATCAATCAGTTGTACATTCTCAAGCTTTCAATCTTACATTTTCACATGGCAGACAAAAGACAATTCCCCATATGCCCGGTTTAGGAGAGAGTAATTTAGGTTTGTTGGCACAATGGACGGCACACAGATCAACGGAAGCCCATGAATAAAGACAAAAAAAAATACAACATGGACTAGTCTTGTATGAGAGGAGAGTGTCAGTTTCAATTGTACAGAGTGGTGCAGACTGGCGCAGAGAGGCAACTGGCATTGGCAGGCATTGGTGGAAACTTATCTTAGGGGCTACCAACAAGGCTTTGTATGAAAATGGAGTAAGACTGAATCTGCAGCAGCTGTGTTTCTATGCCTCTACATGTGATCACAACCATACCAGGTTAGCATGACCTTATTTATTTACTCACTCGGATAAGACCCTATTTGCACCATCTTGCTCCTAGTTTCTCCATAAAATGGCTTGTGGCATCCATTTGAAGTTCCGTGCTCCCCATCGCTGCCTGCCGTGCACCTCACATATACCCCAAGAGCACCACAAGCACATCAACCTCAGCTGTCCTACTAAGACATGAAGTATAAAACTGCAGGTTGGTAAAATGAAGGAAACCTCAAAGAGGAAAAACTTTTACAGGAAGGGCAATATCTGTACAAGAGTATAAATATTCCAATACCACAGCTGACAAATGCCCTGTGAGCCCTGGGCCCATTCCCTGCGTACTGCTCCAGAATGTGCCCAGGCTCTTACAGACTGCCTATGGTCTCTGGTGTCCCACACACTCAACAGACTATTGCAGGGACTTCCACGGGTCCCGACCTGCTTGCTCAGGAAAACGTCTCGGTAACTGTGGCCGACTCCAGCGTCCACTCTCTATTCTCGAGTGACAATGCCATAGTACAGTCTCATCTGGCAGTGTCCCATCCCTCGCCATGCGCTCCTCTCTCCCCCATTCCTGTAGCTCACTGTGAGCTCCTCTCCCCGTCCCTCTAGCTCGCCGTGCGCTCCCCTCTCCCTCTTGCTCACCGTGTGCTCCTCCCCCCATCCCTCTTGCTCTGGCTGAGGTGCGCTCCTCTCTCCCCTGTCCTTCTTGCTCACTCTCCGCTCCTCTCCCCGTCCCTCTTGCTCGCTGTGCGCTCCCCTGTCCCGCTGTGATGCGCTCCTCTCTCCCCCGTCCCTCTTTCTCAGGGTGCGGTGCGCTCCGCTCTACCCCGTCCCGCTGCGGTGCGCTCCGCTCTACCCCGTCCCGCTGCGGTGCGCTCCGCTCTACCCCGTCCCGCTGCGGTGCGCTCCGCTCTACCCCGTCCCGCTGCGGTGCGCTCCGCTCTACCCCGTCCCGCTGCGGTGCGCTCCGCTCTACCCCGTCCCGCTGCGGTGCGCTCCGCTCTACCCCGTCCCTCTTGCTCAGGCTGTGGTGCGCTCCTCTCCCCCATCCCCCTTTCTCAGGCTGTGGTGCTCTCCTCTCTCTCCGTCCCTCTTGCTCAGGCTGTGGTGCGCTCCTCTCTACCCGTCCCTCTTGCTCAGGCTGTGGTGCGCTCCTCTCTCCCCGTCCCTCTTGCTCAGGCTGTGGTGCGCTCCTCTCTCCCCGTCCCTCTTGCTCAGGCTGTGGTGCGCTCCTCTCTCCCCGTCCCTCTTGCTCAGGCTGTGGTGCGCTCCTCTCTCCCCGTCCCTCTTGCTCAGGCTGAGGTGCGCTCCTCTCTACCCGTCCCTCTTGCTCAGGCTGTGGTGCGCTCCTCTCTACCCGTCCCTCTTGCTCAGGCTGTGGTGCGCTCCTCTCTACCCGTCCCTCTTGCTCAGGCTGTGGTGCGCTCCTCTCTCCCCGTCCCTCTTGCTCAGGCTGTGGTGCGCTCCTCTCTCCCCGTCCCTCTTGCTCAGGCTGTGGTGCGCTCCTCTCTCCCCGTCCCTCTGGCTCAGGTGCGCTCCTCTCTCCCCGTCCCTCTTGCTCAGGCTGTGGTGCGCTCCTCTCTCCCCGTCCCTCTTGCTCAGGCTGTGGTGCGCTCCTCTCTCCCCGTCCCTCTTGCTCAGGCTGTGGTGCGCTCCTCTCTCCCCGTCCCTCTTGCTCAGGCTGTGGTGCGCTCCTCTCTCCCCGTCCCTCTTGCTCAGGCTGTGGTGCGCTCCTCTCTCCCCGTCCCTCTTGCTCAGGCTGTGGTGCGCTCCTCTCTCCCCGTCCCTCTTGCTCAGGCTGTGGTGCGCTCCTCTCTCCCCGTCCCTCTTGCTCACTGTGCGCTCCTCTCTCCCCGTCCCTCTTGCTCACTGTGCGCTCCTCTCTCCCCGTCCCTCTTGCTCAGGCTGTGGTGCGCTCCTCTCTCCCCGTCCCTCTTGCTCAGGCTGTGGTGCGCTCCTCTCTCCCCGTCCCTCTTGCTCAGGCTGTGGTGCGCTCCTCTCTCCCCGTCCCTCTTGCTCAGGCTGTGGTGCGCTCCTCTCTCCCCGTCCCTCTTGCTCAGGCTGTGGTGCGCTCCTCTCTCCCCGTCCCTCTTGCTCAGGCTGTGATGCGCTCCTCTCTCCCCGTCCCTCTTGCTCAGGCTGTGATGCGCTCCTCTCCCCGTCCCTCTTGCTCAGGCTGTGATGCGCTCCTCTCTCCCCGTCCCTCTTGCTCAGGCTGTGGTGCGCTCCTCTCCCCGTCCCTCTTGCTCAGGCTGTGGTGCGCTCCTCTCTCCCCGTCCCTCTTGCTCAGGCTGTGATGCGCTCCTCTCTCCCCGTCCCTCTTGCTCAGGCTGTGGTGCGCTCCTCTCTCCCCGTCCCTCTTGCTCAGGCTGTGGTGCGCTCCTCTCTCCCCGTCCCTCTTGCTCGCTGTGCGCTCCTCTCTCCCCGTCCCTCTTGATCGCTGTGCGCTCCTCTCTCCCCGTCCCTCTTGATCGCTGTGCGCTCCTCTCTCCCCGTCCCTCTTGATCGCTGTGCGCTCCTCTCTCCCCGTCCCTCTTGATCGCTGTGCGCTCCTCTCTCCCCGTCCCTCTTGCTCAGGCTGTGATGCGCTCCTCTCTCCCCGTCCCTCTTGCTCAGGCTGTGGTGCGCTCCTCTCTCCCCGTCCCTCTTGCTCAGGCTGTGGTGCGCTCCTCTCTCCCCGTCCCTCTTGCTCAGGCTGTGGTGCGCTCCTCTCTCCCCGTCCCTCTTGCTCAGGCTGTGGTGCGCTTCTCTCTCCCCGTCCCTCTTGCTCAGGCTGTGGTGCGCTCCTCTCTCCCCGTCCCTCTTGCTCGCTGTGCGCTCCTCTCTCCCCGTCCCTCTTGCTCAGGCTATGGTGCGCTCCTCTCTCCCCGTCCCTCTTGCTCGCTGTGCGCTCCTCTCTCTCCCCTCCCTCCGTCCCACTGTAGCGCGCACTTACCCCGTCTGCGCTGCTCTGTCCCGTCGTCCTCTCCTCACTCCTATTACTACTTACATTGATTAACTTGACAAAGAGTAAGAGGGTCGGTTCCGGATTTTTCCGGGTTCCCCGCAGCCGCCAGCTTCCGTTTCCGGCACCACCGCCCCTACCTGTCGAGTCGACCAGGTGAACCCTTCAGCCACGCCCCTTACCTGCTCGCTTACATTATGCTTTCTCCGGGCTCGTACGCCACCTACCGGTGACGTACCGGTATCTGCAGCCTAGAAATAGACTGACGTGACTGGTCTGTCGCGCGTATGGATGCGAATCACAGCGTGTAGTGCATCACCAGAGACTCTGGAAATGCTCACCCTCGTCATGCTGCTTTTAGTCGTACACAATTATGTAGTCACTAGAATGTAATAAGTCTTGTGAAGAGCTTCAGGACGCAAGTAACTAGCGTTGTCTCCGGAAAAATGGCTGCTGGCAACACCTGTATGGGGGGAGAGTGGAGTACTTCTTAACCGTGGCAGCACGACCTCTAGTGCCTCGCTGCATCGTCACATCATCACCCCCCTCCTTCTATTCGGGCGATGATGTCACATGTTGCTAATAGAGAGCTGCAGAGCAGCAGATGTTCAGCGAAGGAAGATGGGGAATGAGAGGAGATGCTATGTGCATGGTCATGCAGAAATAGGAAAGAGGCCTCAAGGAGACGCTAACCTGCAAGTCATTATCAAGACTACACCAATGGCTTTGAAGTGAGATCATCACACCAAGTCAGTGATCACTGCAGGATCCCAGCACCCGCGCAGGATCCTAGCACCCGCGCAGGATCCTAGCACCCGCAGGATCTCAGCATTCCCAGGATCCCAGCACCCCCAGGATCCCAGCACCCGCAGGATCTCAGCACCCCCAGGATCCCAGCATAACCAGGATCCCAGCACCCGCAGGATCTTAGCATTCCCAGGATCCCAGCACCCCATGATCTCAGCATAGCCAGGATCCCAGCACCCCAGGATCTCAGCATCTCTACATCTTCAGGATCTCAGCTGCTCCAGCGACATTGCTGTGAGTAAAGTGATTCTGGGACAATGACTTTGACATCACCAAGGAAGCTGCATCTTCACTGAACCATCCCTCCCTGAGCTCCTGAGCCTCGCTCACTCTTGCCTTTCACTACTCGGTTGTGTCTTGCAATGCCTTTAGTGCAGGGCAGTGCTTTGTGGAGTCTTCAGCGGGTTTTCAACCATCCAAGGTCTTCCAGGGAACCTCAGACCAAAGAATCCAAGTCTGTGCCTTCTCAAGCCTCTTCCTTCTGGAAGTCATCCAGTGGCCCCAGCATTTTCCTTAGAAGACTTTCCTCTGCTCCCTGTGCGTCCCCCAAGCGCTCAGCATCTGCCCCCCAAGGTATGCGTGATATACCTTTAAAGTCTTCTGCTTTTCCCAATGATACTCCTTCTAAACCTTCATCTTCGAGAAGACAGGACTGCACTCAGGAAAAAAGCTTAAGTAAGTCCATTTCAGTCCCTCACACATTCACTTTGAAGCCAAATGCCATTCAATTACACAAGAACAGTAATACATCCCTACATGGTGTTGCTTCTAGCAGTGCACTTGCTTCTTCACAGAGTGACATTTCCTTATCTCATTCTTCTCCTGACCCTCTCACCTCAGATCCTCCTGCACCAAAAGCATCTTCTGGTGAACCTCTCATAAACCCAGGAGATCCTTTCCCAACACTTTCTGAATTACAAGCTGTTTTTGACCTAAAACCATTACCTCCAAAATTGCCCTCCCCACATCTAAGCATTAAGAGCCAGTCTGTTAATCCAGCATTTGATGATAATCTCTTTAATACTGCAATCAGTCCATCCCTTCCCAAATCATCATTCTCTTTAAAATCAAATGGATCTCAAGCCACCCCTCGTAAGCGTTCATCATCATCGTGCTCCTCACATAATTCTGCCCCTGCTCAGTCCCCTTTGAAATCTTCCCCCCCACCCTCATCCCGAAGAGCCTCTACTCAAGGTGAACATCTTCCTGTAACTCCAAGCCCCCCGTGGTCAGAGATAATAGAGGCTCGGCGCCGGTTACTGGCAGTAGAAGGTCGCAGAAGGGCACTATGTGCATTAGAGATGCGGATACAACAGGTACATTGTGTATTCCTACAAGCTGAGCTTCGAGTGGCGAGGCAAAAAGAAGGTTTGGCAAGAATGGTGGAGGCTGCTGGTCGGGCAGAAGTGCAAGCTGCAGTTCATGGCCAGAGAATCCGAAGAGTACTTCGACGCCAGAAACCACGACTTCTAGCTTGTGCTTTGTGTGTTCCGTGGCCTAGTAAACAGGAGCGACGTGGTGGACAGCATCCAAGACATCCACGCTGTGCTCTTTTTCAAGGTAGAAGTCAAGTGCTTAGAGCATGTGTTAGTGGAGAGGAACTAGGGACAAGGGATTAGGAAAGATATCTTTCTTATAGTTCTAAATATTATCACCTTTGCCTACCGTAGTCTAAGATTACTATAAACACTAGAACAGCCTTTTTGGAACCTTGCTTTCAGGAATAGTTGGCGACAAGAATATTGCTTCTGCGCTCCAGGGCTTGTTTTACATCATCTACATTCTTTTACCAAAAAAAACACTGCATTAGTTGTGTTATTTACTATTGTGAGGTTCCACAAGCCATGAGTGAAGTGGGCACTGTGTATTTCTTAACTAGAAACAGTGCACTTTGGACATTTGCATGCAAGCTTTTGCAGAATACTTTGTTGATGGCTCACATTTACCATTTACCGAGCTGACTATTGTCATGAAAAAGGAGTTCACTAGGTGAGGTGGATCCTCTAAACCCAATGTCTGGGTGGGCAAGGACGTCAGTACAGCAGACTGGAGACCGTCATCAGAGGTAGTGATGGCCACAGACAAACTTAAAAGTCTAAAGGTACCGTCACACTAGGCGATATCGCCAGCAATCCGTGACGTTGCAGCGACCTGGATGGCGATATCGCTGTATTTGACACGCAGCAGCGATCTGGATCCCGCTGTGAAATTGCTGGTCGCTGCTAGAAGGTCTGCACATTATTTGGTCGCTAGGTCGCCGTGTATCGCCGTGTTTGACAGCAAAAGCGACGATACCAGCGATATTTTACACTGGTAACCAGGGTAAACATCGGGTTACTAAGCGCAGGGCCGCGCTTAGTAACCCGATGTTTACCCTGGTTACCAGCGTAAAAGTTAAAAAAACAAACAGTACATGCTCACCTGCTCGTCCCCCAGCCTCTGCTTCCTGACACTAAAGCGCCGGCCCTAAACTGAAAGTGAAAGCAACAGCGGTGACGTCACCGCTGTGCTGTTAGGGCCGGAGCTCAGTCAGCGTCAGGATGCAGAGGCTGGGGGACGCGCAGGTGAGCATGTACTGTTTGTTTTTTTAACTTTTACGCTGGTAACCAGGGTAAACATCGGGTTACTAAGCGCGGCCCTGCGCTTAGCAACCCGATGTTTACCCTGGTTACCCGGGGACCTCGGCATCGTTGGTCGCTGGAGAGCGGTCTGTGTGACAGCTCTCCAGCGACCACACAGCGACGCTGCAGCGATCGGCATTGCTGTCGCTATCGCTGCAGCGTCGCTTAGTGTGACGGTACCTTAAAGGCCCCGTCTCACATAGCGAGATCGCTAGCGAGATCGCTGCTGAGTCACAAGTTTTGTGACGCAACAGCGACCTCCATAGCGATCTCGCTATGTGTGACACGTACCAGCGATCAGGCCCCTGCTGCGAGATCGCTGGTCGTGTCAGAATGGCCTGGACCTTTTTTTGGTCGTTGAGGCCCCGCTGACATCGCTGAATCGGTGTGTGTGACACCGATCCAGCGATGTCTTCACTGGTAACCAGGGTAAACATCGGGTTACTAAGCGCAGGGCCGCGCTTAGTAACCCGATGTTTACCCTGGTTACCAAAAAAACAAACAGTACATACTCGCCTTTCGGTGTCCCTTGCCGTCTGCTTCCTGCTCTCACTGACTCCCGGCCGTACAGTGAGAAGTGAGAGCGCAGCAGTGACGTCACCGCTGCGCTCTGCTCTCACAGTACGGCGGCTCAGTCAGAGCAGGAAGCAGACGGCAAGGGACCTGGACACCGAAAGGCGAGTATGTAGTGTTTGTTTTTTTTGGTAACCAGGGTAAACATCGGGTTACTAAGCGCGGCCCTGCGCTTAGTAACCCGATGTTTACCCTGGTTACCCGGGTGCTGCAGGGGGACTTCGGCATCGTTGAAGACAGTTTCAACGATGCCGAAGTCGTTCCCCTGATCGTTGGTCGCTGGGGAGAGCGGTCTGTGTGACAGCTCCCCAGCGACCACACAGCGACTTACCAACGATCACGGCCAGGTCGTATCGCTGGTCGTGATCGTTGGTAAATCGCTTAGTGAGACGGGGCCTTTACTAGAAAGTAATACCAAGACACAGGTGTGTCTTGGGAGGCTTTATATAGGCCTAGGAAGATCAACACATGGGAGCACGGCGGGCTACTTGAAAAGCCCAACGTGGAGCACAAAAAAAATGATTAGCAGACCAAGGTGTAGGGAGCAGAGCCCAGATCTGGGACAGGTGTGTAACAACTGTCAACTCTTTTTCCTGCTCACAAGGATCTAAGACAGGAACATATGAGACGTTTAGTAGGGTTCTAACACAGGCCATACACTTTAAGTAGATGTTAAAGAAAAAGAAAGGGCCTAACAGTGGGAGAAGGCTCCCATAAACATTCGATGGTTGATTAGTCCCAAGAAAAATGGCGGTCCATCCAACATTATTCTGTATTGTCATCTTAACATTGGATGGCTGTTTCTGCTGTCGGAGCATGTATGTCACATGGATTAAGCAAAGCTCAAGCACTGTTCAATGCTCACTGCATGGCTTGGGCATGAAGAATGACACCATCCCTAAAGCTTTGCATTAGGCATATCGCAGTGTATGAGTTTTGCACAAAGTGTTTCCTTAATACATAATAGAAAACAAAGTGATTGCTCTATGTACAGAGACCGCGTAAGCAGTTTCCCAGTGTGAGGGTCCTGTTTCTTATGCATCTCAGTATCCTGTTCACCTGGGAGAGTATGGGGGAAGGGTGTTATCATATCGGGATTACCTCTTGGCTAACCTTAAAGAGGTTGACATCTGAAAAGTTATAAATCACCCTATGCGATGGATAGGTGAAAACTTGCTGATCTTTGGGTGTCCGTCCGCTGGGGCCCGCACCGATGGGGCAGCATGTCTGATGCTCGACCAATGCCCATTCATTCGCTAAGGGGCTTCTAGAAAATGCCAAGCGCAGTGCTTGGCAGCTCTATAAGAAATGAATGGAACAGTGGTCGGGCCCTAGACTGCCGATCAGTGCGGGTCCCAGTGGTCAACACTCACCGATCAACATGTTATCACTTGCCTTAGATAACTTATTTTACCGCACAACCCCTTTATTTCTTAAGACAAGATTAGGCTGTAAGGAAGTGTGCAAGAACTTTAGAGGAAAGGAAACTAGGAATTCAAATGTCATTCTCTTTGTGGTATTTACAGGATTCCTTAATAGTCAATATACCATATTTTCTTTTCCATCATGTTTGCATTGTAGGGGGTTTTTGTACCTCCCAACAGGAACTATAAAGATGAGAGGGTTTTTTTTTAGTACTGGAAACAATTATGTTAGCAATTTGGCTTACTAGCAGCTACATAGGCAACAGGAAATGTGGAAAATGGCTGTAATCTGCATTTCAGGCCTATTGATCTCTCTATATATAGCATTTAGTGAGCTTAAGCATCTATATATCATGTTAGAGTCAGCTATTTCTACTTTCTTCCTTAGCTACTGTAACAGACAAGTGGGGTTATTTAACATTATTTTCAAATACAAGAATAATTACATTACTGTTATTAGATACAAAATAATTTCATCCTGTTACAAATGTTCAATATTTTCTATAGCAGCCTCTCTGAATAGATACGGTATATGAGAAACTTGATATATTTATATAGTGAAAACATTACTCTGGCACAATGAATCTGAATGTATAAGGTAATGCTGCCTAAATAATGTGATGCCGAAACCTGGAGCCCAAAAGTCATACCTAGAAGCTGAGAGGTGTGAGGGAAGATTATTCACCTTGATAGAAGGGATTCTAGAAAGCTGGCTACACGCATTTTGGGATTTCTTCAGCCCTGTATTAAACATGTTCAATAGCAAGGACTGATGAAGGATATTTTTTATGAGTGAGCTGTCTTTGATGTATACACCAATATCACTAGTTTAACCTTTCCATTTGCCTGTCAATAAAAAAGATGCCTGGCAGAATCAGGTACAGCCATGCGTTTCAGGGTAATCTAATGTACTTTGAATGTTTATCCATTGCATGACGATAATATGTTTAGAATGAGTTATTGATTACCATGTATGTTACATTGTACTCACTTGCTGATGATCACTGGAACTCTGGTATTTAACTGAATGGTTAAAGTTTACAGAATGTTTGTAAAGAAGGCAATATGTGGGTATGTAACCTTGCTCCTCTCTGATCAGCTAGGCACTTGTAGTGCCTTATAGATAAAGTGCCACCTGCACAGCTCTTAGCTTCTCATCCTGAGGAAGGTTGGATGTAAAGAAAGAGATAATACTCAATGTATCAGTACTTTTGTCAGAATTATTGGCAGTATTTTGCATCAGTATTTGTAAGCTAAAACTAAGGCTTCTTTCACACTTCCGTTTTTACAATCTGCACAGGATCCGTCAAAATGTTGAAATGACTGATCCTGTGCAGATTGTAAAAAACGGGTGCACTGGGCCCGTTTTTCTGACGGACCCGTCGAGGCTATGTTCACCTGTTGTGTATGCGTCTTCGCAGCGGTTTTCCTCTGCGAAAACGCATACACAACACAACCCAGGTTTAAAAATCATTAAAAAAAATTAAAAATCGCAATATTCTTACCTTCCGGCATCCCGCGCAACGTTACCGATGCTCGCAATGCTCCCGGCAGCTGGCGTTCCCAGTAATGCCTTGCATGCAATGACCTGTGATGACGTAGCGGTCTCGCGAGATCGCGACGTCATCGGGTCATTTTTTATTTTTACATTATATCTTGTTACTATTGATGCTGCATAGGCAGCATCAATAGTAAAAAGAGAGAGAGCAAGCGAGAGAGAATTTCTCTGACTGGAAATTCTTCCACACATGCTCAGTTTCAAAAGACGGGACCCATCGCTGGATTTCTGCTTTTGACAGTCAGCGACGGATCCTGCGTCCATAGGCTTCCATTTTAGCCAATGACGGGCAGCGCAGGATCCGTCGCTGAGCGATTTTCCGACCTGCAGAAAAAACGTTCCTCTGAACATTTTCTCCGCCTGACGGACAGCGGTTTTCCGACGGATCCAGTGCACAACGGATGAAACGGAAGGCCATCCGTCACAATCCGTCGCTAATACAAGTCTATGGGAAAAAACAGGATCCAGCAGAAAAATTTGCTGGATCCTGTTTTTTCAAAAATCGACGGATTTCGACGGGAGCTAAAAGACGGAAGTGTGGAAGAGGCCTAAGAGTGGGTTAAGAAGAACACATAAGACAAACCAATCTTCCCATGAAAAATTTTAAGAATCATTAGGCTATCAAGAGTCCTAGAAAGCACTTAAATGTTGTTATGGTAATTGTCCCCTCCACAAGTAATGAGTGATCTAATATTATTTGAAAAGGAGTTTGTTGTCCCTACTGTCCGACAGCAGAAGCTGTACATGTGTTTGGTGCACTTCTCTGCACACCTGCTGACAGATTTTAGGACTGCTTAAAAAAAAATTGTCTACACCTCATAGTGGAAGTATTCTCTGTAGATAAACAAGATTGTAATGGCAAATCCATATGTAGCAGGTTAGCTGCATGAATTTCTATAACTAGAATATCCTTCCCATACACCTGAATGGCGTTGCATCTGTATCATCTGCAAATGAACATATACACTGTAGTTACAGAAAGCTTTATTGTAGATTATAAGCCCTTACTGGCAGGTCCATCCTTCTGTACAAGCCGTTAAATTATTAAAGAGGTTCCCCAAATTGAGAACAGGGCATTGAAATACCCCATCAGAATGGAGCTTGCATGCACATCACAGCATGTGCACCATTTCAGAGACTCCGTTCTTGGGATCAGTAGAGGTCCTACCATTTGGATTCCCAGTGAGCTGCAAACTATCACCTTCCCTGTGGAAATGTGATAACTTGCCGAGTTGGGAAAAACACTTTCTTGAATCTTTTCAGAATAAAACCTAGCTTTCTGTAATGACAGATCCTCTCTGGATGTCATGTTGCTTGTGGTTTGGGCATCATGAAATGGCTGTCTGGTTTCCTTTAAGTGAATGAGGCTAATCTGCAAATGAGTTGACAATGGAATTCAAAATCTGATGCAAAGAGACAAAAACACAAAAGCTGAAATGTAGAGCTAATCGACATTAGCATGAAACTTATTAGGTATACAGACATTTGCTGAATTTAGGGCATTTATTGATTTTTAGCAATGCTGTAATGAGCATTTTCATGCTTATCTTTAGGTCTGTAAAACTTAAACATATTCATTTAAGTTGGAAAAAAAAAAAATTCTGTATAAATGTTGTCTCCCAGGATATTTATGGGCTATTATAACTTCAGGGACCTTGTGGAAAACCACTTTAAGGCCAGTCTCACACGTCCAGATAATTCCGGTACCGGAAAAATTTGTACTGGAATTATCCGAGTCCGTGTGCCCGTGCGTTTCTGTGGCACATCAGTGTGGCACACGTGTGCCGCCCGTGTGCCGACTGGGTACCACACGCACCGTGCAGGAGACAGCCCTAGAGATAAGTGCTGTCCCCCCACGTGGTGCTGAAGCCCCCATTCATATCTTTTCTGCAGCAGCGTTTGCTGTAGAGAAGATATAAATAATCCTTTTTTTTTTTGTTTTTGGTGTTTAACATAAAGATCCCTGTCCCCACCCCATGTGCGCCCGCCCGCTGTTATTAAAATACTTACCCGGCTCCCTCGCTGGCGCTGCTTTCTGTCCTGGCCGCACCTTCTACTGTATGAGCGGTCACGTGGGGCCGCCGATTACAGTCATGAATATGCGGCTCCACCTCCCATAGGGGTGGAGCCGCATATTCATTTCTGTAATGGGCGGCCCCACATGACCGCATACAGGAGAAGCTGCGGCCAGGACAGCCCCCTGACGAAGGCTCACGCCGAAACGCGCGTCGGGGACTGGCACATCCAGGAGACAGCAGCAATCCAGGTAAATCCTGCTCTGGGCACTTCCCTTTCATTATACTTACAATATTTACCATCTATTGATAGTACTATTAACCATACCTGTGTCAGTGCCCACTATACCTAACAGCAGTTACCTGCATTAATTAGTTATTCCAGCAGTCGATTTTTTGCACTTGTGCACTTTATATTCGCACTCTTTTTTTGCACTTTGGCCACATATATATTTTCTTGGCACTCTATGCTGGTATAAACAGAGTAATATCAACATTTATCAGTCCGATATTCAACGATATATATATTTATCTATTTATTTATTTATATCATGTTAGTACTGTAATATTTTGGGACTGTTTTTTGTATGCTGCTGTGTCTCCTTTGTGTGCCCCATTTTTTGGTTTCTTTTTCCCCCCTACCAATTTATGTAATATGAATAAGGCCAGGATCACACATACACGAGATACAGCCGAGTCTCGCAGGTGAAATCCCTCCTCTGGCGCCGGCACTTGGGAGCGGAGCGTGCAGCTCCATGTATTGCTGTGTGGCCGCACACTCCGCTCCGGAGTGCCGGCGCCAGAGCTGGGTTTTCACCTGCGAGACTCGTCCGTATCTCGCGTATCTGTGATCCCGGCCTAAGGAGATGGGATATTTCCACAAAGATGAGGAACTTGTTCTCCCAGTTACACCAGTATAAGAATGAAATCAATCACTTCTGTAGGAACAGTGTCTCGTAGATATCAGTCATATAGAAATAGTTTGTTGTAAATGGGCATCCAGAAGGGGATGGCTGCTTCAGGTGCATAAAGGTTACTTTCATGAAGGGATGCAGGCAGCACACATGCTGTAACCGGTTGGCTTTGGCTTTAGCTGAAGAAGTAACTGTGCCTCAGCTCTCATTTATATTCTATTAGTATGTATCAGGTATGCTCTGCAACAGAAAGCATTGCAATATTTTCATCAAGTGGCTTTCTCCCAAACAGGCTAAAACAGCTCCTTCGAAAGTCAATACATGAAGATATCCATTATTCACTGCTTTATTCTGTTGTGTAAAAGGAGCCTGTCATGGTGCACATGCAGTCTGATCTGTCCACAGCATGGTATAGAGAAGAAGCTGAGCAGAATAAAATATAGGTTAGTTAGAAAAGTTCCAGTAGAATTCATACAGGGAAGACTGTCAGTCACTGAACTGCAATGCCCATTTTCCTCATATGCATACAAACGCCATGGATTTCAATGAATAAAATTCAAATTTTACTGAAAATTCTCCCAAAAAATGTATATAAATCTGATCAGTTCCTCCAGCTCGTTACCATCCTGCCTGCAGATCAGATACCAGTCTCAACATGAGAAGTTCCCCTTAATACTGTTGGCTTGAGCGAATACCTAATTTACAGTAGGAATGAAGGAATCACTGTTCGGATCTTCTGTGCATCTTGAACTTCTCTTGGGCTTGGTTCACACTAATGTTTGGACATTGCGTTTTTCGGTTTCTCAAAACGGAACAGACAAATGGAATTCCTATCCATTCTAAGGGTATGTGCACACGTTGCGGATTCCATTGCATTTTACCTGCGGATTTACCACAGATTTTGTGCAGAATTCGCCTGTGTTTTTACACCTGCAGATTCCTATAAAGGAACAGGTGTAAAACGCTGCGGAATCCACACAAAAAATTGACATGCTGCGGAAAACCGCAGCGTTTCTACGCAGAATTTTCCACAGCATGTGCACTGCGGATTTGGTTTTCCATAGGTTTACATGGTACTGTACAACGCATGGAAAACTGCTGCGGATCCGCAACGTGTGCACATACCCTAATGGATCTGTTGAATAACTGTTGCAAATAAAAGCAAATGGGCCCTGTTGATTGTGCAATTCATCTGGGTTCCAATATATGTCCATTTTTAGAAATGCATCATGCTACATTTTTTCTTCTCTCTAAAAACTGAGACATAAATGAACTCAATAATCAGTGGGGTTCCTCTGGTTCAAGACACAGATAATATCTGAACAGAAATGTGAACATAGGCTGACCTAATTATGGAGGACAAAATCAGTCTGGTATTCAGAACAGCAAATACACTCACATCAAACTTGAATCCTGAGACATATGATGAGATTCAGGTTCTGCATCTCTTTTTCTTCCCATTCTTAATTGGAACCCAAAGCTATTTCCATGGTATTTTGTTAGTTGTGACCTTAAGCCATTAATGCCGATGGGAAGTGGCGTTCTAACGCTGCGCTTTTTGTGTTGGGGTATTTTCAGCCTGATTATTCAAAACCACTCGAATATTCAGTTGTGCCAGCACAAGTAAGTTGCCCACATTTCAGGACGCTTCTACTTTCCTGATCATGGTAATGAATAAAACAATATATGAATGTATGTACAGAGGATATTTGGAGATCTAGTAAATCATTGATTTTGCTGAGTTGCAGTCTTACAATAAAGTTTTATTTTGCTATTCACAAGTGTTTCTTATTAATGTGTTTGTGCCTCAGAAGAAGATCAATATATCTAATGAAATGTATTCTAAATCTTACATCTTTCTTTGGCTTTTAACATAGGAAATTCCTTCCCCAGATGTTTCATTCTGGTATTACTTATGTATTTTAAAGCACCATTAATTCTAGGGTGTTGTATATTTACATACATAACATAAAACACAATAAATATGAGCCAATACTGAGCCCCTGCTACATCGGGAGAGAGGACCCTGTCTGTCCTTGGGGGCCTACAAGCAGTTGTGGACCAATGACTAGGATGGAAAGAAGAAAGCTGCATGCACATGTCCACTACCTTCTATGCATTCTGCGGGTGTGTAATCCTCTTAGAAGAAGCAATGTAGGACATCTTATCAGAGTGGTGTCCAACATTACACTATTTTTCTACACACTTCAGCTGTGTGAAATGAGTGCCCCTCCCCTCGATCAGCACTTCTAATACATTTTTACCATTTTTTTTAAGTACAATGCTATATTGAATATAGACTTTGACATATACATTATTTACATCCTTTATAAATTAGTTTTAGCATTTCTATTAGTGATGAACTCAAGTGCTTGTTACTCGAGTTTGCCTAGGGTGCTCGGGTATGCACCGAGTATCGCGGGTGCTTGAGTGACATGTTCACTTCCCTGCGACCACATGTTCACTAATGTGCACACATTCTTTATATTGAAGCAGGAAGAGTAAAAACAGTGAACAATAAATTGTCATCTAAATTTTAAACTGAAAAAAGAAAAACGTACCGATATACATAGCATAAGTCAATATTACTTTAAAAGAAAATCAATTCATGCAAACCTTACTAATGTCCTGAGCTGGGTCTGAAAAAGCCAAAGAAAGGGAGTCATAAGTGCAGGAGATGGAGATTCCAGAGCAGCAGATGATACAGATTTATCAGAGGCAAGAAGGTTTGGACACCCTCAATAGTGGAAGAAGACATTTTTTACATGATCTCAAATCACTCCAAATTTCGGGCCACTGGGTGTCTCCCTTCTATTTATCTAACTTGCTATCAACTGCCTGTCTGGTGTCTAGCCGCAGAGATGCCCAGACAAATTTCAGGAAATCATTGCTGATCTCTATCATTGCTCATGCCCTCCTGTTTACAATCTGTACACAGGCATGACATAGAGGCAGGCATATTACATGAAGTGAGGGAAAGGACGTTCCAAGACGTATAGTACCGATAGGATCCTAACAAAAGGAATCTTCCCACATTACAGATCATGGCAATTGTGATAATTTCTTGACATATTAGACTGGTTAGTGTACCATAAGCAGTTTAAACATGTGGTGATTGAGGGTATTGAGACAATGTTTTTTTTTTCAAGTTTTGGATGAGGTATGGGTCCCTTTAAAATGGAGCTGTCACACACCTTTCAGACTGTTTGGGACATCTGGAGGAATGATTGTCCCAAGAAGAAAAGGTGAACACTAGCATGAGTCCGGTGCCATGCCAACAGTAAAGTATCCTAAGACCATTCATAAGAGGGGTTGGTTTTCATCCAGGGAGTGGGCTCACTCACAATTGTGCATAAGAACACTGTCCTGAATAAAGAATTGTAGCTAAACATCATCCTAGAGCAACTTCTCCCCATCATTCTGGAGAAATTTGGTGATATCAATGCTAGTGATGAGCTAGCACTAAAATGCTCGGGTGCTCGTTGCTCTGGTCGAGCAGATTGGTATACTCGGGTACTCGGCCAGAACAACGAGCCCAATGTAAGTCTATGGGAGACCCGAGTATTTTTACCGTGATCCCCCGGGGGTCCTTTTAAGGTCTAAAAACATCTGAAAATGATGGAAACACTGCTCAAATGACACAGGGACATCATGGGGATTGCCCCAGGAAGCATTCCTGACTCCTAGTTCACAGCTTTAATCCAATTTTTCCGAGATTCATGCCCTTTTTCCCAGTACTACAAAAACACATTAAAACGAAACCAAAACAGTTACTTGGAAATATGTTAAGGCGCATCCTTAGCAGGTTAATGCCTTGCCTGTAAGGCCAAATATTTAACCCCAGACAGAAAATGTCCTCCCCCACTTAGGCTTAGTTCAGACGCAGCGTTTTTGAAGCGTTCTTCAAGTTTAACATTGCTTTCAACCACTACAAATGCATTCACTGGGAAATGTCATTGTAACATTTAACAACCCTAGCTGGCCATGTGGTGTGTGACACATAAGCAGGCCCACCTTGTTTCATTTATGAAGGAGGGACTCTTAAAGTCACAGAGCCTATTTTTACTGGTGCATCAGGTGGCATTAATCTTCTTAAAGGGAACCTGTCACCCCCAAAATCGAAGATGAGCTAAGCCCACCGGCATCAGGGGCTTATCCACAGCATTCTGTAATGCTGTAGATAAGCCCCCGATGTAACCTGAAAGATTAGAAAAAGAGGTTAGATTATACTCACCCAGGGGCGGTCCGGTCCGCGGCCTCCCATCTTCTTACGATGACGTCCTCTTCTTGTCTTCACGCTGTGGCTCCGGCGCAGGTGTACTTTGCCTGCCCTATTGAGGGCAGAGCAAAGTACTGCAGTGCGCAGGCGCTCGGAAAGGTCAGAGAGGCTCGGCGCCTGCGCACTGCAGTACTTTGCTCTACCCTCAACAGGGCAGACAAAGTACACCTGTGCCGGAGCCGCAGCGTGAAGACAAGAAGAGGATGTCATCGTAAGAAGATGGGAGGCCTTGGACCGCGACGTCCATCGGATCGGACCGCCCGCCCAGGTGAGTATAATCTAACCTCTTTTTCTCATCTTTCAGGATACATCGGGGGCTTATCTACAGCATTACAGAATGCTGTAGATAAGCCCCTGATGCTGGTGGGCTTAGCTCATCTTCGATTTTGGGAGTGACAGGTTCCCTTTAAAGGGCCATTATTAAACAGTGGGTCTCCTAAGCTGTTGTAGCCTAGGCTGTGAGTGGAGGGGCTGCCAAGAATTACGACGCACCACAATACCCCTGTCATAAGATGTCCAGGGGGGACTCCTGAAAAAGTGTTGCATTGAATTCAAGGCCTGCCCTGCTGCCAATTCATATGTACCCCAATAAGCCTTTAAACCCACATACTGGATGGGCCCATGAAAATCCACTTCACAATATGCATTTTGTACTCCGTACTTCTTTGTTTTACACATTGGCAGCAAGGCCAGCCCTGCTGCATAGTCATATGCACCCCATTACACCTTGGAACCCACATACTGGATGGGCCCAGGAAAATCCACTCGCATTTTTTAATGGTATGATGGTTCCCTCTTTGCACAATTATTTACAGGAGAATTTGGCAATTTTATTTGCCATGTTTTTAACACTAAGGTTCAGAAACGGCTTTAAAAAAGGCTAATACTTGCAATACAATGCAACATTTCTCTTCCTGAGCCCGCAGACGACATCAGCCAAGAGACAGCAGGAACAGCTAATTCGGCAGATGATGGCTCTTCATTCTGCGGACCTGCCTCTCAATCTTCCTCAGTTGTAGCTGGAATGTCTGCTGCGGCATCTTCTGGGACAGCGTCTTCAGGGACGGCATCTGCTTTTGTGCCCCAAACTGATGCCACCCAAACCACACAAAGAGCTGTCAATCCGTTGGCATTAACTGAGCCCCCCCCCAAAAAAATAAATAAATAATAAAATAAAGGATCAGAAAACTAATAGGGTAAATGACACCATAGATCTCCTCAACAAGTCTGCCAGGGAAGATTATATGGATTTATTCGGCTCTAGTATATCCAGCAAGGCTCGGTTAATGTCACCGGATAGACAGACAAAGTTTATGATGAGTGTGCATGCTCTATTGTCTGCATTTGAAGACCCTGCACCAGTACCACTAGCGGAAATTGTGATGGGAGTCACTCAGAGTGTGCGGGCAAAACCACCACCACCACCACAGCGTGATGACAAATGTTATCACCGGCCTCCCAGCAATTACTCATACTACTCTGATTCAAACACAGAAAACTCTGGGTATAGCCCTGACTACACTATTTTAAATTAGTTACAAGTAGTGTTGAGCGATACCGTCCGATACTTGAAAGTATCGGTATCGGAAAGTATCGGCCGATACCGGCAAAGTATCGGATCTAATCCGATACCGATACCCGATACCAATACAAGTCAATGGGACTCATGTATCGGACGGTATTCCTGATGGTTCCCAGGGTCTGAAGGAGAGGAAACTCTCCTTCAGGCCCTGGGAACCATATTAATGTGTAAAATAAAGAATTAAAATAAAAAATATTGCTATACTCACCTCTCCGACGCAGCATGGACCTCAGCGAGGGAACCGGCAGCGTTGTTTGCTTAAAATTCGCGCGTTTATTTCCTTACTTGAAGTCCCAGCTTGTGATTGGTCGCGTGCCGCCCATGTGGCCGCGACGCGACCAATCACAGCAAGCCGTGATGTAATTTTAGGTCCTTCAGGATTTTAAAATTACGTTCTGGCTTGTGATTGGTCGCGTCGCGGTCACATGGGCGACGTGACCAATCACAAGCCGTGACGTCACGGGAGGCTGGACACGCGCGCATTTTAAAATGTGCGCTTGTCCTGCCTCCCGTGACGTCACGGCTTGTGATTGGTCGCATCGCGTCGCGACCAATCACAAGCCAGAACGTAATCCTGAAGGACCTAAAATTACGTCACGGCTTGCTGTGATTGGTCGCGTCGCGGCCACATGGGCGACGCGACCAATCACAAGCCGGGACGTAATTTTAAAATACTGAAGGACCTAAAATTACATCACGGCTTGCTGTGATTGGTCGCGTCGCGGCCACATGGGCGACGCGACCAATCACAAGCCGGGACGTCACGGGAGGCAGGACAAGCGCGCATTTTAAAATGCGCGCGTGTCCAGCCTCCCGTGACGTCACGGCTTGTGATTGGTCGCGTCGCCCATGTGACCGCGACGCGACCAATCACAAAGCCGGAACGTAATTTTAAAATACTGAAGGACCTAAAATTACGTCACGGCTTGCTGTGATTGGTCGCGTCGCGGCCACATGGGCGGCACGCGACCAATCACAAGCCGGGACTTCAAGTAAGGAAATAAACGCGCGAATTTTAAGCAAACAACGCTGCCGGTTCCCTCGCTGAGGTCCAGGCTGCGTCGGAGAGGTGAGTATAGCAATATTTTTTATTTAAATTCTTTCTTTTACACATTATTACATTAATGTTGTTTCGATACCGATACCCGATACCACAAAAGTATCGGATCTCGGTATCGGAATTCCGATACCCGCAAGTATCGGCCGATACCCGATACTTGCGGTATCGGAATGCTCAACACTAGTTACAAGCATTGCAGACAAGTTGTAAAGCAGGTCCATGTTATTAAAGTTTTCCAATGTAAACTGTGCAGGAGGTGTGGGTTAAATCTGCGCTGCCTTAATGATGAAGTTCAAAGGATAATAAATTTAGACGGTGGTTTATTCAACATCATGTTGTATGTGGAATTTCCTGAAGAAGAGGTCGCACTGACCTTGAAACGCGTTGAATAAACCACCGTCTAAATTTATTTTCCTTGGAACTTCATCATTAAGGCAGCGCGGATTTAACCCACACCTCCTGCACAGTTTACATTGTCATACGGCCGTTGATCGGCTTGTGGATCTGCAGCAGCCGAAATCGCTACATGCTCTTCATTCAATAAAATCAGGTGAGCAATTCTAAGAAAGCTCTCTTGGTTATCTGTAGGATAAGACCCTATTTTGCGCTTTGTGTCTCCATTTTTTGCCCTACAGTAATTAAAGTTTTCCACACAGTTTTTCATTGCCAACACGAGACCTGCTTCTCTAACAAATGACCAAGCACCTTATTGTCCTAAAGGCTACATTCTTGTTATTTAGTTAAACTAATAAGTTATTTTGAAAAAAGGTTTAAATCAATTTTGATATTAGAAACACTTTATGACAAACATAATAATTTATTTTTTATGTTTTGTAATAAAGTTATAGTTTCAACATTTCATGGAGTATTTTATCAACATTAACATAAGGGGTATACACCATGTTCTTAGTAAAAATAACACAATTGTGACACTACTCTAGAACATTTGCTGGAGTGGTGATACAAATGTATTCTGTGACCTAATGAACATACGAGATCTAAATATCTGCCTAGGGCCACACCTTCTGACGGGGCCCCCATGAAGCCACTATGGTTACCCTGAGGTCACGGCACCGCACACACCACCCGACACACAACAATTGGCCCTCAGCATCATATAAGCTGATAAACCAAGCCATGATGGAGAAGAGACATGTGATGCTCTCTCTCCCATCAATCATAATAATAATAATAATATAAGAATAACAATATAATAAAAAAAAAAAAACAAGTAAGGCTAGTTTCAGATTAGCGTTTAAATCCACAGCGTTTAAAACGCATCCGCAAGTGGTGGAAAAAACACATATAAACGCGTACAAACGCGGCGTTTTTTAGATGCATGCGTTGTCGCATGCGGTTAAGAAAACGCCGCGTTTGTACGCGTTTATATGCGTTTTTTCCTGCGTTTGTGTTTTTGGTGCGCATGATGAGAAATTTCACAAGAGAAAAATCAAGATAACCAGACACCGCCAATGGGACTACAGAGGGCGTGTATTATGGGATCTCTATATATAGACCCTAGGGCTACTGAAATTTTAACAGTTTGCTACTGTATCCTGTGTCATGATGGCTCTTCGCATGGAGAGCTTTTATTTCAACCCTAGATTTCAGCTTCAAAATGTTTTTTGCCTGTGCTTTTGCTTGGGAGCAAAACAGAAATCGCGAAAGATGGAGAAGGAGACAACGTAGGCGTTTTTGGAGGCACCCCATTATCGAACTACGTGAGAGCCGTGGAGCCTATCACATGCTCTATGCCGAGCTTAATGCCAACCCGGAGAAATTCCAGGAATACACCAGGATGTCGCAAGACTTGTTCCGGGACTTGCTTTCTCGTGTCCAAGGAGCCATACGGCGACAGGACACCCAGCTCCGTAGAGCGATTCCACCGGAGGAATGTCTGCTGGTTAAATTAAGGTACGTTCAAAATCTAAACCAATGACAGTCCAAATTTTGTGTTTTCTGACATGTATTTTTTGGGTATTTTCCTTTCTTTCTTTAGCGTAACCACACCATAAAAAGAATAGATTGTAATGTTTTTTGTGTTTGCTTTTCTTCCAGATTTCTGGCAACCGGAGAGAGTTTATCATCCCTCCACTTCCAATACCGGCTTGGAATATCCACCCTGTCCGGAATAGTTGTGGACACCTGCCGGGCTTTGTGGAATGTACTCCGGGATGAGTTTATACCCCTACCCACCTTGGACATGTGGCTTGAAATTGCGGAAAAATTCTGGAGTGTGTGTGATTTCCCCAACTGTTTAGGAGCGGTGGATGGAAAGCACATTTGCATTATCAAACCAGCCAGAACAGGATCGGAGTACTTCAATTACAAAAAATATTTTTCTGTTGTGCTCATGGCAATAGCCGATGCGAACTGTCGCTTCATCGCCGTGGACATTGGAGCTTTTGGCCGTGGCAACGATTCCCAGACTTTCAAGAACTCGGATATGGGACGCCGTGTGTATGGCAAAAATTTCAATTTTCCCCCGCCACAACCTCTCCCCAACACTCAAGGTCCACCGATGCCATTTGTTATGGTTGGGGATGAGGCCTTTCAGATGTGTGAAAACCTACTGAAGCCCTATTCCAGTCAGGACTTGAACCACACTAGAAGGATCTTTAACTACAGACTGACCAGGGCCCGAAGAACAGTAGAGTGTACCTTTGCCATTCTGGTCGCTAAATGGCGCATTCTTGCATCAGCCATTAATCTGAAAGTGGAAACAGTCGACGAGGTGGTCAAAGCCTGTGTGGTTCTCCACAATTATATAATGGTTAAGGAGCAACCCAACATTGAACTGGATGAACCAGTTGCACACCCACTGCCCGATTTCCATCATCACCCGCTGCGGTCAACTGCAGCCGTTGGTCACATGCGGGACCAATTTGCTGCCTTTTTTTATTCAGATATTGGACGTGTATCATGGCAGGACAATGTTGTGTAAATGTCCTGTTGTAATTACATCTGTACCAGTAATTTTCTACAATGATAATAATATTTCTCATTAATAAACTTTATTTTTGGTTGTATTGACCGTGTCTCCTATCTTTTTCCTCTCCAAACCAAGGCTGTCCTAAAACTGGCAGTATTTGATCTGTATTTAATATCAGTTTTTGTAATCCAAAACCAGGAGTGGGTGATAAAAGCAGAGGTGCTAGTTATTATGTTAATATCATAATTTACTTCTAATTGTTCCACTCCTTGTTTTGGCATACAAATACTCATATAAAACACAGGCCACATACTGCTAGTAATGGCAGCCATGTTGCTTTATTGGTAAGCTTGTTGACGTCATTGCATCATGATTCTCTTCTCCTGTATTCATTGGACACAAACTGAAGAGACAATCACTGTCACACTATCTATACTCATCAAGTCAGGTGTCAGAAATAATGAATTCATGATAAACATATACAGGCTCATGAATTCACTATTTCTGACACCTGTGCAGGTGAGCATAGATATGTAGTGTGTGACCACCATTGTCCCTCAATTTGTGTGTAATAGATTATGTATAAAGAAGAGAAAATGGTGGTTATACAAGGCAGTTCTCTACTCGCCAGGTCAGGTGTCATAACTAATGAGTTTTTTGACACCTGACCTGTTCAGTAGAGGTCTGCACTGTATTTCCACCATTTTCTCTTCAGACTGCCACACTAGGCACAGACAAAAAGAGATTATGGAGATACATGTAATGTTTTTTGGCCCACCTCATATCTGTATTCTAAAGACACACAAAGCTGCAGTCTTTTTATTTTTAACTACTGGAGATATGATGTGGCCCAAAAAGTAAGTGTGTGGCGAAGTTTCTTGGTGCACGGTGTGTGTTGCCGGCGGCGGAAGACACAATAAACCAAACAATTGTGGCAAATCAAACTTTTTATTTTGTAAACAACTAAAAAATGTATTTACTGCGCCGGCTTGGGGTAGAGTGATGCAAACGGGGGGGGTGAAGAACTGAGGCCTGGCTAACCGTGGAAGACGCAGAGGTGGCTGGAGAAGGGGCAATGAAACTAGAAGGGTCTGGAAGTTCGGGGATGGGGCTTGACACATGAGAGGCTTGAGACGCACTGGAAGGGTGAGACAAACCTGACATTACAGACACATTGGGAGGTGAAGGGGGAGGAATGCTAAGAGTCCTCTGTTTGTTTTTTTTTCTGTGTTTTTTTTTTGGTTTGCCTGGTTGTGGGAGGTCTTGGTGGGCTCATATGGCGTGGCGTGGTGGCGGGTGACCTGTCAGGGTCCGGCTGCACTGTGTCAGAGTCCATAGTGCTCGTAGATCGTGCAGCCATGCGAGAGTCCATAGTGGTCGTAGAGCGTGCAGCCATGCCAGAGTCCATAGTGCTCGTAGAGCGTGCAGCCATGCCAGAGTCCATAGCGCTCGTAGAGCGTGCAGCCATGCCAGAGTCCATAGCGCTCATAGAGCATGCAGCCATGCCAGAGTCCATAGTGCTCGTAGAGCGTGCAGCCATGCCAGAGTCCATAGTGCTTGTAGAGCATGCAGCCATGCCAGAGTCCATAGCGCTCGTAGAGCGTGCAGCCATGCCAGAGTCCATAGTGCTCGTAGAGCGTGCAGCCATGCCAGAGTCCATAGCGCTTGTAGAGCGGAAGGCCATGACAGAGTCCATAGCGCTTGTAGAACGGAAGGCCATGCCAGGGTCCTGCTGCATCGTGGAGGTGGCGGTACGGAAGGCCATGCCAGGGTCCTGCTGCATCGTGGAGGTGGCGGTATGGAAGGCCATGACAGGGTCCTGCTGCATCGTGGAGGTGGCGGTACGGAAGGCCATGCCAGGGTCTTGCTGCATCGTGGAGGTGGCGGTACGGAAGGCCATGCCAGGGTCCTGCTGCATCGTGGTGTCAGTGGAGGAGGTCCAAGCAGGAGCAGTGGATGTCATGGTGGTGGCGGTGGGATGTCCAACTGCACTCGGCATGGTGGTGGTGCTGTAGTGGTGTCCGGCTGTGGAAGGAATTGAGGTGGCCGTGCAGTGGGATGCAGCAGAGGTCGGCATTGAGGACAATCGTGACAGTGAAGGCACAGGTGGATATACCCCCACTCTCTGCTGGAAATACCGACTCTGCTGCATAGCCTGCACGTAAGCAGCATTGCAGGCCTGCATGACACTCAGCTGGAGATCAGGAGTAAGGTGTTCCAACATGCCCTGCTCAATTTGATTAAAAAAATGATGTGCTGGCCTCTGGAGGTCGGCTTTCACTTGATCAAGGCTTTTGCTGACCTCCTGGATACGTGCATTCAAGAGGTTATGTGAAACATCCATTCGGTCACCCAAAGCCTTGATTGCGTCGTGTAAAACCGAGCTCAAGTGCAAAAACTCGGGCATGAGTGACCTGTCCGAAGCCCTCTGCCGCTGCTGGGAGGAGCCCCAAAAAAAGGGGGCAGTGGAAGAGGACATTTTAGGGAGAGTGCAGGGCATGCATATGCAGGGGTAGATGTGGACTGCCCTTGTAAGGGCGGGAGCTTTGGGGACAGTTTATTGTAGCCCCATAGGGATTGATATAGGGATTGTCGTCCCACAAAACCGGCCATTCATCTGACTGGAGAATATCCGGTGCTCCGATGCCTGCCTTATGGAACTGGTGAGACCGTTCCTTTTATTGTTTAATAGTTACAGTGAGCATTTTTTATAGTATATGCCTATTACTGTCTATCATATTTGCGTCTGAAAATATAGGGTTAGTGGCTTATTGGTATGATTGTTACATAGCTACTTTATATACCCTATCTCAGATTGATTCCGCATATATTGCCGGAAACTTTTATCCTGTTTAGGGCTTGTCACTTTTCAATAGTCCATTATATATGGCAGTGACTTGGCCCCGTGTTATATGTTCACTTGGGTGATGAAAAAAAGTTTTTATATTGACTTTAGAGTATTAAAAGTTACGTTTTATTCTCCACTTTTTTTGCTTTGTTATTATTAATTAATAGTGGGATCATCTGTAGGACTCACATTCCACATACAGATTTTTTGCTTTATTTGGGCAGTGGAAGAGGACCGCGAAAGGGGAAGACCTGATGGACCAGCTCCCTGGTCTCCAGTTAGTGTGGAAGGCCCACTTGCTGCTGCGCTGCTTGATGGCTGGGACGGGTCCGTGGCTGTCGGATGAAGGACCGCTCCAGAACCTGGGCCAACAGTAGTGCTGTATGTGCTGTGAAAAAAGGAAAAAGAAAATTACTATCAAAAATTTACCAGACGCAAAATCCTGTGGAATGTAAAAATACAGATTATGGCAATTCAATACAACCTAATGCACGTGATAAATACTTATGTTCTCTGGGCAAGGACCGGTCTTAAAAATGACAGTACTCGATGGTATTTGTAGCATCTGATCCTTGCTCCTCAACCACTGGGAACACGGCTCTCTTGACGCAGGTCCTTGTTGAAGCGGTCCTTCATCGAACATCAACGTGTTTTGACTTTGGATACTGTTAAAAATTGTGGTCAGAAAAAGGACTTTTGGCCGTGCTCACACAACTGTGTGTGATGAGAGAAACTCCTGAGAGTTTCTTTCATCACACACAGTTGAGTGAGCACGGCCAAGGTCTCTGCTGCTTCACACTGCAGTGCAATACTTACCAAATACAGTTCGGACCCGTGTCGGGGCGTTGTCCCAGCCATCCCACATCGCTTGGGCCACCTCATTCCATAACCGCCGGATCGTGATGTTGTTCGAGTGCAGTGGATCCCAGGTGTCCCACAACGGGACTCGCTCCTGGACCAGGGTGATAAGAAGGTCATTCTCGATTAGGTCATCCTCCCGTTGTGAAACCTAAAAATTAAAGAAAATCATTAAAGTTTGCTCAATTAAAAAGAAAGAAAAAAGATGCTGAGAAATGGCATGAATAGGAAAGTGAACATACAAAAGGATTCCGGAAGAACAAAGTAAAGAAATACGAGTGGAAAGAAAGGAAGATTCAAGAATATTACACTGAGGACAGTCAGCCTTGTATACGTACCCACCGGACCGTGACTCCGCTGCTCCTGCCCTGTCTCTGCCGCAGTAGAAGAGCTCTAAAAAAAATAAAAAATCAAATTGTCACATGTGTCGATGTGACAGTGAATGCTTACCAATCTGACGAGGCAAGTACTCACCTCACGGACATGCTCCACTTCCGACTGTCCTGGGTGAAACTCCTCACCAGATGAAGAATCCGAAGAAGACATTCTGATGCATGTAGAAAGAAAGAAATGGCAGAAATTAGGACATGTAGAGACAGAAAATAGAAAATAAAAGCATTGGCTAGGATATACTCACATTGTTCAGGGTCTTGTTTTCCTCCCTGTGTCTCGTCTGCTTCAGAGTCTGGTGAGAAGTGACCTGCAACTGTCCACACCCTCCCTTTATCACCTTGATGGTGGGGGGTGGCTTATCAGTGTCTAGACATGTTTTTCTCTATTGAAACGCATGCGTTCAAGAACGCAACCAAACGCATGTGCTTGTAAACGCATGCGTTTACATAGACAGCAATGCGGTTTTTTTGCCGCAATTCTTGTGCAATCGACCGCATGCGTTTCCAGGCGGTAAATAGACGCCTCAAAAAATTACTACATGTTGCATTTCTGCGCCAAGCCGCAAACGACGAGACGACGCATGCGTCGTCAAACGCGGCAAAACGCGAATGAAAAAAAAACGCATGCGTCGCTAATGTTAAATATAGGAATACACGACGCATGCGTTTATATGCGGTACAAACGCTGCGGCCACAACCGCAAATGTGAAACCAGCCTAAGATGAGAAATGTTTTTAAATAAATGAAAATATAATACAAAGTTTGGCACAAAAAATGTATGATTTTTCTTGGTCTTCGGATCAGTTTTCTTCCCTCCTCTGCTGGTCTCGCTGCACATCACGGACACAGGAGTAATGCCAGTGCACGGCACCTTCTGGGCTCATAAAGTAGTCAGCAAAGGTTTCTCTCACACACGCACCAGAGCTGGATGGTCATCCTTTACACACGTTGGTCACTGGATTAAATACCGGCTGCTGGTACTCCAGATCTACATCAGTGCTGTAGTCACGAGCATAGTTGTGGAGTACACAGCATGCCTTAATTACAGCGTCAATGGTGTCGGTATCCAACTGGATGGGTGTGTGAAAGATCCTCCACTGACTAGTCATGATACCGAAGGTACATTCCACATATCTACGTGCACAACTCAGCCGATAATTAAAAATCCTCCGCCGGGCATCCAGTCCCCTTCGTGGGTATGGGCGCAGCAGGTTGGTTGTTAAGGGAAAGGCCTGATCCGATACCATCACAAAGGGCACTGGATGTGTGGAACCCGTCAAAGGTCATGGGGCTGGAAGCGTTCCACAATCTTGAAGAATTTGCAGCATCTGTGATGTTCGCAACACCCGAGAATCCCCAGTACTACTATAAGCACCAATGTCAATGGCAACAAATTTGTAATGTGCATCAGCCACCGCCATCAGGACCACAGAAAAATACCTCTTATAATTAAAGAAGCATGATCCTGATTGTGGTGGCTGCTGAACCCTTACATGTTTACCATCGACTGCACCTATGCAGTTTGGGAAATTGGCCACAGACTGAAAGCCTGTTGCAACCTGCAGCTAAGTCTTCTCGGTTGGTGAAGGAATCACGATGGGCTGCAACTTCTGCCAGATCACGTTACATGTGCACCTCACAATTTGGGAGATGGTGAATTTACAAACTCTAAATTGGAGGTGTAGGGATGTATAGCTCTCTCCTGTGGCCAGAAATCTGCAAGGGAGTAGAAAAGATGATTAGAAATGTCACCCTAAAATTAAAGGAAACCAGTCATCAGTCAGGGCAGCTACGTATAAGATTTGGCCACCGCCTTTCAGGGGTTTTTCTTCAGCATTCACGAATGCTGTCGATAAGTCCCAAGTCCAACATGAAAGATAAGAAAAATAATTTTGAGACAACTTACCTGGGTGGAACGGTCCAGTCACATGGGTTTTGCAGGTAATTGCCCAGTGCCTCACTGACGCCATCCTGCTATGTTCATCGCTCTACTGCGTGGCCGTAATTATCTTCCTTGTTAAGAGCAGAGCAAATTCATGCATGGCGCAAGCACGGGAAAACATCAGAGTCCCAGCATATGCGCACCTCAGTACTTTGCTCTATCCTCAGCAGGGCAGAAAACTATGCATGCATATTAGAACAATGAAGCAAGCAGGAGCGTGGCTTCGCAAAAACATAGGAGGTGCCAGACCCAGACCTGCGACACCCATCTGAGCATACGGCCCCACCAGGGGCGGACACAGACTGCAGAGGGCCCCTGTGCAAGAAATTTTCCTGGGCCCCCCCCCCATACTGCAACAAAGTTATGTAAACATATAGGTTGTAATATTTATTATCTGTTTAGAACACAACTATCAAATCTAAATAATAAATTCACGTTCAATATTACACAACTGAATATAACACAAAGCAGTCATCTATAAAGCTGTGCCGCCACATATAATGCTCCATACAATTCATTATGGCCCCATAGATGCTCCATATAACGCTGTGCCGCCACATATAATGCTCCATAGTCCATACAATTCATTATGGCCCAGATGCTCCATATAATGCTGTGCCGCCACATATAATGCTCCATACAATTCATTATGGCCCCATAGATGCTCCATATAACGCTGTGCCTGTGCCGCCACTTATAATGCTCCATACAATTCATTATGGCCCCATAGATGCTCCATATAACGCTGTGCCGCCACATATAATGCTCCATAGTCCATACAATTCATTATGGCCCAGATGCTCCATATAATGCTGTGCCGCCACATATAATGCTCCATACAATTCATTATTACCACATAGATGCTCCATCCATAATATGGAGCATCTATGGGGCCATAATGAGTAATGGAGCATTATATGTGGCGGCACAGCTTTATATGGACTCCCTCCCTATAAAGCTGTGCCGCCAGATATAATAAATGCTCCAATTCATTATGGCCCACATAGATAGATGCTGAGTGTCTGATGCTCCGTCCATATATAACGCCTGTGCCGCTCCAATTCATTATGGCCCCGGGCCCGGCCCCCAGGGCCCCATAGATAGATGCTGAGTGATGCTGCTCCGTCCATATATAACGCCTGTGCCGCCACATATAAATGCATACTCACCTCGGCTCGACTCTCGTCTCTGCCCGCCCGCTGGTCCTCACCGTCCCGTCTCTCCGCACTGACTGATCAGGCAGAGGGCGGCGCGCACACTATACGTCATCCGCGTCACCGCGTGCCCTCTGACCTGAACAGTCAGAGCGCAGAGACGGGGCGGGAAGATGGAGCGGCGCGTGGATCATGGACAGGTAAATATACTCACCTCCTGCTCCTGGCTCCTTCTCCCAGACACGGACTGTGGACAGATCATGGTCTCCGCAGACTCCGGGCAGTGGCGGGCGCCGGGCACGGCAGCTTCTGAGGCTGCTCCAGCGGTCATGTCACTCGCCGGCCCGGCGCTCATTACAGCAGGAAATTCAGGAATGATGATCCACGCGTCGCAGCGGCAGGCAGGCTGCAGTGCAGCAGCACAGTCACGACTCACGAGTCACAACAATTGTCGATTGCCGACGTGCCGTGCATGTCCGTCGGGTCGGGCCCCCTCCCCGCTCTGGGCCCCGGTGCGGCTGCACCGGTTGAACCGGCGGTATGTCCGCCCCTGGGCCCCACAGGTAAATATGATAAAAGTAATCAATCTTAGCTTGCTTGTTGGACCAGGGTGGCTAAAGAATGTATTTATACAATGCAGTAGATACGCCGGTGTCCCCATGGTATAGCGGCCAAAGAGGCTGACAGGTTGGTTTTGCACATCACAATATTAACGGTAATGGAAAAATCCTTACCAGAGATATCTGTGTATGGGTGTGTAATACATGCGCCACTCATTTAGCAACTGTGTGCCGCACATGTGATGCATTATTAACACATGGATGGCCACCGTGGAAGAAGCGCTACAAGTGTTGTTCACTGGCAGCAGGTGCCAAAGAGGTCTTTCATTATAATCTGTTTACATCAATCGCGGGCTGAGCCGGGGAGAATAATGAGATCATCTTCATCACCTTCCGCCGGGGAGCAGCGCTTACTGTGGCGCTTTTTCCTCGGCGCCAATGTGTGTCACAGGGAGGACATCCATGTGTGTTCTCTGTGTGCACGTGTGTGTGATGGTTTGTGGACCGTGCTAGCGTAAAAAAAAAATGGGCACACGTACACACGGTCCATGAAACCACGCTGACATGTGCATAGACCTAATCATTTGAATGGGTCTACGTGTGTCAGTGTCTCCAGGACATGAGAAAACCACACATACCAGAGACACTGACATGTCAAAGAGGCCTTATGACATACAAAGCAAAAAATCCAAAAATACTGCAAGGTGATGAGCAGCCTTTCCTCAGCAGAGATGGACTTCTTCATCACTTTGTCCGTATACAGCACGTCAACTCAGCTCGCAGTACTGTCAGAAGATGGTCAAAAGCCGAGATGGTGAGCCAGCAAAAGAACACAAATTTCTTGGGATATCTGAAAAAAAGGAGAGTAGTGTATAATCGGGTCCATTCGTCAAACTCAATCTGACAGGTGCCCCGCCCCTATCAAGATGTATCAAAAGGGTGTAACCCCTCCTCCCTCTCCCTGTCAGCCAGCTGTCCCTCCTTGTCTGGCTGTCAGCTTTGATACAGTTTGATATAGTTTGATACAGTGCTTATTATCCCAGTATTGTTTTTATATTAGATTTTGATATTGTTAGTTTGATACAGCGATTGCATTCTGTAATCAGGGCACTGTGTTTTATTACCCCCATGGTATGTCGTGTTTCTTTTATAACAACAGCCTCATTATATGGAGTGTAATATGTATTGTATTAAGTTTACTCTTATTTGCAAGTGCTGCGAGTTTGTTGTGTTTATAACACACCAGACTGTTTATTTTATATCCTATGAGATTAGTTGTCAATTCCCAACCGTGACCGGCTTACATATAACTCGTCAAACTCAATTGGGCACATTATGTATGTGGCCATATTACAACACCCGCAAGTAAGAAGCGGTGTGTTTTACACGATTATAAAAAAAAACAAAAAAACAACCAAAGACACGATATTGTAAAAATTTAAAAATATTTTATTGTTGTAAAATAAAAACATCTCAAAGACATTTCAATACTATAAAAATTATTACAGAGTATAAAAGCAAAAACATTAAATAGTACAATGATCATACATCAACACAGTTCTTACAAAATAAATAAATAGTATCACAAGTACAATGAACATACATCATTACACTCCTTGCTGAAATAAATAATATAGTGTAACAAGCCAAGTACAGTATTTATCCAGTACATTCTTTACATCGTGAGCCACATGGTTTGTAGCATCGGTAGAGGCCTTTTTTTAGGCATTAGAGTTCCGCGTGTGGTGCCTAATGACGGGGAATGTAAAGATTGAATTGTACGTGGCATCGGAGTTAACTTCTGTGGAGTAGATACAGCGTGTCTCGCTGCTGGAAATTTTTAATTCATCTAAAAGCTTCCTAGTAGTGGGATTACCCACAACTGTAGACGGTATATTTAGCTCAGCCATAGCCTGAATAAATTAATCCCAACCCGGAGGTAAATTCCGGCCGGTCAGAGCATGACTCTGTGTTGTACTACGTACCAAATCCAGTAAGTTAGACCCTGGTATTACGGATTCTTTGAAAATAAATTCGGCTTTATTATTCCAGGCTGTAACATTTTTATTCTGCAGTAGCCTGTTTAGTAAAAATTCAGCATTCTTTTTATATCTTTGGTTTATATGACTGACAATTTCAGCGACCTCTTGATTTTTATCAGAGTCGGTATTTGACAATTGTTGCTGACCAGGATCAGGAGTGCTAACGAGATTTAAAGCCGTTTCTTCTTTTGAGCTGTGCCGCGTATGTACCAAATAGCGCTGTAGCACGGTGCTATACATTTTAATTTTCACATCATCGGGAATGTCACGACGTTGTAAAATGGCGCTAATTTCACCATCAAGGCACCGAATAACACTGTCGCGTATGTTATCTGTAGTACTGGGCCTTAGTTTGTCTAGCTCCTGTTTGGGCACTAGATACATTTTCTCTGTATGCTCCATTATCTTCCTGCGAGCAGGCTTGTTATTATTGGAATTGCAAAAGCTAAAAGAGGGCCGATAAACCCGCCGGCCTGCTTTAGTAGCCGCTTCTTTTTCTTTATGGGCTGAGATCTGTCGCTCAGGGTTCTTATAGCTTTACGCCACTTCTTTAATATACCTTTTTGACGCTCTTTCAGAGGAATCCTGCCTTTTAAGATGTTTAAAGCAATCTCGCCTATGGCTGTAATTAAATCATAACTTGCATTGCGCAAAATAGACTTTCTGACAGTGGGTGTTGCTTTCACCAGAGTTTTTGAGAGAGCCCAGTTACGCCGGAGTCTCTCAGACATCTTTACATCACAACGCACACAGCGTAGAATGTCTGATACTGGGTAAAATTCACTTTTTAGAAGGTTTTTTCTTTTGAACATAAACAGCAGGCAACGCTGGTGGAAACAAGCCGGTCCTTAAGCGAAGTTCCTCAGGGGTATTAGCTCTCAAATCTACAAGCAAATACCCATAAGGCTCCCGCGTGGCATCCTCAAAAGCTTCTAGGAAAAAACGTGCTTTTCCAGGATACATCTGCCGAGCTAGAGTTAAAATTTGTAATTTATCTCGGGGGTTATTAAAAAGCACCATGTACTTTGTGTTTAAATTTATTGTGCGGCTTTTCTTACCCTGACAAAATATGTTTTGTACCAGGTAGAAAATGCTGAGATTTCTGTGGTGCACATACTTGGTAAAGGCTTTTTCTATCTCACAATTTTCACTAGCACTCTCCATGAGATCATCAACAATAGCCAAATTCACCTTCTCCGGTGGGAATAATTCGTCATCTACGAATGTATTCGGCAGACCCTCCACAAATCTGGCGTTGGGAAAAGAGAGAGAGATTTCATCATATAGTTTTTGCCAACACGAATAAAACCAAACAATATTATCAGGTTTCTGAGAAAAATTAGTTTCAATATTATATAGCAGTTGTTTTACAAAATAGCTCTTTCCAGAATTAGACGGGCCTGCTAGAATGCATGAGAATGGGTGTTGCAGCCGTGTATCCATCACCACAATATGCTACTAATAGCCAAAAGGCACGGTGGTAAAGTCGTCAACTAGTCGCCGCTTTGTGTAAATGCACTTTTGGGTTTTGCGTAATGGTCTTGTTTCAATGTCCCAGTACTTTTTATTTCTCACAATGGCCTGCTGCTGTACGACAATACGTTTCTGAGTTTCTGTGGCAGAATTGCGCGGGTAGTCCAGAACTACATCTTTTAGACTGTTGAAATTAATAGATTGAGAGTTACCAACATTTAGTGTTATCCCCTTAACTTTTAAGACAGTTTTACCGGTGTTGAGTTTGTATCCGTAAGTTTTGGGCCCCGCGGATACAAATTCTGTGATGTGTGTACCATCGGGTATTTCACTGGTCAGCTCCCCCAGGTAATCACCTAAAGGCGGCTGCCACTCACCATCTCTCTGTACAAAAATAACTGAATCTGTGTCGTGATAAAGGCACCTCTCCTGCAGCCGGTCCAGCAGCGAATAGAGCTCTAGCCAGGCATACGCTGTTGTAAAACACGCTATAAAAATGTTTGCGTTTTTGTTGAGTGTGTGGTGGCCTTTTGCGTATTTCCAGTTAATGGTTGCGGTGTCATCATCAAGGAAATGTAACATCGAAATGTCATAGTAAGGCAGGAACAAATACTTAAAAAGCTCATCTGGATCCCTAACAATGCTGGTACATGATAGATTAGATCTCTGAGCAAACTTTCCCCATAGAGAATTTAAGAAAAGCTTGGAGATCTGTCTCTTAGCAGGATTGACCGCTATATTTTCAGGCCGTAATTGGACACCTTCTTTTTCAAGAAAAGAGTCAATGTACTGCCTTTTCTTGTCATCATCAGTACACCAGCTAGAGTAACCAGAGGCTTCCTGCTTATCCCTAAGATGTAATTTAATGTAGGGAGCAAACAGTTCATCAGTAGTGTTGAGCGATACCGTCCGATACTTGAAAGTATCGGTATCGGAAAGTATCGGCCGATACCGGCAAAGTATCGGATCTAATCCGATACCGATACCCGATACCAATACAAGTCAATGGGACTCAAGTATCGGACGGTATTCCTGATGGTTCCCAGGGTCTGAAGGAGAGGAAACTCTCCTTCAGGCCCTGGGATCCATATTAATGTGTAAAATAAAGAATTAAAATAAAAAATATTGCTATACTCACCTCTCCGACGCAGCCTGGACCTCACCGAGGGAACCGGCAGCGTTCTTTGCTTAAAATGCGCGCTTTTACTTCCTTCCGTGACGTCACGGCTTGTGATTGGTCGCGTGCCGCCCATGTGGCCGCGACGCGACCAATCACAGCAAGCTGTGACGTAATTTTCAGGTCCTCAATGCCTAATTCTAGGCATTCAGGAATTTAAAATTACGTTCCGGCTTGTGATTGGTCGCGTCGCGGTCACATGGGCGACGCGACCAATCACAAGCCGTGACGTCACGGGAGGCAGGAGACGCGCGCATTTTTAAAATTACGTCACGGCTTGTGATTGGTTGCGTGCCGCCCATGTGACCGTGACGCGACCAATCACAGCAAGCCGTGACGTAATTTCAGGTCCTGATGCCTATTTCTGCATTGAGGACCTGAAATTACGTCACGGCTTGCTGTGATTGGTCGCGTCGCGGTCACATGGGCGGCACGCAACCAATCACAAGCCGTGACGTAATTTTCAAAATGCGCGCGTCTCCTGCCTCCCGTGACGTCACGGCTTGTGATTGGTCGCGTCGCCCATGTGACCGCGGCGCGACCAATCACAAGCCGGAACGTAATTTTAAATTCCTGAATGCCTAGAATTAGGCATTGAGGACCTGAAAATTACGTCACGGCTTGCTGTGATTGGTCGCGTCGCGGCCACATGGGCGGCACGCGACCAATCACAAGCCGTGACGTCACGGAAGGAAGTAAAAGCGCGCATTTTAAGCAAAGAACACTGACGGTTCCCTCGGTGAGGTCCAGGCTGCGTCGGAGAGGTGAGTATAGCAATATTTTTTATTTTAATTCTTAATTTTAAACATTAATGTTGTTTCGATACCGATACCCGATACCACAAAAGTATCGGATCTCGGTGTCGGAATTCCGATACCCGCAAGTATCGGCCGATACCCGATACTTGCGGTATCGGAATGCTCAACACTATTCATCAGTGGTTTTAGGAAAATGCCATATTTCATAGATGTGTGTGATCCGATACCCTTTATCTATCACCATCTCGAGCTCTATAGTGCACCAGGTGCCTGTCAGGGCACGTTCTTCATCACTATGAGCACAAACACCTGCCTGGGAATTTACAGCGCAAGTGTAGCAAAGGGGAAACATTAATTTTGTTGAGTTTTACCGGTAGAACTGGAAAAAATAAATCTCTCGGCGGGTAGACCTTGACTTTAGCAATGCCAAAGTATTTTTTAATGAACCCAAAATTGTCATAGATGATGTCTGGGTGCTCTACAGGGTATGTTTTAGTTTTGTTTACAAAGGGGTACAGGCTGGTGAAATCGTAGTAATGTAAAGTCTCCCCTTCTTCCAGATGGTGATAGAGCTTAATGGCGTTAGTTCGGCCGCCATAAAGCACATCACGGGGTCTAAAGGAACGGGGAATTCCATCTGGTGGAGAAATGCTTGAAGGTTAGAATCATTTTCAACCATTTTATTCCACTCATGCTCCCGCATCGCTCTTATTGTGTACCCGCAGCACTGTAAGTAACGCTTTTTAGCTAAAAAGGTATAATATAACTGACCGTAGGACGTGTTTGTGACCTTATTTGTGTCATTTTCATTATAGCACATGGGACATCCGTGGTAAAAACACCCCTGAAATTCAAAGGCTATGTGTTGGCCGTTAACATAGGCATAACCATCTAGAAAATATTTCCCGACTTGTTTTTCACCGCCTCTCAAAGCGTGCTGTATGTCGATGTTCTCGGAGTGGGCTACATACATGAGCCACTGTATAGCGGGTGACGAGTAGCGCTTTTTTGCCTTGTGATAATTATCACCAGGTAAAATGGTGATTGTCTTTTTTGGAAGAAATTTAAATCGGTACATTGCCATACACACCGAGGCCAGGGTGAGGAGCTGAAAAGGATCAACACATCTGCTCACTACAATCGTTTGCTTTTGACGCTTACAGTATTTTTTGACATTTTTCTGTGTCATTTGCATAATACGCTCTCTATAGATCTCGCAGGAGATTTTAGCTCAGCCTTGAAGTTAAAAGTTGTATTTACCTGTGTCTCATACCACTCCAGGAACTCTACCTTCTCACCAGGTGACATGTACTCCACCCCATAATATTTTACATCAGGTATGGGGCCAACATAATTTTGATTTTCTCGGGTATTGAAAAAGTGTGGAAAATGTCCTTTGCCGCCTGAAAAGCCCATGGCCTGTGGTAATTTACTGAGTTTCATGGGAATAAAATTTAGAGAGTCTATGAACCTTATAGACAAATCGGGTAGCGTCACACACAAGAGACGGCCACCTTGGGTTATCAACTGTACATCTAGTTTTTCAGAATTCAGTTCCTTAACAATAAAGTAGGAGTCGTATCTTCCGCCATTGTGGGCAATAAATGTATGATCTGAAAATTTGCCGCTTGTAAAGAACTGTACAAAGTCATGTGTACAGGTATCCCCCTCAAACTCCCAGGAGGGATGACCATACAGCGTAGTAGCATAAATGTAATTCGGGATGTGTGTGCCTGTCTCCTGCATACATTCAAAATCATAAAAGATATAACAATCTGACTCATCCTGTGCTACATACTTCCGCATGTAACAGAGATGGGCATCAAATTTATTTATACGTCTGCGACATACAGGACAGCGCAAACCATTACATCTATGCTCAGTCTCGCTATTTCTGAGAACCAAACGGTTGCATTTATCACAAAATGTTTTAAGCCTGCAGAATGCTGGGTCGCCTACAGCCAATTGTTTGTGATAATCTAAGCACTCGCTTGAGCGACAATAAACTCTGCAAACAGGGCACCTGGGTTGTTGGTCGGCACTGCTTTCTACACAACCCTCTCTCTGACAGGCTTTACAAAAATACTGACAGGAATGGTTGTTCTTGTGGTGAAACACTGAATTGCAGACCTCACAAAAGTAATCAGCACCGATAAAACCCGTCATATTTTTGATACCGTAGTAGTGATTATCATGGAACAATATGAATACGGTTTTACCCCTAGTTGTATTGCCGCTCTGAAAGTAGCGCCAGTCACCCTGGCAGTACAGTACTTTAATGGTGACCCCCAAATATTTTTCAAATGCTGGAATGTCGCTAAAACTCACTAATTGTCAATCAGGAATGCCCAGGGCTGTGTGTATGTTTTTAGAGAGGCTCAGTAAAATAGCATCAGCGACATCCGTGTCATCCATCAGGGCGCACACACTAGCAGCCAAACACAGATTTGTCGTGTAATTGTTAAAATCATACAGCCATTGCCTCTTTTGTTTAATGATCTGACTGCTCGCTATAGATTTCAAGCGCCTTTTTACACCACCGCGTCGGTTTTTAATGATGGTGACGACTAGCTTTAGCGAATTGGATGATATGCATTCAGCGTTACTTTGAAGTGTGCTGGCAACAGCATTTAAAAAAGATTCGGAATTAAAATCTTCCCTGGTTTGTTTTGTAGTGAAAATAGGGTCTAAAGTATCGCCACATTCAAGCCTTAACTGTACAAAGTCGCCAGGTTCAATGTCCCTGATGATTCTGTCCAGTAATGCCTGAAAACCGTCATGAACAATATTCACACCCTCCTCAAATGATCGTACACGCTCCAAATTTACAAATCTAAAATGATTTGTATGTATATGACCGTTGAAATTGCGGAGGGCCCTTTGATGATGATGGATGCGCTGCAAAAATACTGCATGATCGGGGTACGGCACATCACCATCAGCGACAAAGCCAGCGTCTGAGGCTTGTGAATTTTGTGTAGATGCATGCATGACATCTGCAGAGTTGTCTCGGTTATGTGAATGCTGTTCTGACTCTTGTGACGACAGCTGGGGTGTCTGTAGAGGCATTGCAGGACACATGCCACCACGACGCCTCCTAGCGCATAGCGCGCATCTAGCGCTGACCAACAATTTTAGAGTCCTCTTTATAACTCTAGCCCTATTATGCCTGGGTAGTGCTGGTTTAGGTGGTTTATGCAGCCCATAGCCGACCATATCCAGTCATAATGGGCTAGCTGCAGATGTTGTCTCCCCATCCAGCTGCAGATTCTGGAGTGCATATAGTTCGACCTTATTAGCATGTGTTGGGATTAGTGTTGATAATAATTTTTCAAAAGTATCACAAAAAAACATTATTTTGGGGACCCGGAGTTTGTAGCGTAAGTAGCGGCAGAACTGTTCCTGAAACACCGTCATTTCAGCGGTGCCCCAGATTTGTAGATGCCGCCTGAATCCTTGGCTTTTTACACACCTTAACAGCCGATGGTAACGACCTCTTTAACCGTTTCTTAACATTAACAGAGTTAGATACACAGACATGAGATGTGCCACCCAAATTAGAGGCTCCTGAGGGGCCGGCCCCAGAGGAATTAGCAGGTACAGTTAGACATGCCGCTAGCGGTTGCATAGTGTGTGCCACGCGTATAATGAGCGGTTCTATGGATGATTGCTTACCATCAGCGAGCTGATCAATCGCGCGATCAAGCGCTTCACCAGCCATCGGAGCTGCGGTACCCATGGCGCTGGATGTGGTCGGTGGCTCTGTAATATGCTTTGTTTTTCGCTTATGTTTTCGGGGTGGCTCTCCAATTCTGGGCATAGTTGCGGTGGGTCGTTCACACGGCTGGTCGATGACTGTCAAGCACTTGAATGGAGTATTTCACGATGGTCCGCCGGTACAGGGTTTCCTGCTCCCTGCACCACACAGATCGGTGATAGCGGGGATGTTCTAACAACTCCATTAGCCGACTGTATTGCCGTCCACACTGGTACTGCGCCATTCTCGGAGAGCTGTAGTGGCTGTAGAGGTGCTGGAGGTGTTTTTCTCATGACTTTGCTTTTAGCTGCAGGAAAGATTATACGTGTCAGATATGTGCGAGACCGCCGCATGTCGCTGCACTTAGCTGGGGGAGAGATTATACATGTGTCAGATATGTGTGGTACCAGGATCTCATTGGAGAAGCACGTGTATCATTGATTGTACAGAGACTGTGCATGTATATCAAAATATACACTTACGGACTAGCGATGTGGGGCGGATGATTGCCGTGGCGGCTGCTGGAACTTCTGTGGGGTTCTCCATTAGCAGGTGTATATTCTCTTTTGTGAAAATTCTTCTAGGCTTCAGTTTACAAGCTATAAATAAAGATATAGGACTTAGTAGAGGCGTGGTGGATTTTCTCAGAGCGGTTGTACAAAAACGCGTTTTCATACGATTGCTACCATTTCCTTTCTTGCTCGCTGGCCCTCGCGGTTTTTTAGGGGTTCTAGAAACAGGGCTGTTTCTCGGTGTGGGGGCCTGGTACAGCAGGTCTTCAGCAGACATCTGATTGTGTTCCGAGGTAATTGGTTCTGGAATCAGGTCGATATCTGTAAAGAATTAATATATATTTACACGTCTAAATACTTAAAAGATATTCAGGCCGACATCTGTAAAGAATTAATATATATTTTCACATCTAAATACTTAAAAGATATATATATATACACACAGACACACAACGCACCTATGATTTCTTGCGCCAAATCCCACAAAGCAGCGTCAGCGTCACTAGTGTTACTATACTCAGCTCCGGCTGTATCACACTCCAGAGCAGGCATGCTGAAGCTGTTTAAAAAATCAGCGGGCATGGCCCTGATAAATTCATCTTAAACAAGAAAGAATAAAACAATATAAAAATAATATACAAAACAGCCCTTACTTAGAATGGCACACTAACAGATGCATTTATATAAAGCTTGAAACATACCTAATACCGAATCCTCAACTTGGTCGGAAAAATCCAAAAAATGTTGGGATTCCATCTAAAATAAATTATTTGTGTAAATTTTTGTGCTATCTATATTAATTTTACAACACAGACAAACTCATTTATATACCCCAACAAATAAAATTGCGCCTAGTGTATAAATATGTTTATACTAAGCAAATCATAGGTAATACGGATAAGTCTTTCTATATTAATTTTACCATAAATACTGATTATACAGTTAAACTATAATATACGTACAGCGCAACTAAATTTGCACCACTGTATAAATATGTCTGTCATGCAAAACATAGGTAATGAGAAAGTACGCTAGTTAGGATGTATTAACAGCTATTAACTACTGTATTACACAAATTATGTCATAATAAATGTGCGGTTAAATTATTAAAACAAATAATGCAGCTAACTATCAGTATAATACTAACTTATTAAACAAATAACATCCTTAATTATGGTTTTAGAGATGCATAGTTAAATATAATTAGCCACTTGCGAATAATAAGACAAAATAGAATAATGCTGCACTCTGTATATACTTACAATTAGAATAGCTCTGCTGTTAGTCTAGTCTGACTTCTGGTAGCTGTCTGGTGTAGGACAGTGGTACAGACAGCTGTATTTATCTGTGTCAGAAATCAGCCCTTCTGTTATCACCCAGAAACACACCCAGTTACGCCCTGCCACACGTCTTCTGTTAACACCCAGAACACACCCATACAGACAATTATTGCTTGTATTAACTCAAGCATGATATAGCCGGATTAAAACAGGAAATTTTATACAGCTGAATTTCTGAAAGAAGCAGATGGTTATTGATCATCGAGACACAATTATTTTATTCAATCATGATGCCTAAATCATATGATGTCATATTAAAAAAACAATATTTTACAGCTAAGGAGTCCGGATCATTCTGCGGAATTGACAAATTATTTAGAGAGATGAGAGATGTGTCTGAGTGGTTGAATAAGCAAGATGCCTACACTCTACACAAACCTGTTAGAAAACGCTTTTTGACAAATAAAATTTACGTCTCGGCATTGATGCGCAGTGGCAAGCGGATCTCGTAAGTTTAATTGACTATTCAAGGGAAAATGATAATGTCAAATACATCCTGACGGTGATTGATACTCTATCGAGATGCGCATGGTGCGTGGCCTTGTCAAACAAGACCGGTGTGAGTGTCGCCAGATCGTTCGAATTAATATTTCAAAATGATAAGCGCATACCGAAGAAATTGCAGACGGATCGCGGCAAAGAATTTATAAATTCACAACTCAAGCAACTATGTAATATGCATAATATTCATCACTTTTTCACCAATAATGATCTGAAGGCATCTATGGTAGAGCGCTTTAATCGCACATTAAAAACCCGTATGTGGTGCTTACACAGCATAATACCTTTAGGTATATTGATATTTTACCAGATTTGGTGCATAGCTACAATCATACTTATCATTCTACCATACGCTGTAGTCCCGCTGAAGTGAGTACGCAAAACGCGATGCAAGTCTGGCGCAATATTTACAGTTCTACTATTACTAATAAACCGATTAAACCGTCTTTAAAGGTTGGAGATCATGTCAGAATATCGCGCTATAAGGGAACATTCTGTAAGAGCTATGAGAAAACGTACAGCGAAGAGATTTTTTTAATTACCGCAGTCTCCAATAAATTTCATAAACCTCTTTATAAAATTAGTGATTTAGCCGGCGAGGCTGTAGAGGGGTCATTTTATAAGGAAGAGCTGCAAAAAATACCTATGGATGAGAATCGTGTCTACAGAGTAGAAAAGATTTTGAGAAAAAAACGTGTCGGGGGTGTGAGTCACTGCTTCGTCAAATGGCTGGGGTACCCCGAAAAATTCAATAGTTGGATCCCGGCTTCGGAGTTGACAGATATATAGCCATGGAAGGGGGTTCGTTTTTCGTCACATTACCCAGCAATTCCTCAATTAAAATCTACCCCGACAACACCATATCGAATTACAATACCAAGTTAGCGAGGGCCGTTCATCTTTCAGACGCTTATGAAGTGGTGTTAACGGAAATACAGTACCCCCATACGTGGAACACGTTTGAGGCTTTTGAAGGGAACTTCTACGCTGCAAAACACAACGATCCGTTAGAACATTATCACATAAAATCAGGATTTTACTCGAACATTCATAAGCTGGTTGGCGCGGTCAATGCCCGAATAAAGGCGCTGAATTTATCCACGCCTGCCTACAGAATACGGTATGATGAGCTACGCCGAGAGGTGATCCTGCCCGATCCAGCCCCTATACAGTTTGCTCTGGGTACTAAGCTAAAATTTATTTTCGGCCTACAGACCGTCGATGACTCCCCCGTTGCTTTAATGCCGTGGAATCGCCGCTTTTACCCCGATTCAAAGGCTGGTTTTTATTCGCTTATTGTATACACTGATATAATTCAACATCAGCTTGTAGGCGACAGTTACGTTCAACTGTTACGAACCGTAGAAGTTAGCGGCGATGATAATGATATTGTCACGGTGCGCTACACGCGTCCCGATTACATACCGCTGTGCAAACAACACTTTGACTCCATAAACATTACAGTCATGTCGGACCAGGCTACGCCGGTTAAATTCAGATACGGCAAGTGTATAGTGCGATTACATTTCAGACCGCGACAGTATTGACACGATAAAATGGTGTCTCAAAGGGTGTATGGAGATCCCGCTGTTTATGCCCGCTACTATACTGCCCAGTCGGGGCACGGGCTAGAGGGGTTCCGCGGGAGCGTGTACATGTATGGCTCCGGCCTGGCCGGGATATTTAAAGGCTTATTTCGCCGCGCTGTGCCGCTTTTCAGAAAAGGCCTAGAATTAGTAAAACCGCACATAAAGACGGCTGTCCGAAACATCGCGACGGACGCCGTAACGACCGCCTCAACGGCCCTTATGAAACGGATAAATACACAACCGCAGCAAGACGGATCTGGGATAATTTATGTCGCTAAAAAAGCACAAAAAAGAAAGAGGCGCACTTGCCCACCTTTACCACCGATGTTCATGAATAAAACTACCACCAAGAGACGCCACCGTCAGAAACGAGTAAGACGCTCTGCGGACAACATCTTCTAATCAGTTATCATGGCTTTCCTGCATGACGCTTCTGTAGAGTGCGCAAAATCTGAACTGGATATTTTTGACGTACCCCCGACACAAACAAGTCAGACAATGGTCCATTGGAATTTTTCATATCTGGGAGCGGCGATTATTATTATGATCTAAACAACACGCTGTTGTACATAAGCTGCCGCATCGTGAAGCATGATAATATGGCTATCGCCGATGGTGCCCGTGTGGCCCTCATAAATTACCCTCTAGCCACCCTTTTTAACCAGGTCGATATTACTCTGGGAGATCGACTTATCTCACAATCGGACAATCTCTACAGCTATAGAGCGTACACAGAGACCCTTTTAAATTACAGCTCGCAGACGTTGGCATCACAATTTACAGCCGGTTTGTTTTATAAAGACACTGCGGGCCATCATAATGACCGGAGCTTGGATGGCGCAAATGTAGGCTTTATCAAAAGAGCCAATGCCGCTTCTCGCTCAAAGCCCATCGACCTCTTGGGGCCCATTTTTGGGGATATATTTAATCAGCCAAAGTTAATATTGAATGGTCTTGACCTTAAGGTTAAGTTAACAAGAAATAAGGATGCTTTCTGCCTCATGTCCGCAGAAGCTGAGCCGCTGAAGGTGCAAATCTCGCAAGTGGCTCTCTATGTGAAAGGAGTGCAGGTGTCTCCGGCTGTCCGAATCGGCCACAGCCAGGCCCTCCTATCCGCAACCGCCATGTACGCTATTGACCGAACATGTCTGAAAGTGTACAGCATCGCCGCAGGGGCGCGGATCACGAACCATGAGAACCTCTTCCTAGGCCAGATACCAAAGACTGTTATATTGGGGTTTGTAGATAATGACGCCTTCAGCGGTTCATACTCAAAAAATCCGTTGCACGTCCACTTGCAAATAAGAGTAAACTTAATACAATACATATTACACTCCATATAATGAGGCTGTTGTTATAAAAGAAACACGACATACCATGGGGGTAATAAAACACAGTGCCCTGATTACAGAATGCAATCGCTGTATCAAACTAACAATATCAAAATCTAATATAAAAACAATACTGGGATAATAAGCACTGTATCAAACTATATCAAACTGTATCAAAAGCTGACAGCCAGACAAGGAGGGACAGCTGGCTGACAGGGAGAGGGAGGAGGGATTACACCCTTCTGATACATCTTGATAGGGGTGGGGCACCTGTCAGATTGAGTTTGATGAATGAACCCGATTATACACTACTAAGGAGTAAGGTTCTGTCATATATGGCTAATTTTACTGGAACACATTTTACATAAGAAATTCTCTTTACAGATGTTAACTTACCTCCTCAAATCTTAGTATAGCACACGAAAGTGACCCTTTCCAGTCCGTTCGGCAACAATGGGGTGGACCCACATTTTTCTGGTTCTTCTTCTCCGCTGCGACTAAGATAAAAATATGGGTTAGTGCACAACACATTGAAAAAACAAAGACATGTATATTATTTTACACATAGTATAGCTTAGCTGCACTCTTTGCTGATTCATATAATCAAACAATACTCCCAACATCTGGAGGCGTTGTGGCCTGCGTAGCCGTAAATGTGTTTCCCCAAGCTCTTCTCCATGCTGTGGGCTCCTTTGTTCCCTCCACTGTACATTAGCACAGTTACCACTCATGGTGATGAAGGCTTTACAAAGTGTGCTATGAGGCTTTCCAAAATGGAGATTAAGAGGTTGGACTAGGAAATGACATCACCTTTTTTTTTTTTTTTAAAGTTTGTCTCTTTATTTAGCTTTACAAAAATGCAGACAAATCTGCATGAAAAATGTAATGAAAACCGCATAAAAATGCATCAAATCCGCAAAGAAAACCACAGCAAAAACCGCAGTGAAAATATGCACAAAAAAACGCATAAAAAACACATAAAAATGGCAGTAAAATTTTGGTAATCCGCAGCTGTGTTTTCTGCCAGGACATGCAGATTTTGTGCATAAAATTCTGCACCCAAATCTGCAACATGTGCACATACACTTAAAGTGACTATGCACTAGATTTTCTTTAAGTGGCCTACCCTTTCTATAGGTCACCATTGACCATGGTCCTACGATCTTTGTCAGATCTGGGTCAGCTGTAAGGCTAAGGGCACACGTTGCAGAATTGCTGCGGAAATTTCCGCGGAAATTCTGCAACTCCCTGCGGCGGGAAATACGCATGCAGAATTGGCATGCGTATTCCTGCTAAACACTAGCGTTTTGCAAGCATCGCTTGGAAAACTGATTAATTCTTTTTTTCTAACAGGTATATGGTTCCCAGGGCCTGGAGGAGAGTCTCCTCTCCTCCACCCTGGGTACCAACCGCACGTGATCTGCTTACTTCCCGCATGGTGGGCATAGCCCCATGCGGGAAGTTAGTGGATCAATGTATTCCTATGTGTTTGGAATCCCCGCGATTCCGCACAAAGAATGAACATGCTGCGTTTTTTCCGGAATGCGATTCCGTCACGCAAAAAAGCGCAGCATGTGCACCAAAAATGCGGAATGCATTAAAAATGATGGGGTGCTTATGTAAGCTTTTTTTTTAGCTTTATTTGGTGGAAAATGGCCAAAAAAGCACTAAAAAAGCTAAAAATCCTGAACATGTGCACATAGCCTTAGAATATTCCCATGTTTTGAAACGACTCTCATTACCCTATTATTTTGACAATCATAGGTACCATTGATCCTGGTTGCAGCTATGTTTTCCGTAGGACGTCTGCTGTATGTTTGTAACAAAGAGCTCCTATCTTGTGAGAGGGCATGATGATGCTGCCTCTATGACACTTCTTGGGTATCCCTTCTCAGTGAACCTTTTCTTCATGTCCACTGATTGTTGCAGAAAAACATCCATGTCTGAGCAGTTCCTCCTTAGCCTCAAAAATTGACCCTTAGTAGTGCCACATTTTAATGCTCATGGGTGGTGGCTCTCTCATCTGAGTAAACTATTTGTACTTGTGGGTTTGCGAAAAATCTGATTTTTAATGATCCATCACCATTTTTTGGGATCTGGACATCCAAGATTGACAATGCAGTCTGGCTTGTGAACCTCATAACAATTGCATGGCCATTCAGTTCTTTAATAAAAGCAATAAATTCCTGGTGTGTGCCCTGCCAAAAGACAAAGATGTCGTCGATGAATCTGTACAAGACCCCCACATGTTGATGCCACCTGTTGTGAATTAGACTTTTTGGCTCCCTCTTGTGGTCACTAGTGGTATGACTCTGGGATTGTCTTTTTTCTGTTTGGCACTCACCTGGGTCGTTAGTCCAGGGGTGTCGCTATATTAACTTCCTGGATCCTTAGTCCAGTGCCTGGCATCGTTGTAATCAGATCCTTCTGTTGCTCCTGTCTGCTGGTCCTGGCTCTTGCAAAATTAAGCTAAGTCTTGCTTCTTTGTTTTTTGAGTTACTTGCTTTGCTACTATTTTTGTCCAGCTTGTACTAAATGTGATTTCTGACCTTGCTGGAAGCTCTAGGGGGCTGGTATTCTCCCCCCGGCCGTTAGACGGTTCGGGGGTTCTTGAACATCCAGCGTGGATATTTTGATAGGGTTTTTGCTGACCGTATAAGTCATCTTACTATATTCTGCTATTAGTCAGTGGGCCTCTCTTTGCTAAATATCTAGTTCATTCTTACGTTTGTCTTTTCTCCTTACCTCACCGTTATTATTTGTTGGGGGCTTGTATCCAACTTTTGGGGTCTTTTCTCTGGAGGCAAGAAAGGTCTATCTTTTCCCTTCTAGGGTTAGTTAGTTCTCCGGCTGGCGCGAGACGTCTAGAACCAACGTAGGCACGTTCCCCGGCTACTTCTATTTGTGGTGCTAGGATTAGATATATGTTCAGCCCAGTTACCACTGCCCTATGAGCTGTTTTTTGTGTTTGCAGACTTGGTATTTATTCCTGAGACCCTCTGCCATTGGGGTCATAACAGTATGCCAGGCCTACATTGAATGTTTAATGCATTGCAGAAGTGGGATATAAGAAAGGAAATTCTGAATTTTTTTTTTTTTTCCTCTCTTCCTCCCCTTTACCTCTGAGTGGCTTGAGCTTGCTGCAGACATGAATGTCCAGACCTTGATTACAAGTGTGGACCAGCTTGCTGCTCGTGTGCAAAGCATACAAGATTTTGTTACCAGTAGTCCTATGTCTGAACCTAAAATACCTATTCCTGAACTGTTTTCTGGAGACCGATTTAAGTTTAGGAATTTCAGGGATAATTGTAAATTGTTTCTATCCCTGAGACCCCGTTCATCTGGAGACTCAGTTCAGCAAGTTAACCCCTTCATGACCCAGCCTATTTTGGCCTTAATGACCTTGCCGTTTTTTGAAATTCTGACCAGTGTCCCTTTATGAGGTAATAACTCAGGAACGCTTCAACGGATCCTAGCGATTCTGAGATTGTTTTTTCGTGACATATTGGGCTTCATGATAGTGGTAAATTTAGGTCGATAATTTCTGAGTTTATTTGTGAAAAAAACGGAAATTTGGCAAAAAATTTGAAAATTTCGCAATTTTCACATTTTGAATTTTTATTCTGTTAAACCAGAGAGTTATGTGACACAAAATAGTTAATAAATAACGTTTCCCACATGTCTACTTTACATCAGCACAATTTTGGAAACATTTTTTTTTTTTGCTAGGAAGTTATAAGGGTTAAAATTTGACCAGTGATTTCTTATTTTTACAACAAAATTTACAAAACCATTTTTTTTAGGGACCACCTCACATTTTAAGTCATTTTGAGGGTTCTATATGGCTGAAAATACCCAAAAGTGACACCATTCTAAAAACTGCACCCCTCAAGGTGCTCAAAACCACATTCAAGAAGTTTATTAACCCTTCAGGTGTTTCACAGCAGCAGAAGCAACATGGAAGTAAAAAATGAACATTTAACTTTTTAGTCACAAAAATGATCTTTTAGCAACAATTTTTTTATTTTCCCAGCGGTAAAAGGAGAAACTGGACCACGGACGTTGTTGTCCAATTTGTCCTGAGTACGCTGATACCTCATATGTGGGGGTAAACCACTGTTTGGGCGCACGGCAGGGCTCGGAAGGGAAGGAGCGCCATTTGACTTTTTGAATGAAAAATTGGCTCCAATCTTTAGCCCACACCATGTCACGTTTGGAGAGCCCCTGTGTGCCTAAACATTGGAGCTCCCCCACAAGTGACCCCATTTTGGAAACTAGACCCCCCAAGGAACTTATCTAGAAGCATAGTGAGCACTTTAAACCCCCAGGTGCTTCACAAATTGATCCGAAAAAATGAAAAAGTACTTTTTTTTCACAAAAAAATTATTTTAGCCTCAATTTTTTCATTTTCACATGGGCAACAGGATAAAATGGATCCTAAATTTTGTTGGGCAATTTCTCCTGAGTACACCAATACCTCACATGTGGGGGTAAACCACTGTTTGGGCACATGGTAAGGCTCGGAAGGGAAGGAGCGCCATTTGACTTTTTGAATGAAAAATTATCTCCATCGTTAGCGGACACCATGTCGCGTTTGGAAAGCCCCTGTGTGCCTAAACATTGGAGCTCCTCCACAAGTGACCCCATTTTGGAAACTAGACCCCCCAAGGAACTCATCTAGAGGCATAGTGAGCACTTTAAACCCCCAGGTGCTTCACAAATTGATCCGCAAAAATGAAAAAGTACTTTTTTTTCACACAAAATTTCTTTTAGCCTCAATTCTTTCATTTTCACATGGGCAACAGGATAAAATGGATCCTAAAATTTGTTGGGCAATTTCTCCTGAGTATGTCGATACCTCATATGTGGGGGTAAACCACTGTTTGGGTGCACGGCAAGGCTCGGAAAGGGAGGCGTGCCATTTGACTTTTTGAATGGAAAATTAGCTCCAATCGTTAGCGGACACCATGTCGCGTTTGGAGAGCCCCTGTGTGCCTAAACATTGGAGCTCCCCTACAAGTGACCCCATTTTGGAAACTAGACCCCCCAAGGAACTTATCTAGATGCATAGTGAGCACTTATAACCTCCAGGTGCTTCACAGAAGTTTATAACGCAGAGCCGTGAAAATAAAAAAATAATTTTTCTTTCCTCAAAAATGATTTTTAGCCCAGAATTTTTTATTTTCCCAAGGGTAATAGGAGAAATTGGATCCCAAATGTTGTTGTCCAGTTTGTCCTGAGTACGATGATACCCCATATGTGGGGGTAAACCACTGTTTGGGCGCACGGCAGGGCTCGGAAGGGAAGGCACGCCATTTGGCTTTTTGAATGGAAAATTAGCTCCAATCATTAGCGGACACCATGTCGCGTTTGGAGAGCCCCTGTGTGCCTAAACATTGGAGCTCCCGCACAAGTGACCCCATTTTGGAAACTAGACCTCCCAAGGAACTAATCTAGATGTGTGGTGAGCACTTTGAACCCCCAAGTGCTTCACAGAAGTTTATAACGCAGAGCCGTGAAAATAAAAAATGTGTTTCCTTTCCTCAAAAATATTTTTTTAGCCCAGAATTTTTTTATTTTTGCAAGAGTAACAGGAGAAATTGGACCCCAAAAGTTGTTGTCCAGTTTCTCCTGAGTACGCTGATACCCCATATGTGGGGGTAAACCACTGTTTTGGCACACGTCGGGGTTCGGAAGGGAAGTAGTGACGTTTTGAAATGCAGACTTTGATGGAATGCTCTGCGGGCATCATGTTGCGTTTGCAGAGCCCCTGATGTGCCTAAACAGTAGGAACTCCCCACAAGTGACTCCATTTTGGAAACTAGACCCCCAAGGGAACTTATCTAGATGTGTGGTGAGCACTTTGAACCCCCAAGTGCTTCACAGAAGTTTATAATGCAGAGCCGTGAAAATAATAAATGTGTTTCCTTTCCTCAAAAATATTTTTTTAGCCCAGAATTTTTTATTTTTGCAAGAGTAACAGGAGAAATTGGACCCCAAAAGTTGTTGTCCAGTTTCTCCTGAGTACGCTGATACCCCATATGTGGGGGTAAACCACTGTTTGGGCACATGCCGGGGCTCGGAAGGGAAGTAGTGACGTTTTGGAATGCAGACTTTGATGGAATGGTCTGCGGGCATCATGTTACGTTTGCAGAGCCCCTGATATGCCTAAACAGTAGAAACCCCCCACAAGTGACCCCATTTTGGAAACTAGACCCCCCAAGGAACTTATCTAGATGTGTGGTGAGCACGTTCAACCCCCAAGTGCTTCACAGAAGTTTACAACGCAGAGCCGTGAAAATAAAAAATCATTTTTCTTTCCTCAAAAAAGATGTTTTAGCAAGCAATTTTTTATTTTCACAAGGGTAACAGGAGAATTTGGACCCCAATATTTGTTGCCCAGTTTGTTGTGAGTACGCTGATACCCCATATGTGGGGGTAAACCACTGTTTGGGCGCACGTCAGGGCTCGGAAGGGAAGTAGTGACATTTGAAATGCAGACTTTGATGGAATGGTCTGCGGGCGTCACATTGCATTTGCAGAGCCCCTGATGTGCCTAAACAGTAGAAACACCCCACAAGTGACCCCATTTTGGAAACTAGACCCCCGAAGGAACTTATCTAGATGTGTGGTGAGCACTTTCAACCCCCAAGTGCTTCACAGAAGTTTATAACGCAGAGCCGTGAAAATAAAAAATAATTGTTCTTTCCTCAAAAATTATGTTTTAGCAAGTAATTTTTTATTTTTGCAAGGGTAACAGGAGAAATTGGACCCCAACAGTTGTTGCCCAGTTTGTCCTGAGTACACTGGTACCCCAAATGTGGGGGTAAACCACTGTTTGGGCGCACGTCAGGGCTTGGAAGGGCGGGAGCACCATTTGACTTTTTGAACGCAAGATTGGCTGGAATCAATGGTGGCGCCATGTTGCGTTTGGAGACCCCTGATGTGCCTAAACAGTGGAAACCCCTCAATTCTAACTTCAACACTAACCCCAACACACCCCTAATCCTAATCCCAACTGTAGCCATAACCCTAATCACAACCCTAACCCCAACACACCCCTAACCACAACCCTAACCGCAACACACCCGTAACCCTAATTCCAACCCTAATCCTAACCCTAATCCCAACCGTAACCCTAATCCCAACCCTAACCACAACTGTAACCCCAACACACCCCTAACCCTATCCGTAACCCTAACCACAAGCCTAATCTTAACCCTATTTCAAACCCTAGCCCTAATTCCAACCCTAACTCTAATTCCAACCCTAACACTAAGGCTATGTGCCCACGTTGCGGATTCGTGTGAGATTTTTCCGCACGATTTTTGAAAAATCTGCAGGTAAAAGGCACTGCGTTTTACCTGCGGATTTACAGCAGATTTCCAGTGTTTTTTTGTGCGGATTTCACCTGCGGATTCCTATTGAGGAACAGGTGTAAAACGCTGCGGAATCCGCACAAAGAATTGACATGCTGCGGAAAATACAACGCAGCGTTTCTGCACGGAATTTTCCGCACCATGGGCACAGCGGATTTGGTTTTCCTTAGGTGTACATGGTACTGTAAACCTGATGGAAAACTGCTTCGAATTCGCAGCGGCCAATCCGCTGCGGATCCGCGGCCAATCCGCTGCCAATCCGCTGCGGATCCGCGGCCAATCCGCTGCGGATTCGCTGCCAATCCGCTGCGGATCCGCGGCCAATCCGCTGCCGATCCGCTGCCAATCCGCGGCCAATCCGCTGCGGATCCGCTGCCAATCCGCTGCAGATCCGCGGCCAATCCGCGGCCGATCCGCTGCGGATCCGCTGCGGATCCGCTGCCGATCCGTTGCGGATCCGCTGCCGATCCGCTGCCGATCCGCTGCGGATCCGCTGCGGATCCGCGGCGGATCCGCGGCGGATCCGCGGCCAATCCGCTGCGGATCCGCGGCCAATCCGCTGCCGATCCGCTGCGGATCCGCGGCCAATCCGCTGCCAATCCGCTGCCGATCCGCTGCGGATCCGCGGCCGATCCGCTGCGGATCCGCGGCCGATCCGCTCTGTGTGCACATGCCATAAGGCTACCCCTAACCCTACCCGTAACCCTAACCCTACCCCTAACCCTACCCCTAGTTCTAACCCTAGTTCTAACCCTAACCCTAGTGGGAAAAAAAAAAAAAAAAATTCTTTATTTTATTATTGTCCCTATGGGGGTGATAAAGGGGGGGGGGTTATTTATTATTTTTTTTATTTTGATCGCTGTGATAGAACCTACCACAGCGATCAAAATGTACCTGTAAGGAATCTGCCGACTGGCAGATTCGGCGGGCGCACTGAGCATGCGCCCGCCATTTTCCAAGATGGCGGCGCCCAGGGAGGAGACGGCCGGACACCGGGAGGATCGGTAAGTATGAAGGGGTGGTGGGGGGGTGGATCGGAGCACAGGGGGGGTGATCGGAGCACAGGGGGGGGGATCTGAGCAAGGAGGGAGCGGACAGCAGGACGGGGGAGCCGGCAGGCGGACGGAGGGGACCGGAGGACTAACGGAGCACTGGGGGGGCGATCGGTGGGTGTGGGGGGGGGGCACTTTAGTATTTCCAGCCATGGCCGATGTTATTGCAGCATCGGCCATGGCTGGATTGTAATATTTCACCAGTTTTTTAGGTGAAATATTACAAATCGCTCTGATTGGCAGTTTCACTTTCAACAGCCAATCAGAGCGATCGTAGCCACGGGGGGGTGAAGCCACCCCCCCTGGGCTGAAGCACCACTCCCCCTCTCCCTGCAGATCGGGTAAAATAGGAGTTAACCCCTTCACCCGATCTGCAGGGACGCGATCATTCCATGACGCATACGCTGCGTCATAGGTCGTTTTGGCACCGACTTTCATGACGCAGCGTATGCGTCAAAGGTCGTTAAGGGGTTAAAATTGTTATCTCTTTTTTACGGGGCGACCTGTCATGGATCCCAATGGCTGGGGATCGCACTGGACAAGCAAAATAACATAAATAACGGACGAGCTCTAGGGTGATGGAACCTGGGCTGACCGCTGCCCTACTCCTGACAAACACAACTAGAAATAGCCAGGGAGCGTGCCTACGTTGATTCTAGATGCCACGCGCCAGCCTAAGAGCTAACTAGCACTGCAGAGGAAATAAAGACCTAGCTTGCCTCCAGAGGAATGAACCCCAAAAGGTATAGTTGCCCCCCACATGTATTGATGGTGAAATGAGAGGAAGGCACGCACATAGAGATGAAAATAGATTTAGCAAAATGAGGCCCGCTATAACTAGAAAGCAGAATGATACAAAAGGGGTCTGAGCGGTCAGCAAAAAACCCTAATCAAAAACCATCCTGAGATTACAAGAACCCATGTGCCAACTCATGGCACATGGGGAGAACCTCAGCCCACTAGAGCTACCAGCTAGCATAGAGTCATAATTAGCAAGCTGGACAAAAAAAACCAAACAACTAAAAAACAGAACTTAGCTTATCCTGAGAGATCTGGGAGCAGGTAGTCAGGAAACAAACTGAGCACATCTGAGTACATTGATAGCCGGCAAGGGAATGACAGAAAAGCCAGGTTAAATAGGAAACACCCAGCCTCTGATGGACAGGTGGAAAGCAGAGACCGCAACCCACCAAAGTCACCCAGTACCAGCCGTAACCACCAGAGGGAGCCCAAAAACAGAATCCACAACAGTACCCCCCCCTTGAGGAGGGGTCACCGAACCCTCACGAGAACCCCCAGGGCGATCAGGATGAGCTCTATGGAAGGCGCGGACCAAATCAGTCGCATGAACATCAGAGGCGACCACCCAGGAATTATCCTCCTGACCATAACCCTTCCACTTAACCAAATACTGGAGTTTACGTCTGGAAACACGAGAATCCAAGATCTTCTCAACAACATACTCCAATTCTCCCTCCACCAGCACCGGAGCAGGAGGCTCAACCGAAGGAACAACGGGCACCTCATACCTCCGCAATAACGACCGATGGAACACATTATGAATAGCAAACGATGTTGGGAGATCCAAACGAAAAGATACAGGGTTAAGAATCTCCAAGATCTTATAAGGACCGATGAACCGAGGCTTGAACTTAGGAGAAGAGACCTTCATAGGGACAAAACGAGAAGACAACCACACCAAGTCCCCAACAAGAAGTCGGGGACCCACGCGGCGACGGCGATTAGCAAACTGCTGAGTCTTCTCCTGAGACAACTTCAAATTGTCCACCACCTGATTCCAAATCTGATGTAGCCTGTCCACCACCACGTCCACTCCAGGACAATCCGAAGGCTCCACCTGACCAGAGGAAAAACAAGGATGAAACCCCGAATTACAAAAGAAAGGAGAGACCAAAGTAGCAGAACTAGCCCGATTATTAAGGGCAAATTCGGCCAGTGGCGAAAAGGCAACCCAGTCATCTTGATCAGCAGAAACAAAACACCTTAAATAAGTTTCCAAGGTCTGATTAGTTCGCTCCGTCTGGCCATTCGTCTGAGGATGGAATGCAGACGAGAAAGACAAATCAATGCCCATCTTAGCACAAAACGTCCGCCAAAATCTAGACACAAACTGGGATCCCCTGTCAGAAACGATATTCTCCGGAATCCCATGCAAACGAACCACGTTCTGAAAAAATAAAGGGACCAACTCAGAAGAGGAAGGCAACTTAGGCAAGGGTACCAAATGAACCATCTTAGAAAAGCGGTCACACACAACCCAGATAACGGACATTTTCTGTGAGACAGGGAGATCTGAAATAAAATCCATGGAAATGTGCGTCCAAGGCCTCTTCGGGATAGGCAAGGATAACAACAACCCACTGGCCCGAGAACAGCAAGGCTTAGCCCGAGCACACACTTCACAAGACTGCACAAAGGTGCGCACATCCCTTGACAAGGAAGGCCACCGAAAAGACCTGGCCACCAAGTCTCTAGTACCAAATATTCCAGGATGACCAGCCAACACAGAAGAATGGACCTCGGAGATGACTCTACTGGTCCAATCATCCGGAACAAACAGTCTTTCTGGTGGACAACGATTTCAGGTTTATCCGCCTGAAACTCCTGCAATGCACGTCGCAAGTCTTGGGAGACGGCGGACAATATTACCCCATCCCTAAGGATACCAGTAGGCCCAGAGTCTCCAGGAGAGTCAGGCACAAAACTCCTGGAAAGAGCATCTGCCTTCACATTCTTTGAACCTGGCAGGTATGAAACCACAAAATTGAAACGAGAAAAAAACAACGACCAACGAGCCTGTCTAGGATTCAGACGCCTGGCAGACTCAAGGTAAATCAGATTTTTGTGATCAGTCAAGACCACCACACGATGTCTAGCACCCTCAAGCCAATGACGCCACTCCTCAAATGCCCACTTCATGGCCAAAAGCTCCCGATTACCCACATCATAATTGCGCTCGGCGGGCGAGAATTTTCTAGAAAAGAACGCACATGGCTTCATCACCGAGCCATTGGAACTTCTCTGTGACAAAACCGCCCCCGCTCCAATCTCGGAAGCATCAACCTCAACCTGAAAAGGAAGTGAAACATCTGGTTGACATAACACAGGAGCAGAAGAAAACCGGCGCTTAAGTTCCTGAAAGGCCTCCACAGCTGTAGGAGACCAATTAGCAACATCAGCACCCTTTTTAGTCAAATCAGTCAAAGGTTTAACAACACTGGAAAAATTAGTAATGAACCGACGATAAAAATTAGCAAAACCCAAGAACTTCTGAAGACTCTTAACAGATGTAGGTTGTGTCCAGTCACAAATCGCCTGAACCTTGACGGGATCCATCTCAATAGTAGAAGGAGAAAAAATGTACCCCAAAAAAGAAATTTTCTGGACTCCGAAGAGACATTTTGAGCCCTTCACAAACAGAGAATTGGCCCGCAGGACTTGAAACACCTTCCTGACCTGTAGAACATGAGACTCCCAGTCATCAGAAAACACCAAAATATCATCCAAATACACAATCATAAACTTATCCAGATATTCACGGAAAATATTGTGCATAAAGGACTGAAAGACTGAAGGAGCATTAGAAAGTCCAAAAGGCATTACCAAATACTCAAAATGGCCCTCAGGCGTATTAAATGCGGTTTTCCACTCATCACCCTGTTTTATCCGCACAAGATTATACGCACCGCGAAGATCTATCTTAGTGAACCACCTAGCCCCCTTAATGCGAGCAAACAAATCAGTCAATAATGGCAATGGATACTGATATTTGACTGTAATCTTATTCAGAAGGCGATAATCTATACAAGGCCTCAGGGAACCATCTTTTTTTGCCACGAAAAAAAAACCTGCTCCCAGAGGGGACGAAGATGGACGAATATGTCCCTTTTCCAAGGACTCCTTAATATAATTCCGCATAGCAGTATGCTCTGGCACTGACAGATTAAATAAACGACCCTTAGGGAACTTACTGCCAGGAATTAATTCTATAGCACAGTCACAATCCCTATGAGGAGGGAGCGAATTGAGCTTAGGCTCCTCAAAAACATCCCGATAGTCAGACAAAAACGCAGGGACCTCAGAAGGAGTAGATGAAGCGATTGAAATCAGAGGTGCATCATCATGAACCCCCTGACATCCCCAGCTTAACACAGACATTGTTTTCCAATCCAGGACAGGATTATGAGTTTGTAACCATGGCAGACCAAGCACTAGTACATCATGTAAATTATACAGTACAAGGAAGCGAATCACCTCCTGATGAACGGGAGTCATGCGCATGGTCACTTGTGTCCAGTACTGCGGTTTATTCATAGCCAATGGTGTAGAGTCAATTCCCTTCAAAGGAATAGGAACTTCCAGAGGCTCCAGACTAAAACCGCAGCGTTTGGCAAATGACCAATCCATAAGACTCAGGGCAGCACCCGAATCCACATAGGCATCGACGGAAATGGATGACAGTGAACAAATCAGAGTTACAGACAAAATGAACTTAGACTGCAGAGTACTAATGGCAAAAGATTTATCAACCTTTTTTGTGCGTTTAGAGCATGCTGATATAACATGATGGACAGGTGGAAAGCAGAGACCGCAACCCACCAAAGTCACCCAGTACCAGCCGTAACCACCAGAGGGAGCCCAAAAACAGAATCCACAACAGCGACCCTCAGGATTGGGCCTTCTCGCTAGCGCCAGGAGATCCGGCATTGGCAAATATTGATGCGTTTTTTCTGGCGCTCGGATTGCTTTACGAGGAACCCAATCTTGAGGTTCAGGCAGAAAAAGCCTTGCTGGCTATTTCTCAGGGCCAGGATGAAGCTGAAGTGTATTGCCAAAAATTTCGGAAATGGTCCGTGCTTACTCAGTGGAATGAGTGTGCTCTGGCCGCAAATTTCAGAAATGGCCTTTCTGAAGCCATTAAGAATGTGATGGTGGGTTTCTCCATTCCTACAAGTCTGAATGATTCCATGGCGCTGGCTATTCAAATTGACCGGCGTTTGCGGGAGCGCAAAACCGCTAATCCTCTGGTGGTGTTGTCTAAACAAACACCTGATTTAATGCAATGTGGTAGAATTCAGACCAGAAATGAGCGGAAAAATCATAGACGTCAGAATGGGTTGTGTTTTTACTGTGGTGATTCTACACATGTTATATCAGCATGCTCTAAACGCCTAACAAGGGTTGTTAGTCCTGTCGCCATTGGTAATTTGCAACCTAAATTTATTTTGTCTGTGACTTTAATTTGCTCATTGTCCTCCTACCCTGTTATGGCATTTGTGGATTCAGGTGCTGCCCTGAGTCTTATGGATCTGTCATTTGCCAAGCGCTGTGGTTTTGTTCTTGAGCCGTTGGTTAATCCTATCCCTCTGAGGGGTATTGATGCTACGCCATTGGCGGAAAATAAACCGCAGTTTTGGACACAGGTAACCATGTGCATGACTCCTGAACATCGGGAGGTGATTCGTTTTCTTGTTCTGCATAAAATGCATGATTTGGTCGTTTTGGGGTTGCCATGGTTACAGACTCATAATCCAGTCTTGGATTGGAAGGCAATGTCTGTGTCAAGTTGGGGCTGTCAGGGTATTCATGGTGATTCCCCGCCGGTGTCTATTGCTTCCTCTACTCCTTCGGAAGTTCCTGAGTATTTGTCTGATTATCAGGATGTGTTCAGCGAGTCCAGGTCCAGTGCTCTGCCTCCTCATAGGGACTGTGACTGTGCCATAGATTTGATTCCAGGTAGTAAATTTCCTAAGGGAAGACTATTTAATCTGTCTGTACCTGAGCATACCGCAATGCGTTCGTATATCAAGGAATCTCTGGAGAAGGGGCATATCCGTCCTTCCTCTTCCCCTCTTGGTGCGGGATTCTTTTTTGTGGCCAAGAAGGACGGATCTTTGAGACCTTGTATTGACTATCGGCTTTTGAATAAAATCACTGTTAAATTTCAGTATCCTTTGCCTCTGTTGTCAGACTTGTTTGCCCGAATTAAAGGTGCCAAGTGGTTCACCAAGATAGATCTTCGTGGTGCGTACAACCTTGTGCGCATTAAGCGAGGAGATGAATGGAAAACCGCGTTTAATACGCCCGAAGGTCATTTTGTGTACTTGGTGATGCCTTTTGGGCTCTCTAATGCTCCTTCAGTGTTTCAGTCCTTTATGCATGATATTTTCCGGAAGTATCTGGATAAATTTATGATCGTTTATCTGGATGATATTCTGTTTTTTTCTGATGACTGGGACTCGCATGTAGAGCAGGTCAGGATGGTGTTTCAGGTTTTGCGTGAGAATGCTTTATTTGTTAAGGGCTCAAAGTGTCTCTTTGGAGTACAGAAGGGTCCCTTTTTGGGGTTTATTTTTTCCCCTTCTGCGGTGGAGATGGACCCAGTCAAGGTCCGTGCTATTCATGATTGGACTCAACCCACGTCAGTTAAGAGTCTTCAGAAGTTCTTGGGTTTTGCTAACTTCTACCGTCGTTTTATCGCTAATTTTTCTAGCGTTGTTAAACCTTTGACGGATATGACCAAGAAAGGTTCTGATGTTGCTAACTGGGCTCCTGCAGCCGTGGAGGCTTTCCAGGAGTTGAAGCGCCGGTTTACTTCGGCGCCTGTTTTGTGCCAGCCTGATGTCTCACTTCCCTTTCAGGTTGAAGTGGATGCTTCTGAGATTGGGGCAGGGGCTGTTTTGTCGCAGAGAGGCCCTGGTTGCTCTGTGATGAGACCTTGTGCCTTTTTCTCTAGGAAGTTTTTGCCTGCTGAGCGGAATTATGATGTTGGCAATCGGGAGTTGTTGGCCATGAAGTGGGCATTTGAGGAGTGGCGTCATTGGCTCGAGGGTGCTAAGCATCGTGTGGTGGTCTTGACTGATCACAAAAATTTGATGTATCTCGAGTCTGCTAAACGCCTGAATCCTAGACAGGCCCGCTGGTCATTGTTTTTCTCCCGTTTTGACTTTGTGGTCTCATATTTACCAGGTTCAAAGAATGTGAAGGCTGATGCTCTTTCAATGAGCTTTGTGCCTGACTCTCCGGGAGTCTCAGAACCAGTTGGTATTCTTAAAGAGGGAGTTATCTTGTCAGCCATTTCTCCAGATTTGCGACGTGTGTTGCAGAGATTTCAGGCTGGTAGACCTGACTCTTGTCCACCTGACAGACTGTTTGTTCCTGATAAGTGGACCAGCAGAGTCATTTCCGAGGTTCATTCCTCGGTGTTGGCAGGGCATCCGGGAATTTTTGGCACCAGAGATCTGGTGGCTAGGTCCTTTTGGTGGCCTTCCTTGTCACGGGATGTGCGGTCGTTTGTGCAGTCCTGTGGGACTTGTGCACGAGCTAAGCCTTGCTGTTCGCGTGCCAGCAGGTTGCTCTTGCCCTTGCCTGTCCCGAAGAGGCCTTGGACACACATTTCCATGGATTTCATTTCAGATCTCCCGGTGTCTCAGGGCATGTCTGTCATCTGGGTGGTATGTGATCGCTTTTCTAAGATGGTCCATTTGGTACCTTTGCCTAAGCTGCCTTCATCTTCCGATCTGGTTCCTGTGTTCTTTCAGAATGTGGTTCGTTTACACGGCATTCCTGAGAATATTGTGTCTGACAGAGGATCCCAGTTTGTTTCCAGGTTCTGGCGATCCTTTTGTGCTAGGATGGGCATTGAGTTGTCGTTTTCGTCTGCCTTTCATCCTCAGACTAATGGACAAACGGAGCGAACTAATCAGACTCTGGAGGCTTATTTGAGGTGTTTTGTTTCTGCGGATCAGGATGATTGGGTGACCTTCTTGCCGTTGGCTGAGTTTGCCCTTAATAATCGGGCTAGTTCCGCTACATTGGTTTCGCCATTTTTCTGCAACTCTGGTTTCCATCCTCGTTTTTCCTCGGGACATGTGGAGCCTTCTGACTGTCCTGGGGTAGATTCTGTGGTGGATAGGTTGCAGCAGATCTGGAATCATGTGGTGGACAACTTAAAGTTGTCACAAGAGAAGGCTCAGCGTTTTGCCAACCGCCGCCGCGGTGTGGGTCCCCGACTTCGTGTTGGGGATTTGGTATGGCTGTCTTCTCGATTTGTTCCTATGAAGGTCTCCTCTCCTAAATTTAAGCCTCGCTTCATCGGTCCTTACAAGATATTGGAAATCCTTAATCCTGTGTCCTTTCGCTTGGATCTTCCTGTGTCGTTTGCCATTCACAACGTGTTCCATAGGTCTTTGTTGCGGCGGTACGTTGTACCTGTGGTTCCTTCTGTTGAGCCTCCTGCTCCGGTGTTGGTTGAGGGCGAGTTGGAGTACGTGGTGAAGAAGATCTTGGATTCTCATCTCTCCAGGCGGAGGCTTCAGTATCTGGTCAAGTGGAAGGGCTATGGTCAGGAGGATAATTCCTGGGTGGTTGCCTCTGATGTGCATGCGGCCGATTTAGTTTGTGCCTTTCACGCTGCTCATCCTGATCGCCCTGGTGGTCTTGGTGAGGGTTCGGTGACCCCTCCTTAAGGGGGGGGGTACTGTTGTGAATTAGACTTTTTGGCTCCCTCTTGTGGTCACTGGTGGTATGACTCTGGGATTGTCTTTTTTCTGTTTGGCACTCACCTGGGTCGTTAGTCCAGGGGTGTCGCTATATTAACTTCCTGGATCCTTAGTCCAGTGCCTGGCATCGTTGTAATCAGATCCTTCTGTTGCTCCTGTCTGCTGGTCCTGGCTCTTGCAAAATTAAGCTAAGTCTTGCTTCTTTGTTTTTTGAGTTACTTGCTTTGCTACTATTTTTGTCCAGCTTGTACTAAATGTGATTTCTGACCTTGCTGGAAGCTCTAGGGGGCTGGTGTTCTCCCCCCGGCCGTTAGACGGTTCGGGGGTTCTTGAACATCCAGCGTGGATATTTTGATAGGGTTTTTGCTGACCGTATAAGTCATCTTACTATATTCTGCTATTAGTCAGTGGGCCTCTCTTTGCTAAATATCTAGTTCATTCTTACGTTTGTCTTTTCTCCTTACCTCACCGTTATTATTTGTTGGGGGCTTGTATCCAACTTTTGGGGTATTTTCTCTGGAGGCAAGAAAGGTCTATCTTTTCCCTTCTAGGGTTAGTTAGTTCTCCGGCTGGCGCGAGACGTCTAGAACCAACGTAGGCACGTTCCCCGGCTACTTCTATTTGTGGTGCTAGGATTAGATATATGGTCAGCCCAGTTACCACTGCCCTATTAGCTGTTTTTTTGTGTTTGCAGACTTGGTATTTATTCCTGAGACCCTCTGCCATTGGGGTCATAACAGCCACCACTATGTGTCATCAGCAAAGACAATGGTTTCCACACACCAGCCCAGGAACAGATTCGCATAGGATGGGGTGCAGGGACTGCCCACAGCTGTGCCCATGAGCTGGTGGAAGTACTGGTGGAATCTGGAGATCAGATTTTTCATTTTCGCTGTCTCCAATATGCATTTTAACTCACTCTTGTAGAGTACAGAGGGATCAGATGGCAGGACTTCATAAGTGTCAGGATCTCTAAGAACGGTGTGGCACATCTTTATGTTATCTGGTTCTGCCATGATTACCAAGTTACCCCCTTTATCGGAGGGTTTTATAACCATATCATTATTTTTCATAAATTTAGACAGTGCCTCCTGTTCGCCTTCTGTTAGATTAGATTCCAGAGGTAAATCTCTTTCTACCAGACTGAGAAAGATGTCAATGCTGGTAATGTCACCCTGTGAGGGCATTTTGGTGCTCTTATTTCTGAAGTTGGTATATGAACTTCCATGTCTTCATTACCCAAACCCAATCTCTCACATTCCAATTGGTCATTGTGTGTAAAAAACTTTATCCATCTGAGCTTTCTATAGAATAAATTGATGTCCTTGGTCCACCCAAAGCTATCAAATTTATTTGTGGGGACAAAATTGAGGCCTAAATCCCTCCTCATTGGTGGCAGTGGTCAGTTATATCTATAAATTGAGTGTTGACATAGGTGGTCACCATGCAGCTTCCATATATCTGAGCCTCCCGATGATCCTATTTGGTGAAACGCGTTGAGGCGTGTTTTGGACATCTGATATAAGTACCTCTCCTTTTTGACTGTTATCATTATGATGCAATATGAGACACCAGTCCTCTACCTGTACTGCGTGCTTGTTTGCCTCAATTGAATTTGGTCTGCCTTAAGCTAGCCATCATGGCCACTGATTGGGCCCAATGTATGGTACTCTATGAGTTTATCAGTTAAAGGCACTCAGTCACCCCAAAATTGGCCTATAAACTTAGGCCACTGCCATCAGGGGCTTATCTACAGCATGCTGTAGGCACCGGGAAAGGTCAGAGAGGCCCGGTGCCTGCGCAATTCAGTACTTTGCTCTGCCATCAACAGGGCAGACAAAGTACGCCTGCGCTGGAGCCGTGGCAGGAAGACAAGAAGAGGATGTCATCATATGAAGATGGGAGGCGCCAGACCCAGACCGCGATGCCCATTGGACCGGACCGCACTGGGACCGCCCCTGGGTGAGTATAATATAACCTGTTCTTCTTATCTTTTAGGTGACATCAGGGGGCTTATCTACAGCATTACATAATGCTGTAAATAAGCCCTTGATGCCGGTGGCCTTACTTTATAGGCCAATTTTGGGTGACAGATTCCCTTTAATCCTTAGGGATTCCTACGGTGAGCCTCCGCGGAGCGGGGGCGCCATATCCGCTGAACAGTAGGGTGCTTACCCCCGTAGCTAGGTAGGTTGTTTACATCAGCAGGGGGCAGTCTAGTGAGGTACTATATGTGTATTATGCACTTTTTGTTAGTACGTCATTCATTCTTTTTCACACTGTTTAATTACTGCCTGCCATCCATCTTTTTTTCATTGGCAATCCCTTTCTTTTTCTGTTTTTCCTGTCATGTCTAAATAGTGGATTATCTGACAGACCAATTTTTAGGTGACATATAAGAGATCCAGGGACAGCCATCGAGGAGCGGGGGGCACCTATCTCGTGCTATCTGTAGAGTGCCAACCTCCGCTGATAGGCAGTTTCCATCAGGTTAAAGTATGAGGGTCATGTTAGTTCAGCACAGTTGTCTGTATGTTGATTGTGTCATTATGATATAAGGTTCCTTTTGTTTTTTTGGACTTCAGAAAGGCAGATTTTAATGGACTCAGAAAGAGGGTAGGAAAGCTCCATTGGCTGGATGTTCTAAAGGACAGAAATGTCCAAGAAGGATATGAGATTTTGCTAAAAGCTCACTGCACAATCATTAACAATCCCGAAAAGAGGGAAAAATTGTAAGCATTTAAATAGACCAGGATGGAGGAACACAGAACTTAAACACTTGTTAACAAGGAAAAAAGAAATGTATATTAACCCCTTAACGACCAGAGGTATTTTTGGTTTTGCATTTTCATTTTTTCGCTCCCCTTCTTCTCAGAGCCATGTTTTTCGTTGTTGTTTTTTTTGTCAAAATGGCCATGTGAGGGCTTGTTTTTTGCAGGACGAGTTGTGCTTGTGAACGACACAATTGGCTTTACCATATTATGTACTGGAAAAGTATTTTTTACCACGTTCACTAAATGCTAAAACTGACCTGCCATTATGATTCTCCAGGTCATTACAAGTTCATAGACACTAAACATGTATAGGTTCTTTTTTTATTTAAGTGGTGAAAAATAATTCCAAACTCGGTTAAAAAAAATATTGCGCCATTTTCTGATTTCCGCAGCATCTCCATTTTTCGTGAGCTCAGGTTAGGAGAGGGCTTATTTTTTTGCGTGCCAAGCTGACATTTTTAATTTTGGTGCAGATACGATCTTTTTATTTATTTTACTTTTTTTTTTTTTACTTTTGGCATGCTTCAATAGTTTCCATGGGAGAATAGAAGCTGCCATAATCCAATCGGCTCTGCTACTTGCTATGAGCGCCAACACCGGGCGGTGCTCATAGCAATCCGGAAGTGGCAACCAATAGAGGTCTGCTGGAAACCTCTGGTTGTCATGCCAACCCATCGGTGACCCGCGATCACGTGACGGGGTCACCGATGGGTGGAATATACGGGCTCGTTTGCCAAAAGCGAGCGTTAACTGCAGCTGTCAGAGATTGACAGCGGCATTTAACTAGTTAACAGCCGCGGGTGGATCGCGATTCTACCCACAGATGTTAGAGGCACATGTCAGCTGTTCAGAACAACTGACATGTGCCGGAAAAGATGCGGGCTCAGTGCCGGAGCCCACATCAAAGGGAGAGAGTCCGACATCAGCATACTATTATGTCCGATGTTGGAAAGGGGTTAAATTAAAAGAGGGGGGAATATCTAAAGAATAGAATGCTGTCTGCAGGGAATGCAGGGCAAGCATTAGAACAGCAAAAGCCAGTAATGAAATGAAGTTTGCAAGGAAGAACAAAAGCAATAAAAAAGGATTTTTGGGGGGTTATGGCAAAAGCAAAAGAAAAGTCATAGATGCTATATGATTTTTACAGGATGAAAAGGGTGAAGTGGTCAAAAATGATGTTGTGAAGGCTAAATATTTAAATTCCTATTTTGCACCTGTGTTCTCTAAGAAAGCAATTGTAACATCAATTGATCTTCACAGTGCTATCAAAGGAATAAAATAATCCACACTATCTATAAACCAAGAGATGGCGAGGGAACACTTAGCTAATTTAAATCTCCTGGTCCAGATTAATTAAATCCTAGGGTACTGAAAGAGTTAGTAGAGGAAATTGCAGAACCACTAGCCAGAATCTTTGAAAAATCCTGGAGAACAGAAGCCCCAGAAGATTGGAGAATGGCAAATGTCCCCATCTTCAAAAAAGGAAAGAAGATGGAGCCAGGAAATTACAGGCCAGTGAGCCTTACTTCTATACCAGGAAAGGTCTTTGAACAAATTATTAAACAGTATGTAAGTAATTGGATAAGAATACAGTAATTAACCAGAGTCAGCATGGGTTTGAAGCAAACAAGTCATGACAAATTAATCTAATTTCCTTCTATGATGGAATTACTGACTGGATCAGGTAAATGTGGTAGATATAGTATATGTTGATGTCAGCAAAGGATTTGATAAAGTATCTCATATGTTATGACCCCAATGGCGAGGGTCTCAGAGGAACGTGGAAGTCTGCAGAATACAAAAATCCAGCTCATAGGGCAGTGGTAACTGGGTTGACCATATATCTACTCCTAACGCCAACACTAGAAGTAGCCGGGGATCATTCCTACGTTGATTCTAGATGACACGCGCCAGCCGGAGAATCTAGCTACCCCTAGTAGAGGAAAACAAAGACCTTTCTTGCCTCCAGAGAAGGGGACCCCAAAGCTGGATAGAAGCCCCCCACAAATAATGACGGTGAGGTAAGAGGAAATGACAAACACAGAAATGAACCAGGTTTAGCACAGAGAGGCCCGCTTACTGATAGCAGAATAAAGAAAGGTAACTTATATGGTCAACAAAAACCCTATCAAAATCCACACTGGAAATTCAAGAACCCCCGAACCGTCTAACGGTCCGGGGGGAGAACACCAGCCCCCCTAGAGCTTCCAGCAAAGGTCAGGATATAGTTTGGGAACAAGCTGGACAAAAATACAAAACCAAAACAAATAGCAAAAAGCAAAAGGCAGACTTAGCTGATATAACTGGAACCAGGATCAGTAGACAAGAGCACAGCAGACTAGCTCTGATAACTACGTTGCCAGGCATTGAACTGAAGGTCCAGGGAGCTTATATAGCAACACCCCTAACTAACGACCCAGGTGCGGATAAAAGGAATGACAGAAAAACCAGAGTCAAAAAACTAGTAACCACTAGAGGGAGCAAAAAGCAAATTCACAACAGTACCCCCCCCTTAGTGAGGGGTCACCGAACCCTCACCACGACCACCAGGGCGATCAGGATGAGCGGCATGAAAGGCACGAACTAAATCGGCCGCATGAACATCAGAGGCGACCACCCAGGAATTATCCTCCTGACCATAGCCCTTCCACTTGACCAGGTACTGAAGCCTCCGCCTGGAGAGGCGAGAATCCAAGATCTTCTCCACCACGTACTCCAACTCGCCCTCAACCAACACCGGAGCAGGAGGCTCAGCAGAAGGAACTACAGGCACAATGTACCGCCGCAACAAGGACCTATGAAATACATTGTGAATAGCAAACGACACAGGAAGATCCAGACGAAAAGATACAGGATTAAGGATTTCCAATATCTTGTAAGGCCCAATAAAACGAGGTTTAAATTTGGGAGAGGAGACCTTCATAGGAACAAAGCGGGAAGAAAGCCATACCAAATCCCCAACGCGTAGTCGGGGACCCACACCGCGGCGGCGGTTGGCAAAGCGCTGAGCCTTCTCCTGTGACAACTTCAAGTTGTCCACCACATGATTCCAGATCTGCTGCAACCTATCCACCACAGAATCCACCCCAGGACAGTCAGAAGGCTTCACATGACCCGAAGAAAAGCGAGGATGGAAACCAGAGTTGCAGAAAAAAGGTGAAACCAAGGTGGCGGAACTAGCCCGATTATTAAGGGCAAACTCAGCCAACGGCAAGAATGTCACCCAATCGTCCTGATCAGCAGAGACAAAACACCTCAAATAAGCCTCCAAAGTCTGATTGGTTCGCTCCGTCTGTCCATTAGTCTGAGGATGGAAAGCAGACGAAAACGACAAATCAATGCCCATCCTACTACAAAAGGATCGCCAGAACCTGGAAACGAACTGGGATCCTCTGTCAGACACAATATTCTCAGGGATGCCGTGCAAACGAACCACGTTCTGGAAAAACACAGGAACCAGATCGGAAGAGGAAGGCAGCTTAGGCAAAGGAACCAAATGGACCATCTTGGAGAAGCGATCACATATCACCCAGATAACGGACATGCCCTGAGATAGCGGAAGATCAGAAATGAAATCCATGGAGATATGTGTCCAAGGTCTCTTCGGGACAGGCAAGGGCAAGAGCAAACCGCTGGCACGAGAACAGCAAGGCTTAGCTCGAGCACAAGTCCCACAGGACTGCACAAATGACCGCACATCCCTTGACAAGGAAGGCCACCAAAAGGACCTGGCCACCAGATCTCTGGTGCCAAAAATTCCCGGGTGACCTGCCAACACCGAGGAATGAACCTCGGAAATGACTCTGCTGGTCCACTTATCCGGGACAAACAGTCTGTCAGGTGGACAAGACTCAGGCCTATCAGCCTGAAATCTCTGCAACACACGTCGCAGATCCGGAGAAATAGCTGACAAGATAACTCCATCTTTAAGAATACCAATAGGATCAGCGACTCCGGGAGCATCAGGCACAAAGCTCCTAGAAAGAGCATCGGCCTTCACATTCTTTGAACCAGGTAAATACGAGACAACAAAATCAAAGCGGGAGAAAAACAATGACCAGCGGGCCTGTCTCGGATTAAGGCGTTTAGCAGACTCGAGATACATCAGATTTTTGTGATCAGTCAAGACCACCACACGATGCTTAGCACCCTCGAGCCAATGACGCCACTCCTCAAATGCCCATTTCATGGCCAACAACTCCCGATTGCCCACATCATAATTTCGCTCGGCAGGCGAAAACTTCCTAGAGAAAAAGGCACAAGGTTTCATAACAGAGCAACCAGGGCCTCTCTGCGACAAAACGGCCCCTGCCCCAATCTCCGAAGCATCCACCTCAACCTGAAAGGGAAGTGAGACGTCAGGCTGGCACAAAACAGGCGCCGAAGTAAACCGGCGTTTCAACTCCTGGAAAGCCTCCACGGCAGCAGGAGCCCAGTTAGCTACATCGGAGCCCTTCTTGGTCATATCCGTCAAAGGTTTCACAATGCTAGAAAAATTAGCGATAAAACGACGGTAGAAGTTAGCGAAGCCCAAGAACTTCTGAAGACTCTTAACTGACGAGGGCTGAGTCCAATCAAGAATAGCTCGGACCTTGACTGGGTCCATCTCCACAGCAGAAGGGGAAAAAATGAACCCCAAAAAGGGAACCTTCTGTACACCAAAGAGACACTTTGAGCCCTTGACAAACAAAGAATTTTCACGCAAAATTTTAAAGACCAACCTGACCTGCTCCACATGCGAATCCCAATTATCAGAAAAAACCAAAATATCATCCAGATAAACAATCAAAAATTTATCCAGATACTTCCGGAAAATGTCATGCATAAAGGACTGAAAAACTGAAGGCGCATTGGAGAGACCAAAAGGCATCACCAAGTACTCAAAATGACCTTCGGGCGTATTGAATGCGGTTTTCCATTCATCACCTTGCTTAATGCGCACAAGGTTGTACGCACCACGAAGGTCTATCTTGGTGAACCACTTGGCACCCTTAATCCGGGCAAACAAGTCAGACAACAGCGGTAAAGGATACTGAAATTTGACAGTGATCTTATTTAAAAGCCGATAATCAATACAAGGTCTCAAAGATCCGTCCTTTTTTGCCACAAAAAAGAATCCCGCACCAAGAGGGGAAGAAGACGGACGAATATGTCCTTTCTCCAGAGACTCCTTGATATATGAACGCATAGCGGTATGTTCAGGTACCGACAGATTAAACAGTCTTCCCTTAGGAAATTTACTGCCTGGGATCAAATCTATAGCACAGTCACAGTCCCTATGAGGAGGCAGTGCACTGGACTCAGACTCACTGAAGACGTCCTGATAATCAGACAAATACTCCGGAACTTCCGAAGGCGTAGAAGAAGCAATAGACACAGGCAGGGAATCCCCATGAATACCACGACAGCCCCAACTTGAGACTGACATAGCCTTCCAGTCCAGGACTGGATTATGGGTCTGTAACCATGGCAGCCCTAAAACAACCAAATCATGCATTTTATGTAAAACCAGGAAACGTATCACCTCGCGGTGTTCAGGAGTCATGCACATGGTAACCTGTGTCCAATACTGCGGTTTATTTGCAGCCAATGGTGTAGCATCAATACCCCTAAGAGGAATAGGATTTTCTAATGGTTCAAGAGTAAAACCACAGCGCTTAGCAAATGAGAGATCCATGAGACTCAGGGCAGCACCTGAATCTACAAACGCCATGACAGGATAAGATGACAGTGAGCAAATCAAAGTTACAGACAGAATAAATTTAGGTTGCAAATTACCAACGGTGACAGGACTAACAACCTTAGCTATACGTTTAGAGCATGCTGAGATAACATGTGTAGAATCACCACAGTAGTAGCACAAGCCATTCCGGCGTCTATGAATTTTCCGCTCATTTCTAGTCAGGATTCTATCACATTGCATTAAATCAGGTGTCTGTTCAGACAACACCATGAGGGAATTTGCGGTTTTTCTATCACATTGCACCGAATTAGGTGTCTGTTCAGACAACACCATGAGGGAATTTGCGGTTTTGCGCTCCCGCAACCGCCGGTCAATTTGAATAGCCAGTGCCATAGTATCATTCAGACCTGTGGGAATGGGAAAACCCACCATAACATTCTTAATGGCTTCAGAAAGGCCATTTCTAAAATTAGCGGCCAGTGCACACTCGTTCCAATGTGTCAGCACGGACCATTTCCGAAATTTTTGGCAATACACTTCAGCCTCGTCCTGCCCCTGAGACATAGCCAGCAAGGCCTTTTCTGCCTGAATCTCAAGATTGGGTTCCTCATAAAGTAAACCGAGCGCCAGAAAAAACGCATCAAGATCAGCCAATGCCGGATCTCCTGGCGCCAGCGAAAAAGCCCAATCCTGAGGGTCGCCCCGTAAGAACGAAATAACAATTTTTACTTGCTGAGCAGAATCTCCAGATGAACAGGGTCTCAGGGACAAAAACAATTTACAATTATTCACGAAATTCCTAAACTTAAACCTGTCTCCGGAAAACAGTTCAGGAATCGGTATTTTAGGTTCTGACCTAGGATTTCTGATAACATAGTCTTGTATGCCCTGTACACGAGTAGCCAGCTGGTCCACACTTGTAATCAAGGTCTGGACATTCATGTCTGCAGCAAGCATAGCCACTCTGAGGAGAACACCAGCCCCCCTAGAGCTTCCAGCAAAGGTCAGGATATAGTTTGGGAACAAGCTGGACAAAAATACAAAACCAAAACAAATAGCAAAAAGCAAAAGGCAGACTTAGCTGATATAACTGGAACCAGGATCAGTAGACAAGAGCACAGCAGACTAGCTCTGATAACTACGTTGCCAGGCATTGAACTGAAGGTCCAGGGAGCTTATATAGCAACACCCCTAACTAACGACCCAGGTGCGGATAAAAGGAATGACAGAAAAACCAGAGTCAAAAAACTAGTAACCACTAGAGGGAGCAAAAAGCAAATTCACAACACTCATACTATCCTTATTGAAAAAATTACAAAGTATGGGATTGACAAGGCTATGCTTAGGTGGAGCCAATACTGGTTGAGTGATCATACTCAAAGAGTGGTGATAAATGGTTGCACATCCAATTGGAAACGTGTTTCAAGTGGAGCAACTCAGGGCTCTGTTCTAGCCCCAGTGTTGTTCAACATTTTTATAAATTATGTAGATAAGGGAACTGAAAGTAAACTAATAAAATTAGCAGACTATGCAAAGCTAGGAGGGATAGCTAACACTAGAGAAGACAGAGAAAGAATTCAGAAGGATTTATATAAGCTTGAACAATGGGCAGCGACTAATAGAATGGTATTTAACAGGGAGAAATGCAAAATCCTACATCTGGGCAAGAAAAACGAAAATTACATCTACAGAATGGGAGGAATAGAACTAAGCAACAGCAAATGTGAAAAATACTTGGGTGTTGTGAATTCCGTTCTTGAACTCCCTCCTGTGGTCATGAATGATACTTCGGCGAGTTCTGTCCGTGGACTCCCTCTGGTGGCTGTGAGTGGAACTGCTGGTTCTGAGGTTGCTTCCTCAGCTGCTCTCGTTTGCGGCTGGGTTGGCTTCTCTATTTAACTCCACTCAGATCATTACTCCATGCCAGCTGTCAATGTATTAGCACTGGTTCAGATCTCTCTCGGATCTTTCTGATGACCTGTCTACTCCAGCAGAAGCTAAGTCCCTGCTAGTTCATTTGTTGTTCATTGTGTTCTGAATATATTTCTTAGTACTTGCTAAGTTCTAGTCCAGCTTGCTAACATGATATTTCCTTGCTAGCTGGAAGCAGAGTGGCACCTCCGCACCGTGAGTCGGTGCGGGGGTCTTTTTGCACAGTCTGCGTGGCTTTTTGTAGTTTTTTGTGCTGACCACATAGATCCCTTTCCTATCCTCAGTCTATCTAGTAAGTCTGGCCTCCTTTGCTGAAACCTGTTTCATCCCTGTGTTTGTGACTTTCCTCTTAACTCACAGTTAATATATGTGGGGGGCTGCCTTTACCTTTGGGGAATCTTCTCTGAGGCAAGGTAAGGCTTATTTTCCTATCTTTAGGGGTAGTTAGCTCTTAGGCTGTGAAGAGGCGTCTAGGGAGAGTTAGGTACGCTCCACAGCTATTTCTAGTGTGTGTGTTATAGGATTAGGATTTGTGGTCAGCAGAGTTCCCACTTCCCAGAGCTCGTCCTGTATTTTAGTTTAACCATCAGGTCATTCCAGGTGCACCTAACAACCAGGTCCATAACAGTACAGCTGGCCCACAAAGTGTTAATGCATCTCAATAGAGGGATAAGAGAAGTTCTGAGACCATTTTTTTTCTCTGCAGTGTGTTTTGTCTTTCTTTTCCCCTTAACCTCTGGGTGGTTCAGGACTCAGGTGTAGATATGGACATTCAAGGTCTCTCCTCTTGTGTTGATCACCTCACTGCGAGGGTACAAAGCATTCAAGATTATGTAGTTCAGAATCCTATGTTAGAGCCTAGAATTCCAATTCCTGATTTGTTTTTTGGAGATAGATCAAAATTTCTGAATTTCAAAAATAATTGTAAACTGTTTCTTGCTTTGAAACCCCGCTCCTCTGGTGACCCCATTCAGCAAGTAAAAATCATTATTTCTTTGTTACGTGGCGACCCACAAGACTGGGCATTCTCCCTTGCGCCAGGAGATCCTGCATTGCTTAATGTAGATGCGTTTTTTCTGGCGCTTGGATTGCTTTATGACGAACCTAACTCTGTGGATCAGGCAGAGAAAATCTTGCTAGCTTTGTGTCAAGGTCAGGATGAAGCGGAGGTATATTGCCAGAAGTTTAGAAAGTGGTCTGTGCTTACTCAATGGAATGAGTGTGCCCTTGCAGCAATTTTCAGAAAAGGTCTTTCTGAAGCCCTTAAGGATGTTATGGTGGGGTTTCCCACGCCTGCTGGTCTGAATGAATCAATGTCCTTGGCCATTCAGATCGATCGGCGCTTGCGTGAACGCAAGGTTGTGCGCCATTTGGCGGTGTCCTCTGAGCAGAGGCCTGAGCCTATGCAATGTGATAGGACTTTGACCAGAGCTGAACGGCAAGAACACAGACGTCAGAATGGGCTGTGTTTTTACTGTGGTGACCCCACTCATGCTATCTCTGATTGTCCTAAGCGCACTAAGCGGTTCGCTAGGTCCGTCACCATTGGTACTGTACAGCCTAAATTTCTTTTGTCCATTACTCTGATTTGCTCTTTGTCGTCCTACTCTGTTATGGCATTTGTGGACTCAGGCGCTGCCCTGAATTTGATGGACTTAGAGTTTGCCAGGCGCTGTGGTTTTTTCTTGGAGCCCTTGCGGTATCCTATTCCATTAAGGGGAATTGATGCTACGCCTTTGGCCAAGAATAAGCCTCAGTACTGGACTCAATTGACCATGTGCATGGCTCCTGCACATCAGGAAGATGTTCGCTTTTTGGTGTTGCATAATTTGCATGATGTGGTCGTGTTGGGTTTGCCATGGCTACAGGTCCATAATCCAGTATTGGATTGGAAATCAATGTCTGTGTCCAGTTGGGGTTGTCAAGGGGTACATGGTGACGTTCCGTTGTTGTCAATTTCTCCTTCTACTCCTTCTGAAGTCCCTGAGTTTTTGTCGGATTACTGAGATGTATTCGATGAGCCCAAATCCAGTGCCCTACCTCCTCATAGGGATTGTGATTGTGCTATTAATTTGATTCCTGGTAGTAAATTTCCTAAGGGACGACTTTTCAATTTATCTGTGCCGGAACACGCCGCTATGCGGAGTTATATAAAGGAGTCCTTGGAGAAAGGGCATATTCGCCCGTCGTCGTCACCGTTGGGAGCAGGGTTCTTTTTTGTGGCCAAGAAGGATGGTTCTCTGAGACCTTGTATAGATTACCGCCTTCTCAATAAAATCACGGTCAAATTTCAGTACCCTTTGCCTCTACTGTCTGATTTGTTTGCTCGGATTAAGGGGGCTAGTTGGTTCACCAAGATAGATCTTCGAGGGGCGTATAATCTGGTGCGTATTAAACAGGGCGATGAATGGAAAACAGCATTTAATACGCCCGAGGGCCATTTTGAGTACCAGGTGATGCCATTCGGGCTTTCTAATGCTCCATCTGTGTTTCAGTCCTTTATGCATGACATCTTCCGAAAGTATTTGGATAGATTCATTATTGTATATTTGGATGATATTTTGGTCTTTTCGGATGATTGGGAGTCTCATGTGAAGCAGGTCAGAATGGTGTTCCAGGTTCTTCGTGCTAATTCTTTGTTTGTGAAGGGGTCTAAATGTCTCTTCGAAGTTCAGAAGGTTTTCTTTTTGGGTTTCATTTTTTCCCCTTCTACTATCGAGATGGATCCTGTTAAAGTTCAGGCCATTTATGATTGGACTCAGCCTACATCTGTGAAGAGCCTTCAGAAATTCTTGAGCTTTGCTAATTTTTACCGTCGCTTCATCGCTAATTTTTCTAGTGTTGTTAAACCGTTGACTGATTTGACCAAGAAAGGTGCTGATGTGGTGAATTGGTCCTCTGCGGCCATTGAGGCTTTTCGGGAGTTGAAACGTCGTTTCTCTTCGGCCCCTGCGTTGTGTCAGCCAGATGTTTCGCTCCCTTTTCAGGTCGAGGTTGATGCTTCTGAGATTGGAGCAGGGGCTGTTTTGTCTCAAAGATCTTCTGATGGCTCTGTGATGAAGCCATGTGCTTTCTTTTCTAGAAAGTTTTCGGCTGCTGAGCGTAATTATGATGTTGGCAATCGGGAGTTGTTGGCTATGAAGTGGGCGTTCGAGGAGTGGCGACATTGGCTTGAGGGAGCCAAGCATCGCGTAGTGGTCTTAACGGATCACAAAAATCTGACTTATCTCGAGTCTGCTAAGCGGTTGAATCCTAGACAGGCTCGATGGTCGCTGTTTTTCTCCCGTTTCAATTTTGTGGTTTCATACCTTCCGGGTTCTAAGAATGTGAAGGCCGATGCCCTTTCAAGGAGTTTTGTGCCTGATTCCCCGGGAGTTCCTGAGCCGGCTGGTATTCTTCAAGAGGGGGTAATTCTGTCTGCCATCTCACCTGATTTGTGGCGGGCGCTGCAGGAGTTTCAGGCTGATAGACCTGACCGTTGTCCAGCAGAAAAACTGTTTGTCCCTGATAGATGGACTAGTAGAGTTATCTCTGAGGTTCATTGTTTGGTGTTGGCTGGTCATCCTGGGATTTTTGGTACCAGAGATTTGGTGGCTAGGTCCTTTTGGTGGCCTTCCTTGTCACGGGATGTGCGTTCTTTTGTGCAGTCTTGTGGGAATTGTGCTCAGGCCAAGCCCTGCTGTTCTCGTGCCAGTGGGTTACTTTTGCCCTTGCCAGTCCCGAAAAGGCCTTGGACGCATGTTTCCATGGATTTTATTTCAGATCTCCCTGTCTCTCAAATGATGTCGGTCATCTGGGTGGTTTGTGATCGCTTCTCTAAGATGGTCCATTTGGTACCCTTGCCTAAATTACCTTCCTCCTCTGATTTGGTTCCACTATTTTTCCAGCATGTGGTTCGTTTGCATGGCATTCCGGAGAACATCGTGTCGGACAGAGGTTCCCAGTTTGTTTCAAGGTTTTGGCGGTCCTTTTGTGCTAAGATGGGCATTGATTTGTCTGTCTCTTCGGCTTTCCATCCTCAGACAAATGGCCAAACCGAACGAACTAATCAGACTTTGGAGACCTATCTGAGATGCTTTGTTTCTGCTGATCAGGATGATTGGGTGACCTTCTTGCCATTGGCTGAGTTCGCCCTTAATAATCGGGCCAGTTCGGCTACCTTGGTTTCGCCTTTTTTTTGTAATTTTGGTTTTCATCCTCGTTTTTCTTCAGGGCAAGTTGAGCCTTCGGACTGCCCTGGTGTGGATTCTGTGGTGGACAGATTGCAGCAAATTTGGACTCATGTAGTGGACAAATTGACATTGTCCCAGGAGAAGGCTCAACATTTCGCCAACCTCTGTCGCTGTGTTGGTCCCCGACTTCGTGTTGGGGATTTGGTTTGGTTGTCGTCTCGTCATGTCCCTATGAAGGTTTCTTCTCCTAAGATTAAGCCTCGTTTCATTGTTCCTTATAAGATTTCTGAAATTCTCAATCCTGTGTCGTTTCGTTTGGCCCTTCCAGCTTCTTTTGCCATCCATAATGTGTTCCATAGGTCGTTGTTGCATAGATATGTGGCGCCTATGGTTCCCTCCGTTGACTCTCCTGCTCCGGTGTTGGTCGAGGGGGAGTTGGAGTATGTGGTGGAGAAGATTTTGGATTCTCGTATTTCGAGATGGAAACTTCAGTACCTGGTCAAATGGAAGGGCTATGGTCAGGAGGATAATTCCTGGGTTTTTGCCTCCGATGTCCATGCGGCCGAGTTGGTTCGTGCCTTTCATTTGGCTCATCCAGATCGGCCTGGGGGCTCTGGTGAGGGTTCGGTGACCCCTCCTCAAGGGGGGGTACTGTTGTGAATTCCGTTCTTGAACTCCCTCCTGTGGTCATGAATGATACTTCGGCGAGTTCTGTCCGTGGACTCCCTCTGGTGGCTGTGAGTGGAACTGCTGGTTCTGAGGTTGCTTCCTCAGCTGCTCTCGTTTGCGGCTGGGTTGGCTTCTCTATTTAACTCCACTCAGATCGTTACTCCATGCCAGCTGTCAATGTATTAGCACTGGTTCAGATCTCTCTCGGATCTTTCTGATGACCTGTCTACTCCAGCAGAAGCTAAGTCCCTGCTAGTTCATTTGTTGTTCATTGTGTTCTGAATATATTTCTTAGTACTTGCTAAGTTCTAGTCCAGCTTGCTAACATGATATTTCCTTGCTAGCTGGAAGCTCTGGGTTGCAGAGTGGCACCTCTGCACCGTGAGTCTTGGGTATACTAATAGATCACAGACTGCACATGAGTGTGAGGCAGCAGCAAAAAAGGCAAACAGTTCTAGGATGTATTAAGAGAAGCATAGAGTCTAGATCACGTGAAGTAATTATCCCACTCTACTTCTCCTTGGTCAGGCTGCATCTGGAATACTGTGTCCAGTTCTGGGCACCACATTTAGAAAACATTGAAAAACTGGAGCAAGTTTAGAGAAGAGCTACCAGGATGGTGAGCATACTGCAAAGTAAGTCCTACGAGGAACGGTTAAAGGATCTGGGAATGTTTAGCTTGCTTGCAAAAAAGAAGGCTAAGAGAAGACTTCATAGCTGTCTACAAATATCTGAAGGGATGTTACAGTGTAGAGCCATAATCCTTATTCTCATTTGCACATGGAAACACGAGAAGAAATGGAATAAAGCTGAAAGGCAGGAGATACAGTTTAGATGTTAGAAAAAACGTTTTGACAGTGAAGGTGATCCAATGAGTGAAACAGGCTGCCACTAGAGGTGGCGAGTTCTCTTTCAATGGAAATCTGCAAACAGAGGCTGGACAGACATCTGTCTGAGATGATTTATTGAATCCTGCATTGAGCAGGGGGTTGGACATGATGACCCTGGAGGTCCCTTCCAACTCTAACATTCTGTGATTCAATCGGGCACATCTGGGACACAATGTCTCGTTCCATCCACCAACGGCATTTTGCACCACAGACTCTCCTGGAGTTAACTGATGTTTTAATCCAGGTCTGGGAGGAGATCCCTCAGGAAAACATCTGCCGCCTCAGGACCATGCCCAGGCATTGTTGGGAGGTCATACAGGCACATGGAGGCCACACACACCACTGAGCATCATTTCCTTGTCTTGAGGCATTTCCACTAAAGTTGGATCAGCCTGTAATTTGATTTTCCAGTTTGATTTTAAGTACCATTCAAAATCCATACCGCCATAGGATATTAATTTTGATTTACAATGATCATTGTTATGTTTTATTGTTCTCAACGCATTCCACTATGTAATGAATAAAGATTTGCAACTAGAATATTTCATTCAGTGATCTCTAGGATGTGGTATTTTAGTGCTCCCTTTATTTTTTTGAGCAGTGTATATTTGTCAAAAATTGGTTTGTTAATTTCGTATTTTGGCATGGGGGTTTTATAACATATTTTCTATATGCCCTGTGAGGGTATCTAACTACTCATTTCTTGGCTGAGACTGGTTTGCCATCTTGGCAGAATGTGTTATGTTATTTTTAACTTATTTTAATGTTTACAATGATTTATCTAGGCACACTCTTAGTGAGATTCATATACAAAGTATCAGTTTATTATTATTGGGATCAGCCATCATTTAGCATAGTTTATATTTTTTTTCTAATATATCTATTGTTTAAATCAGGTTTTTGTGTAAAATGTATTTTATATGCTTTTTAGTTTTTGGCAATATCTTGTTCTTCATTTCACAATCTTTATTAAAAAAATTAATAAATCTTGCAATTTTCACACTAGCCACTGGAGCTTTTTTAGAGTCTAACCTACAGTTGCTTCAGGAAACCACACATGTACAATAGTCACGATGGTCAGATCCCAGCCCCATCTTTAGCATTAAAGTATCTAATGAACCAGTGCAAACATCATTGTGAATGGAAAAGGAGCAATGTCACCTGTGAATAACAATATTGTGTTAGCAGCTATGCATAGGGATGTAATCCTGCCTCTAATGAAAATGATTCCTGAAATGTCAGGCAGTAGGAGTCAAAAATAGTCCAAGTGGCCATTGTGAAAATTGTAAGATTACTAAGTTTTACAAAGTTTGTTTTCTGTTATGTATACCACTCCCCACATGTAAAGCGCCATGGAACAAATGGCGCTATAATAATAATAAGTTACCAAAAAAAAAACAAACAAACCTTGCAATTTTTTATTAAAAGATACATGTATTAGTACAGCAGAAAAGGGGCAGCAATGCTTACCTGTTCAGGTCTCTGACCAGGATGCAGAAAACACATGTAGTAAAGATGGCGGCAACACAGGTGTACAATACTGATAAGAAAACCACTTTTGACACATTAAGACTTTGACACATTAAGACGTACCCCTGAAGGTACAAAGAAATCAATTAGCTAAAACTTCATACACTTCTTGTAGCACAATATACATGAATTTGTAAAAGTTAAAATATGTACTGTACACTTTACCACCCATATTTCACTTGTCAATGGACAATATGAGCAGAAATGTGAATATTGTTTCAGGTAACATTATCTGTACCTGTCGGGTATCAGTATACGTGACGTAAACTACCTCTCTAATCTCTCCATATACAGTCGAAACCTAAATTTTGGTTTTCAAAAAGTTCGCTATTTTTAGATCTTTTAGTCAAACGTTTCAATAATTACTGAAGTAGAATTATAAGCATTTCATACATTTTTAAACTTTTACTGACAAATACATCATGTTTACGAGAAAATATTTGCAGTGTTGACCTTCATTTTTCAAGACTTCTGAAATTCAACCTGACATCCTGGATATCAGCTTCTGGGCCAATTTCTGACTGATGGCAACTCATTTTTGCCTAATCACTAGTGTTGAGCGATATCTTCCGATATCGGGAAATATCGGATCGGATTGGATCGGACCGATACCCAAAAAATATCGGATATCGCCGATTCCGATACCGGAAACCAATGCAAGTCAATGGGACACAAATATCGGAATGAAAATAAACCCTTTCTTTCCTTGCACATCCAGTTCCTTAGGGGGTAAGACTGTGGGCGGTGCGTGGGCGGAGACTGCGTGTCTGTGCGGGACCGTGGGGGGTCTGTGCGGGCCTGCCGAGGGTCTGTAAGGGCCTCTCGGGGGTCTGTGCGGGCTGCCGGGGGTCTGTACGGGCCTCTCGGGGGTCTGTGTGGGCTGCCGGGGGTCTGTGCGGGCCTGCTGGGGGTCTGGGCGGGCCTCTCGGGGGTCTGTGCGGCCTGCCGGGGGTCTGTGCAGGCCTGTCGGGGGTCTGTGCGGGCTGCCGGGGGTCTGTGCGGGCCTTCTGGAGGTCTGTACGGGCCTCTCGGGGGTCTGTGCGGGCCTCTCGGGGGTCTTTGTGTCTGTGTGCAGGCATCGTCCGATGGGACTACAAGTCCCATCGGGCTATGCCTGCTACAATGACAGTGATTGACACATTAGCTAATGATGGGACAGTATTAGTCCCATCATCCGGTAATGTGTTGAATGTAAAAAAAAACAAAACACAAACATACATACTACATACATACATACTACATACATACAATATACATACATCATACATACATACATACAACATGCTACATACATACTACATGCATACAACATACATACAACATACCACATACATACAACATACATACTACATACATACATACTACATATAATACCTTCATACATTACATACAATACGTACATATAGACATACAGTACATATAATATAGAGTACACACTCACCATCACTTGTCACTTTGTTCCCCAAAGCCAGTGTCATCTATTAAAAAATATTAAAATAACAAACAAACAATAACAAAAACTCCCTGATCCGCAGAAATCCACGAGTGTCCCACGACGATCTCCTTTTTATTGTCCTTGCGGAGGGAAGGAGGTTGTCACTCAGGATTTTACGGTACATAATGATGACATTTGATCTTTTTTTTTTTTCAATTATGGGGAGATCGTCGTGGGACACTCTTTATTAATTGGACTATGGCGGACAGGCAGTATACGGTTTATTATTTTACGTTTTTTGCAGGCGCTGAAGTATGGTAAGTATGATTTATATTAAGAATATTAAAATACTTTTTTCTGAATGTATTGTATGTAGTATGTATGTAGTATGTCTGTATGTAGTATGTTGTATGTATGTTGTATGTATGTAGTATGTATGTTGTATGTATGTAGTATGTATGTTGTATGTATGTAGTATGTTGTATGTAGTATGTATGTTTGTGTTTGTTTTTTTTACATTCAACACATTAGCCGGATGATGGGACTACTACTGCTAATGTGTCAATCACTGTCATTGTAGCAGGCATAGCCCGATGGGACTTGTAGTCTCATCAGATGATGCCTGCACACACAACCCCCGAGAGGCCCGCACAGACCCCCGGCAGCCCGCACAGACCCCCGGCAGGCCCGCACAGACCCCCAAGAGGCCTGCACAGAACCTCGAGAGGCCCGCTTAGACCCCCGAGAGGCCCTCACAGACCCCTGGCAGGTCTGCACAGACCCCCGGCAGGCCCGCACAGACCCCCGGCAGCCTGCACAGACCCCCGGCAGGCCTGCACAGACCCCTGGCAGGCCCGCACAGACCCTGCCTGCACACACAGACACGCAGTCTCCGCCCACGCACCGCCCACACCATTATGGCGCATCATGACATCATTTCAGCTGCAAATCATAGCCATGCCATTAGTTAACATGGCTAACATGCCTAACAGGATGTGCCCACACTTCTTAGAATCCTCAACTGACTTATTGCATTATGGGAACTCCGTTATTCCGGTATTCGATATTGTAAAAGTATCGGAACTCAGTATCGGAACTCCGATTCAGCGAATATCAGCCGATACCCGATATTTGCAGTATCGGAATGCTCAACATTACTAATCACTGTTTGGAGTTGTTCAAATATTTTGTGCTTTTATTTTCCCACCCACTTTTTGAGGATTGACAACAGATGCTCAATGAGATTGAGACATGGAATTTCCCAGCCATGTACCCAATATTAAAAAGCTTTGTTCACAAAGCTACGTAGTTATCGCTTTTGCCTTGTGACATGGTGCTCCATCATGCTCAAAAAAGCATTGATATCACCAAATTGCTCCAGGATCATTGGGAGAAGAAGCTCTTGGAGGATGCTTAGATACCAGTCTTTATTCATGGCAGTGTAATTAGGCTAATTTGTGAGAGCCCACTCCATTCGATGAAAATCAGCCACACACTTGAATGGTCTCAAGGTACTTTACTGTTGGAGTGACACTGGACATATGGTAGTGCTTACCTGTTCTTCTCTGGACAATCATTTTTTCCAGATGTCCCAGTCTGAAGGGGGCTTAGTCGGAAAAACAACTTTACCCCAGTCCTCTGCAGTCCAATCCTTGCAGACTTTCAGACTTTTTTGACATTTTTCTTGGAGAGAAGTGGCTTGTTTGCTGCCCTTCTGTACACCAGGCTAGCATGCAAAAGCCTTCAGCTCAATGTGTATGCATGTGCTCTGACATCTGCCTGCTGCCATTCCTGAGCAAACTGCACCGATGCTGAACCAATCTTATTGGTGAATCTTCTTTATGAGCCTGTCCTGGCACTTGCTGGATTTTCTTGGGTGCCATGAAGCCTTCTTCACAGGAATGTAACCTCTGCTTTTAAAAATCTTGGTGTTCCAATAAATGGCTGTTCTATCATGTGGTTCATGTCTATGTGTCCAAAAAAAAGGTTATGTGATTATTTTGCAATTAGTGACTCAATATCACCCAAATGCAGTAGGAGAAATAAGTATTTGATCCCTTGCTGATTTTGTAAGTTTGCCCACTGACAAAGACATCAAGAGTCTATAATTTTAAGGGTAGGTTAATTTTAACATTGAGAGAATATCAAAAATAAAATCCAGAAAATCACATTATACAAATATATTTGTATTTTCCAGTGAGAAATAAGTATTTGATCCCTCTGGCAAACAAGACTTATTACTTGGTAGCAAAACCCTTGTTCGCAAGCACAGCAGTCAGACGTTTTTGTAGTTGATGATGTTTGCGCACATGTCAGGAGGAATTTTCGTCCACTCCCCTTTGCATTTTGAGGCTGTCGCATGGCAACTCAGAGCTTCAACTCCCTCCATAAGTTTTCTATGGGATTAAGGTCTGGAGACTGGCTAGGCCACTCCATGACCTTAATGTGCTTCTTTCTGAGCTACTACTTTGTTGCCTTGGCTGTATGTTTTCGGTCATTGTCTTGCTGGAAAACCCAGCCACGACCCATTTTTATTGTCCTGGCGGAGGGAAGGAGGTTGTCACTCAGGATTTTACGGTACATAATGATGACATTTGATCTTTTTTTTTCAATTATGGGGGAGGGGAAGACATTTGAATGAGCCATAAGAAATTCTTCCATAACATGGCATTTGATAAAATATAAAGTAATACACTATTCCCTATATGTAAAAGGTAAAAACAAGGCATGAAAAGAGAATAAAATGTACAATATTTTATTATGACAAATATTTAAAAACTTGGTTTGCCAGAAAATCTATAAAATACAGAGGAAGTCTCAATTAAAAACAAAGCAGCAACAGGGCAAGTGAAACATAATGCACATGAACAGCGTATGGATTTATGAACATAAGTATCGTATATACTCGAATACAAGCCGAAATTTTAAGCCCATTTTTTTGGGCTGAAAGTGCCCCTCTCTGCTTATACTCGAGTCATGGTCAGCGGGTGAGGGGGAGCGACGACTGTCAAATACTCACCTGCTCTTGGCGCAGTCCCTGCATGTCCCATGGTCTCCGGCGCCCGCAGCTCTTCCTCTGTTCAACGGTCACGTGGTACCGCTCATTAAAGAAATGAATATGGACTCAGCTCCCATAGGGGTGGAGCCGCATATTCATTACTGTAATGAGCAGTACCAGTGACCGCTGAACAGAGGAAGAAGCTGCGGGAGCCGGAGACCATCTGTCCGGGAGAAGCTGCCAGGGACCGCACCAGGAGCAGGTGAGTATTTCATATTCACCTTTCCTAGTTCCACCGCCGCTCTGTCTTTCGTGTCCTCTGCAGTGACTGTTCAGGTCAGAGGGCGTGATGACGTATTAGTGTGCACGCCGCCCTCTGCCTGAAGTCACTGCGGAGAGACGGGACGCTGAGGAGCAGCGGGCAGCAACGAGAGGTGAGTATGTCATTTTTTTTTTATTACAGCAGCATTACATGTGGCACATTTGTATATGGAGCATCTTATGGGGCCATAATGAACTGTATGGAGCATTATATGTGGCACATTGTTATATGTAGCATCATATGGGGCCATAATGAACTGCATGGAGCATTATATGTGGCACATTTGTTTATGGAACATCTGATGGGGCCATAATGAACTGCATGGAGCATTATATGTGGCACATTTGTATATGGAACATCTGATGGGGCCATAGTGAACTGCATGGAGCATTATATGTGGCACATTTGTATATGGAGCATCTTATGGGGCCATAATGAACTGCATGGAGCATTATATGTGGCACATTTGTATATGTAGCATCTTATGGGGCCATAATGAACTGCATGGAGCATTACAAGTGGCACATTTGTATATGGAGCATCTTATGGGGCCATAATGAACTGCATGGAGCATTATATGTGGCACATTTGTATATGTAGCATCTTATGGGGCCATAATGAACTGCATGGAACATTATCTGTGGCACATTTGTATATGGAGCATCTTATGGGGCCATAATGAACTGCATGGAGCATTATATGTGGCACATTTGTATATGGAGCATCTTATGGGGCCATAATGAACTGCATGGAGCATTATATGTGGCACATTTGTTTATGGAACATCTGATGGGGCCATAATGAACTGCATGGAGCATTATATGTGGCACATTTGTATATGGAACATCTGATGGGGCCATAGTGAACTGCATGGAGCATTATATGTGGCACATTTGTATATGGAGCATCTTATGGGGCCATAATGAACTGCATGGAGCATTATATGTGGCACATTTGTATATGTAGCATCTTATGGGGCCATAATGAACTGCATGGAGCATTACAAGTGGCACATTTGTATATGGAGCATCTTATGGGGCCATAATGAACTGCATGGAGCATTATATGTGGCACATTTGTATATGTAGCATCTTATGGGGCCATAATGAACTGCATGGAACATTATCTGTGGCACATTTGTATATGGAGCATCTTATGGGGCCATAATGAACTGCATGGAGCATTATATGTGGCACATTTGTATATGGAGCATCTTATGGGGCCATAATGAACTGCATGGAGCATTATATGTGGCACATTTGTATATGGAGCATCTTATGGGGCCATAATGAACTGCATGGAGCATTATATGTGGCACATTTGTATATGGAGCATCTTATGGGGCCATAATGAGCTGTATGGAGCATTATATGTGGCACATTTGTATATGTAGCATCTTATGGGGCCATAATGAACTGCATGGAGCATTATATGTGGCACATTTGTATATGGAGCATCTTATGAGGCCATAATGAACTGCATGGAGCATTATATGTGGCACATTTGTATATGGAGCATCTTATGGGGCTATAATGATCTGTATGGAGCATTATATGTGGCACATTTGTATATGTAGCATCTTATGGGGCCATAATGAACTGCATGGAGCATTATATGTGGCACATTTGTATATGTAGCATCTTATGGGGCCATAATGAACTGCATGGAGCATTATATGTGGCACATTTGTATATGGAGCATCTTATGGGGCCATAATGAGCTGTATGGAGCATTATATGTGGCACATTTTTATATGGAGCATCTTATGGGGCCATAATGAACTGCATGGAGCATTATATGTGGCACATTTGTATATGGAGCATTTTATGGGGCCATAATGAACTGCACGGAGCATTATATGTGGCACATTGGTATATGGAGCATCTTATGGGGCCATAATAGCTGCATGGAGCATTATATGTGGCACATTTGTATATGGAGCATCTTATGGGGCCATAATGAACTGTACGGAGCATTATATGTGGCACATTTGTATATGGAGCATCTTATGGGGCCATAATGAACTGTATGGAGCATTATATGTGGCACATTTTTATATGGAGCATCTTATGGGGCCATAATGAACTTTAATGCAGCATTACTTGTGGCACATTTTTCTATGGAGCATCTTATGGGGCCATAATCAAATTTATGGAGCATTATATGGGCCCATCATGAACTTTATGGAGCATTATATGGGCCCATCATGAACTTTATGGAGCATTTTATGGGCACATCATCAACTTTATGGTGCATTATTTGGGCCTATCATGAACTGTTTGGAGCATTATATGGTCTATGGTCTTGGATATACAGTATTTTGAGAATTTAATCGCTATAGTATGGATTTTTTTAAAGTATTTTTTTATCTCCCGTCATAGATGTATTTCTTACACCGCTACATATATGAGGAAAGCCATAAAAAGGGAAAAATATGTTTACCAGCTTATCAGCTGTACCGACCACACTTCCAGGGCCCCGGGTGCGATTTTCAAAAAGAGTCCTTGGGACTCAGTAGTTTTTTTCAGAATTTTTGGACTTAGTGCGTTTTCTGAGATTTTTGGACTTAGAAATTTTCTGACTTGTGTCAGACTTCCAGGCGGGGGAACCACTGAATGTGTACCGAGGATGCTTCCAGGAGCCTGGGGAAGCTTTTCCGGATGAGTCCTTGACACTTAGAAAATGTTTGAGAAAATCCACACTTTGTGAAAAATCTCACATTTCCCCTACTTCCACCCTAAAGGGGCGTCAATATGGTGTAAAGTACCCCAAGACAGAGACCTAAGTGTGGGTGAAGTTTGGGTCTGATGGGTGGAAAACTGAAAAAAAGCGATTTTTTAACTTTGAGAACAAACAAAGAACTTTCAGACTTCCAGGCGGGGGAAAGCTCTGAGGCTGTACCAAGGACACTTCCACGGCCCCCGGATTGATTTTCAAGAAAGAGTCCTTGGGACTTTGAAATTTTTCGGCGAGGTGTTTTGGCTTCCAGGAGCCGTAGAACTTTGGGAAATTCATTCCGCTCACCGGTTCCAGGTGTTTTGAGCTATTCCAGGTCCCAGCTACGCCGCCTAATTTCGCAAAATTGAAAAAAAAAGCAAAACATAGAATCGGAATGAGGAAATTTCTGACTGCCACATCCGCCGCACAGCTCCAGGAGGTCGGACACTTTTTGACTTTGTTCCCTTAAAGTGGGGGTCGGTGTTTCACCATGCAAATACCCAGTTTTGCACACCAGCTGTAGGATATAGGAGAGAGAGGTACCTCTCGTCCCCGACTAATATCCGTTGTTTTCGTGGTTCCTTGACTTGGGTAGGCGGTTTGGCGAGTACCCCCTGTTTGCATGGAAGTTCGCACTTATGTCGAGACCAGTCTTCCGCGGCTCCAGGGGGACTTTTGCTGGTTGTCTGTCCCGAGTCAGAGATGTGTTTCGTGGGTTGCCTGAGCCTTAACAGACCCTCCCCACGTGGGTTCTGGTTCTCTGGAGGCGACGGATGTCAGAAGGGGGGCAAATCTGGAGTCGTCGTCCGAAGGAGGGCTCCGGAAGGGCGGATTGCTCCTTCTGACTTTGTCCCCTCAGAGCGGGCTTGACGTTTCTCTGTGTCGGATGTCTCCTGCTTCGATGCCACCGGGGAGACCAATGAGAGAATCGCACCATGACCCGGCTTCCATCTCGAGGGCGCCTGGAGCGTGCCAGAGATGCACTTCCAGGGCACGTTTCTTCCCTGTCTCCCCGAGGGGAAGGATGGCAGCAGGGGTTCCACCCGCGCTCCAGCTCTTCCTCCGATCGATCTGGCTCAGCGCTCCCGGGTGGGGAGGTGGTGCCGCTCGCTCGGTCCGGTCTTTGGAGCCCGCATCGGTTTACGGAGGGCTATCTCCTTCCTCCTTTACCCCCTGGGTTTCCGTCACTCATCCTTGGGCGCACACGCCGGTCGTCATCTCCTGTTTGCAGACGGAGGCGGCCGAGCTGTGGGGAGTTTGATCTGAACCGTGGTACGGCAGCATCCGACGACCCGCACGGGGTAGCACAACGATCTTCTCCGAGGGCGGCCCTTTGACTTCCAGATGCGCAGCTTGCCCGCAGAGGCCCGCACAGCACCCCAGCGTCCGAAGGGTGGCCTCCACGGTGGGCATCGGCGAGAGCGGCGGCGGTGGGTGGCGCTTCCATGCCACCGCCGAGCTCCGTGTTTTCCATTTTTTTCCCGAGCCCCTATGATAGTGGGAGGGCGACAGAAGTGTGGGGAGGCAGGCGAGTGGGTTCTCACCGCGTGGTGTGCCCCCGCCCGAACGCCGTCTACTTCCCCTTGTCCGTCGTCCTCCAAGGCGGCTCGGTAGGGAGCATGAGAGCGAGAGAGACCAAGTGGACGCCCCAGAGCGAGAAGGGAGGATGGCAAAGGAAAGACAAATCAAATGGGGGCAAGAGTTTGGCGAAGGGAGTACCCGGCGAACTGCCGCCCCGGGCTTCTGTTTTCAACAGTTGAGGCATGGCTTTGGGGGGAGACGCCGCTCGGTCAGCCACCTTTGCGGTTACGGGCAAGAGCCCGGGACGAGGGACTACGCCAGAGGGCGACGCCGACACGGCCAGGCCGACTATGCCCCGTGTGACCTCCGCGTCGCTGGGGCTTGCACCAGAGCTGCGGTGGACCCCAACGGCCAGCCCCCCTCTCCCACTCCTCGCGCCTGTCTGCCGGTGAGTCGGGGACCCCCCACGGTGGAGGCAGGTCTAAGCCAGACAGTGGCGCCGCATAGGCCCTCACGCCCTAGCCCCTCTCCCCAGCAGCGACTGTGTCGCCCCGGGAGCGGTGGGTCATGAGGCAGGGCGGCCGTGGCGTCCTCCGGAGGCCAGTCACCTCGCCCTCTCCATGCAAGGTGGGTATTTTCCAGACACCCTCCGCATCGGTGGCTTTGCACTGTACAGCATGCACGATCTCACGGTGGCACTGCACTCGCCATTCAGGCTCCCTTTCCCGCAGGTTACGCCCCAGGATGCCGCTGACTGCATGGACGATGAGGATTTCCCTTCCTCCGATCTCTCTCTCCCTCTCCAGGTCCGCTCCCTCGCCTCAACGCGGTCCAGTCGTGTTGGGGAGCTACCTGGTTGATCCTGCCAGTAGCATATGCTTATCTCAAAGATTAAGGCATGCACGTGTAAGTACACACGGACAGTACAGTGAAACTGCAAATGGCTCATTAAATCAGTTATGGTTCCTTTGATCGCTCCAAATCGTTGACTCGGACAACTGTGGTAATTCTAGAGCTAATATGTGCAAACGAGCACTGACTGCCAGGGATGCGTGCATTTATCAGAACAAAACCAATCCGGGCTCCTGGGTGCGGTGTCAGGATGGTCCTCCGCGGCCTCCCCCCTGCAGCACTCTCCCCGTAAGTGTTGCGACTCTGGATAACCTCGGGCCGATCGCACATCCCCGTGACGGTGACGATCCATTCGGGTGTTTGCCCTATCAACTTTCGATGGTACTTTCTGTAACTACCATGGTGACCACGGGTAACGGAGAATCAGGGTTCGATTCCGGAGAGGGAGCCTGAGAAACGGCTACCACATCCAAGGAAGGCAGCAGGCGCGCAAATTACCTACTCCCGACCCGGTGAGGTAGTGATGAAAAATAACAATACAGGACACTTTCGAGGCTCTGTAATTGGAATGAGCACACTTTAAATCCTTTAAACAAGGATCTATTGGAGGGCAAGTCTGATGCCAGCAGCCTGCGGAGGAAGAGGCGTGTCCTGCGTGCTGCTGGGTGTTGGCTGGTGTGTGGAAAGAGCTCCTGGGAAGGGAGGTAATATTTCCAACTGGGACTGTTTCTCTGCCCCCTTCCCAGGGAGAGTGGACTGTTCCTGGGACTGAACCCCTGGCTAAGTCTAAGCCAGCTGGGGGTGGGAGGCCTCACATACCATCTGGAGGCCCAAAGTGTCATCTAGCTAGTCCCAGGAGCAATGGGCAAAAACAGCAGGAACTCGGGGGGGCCGCAGGCCCCAGAAGACTGGGACCCCTAAGGCTGTGGCCGTGGCGGTTCCTCCTCCTGGAGGAGGAGAGGCGGCCAGCTGAGGTGCAGCGGTGGGCCCCCTAATCTAGGGCTCTAAGGTAGCGGGGGAGCCGGTTACCAACTATGGCTCCCGGATACACGCGCACCTCTGCGAATACGAGGAGGCCGCCAAGCGGCTGAGGTTGCTCCGGGAGGAGTTGAAGGGAGCCAGGGAAACCGCAAAATGCAGGCTCCCTACCTCAAGAAGAGCAGAGGTCTCCGTCATGGTGGAGAGGCTGAAGGGGTCCATCATCTCCCTGGAGGAGCGCAGGGCAGAGATCCTGGCGGGAACGAAGTCTGCAAGGATGGGGCAACCGGAAGGGGGAAAAAACGGAAGAAGGCGAAGGAGTCCGTAGTAGAAAAATTTGTCTACGTCCCCCATCCCGGGGCTCCCCTATCCAGTTGTGTGGAACCTGCTACCCACCCTGGCTCGGGCTCTGTTGTGGGTCCGCAGCGAGGGAGCGGGGAGAGGAAAGTCTACCCGGATCGGGGTGCCATGTCTGGTGGTGGTAACTCAGATTCGGGTAGTGATATGGAGTGCAGTGCCGGTAGTGCCGTTGGTGGTGTTCATGGTGGAGGTGCTCGGGCCAAGTCCCCTGTGGCAGGGAGGACTGGCCCGGCACCTGGTGTGCAAAAGGCAACCAGGGCCGCATCTCCGGCGGCGAGTGCTGGGGTGTCCAGGTCCCCCACATGCGGATCCGCTCAAAAGGCTGGATCTTTTTCGGGGGCCTGGGGACCAGGAAAGGGAGCGATGAAGTCTAACCTCTTTCTGACCTCGGACGGGATAGTACGTCCGAGGTCAGATACCGCACTTTGATGCAGGGCTCCGGCGGTGAGTCCGCATCAAAGCCGGGACATGTCAGCTGTTTTGAACAGCTGACATGTGCCCGCAATAGCGGCGGGTGAAATCGCGATTCACCCGCCGCTATCAACTAGTTAAATGCCGCTGTCAAACGCAGACAGCGGCATTTAAGACTACTTTCACACTAGCGTTTTTCGGCGGACATCGCAATGTGTCGTTTAGGAGAAAAAACGCATCTTGCAAAGTTGTCTGCAGGATGCGTTTTTTCCCCATAGACTTACATTACCGATGCATTGCGACGTATCGTGCGACGGTTGCGTCGTGTTTTGGCGGACCGCCGGCACAAAAAAAGTTACATGTAACTTTTTTCGTGCGTCTAGTCCGCCCCCTCCTCCCCGGACCTTACAATGGGGCAGCGGAAGCATCGTAAGACTGCTTCCACTGCCCCCGTTGTGCTTTTCTTTCACAGCATGCATCGGGCCCGCACCGACACTAGTGTGAAAGCAGCCTAACCGGCGCTTCCGGCCAGGTGGCTGGAAATGAGCGCATCGCTGACCCCCGTCACATGATCGGGGGTCAGCGATACTTCTACATTGTAACCATAGAGGTCCTTGAGACCTCTATGGTTACTGATCGTCGGCAGCTGTGAGCGCCACCCTGTGGTCGGCGCTCATAGCACACCTGCATTTCTGCTGCATAGCAGCGATCTTATGATCCCTGCTATGTAGCAGAGCCAATCGCATTATACCAGCTTCTAGCCTCCCATGGAGGCTATTGAAGCATGGCAAAAGTAAAAAAAAAAATGTGAAAAAAAAAATGTGAAAAAAATAAAAAAATATAAAAGTTTAAATCACCCCCCTTTCGCCCCATTCAAAATAAATCAATAAAAAAAAATCAAACCTACATACATTTGGCATCGCCGCGTTCAGAATTGCCCGATCTATCAATAAAAAAAAGCATTAACCTGATCACTAAACGGTGTAGCGAGAAAAAAATTAAAAACGCCAGAATTACTTTTTTTGGTCGCCGCAACATTGTATTAAAATGCAATAACGGGCTATCAAAAGAACGTATCTGCACCGAAATGGTATAATTAAAAACGCCAGCTTGGCACGCAAAAAATAAGCCCTCACCTGACCCCAGATCATGAAAAATGGAGACGCTACGAGTATCGGAAAATTGCGCAATTTTTTTTTTTTTTTACCAAAGTTTGGAATTTTTTTTCACCACTTAGATAAAAAATAAACTAGTCATGTTAGGTGTCTATGAACTCGTACTGACATGGAAAATCATAATGGCAGGTCAGTTTTAGAATTTAGTGAACCTAGCAAAAAAGCCAAATAAAAAACAAGTGTGGGACTGTACTTTTTTTGCAATTTCACCGCACTTGGAATTTTTTTCCCATTTTCTAGTACACGACATGGTAAAACCAATGATGTCGTTCAAAAGTACAACTCGTCCCGCAAAAAAATAAAAAAGTTATGGCTCTGGGAATGAGGGGAGTAAAAAACGAACACGGAAAAATTGAAAATCCCAAGGTCATGAAGGGGATAAGACACAGTGCAAGGTGCTGGTCGCTCCCCTGGCGGTGTCCGTGGCTAGGTCGGGTGCCCCTGTGCGCAGAGCTAGCGATGAGTCTGTGCCGAGGGTCCTGCCGCCGCTGGACGCCGAGGGGGAGTGGCCTGTGCAGAGGGGGTCAGCGGTGGGCGTGGCTTCCCAAGCTGTCCCCTCCATGCCTGTGTCTGTGGCCCAGATATGTAAAGAAAATTGGCGCGCACTCAGGATAATGGGGAGCGAGGTGCTGGTGTATTGGGCTGTGGAAGCCCCAAATACAATGAGAAATATATAGTACACCGCACACTCTAAATGTATATGATGCAAAAGTGAAAATTTATTTAAGTAACATGAACAACTATGTGTTTTGAAAGCGACCAGAGGCAATTATGATGTTTCGGCTCTACCAGAGCCTTAATCATACAATCGCTAGGAAAAAACAGAAACAAAATACATAAATAAACAGTATATACAGTATTCAATCTGTCAATAAATATTAAACAAAACAAACCAAAATAATATAGTTCCCATCTTTGGATTGAGCAAAAATAAAAGAAAAGGGTAAAACAAAGCAAAAGAGTAAAACAGAGTAACTGCGAGAGACCATGGTACATCCATAGAATGTAAGTCTGCAAGGACAGGGTCCTCTCCCCTCTGTACCAGTCTGTCACTGTAAACCTGTTTACTGTAAACGATATCTATAACCCTGTATGTAACCCCTTTTTCATGTACAGCACCATGGAATTAATGGTGCTATATAAATAAATAATAATAATAATAATAATAACTAGATGGGTATTTCCTGAAGGAACTACAGATAGTGCTTTGGAATGGTGCCCGGGCTGCCCCTGCAAGACTTTCACACTTGGGTGCCCCTCAGGCGCTGGTTTGGTAGTTGTAGCCCCTCAGGGTTGAGGCTTGGTGGGCCGGGTCACTCTGGGTCCGATTTGGTGGGCCGGGTCACTCTGGGTCCGATTTGGTGGGCCGGGTCACTCTGGGTCCCATTTGGTGGGCTGGGTCACTCTGGGTCCCATTTGGTGGGCCGGGTCACTCTGGGTCCCATTTGGTGGCCCGGGTCACTCTGGGTCCCATTTGGTGGCCCGGGTCACTCTTGGTCCGATTTGGTGGCCCGGGTCACTCTGGGCCCGATTTGGTGGCCCGGGTCACTCTGGGCCCGATTTGGTCAACCCGGGTCACTCTGGGCCCGATTTGGTGGCCCGGGTCACTCTGGGCCCGATTTGGTGGCCCGGGTCACTCTGGGTCCGATTTGGTGGCCCGGGTCACTCTGGGTCCGATTTGGTGGCCCGGGTCACTCTGGGTCCGATTTGGTGGCCCGGGTCACTCTGGGTCCGATTTGGTGGCCCGGGTCACTCTGGGTCCGATTTGGTGGCCCGGGTCACTCTGGGTCCGATTTGGTGGCCCGGGTCACTCTGGGTCCGATTTGGTGGCCCGGGTCACTCTGGGTCCGATTTGGTGGCCCGGGTCACTCTGGGTCCGATTTGGTGGCCCGGGTCACTCTGGGTCCGATTTGGTGGCCCGGGTCACTCTGGGTCCGATTTGGTGGCCCGGGTCACTCTGTGTCCGATTTGGTGGCCCGGGTCACTCTGGGTCCGATTTGATGGCCCGGGTCACTCTGGGTCCGATTTGGTGGCCCGGGTCACTCTGGGTCCGATTTGGTGGCCCGGGTCACTCTGGGTCCGATTTGGTGGCCCGGGTCACTCTGGGTCCGATTTGACGGGCGGCGCCACTCTGGGTCCGATTTGACGGGCGGCGCCACTCTGGGTCCGACTTGGCGGGCGGCGCCACTCTGGGTCCGACTTGGCGCGTGGCGCCACTCTGGGTCCAACTTGGTGGGCGGCGCCACTCTGGGTCCGATTTGGTGGGCCGGGTCACTCTGGGTCCGATTTGGCGGGCCGGGTCACTCTGGGTCCGATTTGGCGGGCCGGGTCACTCTGGGTCCGATTTGGCGGGCCGGGTCACTCTGGGTCCGATTTGGCGGGCCGGGTCACTCTGGGTCCGATTTGGCGGGCCAGGTCACTCTGGGTCCGATTTGGCGGGCCGGGTCACTCTGGGTCCGATTTGGCGGGCGGCGCCACTCTGGGTCCGATTTGGCGGGCGGCGCCACTCTGGGTCCGACTTGACGGGCGGCGCCACTCTGGGTCCGATTTGGCGGGCGGGGGCACTCTGGGTCCGATTTGGCAAGCGGGGGCACTCTCGTCCGATTTGGTGGGCTGGGTCCGATTTGGTGAGCGGGGCAATAATGATAAGACTACAGATAGTGCTTTGTAATTGTGCTGTACTGTCACTTTAAGAGCTGATATTATCTGACAAAACTTGTGACCTGGTGGGCTGGTAGAGTTTATAGGCGTTGGCATAGTAACTGGGTCTCACTGCGCATATCAATGAGGTAATCAGCCAGGTGGCAGTTATTTTTAGAAATTGCCTCAGAAATCAGGCCCATTATAAACGTATTGGAAAATTTCCCTATTGAAATGCATTGAGACACTTTTTTCAAACGCAAATTGCGCCAAAACTACAAATCCGATCGACACGAAAAATACTTAGCACACCTCTCAGGAACGCTGGCTTCGAAATGACACCTCACTGGAGTCTGTGAGTTTAGCGGTTCGGGCTGCATTACGTGCGGACTGAATAATAATAATAAGAACTAGATGGGTATTTCCTGAAGGAACTACAGATAGTGCTTTGGAATGGTGCCCGGGCTGCCCCTGCAAGACTTTCACACTTGGGTGCCCCTCAGGCGGTCCGATTTGGTGGGTTGGGTCAATCTGGGTCTGATTTTGTGGGCGGGGTAAATCTAGGTCCGATTCGGTGGGCGGGGTCACTTTTGGTCCGATTCTGTGGGCGCGGCCACTCTGGGTCCGGTTCGGTGGGCGGAGCCACTCTGGGTCCGATTTGGTGGGCGGGGCACCTTAGGGACCAATTTGGTGGGTGGGATCACTCGGTCCGATTTGGTGGGCTGGGCACCTCAGGGTCTGATTTGGTGGGCTGGGCACCTCAGGGTCCGATTTGGTGGGTGGGGTCACTCTGGGTCCGATTTGGTGGGCGGGGTCACTCTGGGCCCGATTTGGTGGAAGGGGTCACTCTGGGTCCGATTTGGTGGAAGGGGTCACTCTGGGTCTGATTTGGTGGAAGGGGTCACTCTGGGTCCGATTTGGTGGGCGGAGCCACTCTGGGTCCGATTTGGTGGGCGGGGTCACTCTGGGTCTGATTTAGGGGGCGGGGTCACTCTGGGTCCGATTTGGTGGGCCGGGCCCCTCGGGGTCCGATTTGGTGGGCCGGGCCTCTCGGGTTCCGAATTGGTGAGCGGGGTAATCTACTATCTAATTATCTAAGGGCACTTCCGTCTTTCTGTCTCACAACACCGCTACGTCATCATCTCGTGAGACCGCAATGCACTCTTGGGACCGGAGCGCGCAACAAGCATCGGGTACCGGCCACTCCAGGAGCAACAAGCATCGTGTACCGGCCGCTCTAGGAGGTGCAACAACCATCAGATACCGGCCGCTCCAGGAGGTGAGTATGTAACTTTTTTATTTTAATTCTTTTTTTTTTTTAACAGGGATATGCAGTATACTATGTGACTGGACAATATACTACGTGACTGGGCAGTATAACTACGTGGCTCTGCGCTGTATACTGCGTGGCTCTGTGCTGTATACTGCGTGGCTCTGCGCTGTATACTACGCGGCTCTGCGCTGTATACTACGCGGCTCTGCGCTGTATACTGCGTGGCTCTGCGCTGTGTACTGCGCGGCTCTGCGCTGTGTACTGCACGGCTCTGCGCAGTGTACTGCGCGGCTCTGCACTGTGTACTGCGCGTTCTGCGCTGTATACTGCGCGGCTCTGCGCTGTATACTGCGCGGCTCTGCGCAGCTCTGCGCTTTGTACTGCGCGGCTCTGCGCTATATACTGCGTGGCTCTTCGCTGTATACTACGCGGCTCTGCGCTGTGTACAGCGCGACTCTGCGCTGTGTACTGCGCGTGTCCGTGCTGTGTACTGCGCGTGTCTGCGCTGTATACTGCGGGGCTCTGCACTGTATACTGCGGGGCTCTGCGCTGTATACTACGCGGCTCAGCGCTGTATACTGCGCGGCTCTGCGCTGCATACTGCGTGGCTCTACGCTGCGTACTGCGCGGCTCTGCGCTGTATACTGGGTGGCTCTGCGCTGTGTACTGCGCGGCTCTGTGCTGTGTACTGTGCGGCTCTGCACTGTGTACTGCGCGGCTCTGTGCTGTGTACTGCGCGGCTCTGCGCTGTGTACTGCGCGGCTCTGCGCTGTGTACTGCGCGGCTCTGCGCTGTGTACTGCGCGGCTCTGCGCTGTGTACTGCGCGGCTCTGCACTGTATACTGCGTGGCTGTGCAATATACTACGTGGACATGCATATTCTAGAATACCCGATGAGTTAGAATCGGGCCACAGTCTAATAATCATAAGACTACAGATAGTGGTTTGGAATTGTGCTGTACTGTCACTTTAAGAGCTGATATTATCTGACAAAACTTGTGACCTGGTGAGCTGATGTAGATTTCATAGGAGTTGGCATAGTAACTGTGTCTGACTGCGCATATCAATGAGCTAATCAGCCAGGTGGCAGTTATTTTTAGAAATTGCCTCAGAAACCAGCCCATTATAAACGTATAGGAAAATTTCTCCATTGAAACGCATTGAAAGACTTTTTTCAAACACAAATTGCGCAAAAACTACAAATCCGATCGACACGAAAAATACTTAGCACACCTCTCAGGAACGCTGGCTTCGAAATGACACCTCACTGGAGTCTGTGAGTTTAGCGGTTCGGGCCGCATTACGTGCGGACTGAATAATAAGAATAAGAAGAAGTTTACCACGGTGGAATAACAGTATAGTGCTTTGTTCCAAAGCACTATAACTAGATGGGTATTTCCTGAAGGAACTACAGATAGTGCTTTGGAATGGTGCCCGGGCTGCCCCTGCAAGACTTTCACACTTGGGTGCCCCTCAGATGCTGGTTTGGTAGTTGTAGCTCCTCAGGGTTGAGGATTTGGTGGGCGGGGCCACTCTGGGTCCGATTTGGGGGGTGGAGCCACTCTGGGTCCGATTTGGTGGGCCGGGTCACTCTGGGTCCGATTTGGTGGGCCGGGTCACTCTGGGTCCGATTTGGTGGGCCGGGTCACTCTGGGTCCCATTTGGTGGGCCGGGTCACTCTGGGTCCCATTTGGTGGGCCGGGTCACTCTGGGTCCCATTTGGTGGGCCGGGTCACTCTGGGTCCCATTTGGTGGCCCGGGTCACTCTGGGTCCCATTTGGTGGCCCGGGTCACTCTTGGTCCGATTTGGTGGCCCGGGTCACTCTGGGCCCGATTTGGTGGCCCGGGTCACTCTGGGCCCGATTTGGTCAACCCGGGTCACTCTGGGCCCGATTTGGTGGCCCGGGTCACTCTGGGCCCGATTTGGTGGCCCGGGTCACTCTGGGTCCGATTTGGTGGCCCGGGTCACTCTGGGTCCGATTTGGTGGCCCGGGTCACTCTGGGTCCGATTTGGTGGCCCGGGTCACTCTGGGTCCGATTTGGTGGCCCGGGTCACTCTGGGTCCGATTTGGTGGCCCGGGTCACTCTGGGTCCGATTTGGTGGCCCGGGTCACTCTGGGTCCGATTTGGTGGCCCGGGTCACTCTGGGTCCGATTTGGCGGGCGGCGCCACTCTGGGTCCGATTTGGCTGGCGGCGCCACTCTGGGTCCGATTTGGCGGGCGGCGCCACTCTGGGTCCGATTTGGTGGGCGGCGCCACTCTGGGTCCGATTTGGCGGGCGGCGCCACTCTGGGTCCGATTTGGCGGCCCGGGTCACTCTGGGTCCGATTTGGCGGCCCGGGTCACTCTGGGTCCGATTTGGCGGCCCGGGTCACTCTGGGTCCGATTTGGCGGCCCGGGTCACTCTGGGTCCGATTTGGCGGGCGGTGCCACTCTGGGTCCGATTTTGCGGGCGGCGCCACTCTGGGTCCGATTTGGCGGGCGGCGCCTCTCTGAGTCCGATTTGGCGGGCGGCGCAACTCTGTGTCCGATTTGGCGGGCGGCGCCACTCTGGGTCCGATTTGGCGGGCGGCGCCACTCTGGGTCCGATTTGGCGGGCGGCGCCACTCTGGGTCCGATTTGGCGGGCGGCGCCACTCTGGGTCCGATTTGGCGGGCGGCGCCACTCTGGGTCCGATTTGGCGGGCGGCGCCACTCTGGGTCCGATTTGGCGGGCGGCGCCACTCTGGGTCCGACTTGACGGGCGGCGCCACTCTGGGTCCGATTTGGCGGGCGGGGGCACTCTGGGTCCGATTTGGCAAGCGGGGGCACTCTCGTCCGATTTGGTGGGCTGGGTCCGATTTGGTGAGCGGGGCAATAATGATAAGACTACAGATAGTGCTTTGTAATTGTGCTGTACTGTCACTTTAAGAGCTGATATTATCTGACAAAACTTGTGACCTGGTGGGCTGGTAGAGTTTATAGGCGTTGGCATAGTAACTGGGTCTCACTGCGCATATCAATGAGGTAATCAGCCAGGTGGCAGTTATTTTTAGAAATTGCCTCAGAAATCAGGCCCATTATAAACGTATTGGAAAATTTCCCTATTGAAATGCATTGAGACACTTTTTTCAAACGCAAATTGCGCCAAAACTACAAATCCGATCGACACGAAAAATACTTAGCACACCTCTCAGGAACGCTGGCTTCGAAATGACACCTCACTGGAGTCTGTGAGTTTAGCGGTTCGGGCCGCATTACGTGCGGACTGAATAATAATAATAAGAACTAGATGGGTATTTCCTGAAGGAACTACAGATAGTGCTTTGGAATGGTGCCCAGGCTGCCCCTGCAAGACTTTCACACTTGGGTGCCCCTCAGATGCTGGTTTGGTAGTTGTAGCTCCTTAGGGTTGAGGATTTGGTGGGCGGGGCCACTCTGGGTCCGATTTGGTGGGCTGGGTCACTCTGGGTCCGATTTGGTGGCCCGGGTCACTCTGGGTCCGATTTGGTGGCCCGGGTCACTCTGGGTCCGATTTGGTGGCCCGGGTCACTCTGGGTCCGATTTGGTGGCCCGGGTCACTCTGGGTCCGATTTGGTGGCCCGGGTCACTCTGGGTCCGATTTGGTGGCCCGGGTCACTCTGGGTCCGATTTGATGGCCCGGGTCACTCTGGGTCCGATTTGGTGGCCCGGGTCACTCTGGGTCCGATTTGGTGGCCCGGGTCACTCTGGGTCCGATTTGGTGGCCCGGGTCACTCTGGGTCCGATTTGACGGGCGGCGCCACTCTGGGTCCGATTTGACGGGCGGCGCCACTCTGGGTCCGACTTGGCGGGCGGCGCCACTCTGGGTCCGACTTGGCGCGTGGCGCCACTCTGGGTCCGACTTGGCGGGCGGCGCCACTCTGGGTCCGACTTGGCGGGCGGCGCCACTCTGGGTCCAACTTGGTGGGCGGCGCCACTCTGGGTCCAATTTGGTGGGCCGGGTCACTCTGGGTCTGATTTGGTGGGCCGGGTCACTCTGGGTCCGATTTGGCGGGCCGGGTCACTCTGGGTCCGATTTGGTGGGCCGGGTCACTCTGGGTCCGATTTGGCGGGCCGGGTCACTCTGGGTCCGATTTGGCGGGCCGGGTCACTCTGGGTCCGATTTGGCGGGCCGGGTCACTCTGGGTCCGATTTGGCGGGCCGGGTCACTCTGGGTCCGATTTGGCGGGCCGGGTCACTCTGGGTCCGATTTGGCGGGCGGCGCCACTCTGGGTCCGATTTGGCGGGTGGCGCCACTCTGGGTCCGATTTGGCGGGCGGCGCCACTCTGGGTCCGATTTGGCGGGCGGCACCACTCTGGGTCCGATTTGGCGGCCCGGGTCACTCTGGGTCCGATTTGGTGGGCGGCGCCACTCTGGGTCCGATTTGGCGGGCGGCGCCACTCGGTCCGATTTGGCTGGCGGCGCCACTCTGGGTCCGATTTGGCGGGCGGCGCCACTCTGGGTCCGATTTGGTGGGCGGCGCCACTCTGGGTCCGATTTGGCGGGCGGCGCCACTCTGGGTCCGATTTGGCGGCCCGGGTCACTCTGGGTCCGATTTGGCGGCCCGGGTCACTCTGGGTCCGATTTGGCGGCCCGGGTCACTCTGGGTCCGATTTGGCGGCCCGGGTCACTCTGGGTCCGATTTGGCGGGCGGTGCCACTCTGGGTCCGATTTTGCGGGCGGCGCCACTCTGGGTCCGATTTGGCGGGCGGCGCCTCTCTGAGTCCGATTTGGCGGGCGGCGCCTCTCTGGGTCCGATTTGGCGGGCGGCGCCACTCTGGGTCCGATTTGGCGGGCGGCGCCACTCTGGGTCCGATTTGGCGGGCGGCGCCACTCTGGGTCCGATTTGGCGGGCGGCGCCACTCTGGGTCCGATTTGGCGGGCGGCGCCACTCTGGGTCCGATTTGGCGGGCGGCGCCACTCTGGGTCCGATTTGGCGGGCGGCGCCACTCTGGGTCCGATTTGGCGGGCGGCGCCACTCTGGGTCCGACTTGACGGGCGGCGCCACTCTGGGTCCGATTTGGCGGGCGGGGGCACTCTGGGTCCGATTTGGCAAGCGGGGGCACTCTCGTCCGATTTGGTGGGCTGGGTCCGATTTGGTGAGCGGGGCAATAATGATAAGACTACAGATAGTGCTTTGTAATTGTGCTGTACTGTCACTTTAAGAGCTGATATTATCTGACAAAACTTGTGACCTGGTGGGCTGGTAGAGTTTATAGGCGTTGGCATAGTAACTGGGTCTCACTGCGCATATCAATGAGGTAATCAGCCAGGTGGCAGTTATTTTTAGAAATTGCCTCAGAAATCAGGCCCATTATAAACGTATTGGAAAATTTCCCTATTGAAATGCATTGAGACACTTTTTTCAAACGCAAATTGCGCCAAAACTACAAATCCGATCGACACGAAAAATACTTAGCACACCTCTCAGGAACGCTGGCTTCGAAATGACACCTCACTGGAGTCTGTGAGTTTAGCGGTTCGGGCCGCATTACGTGCGGACTGAATAATAATAATAAGAACTAGATGGGTATTTCCTGAAGGAACTACAGATAGTGCTTTGGAATGGTGCCCGGGCTGCCCCTGCAAGACTTTCACACTTGGGTGCCCCTCAGGCGGTCCGATTTGGTGGGTTGGGTCAATCTGGGTCTGATTTTGTGGGCGGGGTAAATCTAGGTCCGATTCGGTGGGCGGGGTCACTTTTGGTCCGATTCTGTGGGCGCGGCCACTCTGGGTCCGGTTCGGTGGGCGGAGCCACTCTGGGTCCGATTTGGTGGGCGGGGCACCTTAGGGACCAATTTGGTGGGTGGGATCACTCGGTCCGATTTGGTGGGCTGGGCACCTCAGGGTCTGATTTGGTGGGCTGGGCACCTCAGGGTCCGATTTGGTGGGTGGGGTCACTCTGGGTCCGATTTGGTGGGCGGGGTCACTCTGGGCCCGATTTGGTGGAAGGGGTCACTCTGGGTCCGATTTGGTGGAAGGGGTCACTCTGGGTCTGATTTGGTGGAAGGGGTCACTCTGGGTCCGATTTGGTGGGCCGGGTCACTCTGGGTCCGATTTGGTGGGCCGGGCCACTATGGGTCCGATTTGGTGGCCCGGGCCACTATGGGTCCGATTTGGTGGCCCGGGCCACTCTGGGTCCGATTTGGTGGCCCGGGCCACTCTGGGTCCGATTTGGTGGCCCGGGCCACTCTGGGTCCGATTTGGTGGCCCGGGCCACTCTGGGTCCGATTTGGTGGCCCGGGCCACTCTGGGTCCGATTTGGTGGCCCGGGCCACTCTGGGTCCGATTTGGTGGCCCGGGCCACTCTGGGTCCGATTTGGTGGCCCGGGCCACTCTGGGTCCGATTTGGTGGCCCGGGCCACTCTGGGTCCGATTTGGTGGCCCGGGTCACTCTGGGTCCGATTTGGTGGCCCGGGTCACTCTGGGTCCGATTTGGTGGCCCGGGTCACTCTGGGTCCGATTTGGTGGCCCGGGTCACTCTGGGTCCGATTTGATGGCCCGGGTCACTCTGGGTCCGATTTGGTGGCCCGGGTCACTCTGGGTCCGATTTGGTGGCCCGGGTCACTCTGGGTCCGATTTGGTGGCCCGGGTCACTCTGGGTCCGATTTGGTGGCCCGGGTCACTCTGGGTCCGATTTGGTGGCCCGGGTCACTCTGGGTCCGATTTGGTGGCCCGGGTCACTCTGGGTCCGATTTGGTGGGCCGGGTCACTCTGGGTCTGATTTGGTGGGCCGGGTCACTCTGGGTCCGATTTGGTGGGCCGGGTCACTCTGACTGACAGCAGGATAAGGGAATGGCTGATAACAGAGAATAGACTGACAGCAGGACAAGGGAATGGCTGATAACAGAGAGAATAGACTGACAGCAGGACAGGGGAATGGCTGATAACAGAGAGAAATAGACTGACAGCAGGACAGGGAATGGCTGATAAGAGAGAGAAATAGACTGACAGCAGGACGCGGAATGGCTGATAACAGAGAGAAATAGACTGACAGCAGGACAGGGGAATGGCTGATAACAGAAAGAAATAGACTGACAGCAGGACAGGGGAATGGCTGATAACAGAGAGAAATAGACTGACAGCAGTACGGGGAATGGCTGATAACAGAGAGAAAAAGATGGGTATTTCCTGAAGGAACTACAGATAGTGCTTTGGAATGGTGCCCGGGTTGCCCCAGCAAGACTTTAACACTTGGGTGCCCCTCAGGCGCTGGTTTGGTAGTTGTAGCCACTCTGGGTCCGATTTGGTGGGCGCTGTATACTGCGCGGCTCTGCGCTGTATGCTGCGCGGCTCTGCGCTGTATACTGCGCGGCTCCGCGCTGTATGCTGCGCGGCTCCGCGCTGTATGCTGCGCGGCTCCGCGCTGTATGCTGCGCGGCTCCGCGCTGTATGCTGCGCGGCTCCGCGCTGTATGCTGCGCGGCTCCGCGCTGTATAATGCGCGGCTCCGCGCTGTATGCTGCGGGGCTCCGCGCTGTATGTTGCGAGGCTCCGCGCTGTATGCTGCGCGGCTCCGCGCTGTATGCTGCGCGGCTCCGCGCTGTATGCTGCGCGGCTCCGCGCTGTATGCTGCGCGGCTCCGCGCTGTATGCTGCGCGGCTCCGCGCTGTATAATGCGGAGCTCTGCGCTTTATGCTGCGGGGCTCTGCGCTGTATAATGCGGAGCTCCGCGCTGTATACTGCGGGGCTCCGTGCTGTATGCTGCGCGGCTCCGCGCTGTATGCTGCGCGGCTTCGCGCTGTATGCTGCGCGGCTCCGCGCTGTATGCTGCGCAGCTCCGCGCTGTATGCTGCGCGGCTCCGCGCTGTATGCTGCGCGGCTCCGCGCTGTATAATGCGGAGCTCTGCGCTGTATACTGCGGGGCTCTGCGCTATATGCTGCGCGGCTCTGCACTGTATGCTGCGGGGCTCTGCGCTTTATACTGTAATAATAATAAGACTACAGATAGTCCTTTTGAATTGTGCTGTGCTGTCACTTTAAGAGCTGATATTATCTGACAAAACGGTAACCTGGTGGAGATGGTTGGCGTTGGCATAGTAACTGTGTCTGACTGCGCATATCAATGAGCTAATCAGCCAGGTGGCATTTGGCAGTTAAGTTATTTTTAGAAATTGCCTCAAAAACCAGCCCATTTTAAAGGTATAGCAAAATTTCCCTATTGAAATGCATTGAAACAATGCTTTCCAATGAGGGGGAAACAATTTTCAAATGCAAATTGCGCCAAAACTACAAATCCGATCGACATGAAAATAACTTAGCACACCTCTCGTGGACGCTGGCTTCGAAATGACACCTCACTGGAGTCTGTGCGTTCAGCGGTTCGGGCCGCATTAACTGCGAAAAAAAGCCTAATAATAAGAAAAATAATAATAACTAGATGGGTATTTCCTGAAGGAACTACAGATAGTGCTTTGGAATGGTGCCCGGGCTGCCCCTGCAAGACTTTCACACTTGGGTGCCCCTCAGGCGGTCCGATTTGGTGGGTTGGGTCAATCTGGGTCTGATTTTGTGGGCGGGGTAAATCTAGGTCCGATTCGGTGGGCGGGGTCACTTTTGGTCCGATTCTGTGGGCGCGGCCACTCTGGGTCCGATTCGGTGGGCGGAGCCACTCTGGGTCCGATTTGGTGGGCGGGGCACCTTAGGGACCAATTTGGTGGGTGGGGTCACTCGGTCCGATTTGGTGGGCTGGGCACCTCAGGGTCTGATTTGGTGGGCTGGGCACCTCAGGGTCCGATTTGGTGGGTGGGGTCACTCTGGGTCCGATTTGGTGGGCGGGGTCACTCTGGGCCCGATTTGGTGGAAGGGGTCACTCTGGGTCCGATTTGGTGGAAGGGGTCACTCTGGGTCTGATTTGGTGGAAGGGGTCACTCTGGGTCCGATTTGGTGGGCGGAGCCACTCTGGGTCCGATTTGGTGGGCGGGGTCACTCTGGGTCTGATTTAGGGGGCGGGGTCACTCTGGGTCCGATTTGGTGGGCCGGGCCCCTCGGGGTCCGATTTGGTGGGCCGGGCCTCTCGGGTTCCGAATTGGTGAGCGGGGTAATCTACTATCTAATTATCTAAGGGCACTTCCGTCTTTCTGTCTCACAACACCGCTACGTCATCATCTCGTGAGACCGCAATGCACTCTTGGGACCGGAGCGCGCAACAAGCATCGGGTACCGGCCACTCCAGGTGCAACAAGCATCGTGTACCGGCCGCTCTAGGAGGTGCAACAACCATCAGATACCGGCCGCTCCAGGAGGTGAGTATGTAACTTTTTTATTTTAATTCTTTTTTTTTTTAACAGGGATATGCAGTATACTATGTGACTGGACAATATACTACGTGACTGGGCAGTATAACTACGTGGCTCTGCGCTGTATACTGCGTGGCTCTGTGCTGTATACTGCGTGGCTCTGCGCTGTATACTACGCGGCTCTGCGCTGTATACTACGCGGCTCTGCGCTGTATACTGCGTGGCTCTGCGCTGTGTACTGCGCGGCTCTGCGCTGTGTACTGCACGGCTCTGCGCTGTGTACTGCGCGGCTCTGCACTGTGTACTGCGCGTTCTGCGCTGTATACTGCGCGGCTCTGCGCTGTATACTGCGCAGCTCTGCGCAGCTCTGCGCTTTGTACTGCGCGGCTCTGCGCTATATACTGCGTGGCTCTTCGCTGTATACTACGCGGCTCTGCGCTGTGTACTGCGCGGCTCTGCGCTGTGTACTGCGCGTGTCCGTGCTGTGTACTGCGCGTGTCTGCGCTGTATACTGCGGGGCTCTGCACTGTATACTGCGGGGCTCTGCGCTGTATACTACGCGGCCCAGCGCTGTATACTGCGCGGCTCTGCGCTGCATACTGCGTGGCTCTACGCTGCGTACTGCGCGGCTCTGCGCTGTATACTGGGTGGCTCTGCGCTGTGTACTGCGCGGCTCTGTGCTGTGTACTGTGCGGCTCTGCACTGTGTACTGCGCGGCTCTGCGCTGTGTACTGCGCGGCTCTGCGCTGTGTACTGCGCGGCTCTGCGCTTTATACTGTGCGGCTCTGCGCTCTGTACTGCGCGGCTCTGCGCTGTGTACTGCGCAGCTCTGCGCTGTATACTGCGCGGCTCTGCGCTGTGTACTGCGCGGCTCTGCGCTGTGTACTGCGCGGCTCTGCGCTGTGTACTGCTCGGCTCTGCGCTGTGTACTGCGCGGCTCTGCGCTGTGTACTGCGCGGCTCTGCGCTGTGTACTGCGCGGCTCTGCGCTGTGTACTGCACGGCTCTGCGCGGTATACTGCGCGGCTCTGCGCTTTATACTGTGCGGCTCTGCGCTCTGTACTGCACGGCTCTGCGCTGTCTACTGCGCGGCTCTGCGCTGTGTACTGCTCGGCTCTGCGCTGTGTACTGCGCGGCTCTCCGCTTTATACTGCGCGGCTCTGCGCTTTATACTGCGCGGCTTTGCGCTGTGTACTGCATGGCTCTGCGCTGTGTACTGCGCGGCTCTGCTCTGTGTACTGCACGGCTCTGCGCTGTGTACTGCACGGCTCTGCGCTTTATACTGCGTGGCTCTGCGCTGTGTACTGCGCGGCTCTGCGCTGTGTACTGCACGGCTCTGCGCTGTGTACTGCGCGGCTCTGCACTGTGTACTGCGCGTTCTGCGCTGTATACTGCGCGGCTCTGCGCTGTATACTGCGCAGCTCTGCGCAGCTCTGCGCTTTGTACTGCGCGGCTCTGCGCTATATACTGCGTGGCTCTTCGCTGTATACTACGCGGCTCTGCGCTGTGTACTGCGCGGCTCTGCGCTGTGTACTGCGCGTGTCCGTGCTGTGTACTGCGCGTGTCTGCGCTGTATACTGCGGGGCTCTGCACTGTATACTGCGGGGCTCTGCGCTGTTTACTACGCGGCCCAGCGCTGTATACTGCGCGGCTCTGCGCTGCATACTGCATGGCTCTACGCTGCGTACTGCGCGGCTCTGCGCTGTATACTGGGTGGCTCTGCGCTGTGTACTGCGCGGCTCTGTGCTGTGTACTGTGCGGCTCTGCACTGTGTACTGCGCGGCTCTGTGCTGTGTACTGCGCGGCTCTGCGCTGTGTACTGCGCGGCTCTGCGCTTTATACTGTGCGGCTCTGCGCTCTGTACTGCGCGGCTCTGCGCTGTGTACTGCGCAGCTCTGCGCTGTATACTGCGCGGCTCTGCGCTGTGTACTGCGCGGCTCTGCGCTGTGTACTGCGCGGCTCTGCGCTGTGTACTGCTCGGCTCTGCGCTGTGTACTGCGCGGCTCTGCGCTTTATACTGCGCGGCTCTGCGCTTTATACTGCGCGGCTCTGCGCTTTATACTGCGCGGCTCTGCGCTTTATACTGCGCGGCTCTGCGCTGTGTACTGCGCGGCTCTGCGCTGTGTACTGCGCGGCTCTGCGCTGTGTACTGCGCGGCTCTGCGCTTTATACTGCGCGGCTCTGCGCTGTGTACTGCGCGGCTCTGCGCTGTGTACTGCACGGCTCTGCGCTTTATACTGCGCGGCTCTGCGCTGTGTACTGCACGGCTCTGCGCTGTGTACTGCGCGGCTCTGCGCTGTGTACTGCGCGGCTCTGCGCTTTATACTGCGCGGCTCTGCGCTTTATACTGCGCGGCTCTGCGCTGTGTACTGCGCGGCTCTGCGCTGTGTACTGCGCGGCTCTGCGCTTTATACTGCGCGGCTCTGCGCTGTGTACTGCGCGGCTCTGCGCTGTGTACTGCGCGGCTCTGCGCTGTGTACTGCGCGGCTCTGCGCTGTGTACTGCACGGCTCTGCGCTTTATACTGCGCGGCTCTGCGCTGTGTACTGCACGGCTCTGCGCTGTGTACTGCGCGGCTCTGCGCTGTGTACTGCACGGCTCTGCGCTTTATACTGCGCGGCTCTGCGCTGTGTACTGCACGGCTCTGCGCTGTGTACTGCGCGGCTCTGCGCTGTGTACTGCACGGCTCTGCACTGTATACTGCGTGGCTGTGCAATATACTACATGGACATGCATATTCTAGAATACCCGATGAGTTAGAATCGGGCCACAGTCTAATAATCATAAGACTACGGATAGTGTTTTGTAATTGTGCTGTACTGTCACTTTAAGAGCTGATGTTATCTGACAAAACTTGTGACCTGGTGAGCTGATGTAGATTTCATAGGCGTTGGCATAGTAACTGTGTCTGACTGCGCATATCAATGAGCTAATCAGCCAGGTGGCAGTTATTTTTAGAAATTGCCTCAGAAACCAGCCCATTATAAACGTATAGGAAAATTTCTCCATTGAAACGCATTGAAAGACTTTTTTCAAACACAAATTGCGCAAAAACTACAAATCCGATCGACACGAAAAATACTTAGCACACCTCTCAGGAACGCTGGCTTCGAAATGACACCTCACTGGAGTCTGTGAGTTTAGCGGTTCGGGCCGCATTACGTGCGGACTGAATAATAAGAATAAGAAGAAGTTTACCACGGTGGAATAACAGTATAGTGCTTTGTTCCAAAGCACTATAATAAGAAGTTTACCACGGTGGAATAACAGTATAGTGCTTTGTTCCAAAGCACTATAACTAGATGGGTATTTCCTGAAGGAACTACAGATAGTGCTTTGGAATGGTGCCCGGGCTGCCCCTGCAAGACTTTCACACTTGGGTGCCCCTCAGATGCTGGTTTGGTAGTTGTAGCTCCTCAGGGTTGAGGATTTGGTGGGCGGGGCCACTCTGGGTCCGATTTGGGGGGTGGAGCCACTCTGGGTCCGATTTGGTGGCCCGGGTCACTCTGGGTCCGATTTGGTGGCCCGGGTCACTCTGGGTCCGATTTGGTGGCCTGGGTCACTCTGGGTCCGATTTGGTGGCCCGGGTCACTCTGGGTCCGATTTGGTGGCCCAGGTCACTCCGGGTCCGATTTGGTGGGCCGGGCCACTCCGGGTCCGATTTGGTGGGCCGGGCCACTCCGGGTTTGATTTGGTGGCCCAGATCACTCCGGGTCCGATTTGGTGGGCCGGGCCACTCCGGGTCCGATTTGGTGGCCCGGGTCACTCCGGGTCCGATTTGGTGGCCCGGGTCACTCCGGGTCCGATTTGGTGGCCCGGGTCACTCCGGGTCCGATTTGGTGGCCCGGGTCACTCCGGGTCCGATTTGGTGGCCCGGGTCACTCTGGGTCCGATTTGGTGGCCCGGGTCACTCTGGGTCCGATTTGGTGGCCCGGGTCACTCTGGGTCCGATTTGGTGGCCCGGGTCACTCTGGGTCCGATTTGGTGGCCCGGGTCACTCTGGGTCCGATTTGGTGGCCCGGGTCACTCTGGGTCCGATTTGGTGGCCCGGGTCACTCTGGGTCCGATTTGGTGGCCCGGGTCACTCTGGGTCCGATTTGGTGGCCCGGGTCACTGGGTCCGATTTGGTGGCCTGGGTCACTCTGGGGCCGATTTGGTGGGCCGGGTCACTCTGGGTCCGATTTGGTGGGCCGGGTCACTCTGGGTCCGATTTGGTGGGCCGGGTCACTCTGGGTCCGATTTGGTGGGCCGGGTCACTCTGGGTCCGATTTGGTGGGCCGGGTCACTCTGGGTCCGATTTGGTGGGCCAGGTCACTCTGGGTCCGATTTGGTGGGCCGGGTCACTCTGGGTCCGATTTGGTGGGCCGGGTCACTCTGGGTCCGATTTGGTGGGCCGGGTCACTCTGGGTCCGATTTGGTGGCCCGGGTCACTCTGGGTCCGATTTGGTGGGCCGGGTCACTCTGGGTCCGATTTGGTGGGCCGGGTCACTCTGGGTCCGATTTGGTGGGCCGGGTCACTCTGGGTCCAATTTGGTGGCCCGGGTCACTCTGGGTCCGATTTGGTGGCCCGGGTCACTCTGGGTCCGATTTGGTGGCCCGGGTCACTCTGGGTCCGATTTGGTGGCCCGGGTCACTCTGGGTCCGATTTGGCGGGCGGCGCCACTCTGGGTCCGATTTGGCGGGCGGCGCCACTCTGGGTCCGATTTGGCGGGCGGCGCCACTCTGGGTCCGATTTGGCGGGCGGCGCCACTCTGGGTCCGATTTGGCGGGCGGCGCCACTCTGGGTCCGATTTGGCGGGCGGCGCCACTCGGTCCGATTTGGCGGGCGGCGCCACTCTGGGTCCGATTTGGCGGGCGGCGCCACTCTGGGTCCGATTTGGCGGGCGGCGCCACTCTGGGTCCGATTTGGCGGGCGGCGCCACTCTGGGTCCGATTTGGCGGGCGGCGCCACTCTGGGTCCGACTTGACGGGCGGCGCCACTCTGGGTCCGATTTGGCGGGCGGGGGCACTCTGGGTCCGATTTGGCAAGCGGGGGCACTCTGGTCCGATTTGGTGGGCTGGGTCCGATTTGGTGAGCGGGGCAATAATGATAAGACTACAGATAGTGCTTTGTAATTGTGCTGTACTGTCACTTTAAGAGCTGATATTATCTGACAAAACTTGTGACCTGGTGGGCTGATGTAGAGTTTATAGGCGTTGGCATAGTAACTGGGTCTCACTGCGCATATCAATGAGGTAATCAGCCAGGTGGCAGTTATTTTTAGAAATTGCCTCAGAAATCAGGCCCATTATAAACGTATTGGAAAATTTCCCTATTGAAATGCATTGAGACACTTTTTTCAAACGCAAATTGCGCCAAAACTACAAATCCGATCGACACGAAAAATACTTAGCACACCTCTCAGGAACGCTGGCTTCGAAATGACACCTCACTGGAGTCTGTGAGTTTAGCGGTTCGGGCCGCATTACGTGCGGACTGAATAATAATAATAAGAACTAGATGGGTATTTCCTGAAGGAACTACAGATAGTGCTTTGGAATGGTGCCCGGGCTGCCCCTGCAAGACTTTCACACTTGGGTGCCCCTCAGGCGGTCCGATTTGGTGGGTTGGGTCAATCTGGGTCTGATTTTGTGGGCGGGGTAAATCTAGGTCCGATTCGGTGGGCAGGGTCACTTTTGGTCCGATTCTGTGGGCGCGGCCACTCTGGGTCCGATTCGGTGGGCGGAGCCACTCTGGGTCCGATTTGGTGGGCGGGGCACCTTAGGGACCAATTTGGTGGGTGGGGTCACTCGGTCCGATTTGGTGGGCTGGGCACCTCAGGGTCTGATTTGGTGGGCTGGGCACCTCAGGGTCCGATTTGGTGGGTGGGGTCACTCCTGGGTCCGATTTGGTGGGCGGGGTCACTCTGGGCCCGATTTGGTGGAAGGGGTCACTCTGGGTCCGATTTGGTGGAAGGGGTCACTCTGGGTCTGATTTGGTGGAAGGGGTCACTCTGGGTCCGATTTGGTGGGCGGAGCCACTCTGGGTCCGATTTGGTGGGCGGGGTCACTCTGGGTCTGATTTAGGGGGCGGGGTCACTCTGGGTCCGATTTGGTGGGCCGGGCCCCTCAGGGTCCGATTTGGTGGGCCGGGCCTCTCGGGTTCCGAATTGGTGAGCGGGGTAATCTACTATCTAATTATCTAAGGGCACTTCCGTCTTTCTGTCTCACAACACCGCTACGTCATCATCTCGTGAGACCGCAATGCACTCTTGGGACCGGAGCGCGCAACAAGCATCGGGTACCGGCCACTCCAGGTGCAACAAGCATCGTGTACCGGCCGCTCTAGGAGGTGCAACAACCATCAGATACCGGCCGCTCCAGGAGGTGAGTATGTAACTTTTTTATTTTAATTCTTTTTTTTTTTAACAGGGATATGCAGTATACTATGTGACTGGACAATATACTACGTGACTGGGCAGTATAACTACGTGGCTCTGCGCTGTATACTGCGTGGCTCTGTGCTGTATACTGCGTGGCTCTGCGCTGTATACTACGCGGCTCTGCGCTGTATACTACGCGGCTCTGCGCTGTATACTGCGTGGCTCTGCGCTGTGTACTGCGCGGCTCTGCGCTGTGTACTGCACGGCTCTGCGCTGTGTACTGCGCGGCTCTGCACTGTGTACTGCGCGTTCTGCGCTGTATACTGCGCGGCTCTGCGCTGTATACTGCGCAGCTCTGCGCAGCTCTGCGCTTTGTACTGCGCGGCTCTGCGCTATATACTGCGTGGCTCTTCGCTGTATACTACGCGGCTCTGCGCTGTGTACTGCGCGGCTCTGCGCTGTGTACTGCGCGTGTCCGTGCTGTGTACTGCGCGTGTCTGCGCTGTATACTGCGGGGCTCTGCACTGTATACTGCGGGGCTCTGCGCTGTATACTACGCGGCCCAGCGCTGTATACTGCGCGGCTCTGCGCTGCATACTGCGTGGCTCTACGCTGCGTACTGCGCGGCTCTGCGCTGTATACTGGGTGGCTCTGCGCTGTGTACTGCGCGGCTCTGTGCTGTGTACTGTGCGGCTCTGCACTGTGTACTGCGCGGCTCTGCGCTGTGTACTGCGCGGCTCTGCGCTGTGTACTGCGCGGCTCTGCGCTTTACACTGTGCGGCTCTGCGCTCTGTACTGCGCGGCTCTGCGCTGTGTACTGCGCAGCTCTGCGCTGTATACTGCGCGGCTCTGCGCTGTGTACTGCGCGGCTCTGCGCTGTGTACTGCGCGGCTCTGCGCTGTGTACTGCTCGGCTCTGCGCTGTGTACTGCGCGGCTCTGCGCTGTGTACTGCGCGGCTCTGCGCTGTGTACTGCGCGGCTCTGCGCTGTGTACTGCGCGGCTCTGCGCTGTGTACTGCACGGCTCTGCGCGGTATACTGCGCGGCTCTGCGCTTTATACTGTGCGGCTCTGCGCTCTGTACTGCACGGCTCTGCGCTGTCTACTGCGCGGCTCTGCGCTGTGTACTGCTCGGCTCTGCGCTGTGTACTGCGCGGCTCTCCGCTTTATACTGCGCGGCTCTGCGCTTTATACTGCGCGGCTTTGCGCTGTGTACTGCATGGCTCTGCGCTGTGTACTGCGCGGCTCTGCTCTGTGTACTGCACGGCTCTGCGCTGTGTACTGCACGGCTCTGCGCTTTATACTGCGTGGCTCTGCGCTGTGTACTGCGCGGCTCTGCGCTGTGTACTGCACGGCTCTGCGCTGTGTACTGCGCGGCTCTGCGCTGTGTACTGCGCGTTCTGCGCTGTATACTGCGCGGCTCTGCGCTGTATACTGCGCAGCTCTGCGCAGCTCTGCGCTTTGTACTGCGCGGCTCTGCGCTATATACTGCGTGGCTCTTCGCTGTATACTACGCGGCTCTGCGCTGTGTACTGCGCGGCTCTGCGCTGTGTACTGCGCGTGTCCGTGCTGTGTACTGCGCGTGTCTGCGCTGTATACTGCGGGGCTCTGCACTGTATACTGCGGGGCTCTGCGCTGTATACTGCGGGGCTCTGCGCTGTATACTACGCGGCCCAGCGCTGTATACTGCGCGGCTCTGCGCTGCATACTGCATGGCTCTACGCTGCGTACTGCGCGGCTCTGCGCTGTATACTGGGTGGCTCTGCGCTGTGTACTGCGCGGCTCTGTGCTGTGTACTGTGCGGCTGTGCACTGTGTACTGCGCGGCTCTGTGCTGTGTACTGCGCGGCTCTGCGCTTTATACTGCGCGGCTCTGCGCTCTGTACTGCGCGGCTCTGCGCTGTGTACTGCGCGGCTCTGCGCTGTATACTGCGCAGCTCTGCGCTGTGTACTGCGCGGCTCTGCGCTGTGTACTGCGCGGCTCTGCGCTGTGTACTGCTCGGCTCTGCGCTGTGTACTGCGCGGCTCTGCGCTGTGTACTGCGCGGCTCTGCGCTGTGTACTGCGCGGCTCTGCGCTGTGTACTGCGCGGCTCTGCGCTGTGTACTGCACGGCTCTGCGCGGTATACTGCGCGGCTCTGCGCTTTATACTGTGCGGCTCTGCGCTCTGTACTGCACGGCTCTGCGCTGTCTACTGCACGGCTCTGCGCTGTGTACTGCTCGGCTCTGCGCTGTGTACTGCGCGGCTCTCCGCTTTATACTGCGCAGCTCTGCGCTTTATACTGCGCGGCTTTGCGCTGTGTACTGCATGGCTCTGCGCTGTGTACTGCGCGGCTCTGCGCTGTGTACTGCACGGCTCTGCGCTGTGTACTGCACGGCTCTGCGCTGTGTACTGCGCGGCTCTGCGCTGTGTACTGCACGGCTCTGCGCTGGGTACTGCGCGGCTCTGCGCTGTGTACTGCGCGGCTCTGCGCTTTATACTGCGCGGCTCTGCGCTTTATACTGCGCGGCTCTGCGCTGTGTACTGCGCGGCTCTGCGCTGTGTACTGCGCGGCTCTGCGCTGTGTACTGCGCGGCTCTGCGCTTTATACTGCGCGGCTCTGCGCTGTGTACTGCGCGGCTCTGCGCTGTGTACTGCACGGCTCTGCGCTTTATACTGCGCGGCTCTGCGCTGTGTACTGCACGGCTCTGCGCTGTGTACTGCGCGGCTCTGCGCTGTGTACTGCGCGGCTCTGCGCTTTATACTGCGCGGCTCTGCGCTTTATACTGCGCGGCTCTGCGCTGTGTACTGCGCGGCTCTGCGCTGTGTACTGCGCGGCTCTGCGCTTTATACTGCGCGGCTCTGCGCTGTGTACTGCACGGCTCTGCGCTGTGTACTGCGCGGCTCTGCGCTGTGTACTGCGCGGCTCTGCGCTGTGTACTGCACGGCTCTGCGCTTTATACTGCGCGGCTCTGCGCTGTGTACTGCACGGCTCTGCGCTGTGTACTGCGCGGCTCTGCGCTGTGTACTGCACGGCTCTGCGCTTTATACTGCGCGGCTCTGCGCTGTGTACTGCACGGCTCTGCGCTGTGTACTGCGCGGCTCTGCGCTGTGTACTGCGCGGCTCTGCGCTTTATACTGCGCGGCTCTGCGCTGTGTACTGCACGGCTCTGCACTGTATACTGCGTGGCTGTGCAATATACTACGTGGACATGCATATTCTAGAATACCCGATGAGTTAGAATCGGGCCACAGTCTAATAATCATAAGACTACGGATAGTGTTTTGTAATTGTGCTGTACTGTCACTTTAAGAGCTGATGTTATCTGACAAAACTTGTGACCTGGTGAGCTGATGTAGATTTCATAGGCGTTGGCATAGTAACTGTGTCTGACTGCGCATATCAATGAGCTAATCAGCCAGGTGGCAGTTATTTTTAGAAATTGCCTCAGAAACCAGCCCATTATAAACGTATAGGAAAATTTCTCCATTGAAACGCATTGAAAGACTTTTTTCAAACACAAATTGCGCAAAAACTACAAATCCGATCGACACGAAAAATACTTAGCACACCTCTCAGGAACGCTGGCTTCGAAATGACACCTCACTGGAGTCTGTGAGTTTAGCGGTTCGGGCCGCATTACGTGCGGACTGAATAATAAGAATAAGAAGAAGTTTACCACGGTGGAATAACAGTATAGTGCTTTGTTCCAAAGCACTATAATAAGAAGTTTACCACGGTGGAATAACAGTATAGTGCTTTGTTCCAAAGCACTATAACTAGATGGGTATTTCCTGAAGGAACTACAGATAGTGCTTTGGAATAGTGCCCGGGCTGCCCCTGCAAGACTTTCACACTTGGGTGCCCCTCAGATGCTGGTTTGGTAGTTGTAGCTCCTCAGGGTTGAGGATTTGGTGGGCGGGGCCACTCTGGGTCCGATTTGGGGGGTGGAGCCACTCTGGGTCCGATTTGGTGGCCCGGGTCACTCTGGGTCCGATTTGGTGGCCCGGGTCACTCTGGGTCCGATTTGGTGGCCCGGGTCACTCTGGGTCCGATTTGGTGGCCCGGGTCACTCTGGGTCCGATTTGGTGGCCCAGGTCACTCCGGGTCCGATTTGGTGGGCCGGGCCACTCCGGGTCCGATTTGGTGGGCCGGGCCACTCCGGGTCTGATTTGGTGGCCCAGATCACTCCGGGTCCGATTTGGTGGGCCGGGCCACTCCGGGTCCGATTTGGTGGCCCGGGTCACTCCGGGTCCGATTTGGTGGCCCGGGTCACTCCGGGTCCGATTTGGTGGCCCGGGTCACTCCGGGTCCGATTTGGTGGCCCGGGTCACTCCGGGTCCGATTTGGTGGCCCGGGTCACTCTGGGTCCGATTTGGTGGCCCGGGTCACTCTGGGTCCGATTTGGTGGCCCGGGTCACTCTGGGTCCGATTTGGTGGCCCGGGTCACTCTGGGTCCGATTTGGTGGCCCGGGTCACTCTGGGTCCGATTTGGTGGCCCGGGTCACTCTGGGTCCGATTTGGTGGCCCGGGTCACTCTGGGTCCGATTTGGTGGCCCGGGTCACTCTGGGTCCGATTTGGTGGCCCGGGTCACTGGGTCCGATTTGGTGGCCCGGGTCACTCTGGGGCCGATTTGGTGGGCCGGGTCACTCTGGGTCCGATTTGGTGGGCCGGGTCACTCTGGGTCCGATTTGGTGGGCCGGGTCACTCTGGGTCCGATTTGGTGGGCCGGGTCACTCTGGGTCCGATTTGGTGGGCCGGGTCACTCTGGGTCCGATTTGGTGGGCCGGGTCACTCTGGGTCCGATTTGGTGGGCCGGGTCACTCTGGGTCCGATTTGGTGGGCCGGGTCACTCTGGGTCCGATTTGGTGGGCCGGGTCACTCTGGGTCCGATTTGGTGGGCCGGGTCACTCTGGGTCCGATTTGGTGGGCCGGGTCACTCTGGGTCCGATTTGGTGGGCCGGGTCACTCTGGGTCCGATTTGGTGGGCCGGGTCACTCGGGGTCCGATTTGGTGGCCCGGGTCACTCTGGGTCCGATTTGGTGGGCCGGGTCACTCTGGGTCCGATTTGGTGGGCCGGGTCACTCTGGGTCCGATTTGGTGGGCCGGGTCACTCTGACTGACAGCAGGATAAGGGAATGGCTGATAACAGAGAGAATAGACTGACAGCAGGACAGGGGAATTGCTGATAACAGAGAGAATAGACTGACAGCAGGACAGGGGAATGGCTGATAGAGAGAAATAGACTGACATCAGGACGGGGAATGGCTGATAACAGAGAGAAATAGACTGACAGCAGGACGGGGAATGGCTGATAACAGAGAGAATAGACTGACAGCAGGACAGGGAATGGCTGATAACAGAGAGAATAGACTGACAGCAGGACAGGGGAATGGCTGATAACAGAGAGAAATAGACTGACAGCAGTACGGGGAATGGCTGATAACAGAGATAAATAGATGGGTATTTCCTGAAGGAACTACAGATAGTGCTTTGGAATGGTGCCCGGGCTGCCCCAGCAAGACTTTCACACTTGGGTGCCCCTCAGGCGCTGGTTTGGTAGTTGTAGCCACTCTGGGTCCGATTTGGTGGGTGGGGCCCCTCAGGGGCCGATTTGGTGGGTGCTGTATACTGCGCGGCTCTGCGTTGTATACTGCGCGGCTCTGCGCTGTATACTGCGGGGCTCTGCGCTGTATACTGCGCGGCTCTGCGCTGTATGCTGCGCGGCTCTGCGCTGTATGCTGCGGGGCTCTGCGCTGTATGCTGCGGGGCTCTGCGCTGTATGCTGCGGGGCTCTGCGCTGTATACTGCGCGGCTCTGCGCTGTATGCTGCGGGGCTCCGCGCTGTATGCTGCGGGGCTCCGCGCTGTATGCTGCGCGGCTCCGCGCTGTATGCTGCGGGGCTCCCCGCTGTATGCTGCGCGTCTCCGCGCTGTATGCTGCGCGGCTCCGCGCTGTATGCTGCGCGGCACCGCGCTGTATAATGCGCGGCTCTGCGCTGTATGCTGCGGGGCTCCGCGCTGTATAATGCGCGGCTCTGCGCTGTATGCTGCAGGGCTCTGCGCTGTATACTGTAATAATAATAAGACTACAGATAGTGCTTTGAAATTGTGCTGTGCTGTCACTTTAAGAGCTGATATTATCTGACAAAACTGTGGCCTGGTAGGCGTTGGCATAGTAACTGTGTCTGACTGCGCATATCAATGAGCTAATCAGCCAGGTGGCATTTGGCAGTTAAGTTATTTTTAGAAATTGCCTCAGAAACCAGCCCATTTTAAACGTATAGGAAAATTTCCCTATTGAAATGCATTACAATGAGGGGAAAAAACATTTTCAAACGCAAATTGCGCCAAAACTACAAATCTGATCGACACGAAAAATACTTAGCACACCTCTTGGGGACGCTGGCTTCGAAATGACACCTCACTGGAGTCTGTGAGTGAAGCGGTTCGGGCCGCATTACGTGCGGACTGAATAATAATAACTAGATGGGTATTTCCTGAAGGAACTACAGATAGTGCTTTGGAATGGTGCCCGGGCTGCCCCTGCAAGACTTTCACACTTGGGTGCCCCTCAGGCGGTCCGATTTGGTGGGTTGGGTCAATCTGGGTCTGATTTTGTGGGCGGGGTAAATCTAGGTCCGATTCGGTGGGCGGGGTCACTTTTGGTCCGATTCTGTGGGCGCGGCCACTCTGGGTCCGGTTCGGTGGGCGGAGCCACTCTGGGTCCGATTTGGTGGGCGGGGCACCTTAGGGACCAATTTGGTGGGTGGGATCACTCGGTCCGATTTGGTGGGCTGGGCACCTCAGGGTCTGATTTGGTGGGCTGGGCACCTCAGGGTCCGATTTGGTGGGTGGGGTCACTCTGGGTCCGATTTGGTGGGCGGGGTCACTCTGGGCCCGATTTGGTGGAAGGGGTCACTCTGGGTCCGATTTGGTGGAAGGGGTCACTCTGGGTCTGATTTGGTGGAAGGGGTCACTCTGGGTCCGATTTGGTGGGCGGAGCCACTCTGGGTCCGATTTGGTGGGCGGGGTCACTCTGGGTCTGATTTAGGGGGCGGGGTCACTCTGGGTCCGATTTGGTGGGCCGGGCCCCTCGGGGTCCGATTTGGTGGGCCGGGCCTCTCGGGTTCCGAATTGGTGAGCGGGGTAATCTACTATCTAATTATCTAAGGGCACTTCCGTCTTTCTGTCTCACAACACCGCTACGTCATCATCTCGTGAGACCGCAATGCACTCTTGGGACCGGAGCGCGCAACAAGCATCGGGTACCGGCCACTCCAGGAGCAACAAGCATCGTGTACCGGCCGCTCTAGGAGGTGCAACAACCATCAGATACCGGCCGCTCCAGGAGGTGAGTATGTAACTTTTTTATTTTAATTCTTTTTTTTTTTTAACAGGGATATGCAGTATACTATGTGACTGGACAATATACTACGTGACTGGGCAGTATAACTACGTGGCTCTGCGCTGTATACTGCGTGGCTCTGTGCTGTATACTGCGTGGCTCTGCGCTGTATACTACGCGGCTCTGCGCTGTATACTACGCGGCTCTGCGCTGTATACTGCGTGGCTCTGCGCTGTGTACTGCGCGGCTCTGCGCTGTGTACTGCACGGCTCTGCGCAGTGTACTGCGCGGCTCTGCACTGTGTACTGCGCGTTCTGCGCTGTATACTGCGCGGCTCTGCGCTGTATACTGCGCGGCTCTGCGCAGCTCTGCGCTTTGTACTGCGCGGCTCTGCGCTATATACTGCGTGGCTCTTCGCTGTATACTACGCGGCTCTGCGCTGTGTACAGCGCGACTCTGCGCTGTGTACTGCGCGTGTCCGTGCTGTGTACTGCGCGTGTCTGCGCTGTATACTGCGGGGCTCTGCACTGTATACTGCGGGGCTCTGCGCTGTATACTACGCGGCTCAGCGCTGTATACTGCGCGGCTCTGCGCTGCATACTGCGTGGCTCTACGCTGCGTACTGCGCGGCTCTGCGCTGTATACTGGGTGGCTCTGCGCTGTGTACTGCGCGGCTCTGTGCTGTGTACTGTGCGGCTCTGCACTGTGTACTGCGCGGCTCTGTGCTGTGTACTGCGCGGCTCTGCGCTGTGTACTGCGCGGCTCTGCGCTGTGTACTGCGCGGCTCTGCGCTGTGTACTGCGCGGCTCTGCGCTGTGTACTGCGCGGCTCTGCACTGTATACTGCGTGGCTGTGCAATATACTACGTGGACATGCATATTCTAGAATACCCGATGAGTTAGAATCGGGCCACAGTCTAATAATCATAAGACTACAGATAGTGGTTTGGAATTGTGCTGTACTGTCACTTTAAGAGCTGATATTATCTGACAAAACTTGTGACCTGGTGAGCTGATGTAGATTTCATAGGAGTTGGCATAGTAACTGTGTCTGACTGCGCATATCAATGAGCTAATCAGCCAGGTGGCAGTTATTTTTAGAAATTGCCTCAGAAACCAGCCCATTATAAACGTATAGGAAAATTTCTCCATTGAAACGCATTGAAAGACTTTTTTCAAACACAAATTGCGCAAAAACTACAAATCCGATCGACACGAAAAATACTTAGCACACCTCTCAGGAACGCTGGCTTCGAAATGACACCTCACTGGAGTCTGTGAGTTTAGCGGTTCGGGCCGCATTACGTGCGGACTGAATAATAAGAATAAGAAGAAGTTTACCACGGTGGAATAACAGTATAGTGCTTTGTTCCAAAGCACTATAACTAGATGGGTATTTCCTGAAGGAACTACAGATAGTGCTTTGGAATGGTGCCCGGGCTGCCCCTGCAAGACTTTCACACTTGGGTGCCCCTCAGATGCTGGTTTGGTAGTTGTAGCTCCTCAGGGTTGAGGATTTGGTGGGCGGGGCCACTCTGGGTCCGATTTGGGGGGTGGAGCCACTCTGGGTCCGATTTGGTGGGCCGGGTCACTCTGGGTCCGATTTGGTGGGCCGGGTCACTCTGGGTCCGATTTGGTGGGCCGGGTCACTCTGGGTCCCATTTGGTGGGCCGGGTCACTCTGGGTCCCATTTGGTGGGCCGGGTCACTCTGGGTCCCATTTGGTGGGCCGGGTCACTCTGGGTCCCATTTGGTGGCCCGGGTCACTCTGGGTCCCATTTGGTGGCCCGGGTCACTCTTGGTCCGATTTGGTGGCCCGGGTCACTCTGGGCCCGATTTGGTGGCCCGGGTCACTCTGGGCCCGATTTGGTCAACCCGGGTCACTCTGGGCCCGATTTGGTGGCCCGGGTCACTCTGGGCCCGATTTGGTGGCCCGGGTCACTCTGGGTCCGATTTGGTGGCCCGGGTCACTCTGGGTCCGATTTGGTGGCCCGGGTCACTCTGGGTCCGATTTGGTGGCCCGGGTCACTCTGGGTCCGATTTGGTGGCCCGGGTCACTCTGGGTCCGATTTGGTGGCCCGGGTCACTCTGGGTCCGATTTGGTGGCCCGGGTCACTCTGGGTCCGATTTGGTGGCCCGGGTCACTCTGGGTCCGATTTGGCGGGCGGCGCCACTCTGGGTCCGATTTGGCTGGCGGCGCCACTCTGGGTCCGATTTGGCGGGCGGCGCCACTCTGGGTCCGATTTGGTGGGCGGCGCCACTCTGGGTCCGATTTGGCGGGCGGCGCCACTCTGGGTCCGATTTGGCGGCCCGGGTCACTCTGGGTCCGATTTGGCGGCCCGGGTCACTCTGGGTCCGATTTGGCGGCCCGGGTCACTCTGGGTCCGATTTGGCGGCCCGGGTCACTCTGGGTCCGATTTGGCGGGCGGTGCCACTCTGGGTCCGATTTTGCGGGCGGCGCCACTCTGGGTCCGATTTGGCGGGCGGCGCCTCTCTGAGTCCGATTTGGCGGGCGGCGCAACTCTGTGTCCGATTTGGCGGGCGGCGCCACTCTGGGTCCGATTTGGCGGGCGGCGCCACTCTGGGTCCGATTTGGCGGGCGGCGCCACTCTGGGTCCGATTTGGCGGGCGGCGCCACTCTGGGTCCGATTTGGCGGGCGGCGCCACTCTGGGTCCGATTTGGCGGGCGGCGCCACTCTGGGTCCGATTTGGCGGGCGGCGCCACTCTGGGTCCGATTTGGCGGGCGGCGCCACTCTGGGTCCGACTTGACGGGCGGCGCCACTCTGGGTCCGATTTGGCGGGCGGGGGCACTCTGGGTCCGATTTGGCAAGCGGGGGCACTCTCGTCCGATTTGGTGGGCTGGGTCCGATTTGGTGAGCGGGGCAATAATGATAAGACTACAGATAGTGCTTTGTAATTGTGCTGTACTGTCACTTTAAGAGCTGATATTATCTGACAAAACTTGTGACCTGGTGGGCTGGTAGAGTTTATAGGCGTTGGCATAGTAACTGGGTCTCACTGCGCATATCAATGAGGTAATCAGCCAGGTGGCAGTTATTTTTAGAAATTGCCTCAGAAATCAGGCCCATTATAAACGTATTGGAAAATTTCCCTATTGAAATGCATTGAGACACTTTTTTCAAACGCAAATTGCGCCAAAACTACAAATCCGATCGACACGAAAAATACTTAGCACACCTCTCAGGAACGCTGGCTTCGAAATGACACCTCACTGGAGTCTGTGAGTTTAGCGGTTCGGGCCGCATTACGTGCGGACTGAATAATAATAATAAGAACTAGATGGGTATTTCCTGAAGGAACTACAGATAGTGCTTTGGAATGGTGCCCAGGCTGCCCCTGCAAGACTTTCACACTTGGGTGCCCCTCAGATGCTGGTTTGGTAGTTGTAGCTCCTTAGGGTTGAGGATTTGGTGGGCGGGGCCACTCTGGGTCCGATTTGGTGGGCTGGGTCACTCTGGGTCCGATTTGGTGGCCCGGGTCACTCTGGGTCCGATTTGGTGGCCCGGGTCACTCTGGGTCCGATTTGGTGGCCCGGGTCACTCTGGGTCCGATTTGGTGGCCCGGGTCACTCTGGGTCCGATTTGGTGGCCCGGGTCACTCTGGGTCCGATTTGGTGGCCCGGGTCACTCTGGGTCCGATTTGATGGCCCGGGTCACTCTGGGTCCGATTTGGTGGCCCGGGTCACTCTGGGTCCGATTTGGTGGCCCGGGTCACTCTGGGTCCGATTTGGTGGCCCGGGTCACTCTGGGTCCGATTTGACGGGCGGCGCCACTCTGGGTCCGATTTGACGGGCGGCGCCACTCTGGGTCCGACTTGGCGGGCGGCGCCACTCTGGGTCCGACTTGGCGCGTGGCGCCACTCTGGGTCCGACTTGGCGGGCGGCGCCACTCTGGGTCCGACTTGGCGGGCGGCGCCACTCTGGGTCCAACTTGGTGGGCGGCGCCACTCTGGGTCCAATTTGGTGGGCCGGGTCACTCTGGGTCTGATTTGGTGGGCCGGGTCACTCTGGGTCCGATTTGGCGGGCCGGGTCACTCTGGGTCCGATTTGGTGGGCCGGGTCACTCTGGGTCCGATTTGGCGGGCCGGGTCACTCTGGGTCCGATTTGGCGGGCCGGGTCACTCTGGGTCCGATTTGGCGGGCCGGGTCACTCTGGGTCCGATTTGGCGGGCCGGGTCACTCTGGGTCCGATTTGGCGGGCCGGGTCACTCTGGGTCCGATTTGGCGGGCGGCGCCACTCTGGGTCCGATTTGGCGGGTGGCGCCACTCTGGGTCCGATTTGGCGGGCGGCGCCACTCTGGGTCCGATTTGGCGGGCGGCACCACTCTGGGTCCGATTTGGCGGCCCGGGTCACTCTGGGTCCGATTTGGTGGGCGGCGCCACTCTGGGTCCGATTTGGCGGGCGGCGCCACTCGGTCCGATTTGGCTGGCGGCGCCACTCTGGGTCCGATTTGGCGGGCGGCGCCACTCTGGGTCCGATTTGGTGGGCGGCGCCACTCTGGGTCCGATTTGGCGGGCGGCGCCACTCTGGGTCCGATTTGGCGGCCCGGGTCACTCTGGGTCCGATTTGGCGGCCCGGGTCACTCTGGGTCCGATTTGGCGGCCCGGGTCACTCTGGGTCCGATTTGGCGGCCCGGGTCACTCTGGGTCCGATTTGGCGGGCGGTGCCACTCTGGGTCCGATTTTGCGGGCGGCGCCACTCTGGGTCCGATTTGGCGGGCGGCGCCTCTCTGAGTCCGATTTGGCGGGCGGCGCCTCTCTGGGTCCGATTTGGCGGGCGGCGCCACTCTGGGTCCGATTTGGCGGGCGGCGCCACTCTGGGTCCGATTTGGCGGGCGGCGCCACTCTGGGTCCGATTTGGCGGGCGGCGCCACTCTGGGTCCGATTTGGCGGGCGGCGCCACTCTGGGTCCGATTTGGCGGGCGGCGCCACTCTGGGTCCGATTTGGCGGGCGGCGCCACTCTGGGTCCGACTTGACGGGCGGCGCCACTCTGGGTCCGATTTGGCGGGCGGGGGCACTCTGGGCCCGATTTGGCAAGCGGGGGCACTCTCGTCCGATTTGGTGGGCTGGGTCCGATTTGGTGAGCGGGGCAATAATGATAAGACTACAGATAGTGCTTTGTAATTGTGCTGTACTGTCACTTTAAGAGCTGATATTATCTGACAAAACTTGTGACCTGGTGGGCTGGTAGAGTTTATAGGCGTTGGCATAGTAACTGGGTCTCACTGCGCATATCAATGAGGTAATCAGCCAGGTGGCAGTTATTTTTAGAAATTGCCTCAGAAATCAGGCCCATTATAAACGTATTGGAAAATTTCCCTATTGAAATGCATTGAGACACTTTTTTCAAACGCAAATTGCGCCAAAACTACAAATCCGATCGACACGAAAAATACTTAGCACACCTCTCAGGAACGCTGGCTTCGAAATGACACCTCACTGGAGTCTGTGAGTTTAGCGGTTCGGGCCGCATTACGTGCGGACTGAATAATAATAATAAGAACTAGATGGGTATTTCCTGAAGGAACTACAGATAGTGCTTTGGAATGGTGCCCGGGCTGCCCCTGCAAGACTTTCACACTTGGGTGCCCCTCAGGCGGTCCGATTTGGTGGGTTGGGTCAATCTGGGTCTGATTTTGTGGGCGGGGTAAATCTAGGTCCGATTCGGTGGGCGGGGTCACTTTTGGTCCGATTCTGTGGGCGCGGCCACTCTGGGTCCGGTTCGGTGGGCGGAGCCACTCTGGGTCCGATTTGGTGGGCGGGGCACCTTAGGGACCAATTTGGTGGGTGGGATCACTCGGTCCGATTTGGTGGGCTGGGCACCTCAGGGTCTGATTTGGTGGGCTGGGCACCTCAGGGTCCGATTTGGTGGGTGGGGTCACTCTGGGTCCGATTTGGTGGGCGGGGTCACTCTGGGCCCGATTTGGTGGAAGGGGTCACTCTGGGTCCGATTTGGTGGAAGGGGTCACTCTGGGTCTGATTTGGTGGAAGGGGTCACTCTGGGTCCGATTTGGTGGGCCGGGTCACTCTGGGTCCGATTTGGTGGGCCGGGCCACTATGGGTCCGATTTGGTGGCCCGGGCCACTATGGGTCCGATTTGGTGGCCCGGGCCACTCTGGGTCCGATTTGGTGGCCCGGGCCACTCTGGGTCCGATTTGGTGGCCCGGGCCACTCTGGGTCCGATTTGGTGGCCCGGGCCACTCTGGGTCCGATTTGGTGGCCCGGGCCACTCTGGGTCCGATTTGGTGGCCCGGGCCACTCTGGGTCCGATTTGGTGGCCCGGGCCACTCTGGGTCCGATTTGGTGGCCCGGGCCACTCTGGGTCCGATTTGGTGGCCCGGGCCACTCTGGGTCCGATTTGGTGGCCCGGGTCACTCTGGGTCCGATTTGGTGGCCCGGGTCACTCTGGGTCCGATTTGGTGGCCCGGGTCACTCTGGGTCCGATTTGGTGGCCCGGGTCACTCTGGGTCCGATTTGATGGCCCGGGTCACTCTGGGTCCGATTTGGTGGCCCGGGTCACTCTGGGTCCGATTTGGTGGCCCGGGTCACTCTGGGTCCGATTTGGTGGCCCGGGTCACTCTGGGTCCGATTTGGTGGCCCGGGTCACTCTGGGTCCGATTTGGTGGGCCGGGTCACTCTGGGTCCGATTTGGTGGCCCGGGTCACTCTGGGTCCGATTTGGTGGGCCGGGTCACTCTGGGTCTGATTTGGTGGGCCGGGTCACTCTGGGTCCGATTTGGTGGGCCGGGTCACTCTGACTGACAGCAGGATAAGGGAATGGCTGATAACAGAGAATAGACTGACAGCAGGACAAGGGAATGGCTGATAACAGAGAGAATAGACTGACAGCAGGACAGGGGAATGGCTGATAACAGAGAGAAATAGACTGACAGCAGGACAGGGAATGGCTGATAAGAGAGAGAAATAGACTGACAGCAGGACGCGGAATGGCTGATAACAGAGAGAAATAGACTGACAGCAGGACAGGGGAATGGCTGATAACAGAAAGAAATAGACTGACAGCAGGACAGGGGAATGGCTGATAACAGAGAGAAATAGACTGACAGCAGTACGGGGAATGGCTGATAACAGAGAGAAAAAGATGGGTATTTCCTGAAGGAACTACAGATAGTGCTTTGGAATGGTGCCCGGGTTGCCCCAGCAAGACTTTAACACTTGGGTGCCCCTCAGGCGCTGGTTTGGTAGTTGTAGCCACTCTGGGTCCGATTTGGTGGGCGCTGTATACTGCGCGGCTCTGCGCTGTATGCTGCGCGGCTCTGCGCTGTATGCTGCGCGGCTCCGCGCTGTATGCTGCGCGGCTCCGCGCTGTATGCTGCGCGGCTCCGCGCTGTATGCTGCGCGGCTCCGCGCTGTATGCTGCGCGGCTCCGCGCTGTATGCTGCGCGGCTCCGCGCTGTATAATGCGCGGCTCCGCGCTGTATGCTGCGGGGCTCCGCGCTGTATGTTGCGAGGCTCCGCGCTGTATGCTGCGCGGCTCCGCGCTGTATGCTACGCGGCTCCGCGCTGTATGCTGCGCGGCTCCGCGCTGTATGCTGCGCGGCTCCGCGCTGTATGCTGCGCGGCTCCGCGCTGTATGCTGCGCGGCTCCGCGCTGTATAATGCGGAGCTCTGCGCTTTATGCTGCGGGGCTCTGCGCTGTATAATGCGGAGCTCCGCGCTGTATACTGCGGGGCTCCGTGCTGTATGCTGCGCGGCTCCGCGCTGTATGCTGCGCGGCTTCGCGCTGTATGCTGCGCGGCTCCGCGCTGTATGCTGCGCAGCTCCGCGCTGTATGCTGCGCGGCTCCGCGCTGTATGCTGCGCGGCTCCGCGCTGTATAATGCGGAGCTCTGCGCTGTATACTGCGGGGCTCTGCGCTATATGCTGCGCGGCTCTGCACTGTATGCTGCGGGGCTCTGCGCTTTATACTGTAATAATAATAAGACTACAGATAGTCCTTTTGAATTGTGCTGTGCTGTCACTTTAAGAGCTGATATTATCTGACAAAACGGTAACCTGGTGGAGATGGTTGGCGTTGGCATAGTAACTGTGTCTGACTGCGCATATCAATGAGCTAATCAGCCAGGTGGCATTTGGCAGTTAAGTTATTTTTAGAAATTGCCTCAAAAACCAGCCCATTTTAAAGGTATAGCAAAATTTCCCTATTGAAATGCATTGAAACAATGCTTTCCAATGAGGGGGAAACAATTTTCAAATGCAAATTGCGCCAAAACTACAAATCCGATCGACATGAAAATAACTTAGCACACCTCTCGTGGACGCTGGCTTCGAAATGACACCTCACTGGAGTCTGTGCGTTCAGCGGTTCGGGCCGCATTAACTGCGAAAAAAAGCCTAATAATAAGAAAAATAATAATAACTAGATGGGTATTTCCTGAAGGAACTACAGATAGTGCTTTGGAATGGTGCCCGGGCTGCCCCTGCAAGACTTTCACACTTGGGTGCCCCTCAGGCGGTCCGATTTGGTGGGTTGGGTCAATCTGGGTCTGATTTTGTGGGCGGGGTAAATCTAGGTCCGATTCGGTGGGCGGGGTCACTTTTGGTCCGATTCTGTGGGCGCGGCCACTCTGGGTCCGATTCGGTGGGCGGAGCCACTCTGGGTCCGATTTGGTGGGCGGGGCACCTTAGGGACCAATTTGGTGGGTGGGGTCACTCGGTCCGATTTGGTGGGCTGGGCACCTCAGGGTCTGATTTGGTGGGCTGGGCACCTCAGGGTCCGATTTGGTGGGTGGGGTCACTCTGGGTCCGATTTGGTGGGCGGGGTCACTCTGGGCCCGATTTGGTGGAAGGGGTCACTCTGGGTCCGATTTGGTGGAAGGGGTCACTCTGGGTCTGATTTGGTGGAAGGGGTCACTCTGGGTCCGATTTGGTGGGCGGAGCCACTCTGGGTCCGATTTGGTGGGCGGGGTCACTCTGGGTCTGATTTAGGGGGCGGGGTCACTCTGGGTCCGATTTGGTGGGCCGGGCCCCTCGGGGTCCGATTTGGTGGGCCGGGCCTCTCGGGTTCCGAATTGGTGAGCGGGGTAATCTACTATCTAATTATCTAAGGGCACTTCCGTCTTTCTGTCTCACAACACCGCTACGTCATCATCTCGTGAGACCGCAATGCACTCTTGGGACCGGAGCGCGCAACAAGCATCGGGTACCGGCCACTCCAGGTGCAACAAGCATCGTGTACCGGCCGCTCTAGGAGGTGCAACAACCATCAGATACCGGCCGCTCCAGGAGGTGAGTATGTAACTTTTTTATTTTAATTCTTTTTTTTTTTAACAGGGATATGCAGTATACTATGTGACTGGACAATATACCACGTGACTGGGCAGTATAACTACGTGGCTCTGCGCTGTATACTGCGTGGCTCTGTGCTGTATACTGCGTGGCTCTGCGCTGTATACTACGCGGCTCTGCGCTGTATACTACGCGGCTCTGCGCTGTATACTGCGTGGCTCTGCGCTGTGTACTGCGCGGCTCTGCGCTGTGTACTGCACGGCTCTGCGCTGTGTACTGCGCGGCTCTGCACTGTGTACTGCGCGTTCTGCGCTGTATACTGCGCGGCTCTGCGCTGTATACTGCGCAGCTCTGCGCAGCTCTGCGCTTTGTACTGCGCGGCTCTGCGCTATATACTGCGTGGCTCTTCGCTGTATACTACGCGGCTCTGCGCTGTGTACTGCGCGGCTCTGCGCTGTGTACTGCGCGTGTCCGTGCTGTGTACTGCGCGTGTCTGCGCTGTATACTGCGGGGCTCTGCACTGTATACTGCGGGGCTCTGCGCTGTATACTACGCGGCCCAGCGCTGTATACTGCGCGGCTCTGCGCTGCATACTGCGTGGCTCTACGCTGCGTACTGCGCGGCTCTGCGCTGTATACTGGGTGGCTCTGCGCTGTGTACTGCGCGGCTCTGTGCTGTGTACTGTGCGGCTCTGCACTGTGTACTGCGCGGCTCTGCGCTGTGTACTGCGCGGCTCTGCGCTGTGTACTGCGCGGCTCTGCGCTTTATACTGTGCGGCTCTGCGCTCTGTACTGCGCGGCTCTGCGCTGTGTACTGCGCAGCTCTGCGCTGTATACTGCGCGGCTCTGCGCTGTGTACTGCGCGGCTCTGCGCTGTGTACTGCGCGGCTCTGCGCTGTGTACTGCTCGGCTCTGCGCTGTGTACTGCGCGGCTCTGCGCTGTGTACTGCGCGGCTCTGCGCTGTGTACTGCGCGGCTCTGCGCTGTGTACTGCACGGCTCTGCGCGGTATACTGCGCGGCTCTGCGCTTTATACTGTGCGGCTCTGCGCTCTGTACTGCACGGCTCTGCGCTGTCTACTGCGCGGCTCTGCGCTGTGTACTGCTCGGCTCTGCGCTGTGTACTGCGCGGCTCTCCGCTTTATACTGCGCGGCTCTGCGCTTTATACTGCGCGGCTTTGCGCTGTGTACTGCATGGCTCTGCGCTGTGTACTGCGCGGCTCTGCTCTGTGTACTGCACGGCTCTGCGCTGTGTACTGCACGGCTCTGCGCTTTATACTGCGTGGCTCTGCGCTGTGTACTGCGCGGCTCTGCGCTGTGTACTGCACGGCTCTGCGCTGTGTACTGCGCGGCTCTGCACTGTGTACTGCGCGTTCTGCGCTGTATACTGCGCGGCTCTGCGCTGTATACTGCGCAGCTCTGCGCAGCTCTGCGCTTTGTACTGCGCGGCTCTGCGCTATATACTGCGTGGCTCTTCGCTGTATACTACGCGGCTCTGCGCTGTGTACTGCGCGGCTCTGCGCTGTGTACTGCGCGTGTCCGTGCTGTGTACTGCGCGTGTCTGCGCTGTATACTGCGGGGCTCTGCACTGTATACTGCGGGGCTCTGCGCTGTTTACTACGCGGCCCAGCGCTGTATACTGCGCGGCTCTGCGCTGCATACTGCATGGCTCTACGCTGCGTACTGCGCGGCTCTGCGCTGTATACTGGGTGGCTCTGCGCTGTGTACTGCGCGGCTCTGTGCTGTGTACTGTGCGGCTCTGCACTGTGTACTGCGCGGCTCTGTGCTGTGTACTGCGCGGCTCTGCGCTGTGTACTGCGCGGCTCTGCGCTTTATACTGTGCGGCTCTGCGCTGTGTACTGCGCGGCTCTGCGCTGTGTACTGCGCAGCTCTGCGCTGTATACTGCGCGGCTCTGCGCTGTGTACTGCGCGGCTCTGCGCTGTGTACTGCGCGGCTCTGCGCTGTGTACTGCTCGGCTCTGCGCTGTGTACTGCGCGGCTCTGCGCTTTATACTGCGCGGCTCTGCGCTTTATACTGCGCGGCTCTGCGCTTTATACTGCGCGGCTCTGCGCTTTATACTGCGCGGCTCTGCGCTGTGTACTGCGCGGCTCTGCGCTGTGTACTGCGCGGCTCTGCGCTGTGTACTGCGCGGCTCTGCGCTTTATACTGCGCGGCTCTGCGCTGTGTACTGCGCGGCTCTGCGCTGTGTACTGCACGGCTCTGCGCTTTATACTGCGCGGCTCTGCGCTGTGTACTGCACGGCTCTGCGCTGTGTACTGCGCGGCTCTGCGCTGTGTACTGCGCGGCTCTGCGCTTTATACTGCGCGGCTCTGCGCTTTATACTGCGCGGCTCTGCGCTGTGTACTGCGCGGCTCTGCGCTGTGTACTGCGCGGCTCTGCGCTTTATACTGCGCGGCTCTGCGCTGTGTACTGCGCGGCTCTGCGCTGTGTACTGCGCGGCTCTGCGCTGTGTACTGCACGGCTCTGCGCTTTATACTGCGCGGCTCTGCGCTGTGTACTGCACGGCTCTGCGCTGTGTACTGCGCGGCTCTGCGCTGTGTACTGCACGGCTCTGCGCTTTATACTGCGCGGCTCTGCGCTGTGTACTGCACGGCTCTGCGCTGTGTACTGCGCGGCTCTGCGCTGTGTACTGCACGGCTCTGCACTGTATACTGCGTGGCTGTGCAATATACTACGTGGACATGCATATTCTAGAATACCCGATGAGTTAGAATCGGGCCACAGTCTAATAATCATAAGACTACGGATAGTGTTTTGTAATTGTGCTGTACTGTCACTTTAAGAGCTGATGTTATCTGACAAAACTTGTGACCTGGTGAGCTGATGTAGATTTCATAGGCGTTGGCATAGTAACTGTGTCTGACTGCGCATATCAATGAGCTAATCAGCCAGGTGGCAGTTATTTTTAGAAATTGCCTCAGAAACCAGCCCATTATAAACGTATAGGAAAATTTCTCCATTGAAACGCATTGAAAGACTTTTTTCAAACACAAATTGCGCAAAAACTACAAATCCGATCGACACGAAAAATACTTAGCACACCTCTCAGGAACGCTGGCTTCGAAATGACACCTCACTGGAGTCTGTGAGTTTAGCGGTTCGGGCCGCATTACGTGCGGACTGAATAATAAGAATAAGAAGAAGTTTACCACGGTGGAATAACAGTATAGTGCTTTGTTCCAAAGCACTATAATAAGAAGTTTACCACGGTGGAATAACAGTATAGTGCTTTGTTCCAAAGCACTATAACTAGATGGGTATTTCCTGAAGGAACTACAGATAGTGCTTTGGAATGGTGCCCGGGCTGCCCCTGCAAGACTTTCACACTTGGGTGCCCCTCAGATGCTGGTTTGGTAGTTGTAGCTCCTCAGGGTTGAGGATTTGGTGGGCGGGGCCACTCTGGGTCCGATTTGGGGGGTGGAGCCACTCTGGGTCCGATTTGGTGGCCCGGGTCACTCTGGGTCCGATTTGGTGGCCCGGGTCACTCTGGGTCCGATTTGGTGGCCTGGGTCACTCTGGGTCCGATTTGGTGGCCCGGGTCACTCTGGGTCCGATTTGGTGGCCCAGGTCACTCCGGGTCCGATTTGGTGGGCCGGGCCACTCCGGGTCCGATTTGGTGGGCCGGGCCACTCCGGGTTTGATTTGGTGGCCCAGATCACTCCGGGTCCGATTTGGTGGGCCGGGCCACTCCGGGTCCGATTTGGTGGCCCGGGTCACTCCGGGTCCGATTTGGTGGCCCGGGTCACTCCGGGTCCGATTTGGTGGCCCGGGTCACTCCGGGTCCGATTTGGTGGCCCGGGTCACTCCGGGTCCGATTTGGTGGCCCGGGTCACTCTGGGTCCGATTTGGTGGCCCGGGTCACTCTGGGTCCGATTTGGTGGCCCGGGTCACTCTGGGTCCGATTTGGTGGCCCGGGTCACTCTGGGTCCGATTTGGTGGCCCGGGTCACTCTGGGTCCGATTTGGTGGCCCGGGTCACTCTGGGTCCGATTTGGTGGCCCGGGTCACTCTGGGTCCGATTTGGTGGCCCGGGTCACTCTGGGTCCGATTTGGTGGCCCGGGTCACTGGGTCCGATTTGGTGGCCTGGGTCACTCTGGGGCCGATTTGGTGGGCCGGGTCACTCTGGGTCCGATTTGGTGGGCCGGGTCACTCTGGGTCCGATTTGGTGGGCCGGGTCACTCTGGGTCCGATTTGGTGGGCCGGGTCACTCTGGGTCCGATTTGGTGGGCCGGGTCACTCTGGGTCCGATTTGGTGGGCCAGGTCACTCTGGGTCCGATTTGGTGGGCCGGGTCACTCTGGGTCCGATTTGGTGGGCCGGGTCACTCTGGGTCCGATTTGGTGGGCCGGGTCACTCTGGGTCCGATTTGGTGGCCCGGGTCACTCTGGGTCCGATTTGGTGGGCCGGGTCACTCTGGGTCCGATTTGGTGGGCCGGGTCACTCTGGGTCCGATTTGGTGGGCCGGGTCACTCTGGGTCCAATTTGGTGGCCCGGGTCACTCTGGGTCCGATTTGGTGGCCCGGGTCACTCTGGGTCCGATTTGGTGGCCCGGGTCACTCTGGGTCCGATTTGGTGGCCCGGGTCACTCTGGGTCCGATTTGGCGGGCGGCGCCACTCTGGGTCCGATTTGGCGGGCGGCGCCACTCTGGGTCCGATTTGGCGGGCGGCGCCACTCTGGGTCCGATTTGGCGGGCGGCGCCACTCTGGGTTCGATTTGGCGGGCGGCGCCACTCTGGGTCCGATTTGGCGGGCGGCGCCACTCTGGGTCCGATTTGGCGGGCGGCGCCACTCTGGGTCCGATTTGGCGGGCGGCGCCACTCTGGGTCCGACTTGACGGGCGGCGCCACTCTGGGTCCGATTTGGCGGGCGGGGGCACTCTGGGTCCGATTTGGCAAGCGGGGGCACTCTGGTCCGATTTGGTGGGCTGGGTCCGATTTGGTGAGCGGGGCAATAATGATAAGACTACAGATAGTGCTTTGTAATTGTGCTGTACTGTCACTTTAAGAGCTGATATTATCTGACAAAACTTGTGACCTGGTGGGCTGATGTAGAGTTTATAGGCGTTGGCATAGTAACTGGGTCTCACTGCGCATATCAATGAGGTAATCAGCCAGGTGGCAGTTATTTTTAGAAATTGCCTCAGAAATCAGGCCCATTATAAACGTATTGGAAAATTTCCCTATTGAAATGCATTGAGACACTTTTTTCAAACGCAAATTGCGCCAAAACTACAAATCCGATCGACACGAAAAATACTTAGCACACCTCTCAGGAACGCTGGCTTCGAAATGACACCTCACTGGAGTCTGTGAGTTTAGCGGTTCGGGCCGCATTACGTGCGGACTGAATAATAATAATAAGAACTAGATGGGTATTTCCTGAAGGAACTACAGATAGTGCTTTGGAATGGTGCCCGGGCTGCCCCTGCAAGACTTTCACACTTGGGTGCCCCTCAGGCGGTCCGATTTGGTGGGTTGGGTCAATCTGGGTCTGATTTTGTGGGCGGGGTAAATCTAGGTCCGATTCGGTGGGCAGGGTCACTTTTGGTCCGATTCTGTGGGCGCGGCCACTCTGGGTCCGATTCGGTGGGCGGAGCCACTCTGGGTCCGATTTGGTGGGCGGGGCACCTTAGGGACCAATTTGGTGGGTGGGGTCACTCGGTCCGATTTGGTGGGCTGGGCACCTCAGGGTCTGATTTGGTGGGCTGGGCACCTCAGGGTCCGATTTGGTGGGTGGGGTCACTCCTGGGTCCGATTTGGTGGGCGGGGTCACTCTGGGCCCGATTTGGTGGAAGGGGTCACTCTGGGTCCGATTTGGTGGAAGGGGTCACTCTGGGTCTGATTTGGTGGAAGGGGTCACTCTGGGTCCGATTTGGTGGGCGGAGCCACTCTGGGTCCGATTTGGTGGGCGGGGTCACTCTGGGTCTGATTTAGGGGGCGGGGTCACTCTGGGTCCGATTTGGTGGGCCGGGCCCCTCAGGGTCCGATTTGGTGGGCCGGGCCTCTCGGGTTCCGAATTGGTGAGCGGGGTAATCTACTATCTAATTATCTAAGGGCACTTCCGTCTTTCTGTCTCACAACACCGCTACGTCATCATCTCGTGAGACCGCAATGCACTCTTGGGACCGGAGCGCGCAACAAGCATCGGGTACCGGCCACTCCAGGTGCAACAAGCATCGTGTACCGGCCGCTCTAGGAGGTGCAACAACCATCAGATACCGGCCGCTCCAGGAGGTGAGTATGTAACTTTTTTATTTTAATTCTTTTTTTTTTTAACAGGGATATGCAGTATACTATGTGACTGGACAATATACTACGTGACTGGGCAGTATAACTACGTGGCTCTGCGCTGTATACTGCGTGGCTCTGTGCTGTATACTGCGTGGCTCTGCGCTGTATACTACGCGGCTCTGCGCTGTATACTACGCGGCTCTGCGCTGTATACTGCGTGGCTCTGCGCTGTGTACTGCGCGGCTCTGCGCTGTGTACTGCACGGCTCTGCGCTGTGTACTGCGCGGCTCTGCACTGTGTACTGCGCGTTCTGCGCTGTATACTGCGCGGCTCTGCGCTGTATACTGCGCAGCTCTGCGCAGCTCTGCGCTTTGTACTGCGCGGCTCTGCGCTATATACTGCGTGGCTCTTCGCTGTATACTACGCGGCTCTGCGCTGTGTACTGCGCGGCTCTGCGCTGTGTACTGCGCGTGTCCGTGCTGTGTACTGCGCGTGTCTGCGCTGTATACTGCGGGGCTCTGCACTGTATACTGCGGGGCTCTGCGCTGTATACTACGCGGCCCAGCGCTGTATACTGCGCGGCTCTGCGCTGCATACTGCGTGGCTCTACGCTGCGTACTGCGCGGCTCTGCGCTGTATACTGGGTGGCTCTGCGCTGTGTACTGCGCGGCTCTGTGCTGTGTACTGTGCGGCTCTGCACTGTGTACTGCGCGGCTCTGCGCTGTGTACTGCGCGGCTCTGCGCTGTGTACTGCGCGGCTCTGCGCTTTACACTGTGCGGCTCTGCGCTCTGTACTGCGCGGCTCTGCGCTGTGTACTGCGCAGCTCTGCGCTGTATACTGCGCGGCTCTGCGCTGTGTACTGCGCGGCTCTGCGCTGTGTACTGCGCGGCTCTGCGCTGTGTACTGCTCGGCTCTGCGCTGTGTACTGCGCGGCTCTGCGCTGTGTACTGCGCGGCTCTGCGCTGTGTACTGCGCGGCTCTGCGCTGTGTACTGCGCGGCTCTGCGCTGTGTACTGCACGGCTCTGCGCGGTATACTGCGCGGCTCTGCGCTTTATACTGTGCGGCTCTGCGCTCTGTACTGCACGGCTCTGCGCTGTCTACTGCGCGGCTCTGCGCTGTGTACTGCTCGGCTCTGCGCTGTGTACTGCGCGGCTCTCCGCTTTATACTGCGCGGCTCTGCGCTTTATACTGCGCGGCTTTGCGCTGTGTACTGCATGGCTCTGCGCTGTGTACTGCGCGGCTCTGCTCTGTGTACTGCACGGCTCTGCGCTGTGTACTGCACGGCTCTGCGCTTTATACTGCGTGGCTCTGCGCTGTGTACTGCGCGGCTCTGCGCTGTGTACTGCACGGCTCTGCGCTGTGTACTGCGCGGCTCTGCGCTGTGTACTGCGCGTTCTGCGCTGTATACTGCGCGGCTCTGCGCTGTATACTGCGCAGCTCTGCGCAGCTCTGCGCTTTGTACTGCGCGGCTCTGCGCTATATACTGCGTGGCTCTTCGCTGTATACTACGCGGCTCTGCGCTGTGTACTGCGCGGCTCTGCGCTGTGTACTGCGCGTGTCCGTGCTGTGTACTGCGCGTGTCTGCGCTGTATACTGCGGGGCTCTGCACTGTATACTGCGGGGCTCTGCGCTGTATACTGCGGGGCTCTGCGCTGTATACTACGCGGCCCAGCGCTGTATACTGCGCGGCTCTGCGCTGCATACTGCATGGCTCTACGCTGCGTACTGCGCGGCTCTGCGCTGTATACTGGGTGGCTCTGCGCTGTGTACTGCGCGGCTCTGTGCTGTGTACTGTGCGGCTGTGCACTGTGTACTGCGCGGCTCTGTGCTGTGTACTGCGCGGCTCTGCGCTTTATACTGCGCGGCTCTGCGCTCTGTACTGCGCGGCTCTGCGCTGTGTACTGCGCGGCTCTGCGCTGTATACTGCGCAGCTCTGCGCTGTGTACTGCGCGGCTCTGCGCTGTGTACTGCGCGGCTCTGCGCTGTGTACTGCTCGGCTCTGCGCTGTGTACTGCGCGGCTCTGCGCTGTGTACTGCGCGGCTCTGCGCTGTGTACTGCGCGGCTCTGCGCTGTGTACTGCGCGGCTCTGCGCTGTGTACTGCACGGCTCTGCGCGGTATACTGCGCGGCTCTGCGCTTTATACTGTGCGGCTCTGCGCTCTGTACTGCACGGCTCTGCGCTGTCTACTGCACGGCTCTGCGCTGTGTACTGCTCGGCTCTGCGCTGTGTACTGCGCGGCTCTCCGCTTTATACTGCGCAGCTCTGCGCTTTATACTGCGCGGCTTTGCGCTGTGTACTGCATGGCTCTGCGCTGTGTACTGCGCGGCTCTGCGCTGTGTACTGCACGGCTCTGCGCTGTGTACTGCACGGCTCTGCGCTGTGTACTGCGCGGCTCTGCGCTGTGTACTGCACGGCTCTGCGCTGGGTACTGCGCGGCTCTGCGCTGTGTACTGCGCGGCTCTGCGCTTTATACTGCGCGGCTCTGCGCTTTATACTGCGCGGCTCTGCGCTGTGTACTGCGCGGCTCTGCGCTGTGTACTGCGCGGCTCTGCGCTGTGTACTGCGCGGCTCTGCGCTTTATACTGCGCGGCTCTGCGCTGTGTACTGCGCGGCTCTGCGCTGTGTACTGCACGGCTCTGCGCTTTATACTGCGCGGCTCTGCGCTGTGTACTGCACGGCTCTGCGCTGTGTACTGCGCGGCTCTGCGCTGTGTACTGCGCGGCTCTGCGCTTTATACTGCGCGGCTCTGCGCTTTATACTGCGCGGCTCTGCGCTGTGTACTGCGCGGCTCTGCGCTGTGTACTGCGCGGCTCTGCGCTTTATACTGCGCGGCTCTGCGCTGTGTACTGCACGGCTCTGCGCTGTGTACTGCGCGGCTCTGCGCTGTGTACTGCGCGGCTCTGCGCTGTGTACTGCACGGCTCTGCGCTTTATACTGCGCGGCTCTGCGCTGTGTACTGCACGGCTCTGCGCTGTGTACTGCGCGGCTCTGCGCTGTGTACTGCACGGCTCTGCGCTTTATACTGCGCGGCTCTGCGCTGTGTACTGCACGGCTCTGCGCTGTGTACTGCGCGGCTCTGCGCTGTGTACTGCGCGGCTCTGCGCTTTATACTGCGCGGCTCTGCGCTGTGTACTGCACGGCTCTGCACTGTATACTGCGTGGCTGTGCAATATACTACGTGGACATGCATATTCTAGAATACCCGATGAGTTAGAATCGGGCCACAGTCTAATAATCATAAGACTACGGATAGTGTTTTGTAATTGTGCTGTACTGTCACTTTAAGAGCTGATGTTATCTGACAAAACTTGTGACCTGGTGAGCTGATGTAGATTTCATAGGCGTTGGCATAGTAACTGTGTCTGACTGCGCATATCAATGAGCTAATCAGCCAGGTGGCAGTTATTTTTAGAAATTGCCTCAGAAACCAGCCCATTATAAACGTATAGGAAAATTTCTCCATTGAAACGCATTGAAAGACTTTTTTCAAACACAAATTGCGCAAAAACTACAAATCCGATCGACACGAAAAATACTTAGCACACCTCTCAGGAACGCTGGCTTCGAAATGACACCTCACTGGAGTCTGTGAGTTTAGCGGTTCGGGCCGCATTACGTGCGGACTGAATAATAAGAATAAGAAGAAGTTTACCACGGTGGAATAACAGTATAGTGCTTTGTTCCAAAGCACTATAATAAGAAGTTTACCACGGTGGAATAACAGTATAGTGCTTTGTTCCAAAGCACTATAACTAGATGGGTATTTCCTGAAGGAACTACAGATAGTGCTTTGGAATGGTGCCCGGGCTGCCCCTGCAAGACTTTCACACTTGGGTGCCCCTCAGATGCTGGTTTGGTAGTTGTAGCTCCTCAGGGTTGAGGATTTGGTGGGCGGGGCCACTCTGGGTCCGATTTGGGGGGTGGAGCCACTCTGGGTCCGATTTGGTGGCCCGGGTCACTCTGGGTCCGATTTGGTGGCCCGGGTCACTCTGGGTCCGATTTGGTGGCCCGGGTCACTCTGGGTCCGATTTGGTGGCCCGGGTCACTCTGGGTCCGATTTGGTGGCCCAGGTCACTCCGGGTCCGATTTGGTGGGCCGGGCCACTCCGGGTCCGATTTGGTGGGCCGGGCCACTCCGGGTCTGATTTGGTGGCCCAGATCACTCCGGGTCCGATTTGGTGGGCCGGGCCACTCCGGGTCCGATTTGGTGGCCCGGGTCACTCCGGGTCCGATTTGGTGGCCCGGGTCACTCCGGGTCCGATTTGGTGGCCCGGGTCACTCCGGGTCCGATTTGGTGGCCCGGGTCACTCCGGGTCCGATTTGGTGGCCCGGGTCACTCTGGGTCCGATTTGGTGGCCCGGGTCACTCTGGGTCCGATTTGGTGGCCCGGGTCACTCTGGGTCCGATTTGGTGGCCCGGGTCACTCTGGGTCCGATTTGGTGGCCCGGGTCACTCTGGGTCCGATTTGGTGGCCCGGGTCACTCTGGGTCCGATTTGGTGGCCCGGGTCACTCTGGGTCCGATTTGGTGGCCCGGGTCACTCTGGGTCCGATTTGGTGGCCCGGGTCACTGGGTCCGATTTGGTGGCCCGGGTCACTCTGGGGCCGATTTGGTGGGCCGGGTCACTCTGGGTCCGATTTGGTGGGCCGGGTCACTCTGGGTCCGATTTGGTGGGCCGGGTCACTCTGACTGACAGCAGGATAAGGGAATGGCTGATAACAGAGAGAATAGACTGACAGCAGGACAGGGGAATTGCTGATAACAGAGAGAATAGACTGACAGCAGGACAGGGGAATGGCTGATAGAGAGAAATAGACTGACATCAGGACGGGGAATGGCTGATAACAGAGAGAAATAGACTGACAGCAGGACGGGGAATGGCTGATAACAGAGAGAATAGACTGACAGCAGGACAGGGGAATGGCTGATAACAGAGAGAAATAGACTGACAGCAGTACGGGGAATGGCTGATAACAGAGATAAATAGATGGGTATTTCCTGAAGGAACTACAGATAGTGCTTTGGAATGGTGCCCGGGCTGCCCCAGCAAGACTTTCACACTTGGGTGCCCCTCAGGCGCTGGTTTGGTAGTTGTAGCCACTCTGGGTCCGATTTGGTGGGTGGGGCCCCTCAGGGGCCGATTTGGTGGGTGCTGTATACTGCGCGGCTCTGCGTTGTATACTGCGCGGCTCTGCGCTGTATACTGCGGGGCTCTGCGCTGTATACTGCGCGGCTCTGCGCTGTATGCTGCGCGGCTCTGCGCTGTATGCTGCGGGGCTCTGCGCTGTATGCTGCGGGGCTCTGCGCTGTATGCTGCGGGGCTCTGCGCTGTATACTGCGCGGCTCTGCGCTGTATGCTGCGGGGCTCCGCGCTGTATGCTGCGGGGCTCCGCGCTGTATGCTGCGCGGCTCCGCGCTGTATGCTGCGGGGCTCCCCGCTGTATGCTGCGCGTCTCCGCGCTGTATGCTGCGCGGCTCCGCGCTGTATGCTGCGCGGCACCGCGCTGTATAATGCGCGGCTCTGCGCTGTATGCTGCGGGGCTCCGCGCTGTATAATGCGCGGCTCTGCGCTGTATGCTGCAGGGCTCTGCGCTGTATACTGTAATAATAATAAGACTACAGATAGTGCTTTGAAATTGTGCTGTGCTGTCACTTTAAGAGCTGATATTATCTGACAAAACTGTGGCCTGGTAGGCGTTGGCATAGTAACTGTGTCTGACTGCGCATATCAATGAGCTAATCAGCCAGGTGGCATTTGGCAGTTAAGTTATTTTTAGAAATTGCCTCAGAAACCAGCCCATTTTAAACGTATAGGAAAATTTCCCTATTGAAATGCATTACAATGAGGGGAAAAAACATTTTCAAACGCAAATTGCGCCAAAACTACAAATCTGATCGACACGAAAAATACTTAGCACACCTCTTGGGGACGCTGGCTTCGAAATGACACCTCACTGGAGTCTGTGAGTGAAGCGGTTCGGGCCGCATTACGTGCGGACTGAATAATAATAACTAGATGGGTATTTCCTGAAGGAACTACAGATAGTGCTTTGGAATGGTGCCCGGGCTGCCCCTGCAAGACTTTCACACTTGGGTGCCCCTCAGGCGGTCCGATTTGGTGGGTTGGGTCAATCTGGGTCTGATTTTGTGGGCGGGGTAAATCTAGGTCCGATTCGGTGGGCGGGGTCACTTTTGGTCCGATTCTGTGGGCGCGGCCACTCTGGGTCCGATTCGGTGGGCGGAGCCACTCTGGGTCCGATTTGGTGGGCGGGGCACCTTAGGGACCAATTTGGTGGGTGGGGTCACTCGGTCCGATTTGGTGGGCTGGGCACCTCAGGGTCTGATTTGGTGGGCTGGGCACCTCAGGGTCCGATTTGGTGGGTGGGGTCACTCTGGGTCCGATTTGGTGGGCGGGGTCACTCTGGGCCCGATTTGGTGGAAGGGGTCACTCTGGGTCCGATTTGGTGGAAGGGGTCACTCTGGGTCTGATTTGGTGGAAGGGGTCACTCTGGGTCCGATTTGGTGGGCGGAGCCACTCTGGGTCCGATTTGGTGGGCGGGGTCACTCTGGGTCTGATTTAGGGGGCGGGGTCACTCTGGGTCCGATTTGGTGGGCCGGGCCCCTCGGGGTCCGATTTGGTGGGCCGGGCCTCTCGGGTTCCGAATTGGTGAGCGGGGTAATCTACTATCTAATTATCTAAGGGCACTTCCGTCTTTCTGTCTCACAACACCGCTACGTCATCATCTCGTGAGACTGCAATGCACTCTTGGGACCGGAGCGCGCAACAAGCATCGGGTACCGGCCACTCCAGGTGCAACAAGCATCGTGTACCGGCCGCTCTAGGAGGTGCAACAACCATCAGATACCGGCCGCTCCAGGAGGTGAGTATGTAACTTTTTTATTTTAATTCTTTTTTTTTTAACAGGGATATGCAGTATACTATGTGACTGGACAATATACTACGTGACTGGGCAGTATAACTACGTGGCTCTGCGCTGTATACTGCGTGGCTCTGTGCTGTATACTGCGTGGCTCTGCGCTGTATACTACGCGGCTCTGCGCTGTATACTACGCGGCTCTGCGCTGTATACTGCGTGGCTCTGCGCTGTGTACTGCGCGGCTCTGCGCTGTGTACTGCACGGCTCTGCGCTGTGTACTGCGCGGCTCTGCACTGTGTACTGCGCGTTCTGCGCTGTATACTGCGCGGCTCTGCGCTGTATACTGCGCAGCTCTGCGCTTTGTACTGCGCGGCTCTGCGCTATATACTGCGTGGCTCTTCGCTGTATACTACGCGGCTCTGCGCTGTGTACTGCGCGGCTCTGCGCTGTGTACTGCGCGTGTCCGTGCTGTGTACTGCGCGTGTCTGCGCTGTATACTGCGGGGCTCTGCACTGTATACTGCGGGGCTCTGCGCTGTATACTACGCGGCTCAGCGCTGTATACTGCGCGGCTCTGCGCTGCATACTGCGTGGCTCTACGCTGCGTACTGCGCGGCTCTGCGCTGTATATTGGGTGGCTCTGCGCTGTGTACTGCGCGGCTCTGTGCTGTGTACTGTGCGGCTCTGCACTGTGTACTGCGCGGCTCTGCGCTGTGTACTGCGTGGCTCTGCGCTGTGTACTGCGCGGCTCTGCGCTTTATACTGTGCGGCTCTGCGCTCTGTACTGCGCGGCTCTGCGCTGTGTACTGCGCAGCTCTGCGCTGTATACTGCGCGGCTCTGCGCTGTGTACTGCGCGGCTCTGCGCTGTGTACTGCGCGGCTCTGCGCTGTGTACTGCTCGGCTCTGCGCTGTGTACTGCGCGGCTCTGCGCTGTGTACTGCGCGGCTCTGCGCTGTGTACTGCACGGCTCTGCGCGGTATACTGCGCGGCTCTGCGCTTTATACTGTGCGGCTCTGCGCTCTGTACTGCACGGCTCTGCGCTGTCTACTGTGCGGCTCTGCGCTGTGTACTGCTCGGCTCTGCGCTGTGTACTGCGCGGCTCTCCGCTTTATACTGCGCGGCTCTGCGCTTTATACTGCGCGGCTTTGCGCTGTGTACTGCATGGCTCTGCGCTGTGTACTGCGCAGCTCTGCGCTGTGTACTGCACGGCTCTGCGCTGTGTACTGCACGGCTCTGCGCTTTATACTGCGCGGCTCTGCGCTGTGTACTGCACGGCTCTGCGCTGTGTACTGCGCGGCTCTGCGCTGTGTACTGCACGGCTCTGCGCTTTATACTGCGCGGCTCTGCGCTGTGTACTGCACGGCTCTGCGCTGTGTACTGCGCGGCTCTGCGCTGTGTACTGCGCGGCTCTGCGCTTTATACTGCGCGGCTCTGCGCTTTATACTGCGCGGCTCTGCGCTGTGTACTGCGCGGCTCTGCGCTGTGTGCTGCGCGGCTCTGCGCTGTGTACTGCACGGCTCTGCGCTTTATACTGCGCGGCTCTGCGCTGTGTACTGCACGGCTCTGCGCTGTGTACTGCGCGGCTCTGCGCTGTGTACTGCACGGCTCTGCGCTGTAAACTGCGCGGCTCTGCGCTGTGTACTGCACGGCTCTGCGCTGTGTACTGCGCGGCTCTGCGCTGTGTACTGCGCGGCTCTGCGCTTTATACTGCGCGGCTCTGCGCTGTGTACTGCGCGGCTCTGCGCTGTGTACTGCGCGGCTCTGCGCTGTGTACTGCACGGCTCTGCGCTTTATACTGCGCGGCTCTGCGCTGTGTACTGCACGGCTCTGCGCTGTGTACTGCGCGGCTCTGCGCTGTGTACTGCACGGCTCTGCGCTTTATACTGCGCGGCTCTGCGCTGTGTACTGCACGGCTCTGCGCTGTGTACTGCGCGGCTCTGCGCTGTGTACTGCGCGGCTCTGCGCTTTATACTGCGCGGCTCTGCGCTGTGTACTGCGCGGCTCTGCGCTGTGTACTGCGCGGCTCTGCGCTGTGTACTGCACGGCTCTGCACTGTATACTGCGTGGCTGTGCAATATACTACGTGGACATGCATATTCTAGAATACCCGATGAGTTAGAATCGGGCCACAGTCTAATAATCATAAGACTACGGATAGTGGTTTGGAATTGTGCTGTACTGTCACTTTAAGAGCTGATATTATCTGACAAAACTTGTGACCTGGTGAGCTGATGTAGATTTCATAGGAGTTGGCATAGTAACTGTGTCTGACTGCGCATATCAATGAGCTAATCAGCCAGGTGGCAGTTATTTTTAGAAATTGCCTCAGAAACCAGCCCATTATAAACGTATAGGAAAATTTCTCCATTGAAACGCATTGAAAGACTTTTTTCAAACACAAATTGCGCAAAAACTACAAATCCGATCGACACGAAAAATACTTAGCACACCTCTCAGGAACGCTGGCTTCGAAATGACACCTCACTGGAGTCTGTGAGTTTAGCGGTTCGGGCCGCATTACGTGCGGACTGAATAATAAGAATAAGAAGAAGTTTACCACGGTGGAATAACAGTATAGTGCTTTGTTCCAAAGCACTATAACTAGATGGGTATTTCCTGAAGGAACTACAGATAGTGCTTTGGAATGGTGCCCGGGCTGCCCCAGCAAGACTTTCACACTTGGGTGCCCCTCAGGCGGTCCGATTTGGTGGGTTGGGTCAATCTGGGTCTGATTTTGTGGGCGGGGTAAATCTAGGTCCGATTCGGTGGGCGGGGTCACTTTTGGTCCGATTCTGTGGGCGCGGCCACTCTGGGTCCGATTCGGTGGGCGGAGCCACTCTGGGTCCGATTTGGTGGGCGGGGCACCTTAGGGACCAATTTGGTGGGTGGGGTCACTCGGTCCGATTTGGTGGGCTGGGCACCTCAGGGTCTGATTTGGTGGGCTGGGCACCTCAGGGTCCGATTTGGTGGGTGGGGTCACTCTGGGTCCGATTTGGTGGGCGGGGTCACTCTGGGCCCGATTTGGTGGAAGGGGTCACTCTGGGTCCGATTTGGTGGAAGGGGTCACTCTGGGTCTGATTTGGTGGAAGGGGTCACTCTGGGTCCGATTTGGTGGGCGGAGCCACTCTGGGTCCGATTTGGTGGGCGGGGTCACTCTGGGTCTGATTTAGGGGGCGGGGTCACTCTGGGTCCGATTTGGTGGGCCGGGCCCCTCGGGGTCCGATTTGGTGGGCCGGGCCTCTCGGGTTCCGAATTGGTGAGCGGGGTAATCTACTATCTAATTATCTAAGGGCACTTCCGTCTTTCTGTCTCACAACACCGCTACGTCATCATCTCGTGAGACCGCAATGCACTCTTGGGACCGGAGCGCGCAACAAGCATCGAGTACCGGCCACTCCAGGTGCAACAAGCATCGTGTACCGGCCGCTCTAGGAGGTGCAACAACCATCAGATACCGGCCGCTCCAGGAGGTGAGTATGTAACTTTTTTATTTTAATTCTTTTTTTTTTTAACAGGGATATGCAGTATACTATGTGACTGGACAATATACTACGTGACTGGGCAGTATAACTACGTGGCTCTGCGCTGTATACTGCGTGGCTCTGTGCTGTATACTGCGTGGCTCTGCGCTGTATACTACGCGGCTCTGCGCTGTATACTACGCGGCTCTGCGCTGTATACTGCGTGGCTCTGCGCTGTGTACTGCGCGGCTCTGCGCTGTGTACTGCACGGCTCTGCGCTGTGTACTGCGCGGCTCTGCACTGTGTACTGCGCGTTCTGCGCTGTATACTGCGCAGCTCTGCGCAGCTCTGCGCTTTGTACTGCGCGGCTCTGCGCTATATACTGCGTGGCTCTTCGCTGTATACTACGCGGCTCTGCGCTGTGTACTGCGCGGCTCTGCGCTGTGTACTGCGCGTGTCCGTGCTGTGTACTGCGCGTGTCTGCGCTGTATACTGCGGGGCTCTGCACTGTATACTGCGGGGCTCTGCGCTGTATACTACGCGGCTCAGCGCTGTATACTGCGCGGCTCTGCGCTGCATACTGCGTGGCTCTACGCTGCGTACTGCGTGGCTCTGCGCTGTATACTGGGTGGCTCTGCGCTGTGTACTGCGCGGCTCTGTGCTGTGTACTGTGCGGCTCTGCACTGTGTACTGCGCGGCTCTGCGCTGTGTACTGCGCGGCTCTGCGCTGTGTACTGCGCGGCTCTGCGCTTTATACTGTGCGGCTCTGCGCTCTGTACTGCGCGGCTCTGCGCTGTGTACTGCGCAGCTCTGCGCTGTATACTGCGCGGCTCTGCGCTGTGTACTGCGCGGCTCTGCGCTGTGTACTGCGCGGCTCTGCGCTGTGTACTGCTCGGCTCTGCGCTGTGTACTGCGCGGCTCTGCGCTGTGTACTGCGCGGCTCTGCGCTGTGTACTGCGCGGCTCTGCGCTGTGTACTGCGCGGCTCTGCGCTGTGTACTGCACGGCTCTGCGCGGTATACTGCGCGGCTCTGCGCTTTATACTGTGCGGCTCTGCGCTCTGTACTGCACGGCTCTGCGCTGTCTACTGCGCGGCTCTGCGCTGTGTACTGCTCGGCTCTGCGCTGTGTACTGCGCGGCTCTCCGCTTTATACTGCGCGGCTCTGCGCTTTATACTGCGCGGCTTTGCGCTGTGTACTGCATGGCTCTGCGCTGTGTACTGCGCGGCTCTGCGCTGTGTACTGCGCGGCTCTGCGCTTTATACTGCGCGGCTCTGCGCTGTGTACTGCGCGGCTCTGCGCTGTGTACTGCGCGGCTCTGCGCTGTGTACTGCACGGCTCTGCGCTGTGTACTGCACGGCTCTGCGCTTTATACTGCGCGGCTCTGCGCTGTGTACTGCACGGCTCTGCGCTGTGTACTGCGCGGCTCTGCGCTGTGTACTGCACGGCTCTGCGCTTTATACTGCGCGGCTCTGCGCTGTGTACTGCACGGCTCTGCGCTGTGTACTGCGCGGCTCTGCGCTGTGTACTGCGCGGCTCTGCGCTTTATACTGCGCGGCTCTGCGCTGTGTACTGCGCGGCTCTGCGCTGTGTACTGCGCGGCTCTGCGCTGGGTACTGCACGGCTCTGCACTGTATACTGCGTGGCTGTGCAATATACTACGTGGACATGCATATTCTAGAATACCCGATGAGTTAGAATCGGGCCACAGTCTAATAATCATAAGACTACGGATAGTGGTTTGGAATTGTGCTGTACTGTCACTTTAAGAGCTGATATTATCTGACAAAACTTGTGACCTGGTGAGCTGATGTAGATTTCATAGGAGTTGGCATAGTAACTGTGTCTGACTGCGCATATCAATGAGCTAATCAGCCAGGTGGCAGTTATTTTTAGAAATTGCCTCAGAAACCAGCCCATTATAAACGTATAGGAAAATTTCTCCATTGAAACGCATTGAAAGACTTTTTTCAAACACAAATTGCGCAAAAACTACAAATCCGATCGACACGAAAAATACTTAGCACACCTCTCAGGAACGCTGGCTTCGAAATGACACCTCACTGGAGTCTGTGAGTTTAGCGGTTCGGGCCGCATTACGTGCGGACTGAATAATAAGAATAAGAAGAAGTTTACCACGGTGGAATAACAGTATAGTGCTTTGTTCCAAAGCACTATAACTAGATGGGTACTTCCTGAAGGAACTACAGATAGTGCTTTGGAATGTTGCCCGGGTTGCCCCAGCAAGACTTTCACACTTGGGTGCCCCTCAGGCGCTGTTTTGGTAGTTGTAGCCACACCGGGTCCAATTTGGCGGGCGGCGCCACACCGGGTCCGATTTGGCAGGCGGCGCCACTCCGGGTCCGATTTGGCAGGCGGCGCCACTCCGGGTCCGATTTGGCGGGCTGCGCCACTCCGGGTCCGATTTGGCGGGCGGCGCCACTCCGGGTCCGATTTGGCGGGCGGCGCCACTCCGGGTCCGATTTGGCGGGCGGCGCCACTCCGGGTCCGATTTGGCGGGCGGCGCCACTCCGGGTCCGATTTGGCGGGCGGCGCCACTCCGGGTCCGATTTGGCGGGCGGCGCCACTCTGGGTCCGATTTGGCGGGCGGCGCCACTCTGGGTCCGATTTGGCGGGCGGCGCCACTCTGGGTCCGATTTGACGGGCGGCGCCACTCTGGGTCCGATTTGGCGGGCGGCGCCACTCTGGGTCCGATTTGGCGGGCGGCGCCACTCTGGGTCCGATTTGGCGGGCGGCGCCACTCTGGGTCCGATTTGGCGGGCGGCGCCACTCTGGGTCCGATTTGGCGGGCGGCGCCACTCTGGGTCCGATTTGGCGGGCGGCGCCACTCTGGGTCCGATTTGGCGGGCGGCGCCACTCTGGGTCCGATTTGGCGGGCGGCGCCACTCTGGGTCCGATTTGGCGGGCGGCGCCACTCTGGGTCCGATTTGGCGGGCGGCGCCACTCTGGGTTCGATTTGGCGGGCGGCGCCACTCTGGGTCCGATTTGGCCGAACGGCGCCACTCTGGGTCCGATTTGGCGGGCGGCGCCACTCTGGGTCCGATTTGGCGGGCGGCGCCACTCTGGGTCCGATTTGGCGGGCGGCGCCACTCTGGGTCCGATTTGGCGGGCGGCGCCACTCTGGGTCCGATTTGGCGGGCGGCGCCACTCTGGGTCCGATTTGGCGGGCGGCGCCACTCTGGGTTCGATTTGGCGGGCGGCGCCACTCTGGGTCCGATTTGGCCGAACGGCGCCACTCTGGGTCCGATTTGGCGGGCGGCGCCACTCTGGGTCCGATTTGGCGGGCGGCGCCACTCTGGGTCCGATTTGGCGGGCGGCGCCACTCTGGGTCCGATTTGGCGGGCGGCGCCACTCTGGGTCCGATTTGGCGGGCGGCGCCACTCTGGGTCCGATTTGGCGGGCGGCGCCACTCTGGGTCCGATTTGGCGGGCGGCGCCACTCTGGGTCCGATTTGGCGGGCTGGGTCCGATTTGGTGAGCGGGGCAATAATTATAATAAGACTATAGATAGTGCTTTGAAATTGTGCTGTGCTATCACTTTAAGAGCTGATATTATCTGCCAAAACTGTCCTGCTAGGGTCATGTACAGTTCGCAGGCGTTGGCATAGTAACTGGGCCTGACTGAGCATATCAATGAGCTAATCAGCCAGGTGGCAGGTACATTTCAAATTGCCTCAGAAACCCGGCCATTATAACCTATGTGAAAATTTCCCTATTGAAAAGCATTACAATGAGGGGAAAAAACATTTTCAAACGCAAATTGCGCCAAAACTACAAATCCGATCGACACGAAAAATACTTAGCACACCTCTTGGGGACGCTGGCTTCGAAATGACACCTCACTGGAGTCTGTGAGTGCAGCGGTTCGGGCCCCAGAGGAAGAGGCGTGGCTGTTGAACGGAGGGTCGGCTGTGTGCTTGGCTGTGGACCGTGTGCTCCTGGGAAGGGAGATTTTTCACCTGGGACTCTTTGCCTGCCCCTTCCCAGGAAGCAGAGACTGTTCCTGGGACTGAGCTTCGGGGCCTAGCCCCTGGCTCCCACCCCCCGGTGCAAGCCGGCTGGGGGTGGGAGGCCGTGCATATCATCAGGAGGCCCCGTGTGTCATCCAGCCAGTCCCAGGAGCAGAAAAAAGCCATGGGAAAAAGTGGCAAGAGCTCGGGGGGCCGCAGGCCCCAGAAGACCGGGGCCCCTAAGGCCGTGGCCGTGGCGGTTCCTCCTCCCGGAGGAGGAGAGGCGGCCAGTGGAGGTGCGGCGGTGAGCCCCCAGATATGGGGCTCTAAGGTGGCTGGGGAGCCGATCACCACCTACGGCTCCCGAATACGCGCGCACGTCCACGAGTACGAGGAGGCCGCCAAACAGCTGAGGATACTCCGGGAGGAGTTGAAGGGAGCCAGGGCATCTTCTAAATGCAGGCTCCCTGCCTCAAGGAGAGCAGAGGTCGCCGCCACGGTGAAGAGGCTGAAGGGGTCCATAGCCTCCCTGGAAAATCGCAGAGCGGAGATCCTGGCAGGAAGCGGCCCCTTTGAGGAGAAGCTAAAAAACGACGACCGGTTTAGGGCCATGACCGGTGGGTCTCCTGAGGGGTCAGGAGGCCCCAACCAGGTGGAGGAAGAGGAAGAGGAGGAAGATGGCGGTTCATCTGCGCCATACCCACCTGAAGGCCTGGGGAGTAACAGCACCCAGGTATCGTATAGCGGGATAGCCCCTGAGCAAGTGGCCCTCCCGTCGGACTCCAGTAACTCGGAGGAAAGCGGGAGCGAGGGGGAGGATGGTGGTGGTACTAGCAGTCAGGGGGGCTGCCTCATCCTGCAGCAAGTGCGGCAGATCGAGTCCCCAGCACGGTTTGGCGAGCTGTTGTTTGGGGACGAGGTCTGCGAGGATGGGGCAACCGGGAGGGGGAAAAAACGTAAGAAGGCGAAAGTATCCGTTGTAGATAAATATGTCTACGTCCCCCTTCCCGGGGCTCCCCTGTCCCGTTGTACGGAACCCGCTACCCACCCCGGCTCGGGCCCTGTTGTGGGTCCGCAGCGAGGGAGCGGGGAGAGGAAAGTCTGCCCGGATCGGAATGCCATGCCTGGTGGTGGTAGTTCTGATTCGGGCAGTGATATGGAGTGCGGTGCCGGCGGAGCCGGTGGTAGTGTTTGTGGTGGTGGTGCTCGGGCCAAGCCCTCTGTGGCAAGGGGGGCTGGCCCGGCACCTGGTGTGCAGGCAGCCGGGGCCGCATCTCCGGCGGCGAGAGCTGGGGTGTCCGGGTCCCCCACATGCGGATCCGCTCATAAGGCTGGATCTTTTTCGGGGACCCGGGGACCAGGAAAGGGCGCGAGTAAGTCTAAGACACAATGCAGGGTGCTGGTCGCTCCCCTGCCGGTGTCCGTGGCCAGGTCGGGGACCCCCGTGCGCGGAGCCAGTGATGGGTCCGTGCCGGGGGCCCCGCCGCCACTGGACGCCGAGGGGGAGTGGCCTGTGCTGAGGGGTTCAGCGGTGGTGGCGGCTGGTGCGGGGGCTATGCCTCTTGGCGTCAGTACCGTGGGGGGCCCTGGGCGTACCCCGGGGTCTCCGGTGCGGGTGGCGTCGGGGGGCGTGGCTTCCCCAGCTGCGACCCCAGTTGTCCCCTCCATGCATGTGTCTGGGGCCCGTGAGGGGGGCGTGGCCTCGCCGAGTGTTGCCCGGCCCGCTGTGGTTGTGGCATGCGGGGGGGGGGTGCCCTCCTCGGCTGCTGTCCCACCCGCTGCTGTGGTTGCGGCCGGCGGGGGGGGGGGGCGCAGCCGCGGTGGTCGCGGGACCCCCCGCTGTGATCGCGGGACCCCCCGCTGTGATTGCGGCCGGTGGAGGGGGCGTGGCCTGTGCGGCTGCGGCCCCGCCCACTGGTGCTGTGTCCAGCGGAGGGGGCGTGGCCTCAGCGGGTCGGCCGCGAGTGGCTCCGCCCACTCAAAAAAATGACAGTGCTGCGGCAGTAAAAAGTAAAGCCGGCAAGGGGGTGCCGGGGTTCCCTGCCCACTTACCGTCATCTGGTGGTGCGGGGGCTCCGGTGCCTGAAGTTATGGCTGCCCGTGGTCCCGGTGTGGAGCAGGGTCCGGAGGCAGAGTCCGGCCCTGCTCCAGGTAACAAAGACAAAGGAAAAAAAATGGTCGCTGCAGAGAGCTCGGGAGGTGCTGCTGCTCCTGAGCCCGGGCAGAGCGGAATGACTGTTCGGCTCTGCTCTGTGGGCCTTAAAGGGGCAGCGGCGCCCCTGGGAAAAGGAAACAGTAAAGCTGCACCAGGAGGCGTGCAGCAGGGGCCCCCAGCAGGAGAGAAAGTTAAAGTGAAAAAAAAACATACTGTTAATAATAATAATAAAAATAATACTGAGGTGAATGTGGCCGCGGCGACTGGGGATATGAATGACGGTATGGATGGTGTGCTGTGTGTTGAGGATGTGGGGGTGGGTACGAATGGTGTCACAAATGTTGCTAGTATGAATGGTGCGGATGGTGGTACGGATGGTGGTGCGGATGGTGGTATGGATATAGGCGGTGGGGGGGAGGCTGGCCCATCTGCCCCCCCAGTCGCTCCCCTCCCCCTTTCTTTTGCGAGGGTGGTGGCTGGGGCTCCAGGGGGTTCACGGGGGCTCGGGGGGTCTCCTCGCCTCTGGGTTCCGGGGACGGCGTTTTGCAGCGCCGTTTTCTGGAAGCCCTAAAAAATGGAGAGCGGTCGATCTTGGTAGAGGGAAGAGAGGTGGACCTGTCTTTCTGGCTGGAGAGACATGGCCTGGCCGCCTTCCAAGATAGAAGGGAGGGGGAAACCGTATGGTCCCTCCCGACAGCCGGGCAGGGGGTGGCGAGGAGGAATGTAGTCCGTCTTCGCTGGAGGGGCAGTGAAGCTTGCCCACCCAGGAGTAGGGTGGTGGAGCTCCTCATGAAGATGGGCTTTGGGGCGGTTGACATCTTTGCCCTAATTCATCCTGCGGCCACCCTCTTCTTCGACATCAGTTTCGTGCGGCCGGAGGGGCTTGAGCTCTTCTGGTCAAATTACGAGCTGGTGAAGGGGGAGCCCGGCTGGCGAGACTTCGCTGTACAAGCGGTGTCTCGCCAAAATGGCGTGAAGAAAGTGACCGTGGTGACCTGTAACGAGTCACTTTCTGGGGTGGACATCCTGACGTGGCTTTCCTGCTATGGGGAAGTCACGGACGTCCCCAAAAAAAATCGGGACGAATTTGGCATTTGGTCAGGGGGCTGGACCTTCATGATGAAGTTGAAGGTCTCAGGGGGTACTGTCACCCACATCCCTTCCTCGGCGTTCATTGGAAGGGACCGGATCCTGATCTTCTACCAGGGGCAGCCGAAGGTCTGTCACAGGTGCGGTGATCCCCGCCACTTCAGCGCAAGCTGCAAGGTGCAGAAATGTGCCTTGTGTGGCGAGGTAGGCCATCTCGCTGCATCCTGTAAGGATATTCGGTGTAACCTGTGTGGTGATCTTGGTCACCCGTACAGCCGCTGCCCTCGCTCTTTCTCCAATTCTGCTGCTGGCCGGGTGGGGGGAAGCCGTGAGGGGGAAACCTCTGGCGGTTCAACCTCTGCCGTGGTAGGCGGTGGTGGCGGGGGAGGGGCTGAGGGGCCAGTGAGGAGAGACAGAGCCCGGGGTCCTGCCCGCCAAAGGAGGCAGGAAAGGCGCCACGGGGGTGGGGGGCAGGGAGAGCCTCAGGCAACTGGGGTAATGTCTGCTCCCCCCTCTGAGGCATCGGCTGTTGTCGCTGAGGCCCCGGGGGAGGCGGAAGTGTGCGAGGAGATCAGGAGGATGGAGAGGGAAGACAACAGGGCTGACTCCGACAACTCCTCCCAGTATGAAAGTGTGGATGAGGAGGTCACGGATCAGCCGACATTAAAACAGGGTGGTAACGCAAACCGTACCAAAAAAAGGGGGAAGAAGAAAAGGAAGGTTGTTAAGCCTTCTGGTCCTTCGCCCCCTCCCCTGACCGTGGGTGTGCCAACGGAAGGGCTCACCGGCTCCCCTCTGGTTGCCCTCTCCAACCGGTTCCAAGCCCTTGAGGACTCTGCTGAGTCGGAGGTCGAGGGTGAGGGGCCGGGGGCGGCACCTGGGGGGCTTTCGGGGGGCGGCGCAGTCTGTCCTCCGGAGGACGTTGTTTCCTCTGGGGGGGGGGACTGACCCGGAACCCAGAGGCGAGGATACCAATAAAATGGATACCTCATCCTCTTTAAAGAGGAAGAATATGTCTGATCCAGTCCCTTCTTCGGGGGGGAAAAGTAAAGAGGATGGGGTGGGGAAGAAGAAGGCTGTCTAACTTAATCACCCATGATGGCTGAACTCACCCCGTTGACTCTGGCGTCGATTAATGTCGCCAGCATAAAGTCTGATGCGGCTAGATTTGCGGCCTTTGATTTTTTCACCCGAATTGAGGCTGAAATTTTGTTTTTGCAGGAGACCAGACTAACGGACATGGGGGTCATCCACAAGGCAAAAAAGGAGTGGAGGTGTGGGCCCTCATACTGGTCTCTTGCGGCCGAGCCGTATAGCGGGGTGGCGGTCCTTTTTAAGACCGCTGAGGTGGAATGCCGACGGGTTATTGAGATAGAAATGGGGAGGTGCCTGGTCTTAGACGTCTTCATGAGGGGACAGGAGCTTCGGCTCATAAACATCTACGGCCCACAGTCTAAGTGGGACCGTAAATGTCTCTTCATGAAGATCAAGCCCTTTCTTTTTACGAGCCGGCAGGTGGTCTTCGGTGGGGATTTCAACACCATTACGAGATCCCGTGATAGGGGAGGTCCCGGAGGCCGCCTGGCTTATGATAGCATAGCCCTAAATAGTCTAGCTAGTGAAGCTCGCCTGGTGGATGTCCACATACGGCACACCCCAGGTCACGAGGGTTTCACCTTTCATAGAGGTAGCAGTAGGTCTAGAATAGACAGGTTTTTTTTGAAGGAGGACGCCATCTTTTCTGCAGTGTCCGCCGTTGAGGTGGAGTTCTCCGATCACTGTTTAATTTTCTTTTCTCTGAATGTTACAGAGACCCCCCGGATGGGAAGAGGGCTGTGGAAGCTGAATTCATCCCTTCTGGAAGAGGCGGAGGTGAGACAATCCTTTGAGGCTTTTCTTCAGAGCCAGGTACCGCTTTTGGATCTCTGTAGTACTAAGTCTGAGTGGTGGGAGATCTTCAAGAAAAGGGTGGCGGGGTTCTTCCGTCAGCTCTCGAGCCTCAGAAGTCTGAACAGGCATCGCTTGTATCAAGACCTGAGGAGGAAACTCGAGCAGCTCGTCTCGACTGGAGGTGACCGAGAGGAAATCTCCAGAGTGAAATCTTTGCTCAAGGGGTGTCAGTATGATAGGCACACATCTTTAGTTTTTGAGAGGGATTTCGGGAAGTACCGCTCGCCCGACCCTTACAGAAACTGTAAGATGTCAGTGAATTGTAAGGTGGTGACAGGACTGATCGACAGTACGGGTTCCCTGAACAGATCCAAATCAGGGATCCTGGAGGTGGTCAGGTCCTTTTACTCACGCCTCTTGAGGAAGAGGGATCTGGATCGAGATGGGATGTCGGCTTTCCTGGCTGAAACTGTTCCTGAGCCAGGAGATGACCCCTCTCTTCATGTTTTGGCCGAGGTAATCAGGGAAGAGGAAGTGAGACTGGCCATTGATGGGCTCCGGCCCAAGAAATCGCCAGGTCCGGATGGCTTAACATCCGAGTTTTACAAGACTTTTAGGGACTCCTTGGTCCCCCTCTTGACTGAGGTGTTTAATGAGTGCCTCTCCTCGGGTGCTCTTCCCAGTTCAATGAGGAAGTCAGCCCTGATTATCTTGTCAAAGGGTAAGGACCCGTCCCGTATCGAGAATTGGCGTCCCATAGCGCTCCTCGATACGGACCGAAAGATTCTGGCAAAGGTGTTGTTTAATCGGCTGGTGAAGTTTGCACCTCGGCTCCTTTCGGGGGCTCAGCACTGTTCTGTTCCAGGCCGCAGTACTTTTAGTGCTGTGCTCGGTGTCCGAGAGGCAGTGGAGCAGGGCATTGCAGGTCGCTGGAAGGGGTACTTGCTGTCCTTAGACCAGGCAAAGGCTTTTGACCGGGTGGATCATGAGTACCTCTGGTCTGTCCTTCTGAGGTATGGTCTGCCGGGGAGGTTTGTAAATTGGTTAAAAACCTTGTATGAGGGGGCTGAGACTTTCCCGCTCGTGAACGGTTGGGTTGGTCACTCTTTTGAGGTGAGCTCCGGGGTCCGTCAGGGCTGTCCTCTGAGCCCACTTTTATACGTGTTCGCGATCGATCCCTTCTTAAGGAGGGTAGATCGTGGACCGTTGGTGGGAGTCGGGATGGACCGGGCGGAGCCGGGGGCCACTCTGAGGGTGGTAGCGTACGCCGACGACGTCTCCCTTTTTGTATCCTCGAGAGAGGAGGCGGATTGGGTCATGTCTGAGGTCGTGCACTACTCGGAGGCATCCGGGTCCATGATCAACCGGGAAAAGTGCGAGAGTCTCTGGCTGGGAGGGGGAGATCCAAGTTTTGATCTCCCGGACACCCTTCCAGGGCCCCAGTCCTCCGCTAAGATCTTAGGCATCAATTTTGGCCCAGGGGACTATCCCCAACAAAATTGGGAAGGCAGGCTCAAGATTGCCGCCCAGAAGGTGGACCAGTGGAAGGGTTGGTCTTTAACCCTGAGGGAAAGGGTCAGCTTGGCCAAGGGTTATTTGCTTCCTTTGTTAATTTACCTGGGCAGCGTCTGCATCTTGCCAGAATCTCTCTGGACGCGGGTCTATAGCCTGTTCTTCCAACTGTTATGGGGGAACAGGCTTAACCTAATCAAGAGGGAGGTCACGTACCGCACGAGGAGACTAGGTGGGTTGGGTATGGTCAACCCAGTGGTGTTCTTAGTGAACACCTTTCTTAAGACCAACATTGCCAACCTCTGGACAGAGAGGGCTCCTCCGTGGGTATTCTCCTGCAGGGGATGGTTTCGGCCTTTCTTCCAGGAATGGGAGACAGGAGGGCAGGTGAAGGACCTACGAACACCACATGGACATCTCCCGGCTTATGCTACCCCGGCTCTGAAGGTGATCCGCCGGTGGGGTCTGGGAATGTGGGAAATCAGGACCATGTCAAGGAAATCCCTTGACAGTAGGGTCCTGTTGACCCATTTCCAGAAGCCCCTGGTGCTCAGAGATTGCCCAGGCCGGGATCTGGAGGGGGGGCTCGGGTTGTTAAATTCTTCACGGATCCCCTCGAAGTTTTGGGACTTGGCCTGGCGCTGCTTCCATGGGAGGCTGTATGTGAGGGACAATCTGAAGTACAGGAACTCTGATGATCGGGGTTGTCCCCGTGAAGAGTGTGGCGACATGCTGGAAAGCATGGAGCACTTCCTCCTTCAATGTCCCTTTAATACAGGGGTCTATAACCGGGTGGGTGCTTCCATAGGCTGGCATCCCTTTCCTATCCGGAGTGGGCTTATGGGGCATTCAGATCCCTTGGTGGCCGAGATCGGGGCACTTTATTCCTAGTTAGTGTAGTTGTTAGGTTCTACACCTGGAATGCACGGTGCCTAGTTTCAATACAGCATAAAACCCTCCCCCGGGATGAGGTGGTTAGTAACATCTTGGGTGACCTGGGTAAGGTGCGCTCTTTGGAGTTTGGGAGGCTGGGTGCGAGGAGGGCCTCTTGGCTTTGGAGGGGTCTCTCCTTTTAATACGTACCCGAGGGAAAGCTTGGCTTGAGTGATTAGGGGCTTCCAAGGAGTGTGGGAGGCTGGGTGGGAAGGGGGCCTCTTCACTTTGGAGGGGTTTCTCTTCTTACTCTAGGGATAGACTGGTTGTGTGATTGGGATAGGGAAAGATAAGGTGGTGTGGTGTGTTGAGGGACAGTTATATAGGGATAGATAGGGATAGGGAGGGACAGTTTAGGGATAGTCAGATAGTTAGCATTGTTAAGATAGGTAGAGTAGGGATAGATAGGGGCAGGTAGGGATAGTTAGGGTCAGCTTTTTGAGGGACAGTCTTAGTTAAGTAGGGACAGGGTGTTTGTGTTGGTGTTAGGGCCAGGGCCTCTTCAGACTCCATTTTCCTGGTGGTGGGCTGGTGTGTGGCATGATTAGCTTTTTGTTTTGTATAAAGAAGTTAATGGATATTGGGCTTGCAGGTGCTGAACTTGGGCCTTGTATTTTTGCTCATGCTGTGTTATGTAGTTATGATATTGTAGTGTGTTTTGTCTTGTAATGGTAGGTTGTTAAAAAAAAGTGAGTATTGTTAAATTACTGTATGTATATGTGTGTATTTTGTTTTTTGTAATAATGTATATAGTTAGTATGATGGGGGGTACAGTTTAGGTTGGGAGGGGGGTGTGGTGTGCTGGGAGGGGTTTTTCTTTATATGGGCACATGGACCCAAGAACTGTGGGCATGAAACTTTCCAAAAAGCATGGACCCAGGGGTAGGTGTGATAAAAAATATATTGGGCATGAACTTACATGGACCCGTGGTGTATAGATTAATAAAGGCATGAACTGACATGGACCTAAAAAAAGGTGGAGGGGGAAAAAAAAAAAAAAAAAAGGGTGTGTTTTGCTGTGTAATAATGTGTTAAGCTTTATATGGCCAGGTGGGTCTTTACTTTTCTTTTTGGGCAGTATGGGCCAGTTTTTCTTTTATAGTTTTTTATGTATAACATGATATGAGTGGGGGTATGAGTGAATATGTGTGAGTGTGCTTTATTTTTTCTTTATTTTTTCTTTATTTTATTTAACATATAGTGAGGTGTGGTACTGTTCCTGCTGGGGGTTCTTTAAAACTGTAAAGTTTTAAATAAGAGACTCTGCTGGTTTGATGAAGGATTTCCTTCTGGTTGGTTGTTTTTTAAAAAAAAAGAAATGCTGGTTTATTTTTGCTGTACAGTATGTTTTGTATTTCTCGGTTTCTTTTGTAATGTATGTGTTTTGTATTTTTATAATAAAAGAGTTCCTGAAGGAACTACAGATAGTGCTTTGGAATGGTGCCCGGGTTGCCCCAGCAAGACTTTCACACTTGGGTGCCCCTCAGGTGCTGTTTTGGTAGTTGTAGCCACTCTGGGTCCGATTTGGCGGGCGGCGCCACTCTGGGTCCGATTTGGTGGGCGGCGCCACTCCGGGTCCGATTTGGCGGGCGGCGCCACTCCGGGTCCGATTTGGCGGGCGGCGCCACTCCGGGTCCGGTTTGGCGGGCGGCGCCACTCCGGGTCCGATTTGGTGGGCAGCGCCACGCCGGGTCCGATTTGGCGGGCGGCGCCACTCCGGGTCCGATTTGGCGGGCGGCGCCACTCCGGGTCCGATTTGGCGGGCGGCGCCACTCCGGGTCCGATTTGGCGGGCGGCGCCACTCCGGGTCCGATTTGGCGGGCGGCGCCACTCTGGCGGGCGGCGCCACTCCGGGTCCGATTTGGCGGGCTTCGCCACTCCGGGTCCGATTTGGCGGGCGGCGCCACTCTGGGTCCAATTTGGCGGGCGGCGCCACTCTGGGTCCGATTTGGCGGGCGGCACCACTCTGGGTCCGATTTGGCGGGCGGCGCCACTCTGGGTCCTATTTGGCGGGCGGCGCCACTCCGGGTCCGATTTGGCGGGCGGCGCCACTCCGGGTCCGTTTGGTGGGCGGCGCCACTCCGGGTCCGATTTGGTGGGCGGCGCCACTCTGGCGGGCGGCGCCACTCCGGGTCCGATTTGGCGGGCTTCGCCACTCCGGGTCCGATTTGGCGGGCGGCGCCACTCTGGGTCCGATTTGGCGGGCGGCGCCACTCTGGGTCCGATTTGGCGGGCGGCGCCACTCTGGGTCCGATTTGGCGGGCGGCGCCACTCTGGGTCCGATTTGGCGGGCGGCGCCACTCTGGGTCCGATTTGGCGGGCGGCGCCACTCTGGGTCCGATTTGGCGGGCGGCGCCACTCTGGGTTCGATTTGGCGGGCGGCACCACTCTGGGTCCGATTTGGCGGGCGGCGCCACTCTGGGTCCGATTTGGCCGAACGGCGCCACTCTGGGTCCGATTTGGCGGGCGGCGCCACTCTGGGTCCGATTTGGCGGGCGGCGCCACTCTGGGTCCGATTTGGCGGGCGGCGCCACTCTGGGTCCGATTTGGCGGGCGGCGCCACTCTGGGTCCGATTTGGCGGGCGGCGCCACTCTGGGTCCGATTTGGCGGGCGGCGCCACTCTGGGTCCGATTTGGCCGAACGGCGCCACTCTGGGTTCGATTTGGCGGGCGACGCCACTCTGGGTCCGATTTGGCGGGCGGCGCCACTCTGGGTCCGATTTGGCGGGCGGCGCCACTCTGGGTCCGATTTGGCGGGCGGCGCCACTCTGGGTCCGATTTGGCGGGCGGCGCCACTCTGGCGGGCGGCGCCACTCCGGGTCCGATTTGGCGGGCTTCGCCACTCCGGGTCCGATTTGGCGGGCGGCGCCACTCTGGGTCCAATTTGGCGGGCGGCGCCACTCTGGGTCCGATTTGGCGGGCGGCACCACTCTGGGTCCGATTTGGCGGGCGGCGCCACTCTGGGTCCTATTTGGCGGGCGGCGCCACTCCGGGTCCGATTTGGCGGGCGGCGCCACTCCGGGTCCGTTTGGTGGGCGGCGCCACTCCGGGTCCGATTTGGTGGGCGGCGCCACTCTGGCGGGCGGCGCCACTCCGGGTCCGATTTGGCGGGCTTCGCCACTCCGGGTCCGATTTGGCGGGCGGCGCCACTCTGGGTCCGATTTGGCGGGCGGCGCCACTCTGGGTCCGATTTGGCGGGCGGCGCCACTCTGGGTCCGATTTGGCGGGCGGCGCCACTCTGGGTCCGATTTGGCGGGCGGCGCCACTCTGGGTCCGATTTGGCGGCGGCGCCACTCTGGGTCCGATTTGGTGAGCGGGGCAATAATTATAATAAGACTACAGATAGTGCTTTGAAATTGTGCTGTGCTATCACTTTAAGAGCTGATATTATCTGGCAAAACTGTGCTGGGGTCATGTACAGTTCGCAGGCGTTGGCATAGTAACTGGACCTGACTGCACATATCAATGAGCTAATCAGCCAGGTGGCAGGTGGCAGGTACATTTCAAATTGCCTCAGAAACCCGGCCATTATAACCTATGGGAAAATTTCCCTATTGAAATGCATTACAATGAGGGGAAAAAACATTTTCAAACGCAAATTGCGCCAAAACTACAAATCCGATCGACACGAAAAATACTTAGCACACCTCTTGGGGACGCTGGCTTCGAAATGACACCTCACTGGAGTCTGTGAGTGAAGCGGTTCGGGCCGCATTACGTGCGGACTGAATAATAATAAGAACTAGATGGGTATTTCCTGAAGGAACTACAGATAGTGCTTTGGAATGGTGCCCGGGCTGCCCCTGCAAGACTTTCACACTTGGGTGCCCCTCAGGCGGTCCGATTTGGTGGGTTGGGTCAATCTGGGTCTGATTTTGTGGGCGGGGTAAATCTAGGTCCGATTCGGTGGGCGGGGTCACTTTTGGTCCGATTCTGTGGGCGCGGCCACTCTGGGTCCGATTCGGTGGGCGGAGCCACTCTGGGTCCGATTTGGTGGGCGGGGCACCTTAGGGACCAATTTGGTGGGTGGGGTCACTCGGTCCGATTTGGTGGGCTGGGCACCTCAGGGTCTGATTTGGTGGGCTGGGCACCTCAGGGTCCGATTTGGTGGGTGGGGTCACTCTGGGTCCGATTTGGTGGGCGGGGTCACTCTGGGTCCGATTTGGTGGACGGGGTCACTCTGGGTCTGATTTGGTGGAAGGGGTCACTCTGGGTCTGATTTGGTGGAAGGGGTCACTCTGGGTCCGATTTGGTGGGCGGAGCCACTCTGGGTCCGATTTGGTGGGCGGGGTCACTCTGGGTCCGATTTGGTGGGCGGGGTCACTCTGGGTCCGATTTGGTGGGCCGGGCCCCTCGGGGTCCGATTTGGTGGGCCGGGCCCCTCGGGTTCCGAATTGGTGAGCGGGGTAATCTACTATATAATTGTCTAAGGGCACTTCCGTCTTTCTGTCTCACAACACCGCTACGTCATCATCTCGTGAGACCGCAATGCACTCTTGGGACCGGAGCGCGCAACAAGCATCGGGTACCGGCCACTCCAGGTGCAACAAGCATCGTGTACCGGCCGCTCTAGGAGGTGCAACAACCATCAGATACCGGCCGCTCCAGGAGGTGAGTATGTAACTTTTTTATTTTAATTCTTTTTTTTTTTTTAACAGGGATATGCAGTATACTATGTGACTGGACAATTTACTACGTGACTGGGCAGTATAACTACGTGGCTCTGCGCTGTATACTGCGTGGCTCTGCGCTGTATACTGCGTGGCTCTGCGCTGTATACTAAGCGGCTCTGCGCTGTATACTACGCGGCTCTGCGCTGTATACTGCGCGTTCTGCGCTGTATACTGCGCGGCTCTGCGCTGTATACTGCGCGGCTCTGCGCTTTGTACTGTGCGGCTCTGCGCTATATACTGCGTGGCTCTTCGCTGTATACTACGCGGCTCTGCGCTGTGTACTGCGCGGCTCTGCGCTGTGTAATGCGCGTGTCCGTGCTGTGTACTGCACGTGTCTGCGCTGTATACTGCGCGGCTCTGTGCTGTGTACTGCACGGCTCTGCACTGTGTACTGCGCGGCTCTGTGCGGTATACTGCGCGGCTCTGCTCTTTATACTGTGCGGCTCTGCGCTCTGTACTGCGCGGCTCTGCGCTGTGTACTGCCCGGCTCTGCGCTGTGTACTGCGCGGCTCTGCGCTGTGTACTGCGCGGCTCTGCGCGGTATACTGCGCGGCTCTGCGCTGTGTACTGCACGGCTCTGCGCTTTATACTGCGCGGCTCTGCGCTGTGTACTGCGCGGCTCTGCGCTTTGCACTGCGCCGCTCTGCGCTGTGTACTGCGCGGCTCTGCGCTGTGTACTGCGCGGCTCTGCGCTGTGTACTGTGCGGCTCTGCACTGTGTACTGCGCGGCTCTGCTCTTTATACTGTGCGGCTCTGCGCTGTGTACTGCGCGGCTCTGCGCTGTGTACTGCGCGGCTCTGCGCTGTGTACTGCGCGGCTCTGCGCTGTGTACTGCGCGGCTCTGCGCTGTGTACTGCGCGGCTCTGCGCTGTGTACTGCGCGGCTCTGCGCTTTGCACTGCGCCGCTCTGCGCTGTGTACTGCGCGGCTCTGCGCTGTGTACTGCGCGGCTCTGCGCTGTGTACTGCGCGGCTCTGCACTGTGTACTGCGCGGCTCTGCGCGGTATACTGCGCGGCTCTGCTCTTTATACTGTGCGGCTCTGCGCTGTGTACTGCGCGGCTCTGCGCTGTGTACTGCGCGGCTCTGCGCGGTATACTGCGCGGCTCTGCGCTGTGTACTGCACGGCTCTGCGCTTTATACTGCGCGGCTCTGCGCTGTGTACTGCGCGGCTCTGCGCTGTGTACTGCGCGGCTCTGCGCTGTGTACTGCGCGGCTCTGCGCTGTGTACTGCGCGGCTCTGCGCTGTGTACTGCGCGGCTCTGCGCTGTGTACTGCGCGGCTCTGCACTGTATACTGCGTGGCTGTGCAATATACTACGTGGACATGCATATTCTAGAATACCCGATGAGTTAGAATCGGGCCACAGTCTAATAATCATAAGACTACGGATAGTGTTTTGTAATTGTGCTGTACTGTCACTTTAAGAGCTGATATTATCTGACAAAACTTGTGACCTGGTGAGCTGATGTAGAGTTCATAGGCGTTGGCATAGTAACTGGGTCTCACTGCGCATATCAATGAGCTAATCAGCCAGGTGGCAGTTATTTTTAGAAATTGCCTCAGAAATCAGGCCCATTATAAACGTATTGGAAAATTTCTCTATTGAAATGCATTGAAACACTTTTTTCAAACACAAATTGCTCAAAAACTACAAATCCGATCGGCAGGAAAAATACTTAGCACACCTCTCAGGAACGCTGGCTTCGAAATGACACCTCACTGGAGTCTGTGAGTGAAGCGGTTCGGGCCGCATTACGTGCGGACTGAATAATAATAATAACTAGATGGGTATTTCCTGAAGGAACTACAGATAGTGCTTTGGAATGGTGCCCGGGCTGCCCCTGCAAGACTTTCACACTTGGGTGCCCCTCAGGCGGTCCGATTTGGTGGGTTGGGTCAATCTGGGTCTGATTTTGTGGGCGGGGTAAATCTAGGTCCGATTCGGTGGGCGGGGTCACTTTTGGTCCGATTCTGTGGGCGCGGCCACTCTGGGTCCGATTCGGTGGGCGGAGCCACTCTGGGTCCGATTTGGTGGGCGGGGCACCTTAGGGACCAATTTGGTGGGTGGGGTCACTCGGTCCGATTTGGTGGGCTGGGCACCTCAGGGTCTGATTTGGTGGGCTGGGCACCTCAGGGTCCGATTTGGTGGGTGGGGTCACTCTGGGTCCGATTTGGTGGGCGGGGTCACTCTGGGCCCGATTTGGTGGAAGGGGTCACTCTGGGTCCGATTTGGTGGAAGGGGTCACTCTGGGTCTGATTTGGTGGAAGGGGTCACTCTGGGTCCGATTTGGTGGGCGGAGCCACTCTGGGTCCGATTTGGTGGGCGGGGTCACTCTGGGTCTGATTTAGGGGGCGGGGTCACTCTGGGTCCGATTTGGTGGGCCGGGCCCCTCGGGGTCCGATTTGGTGGGCCGGGCCTCTCGGGTTCCGAATTGGTGAGCGGGGTAATCTACTATCTAATTATCTAAGGGCACTTCCGTCTTTCTGTCTCACAACACCGCTACGTCATCATCTCGTGAGACCGCAATGCACTCTTGGGACCGGAGCGCGCAACAAGCATCGGGTACCGGCCACTCCAGGTGCAACAAGCATCGTGTACCGGCCGCTCTAGGAGGTGCAACAACCATCAGATACCGGCCGCTCCAGGAGGTGAGTATGTAACTTTTTTATTTTAATTCTTTTTTTTTTTAACAGGGATATGCAGTATACTATGTGACTGGACAATATACTACGTGACTGGGCAGTATAACTACGTGGCTCTGCGCTGTATACTGCGGGGCTCTGTGCTGTATACTGCGTGGCTCTGCGCTGTATGCTACGCGGCTCTGCGCTGTATACTACGCGGCTCTGCGCTGTATACTGCGTGGCTCTGCGCTGTGTACTGCGCGGCTCTGCGCTGTGTACTGCACGGCTCTGCGCTGTGTACTGCGTGGCTCTGCACTGTGTACTGCGCGTTCTGCGCTGTATACTGCGCGGCTCTGCGCTGTATACTGCGCAGCTCTGCGCTTTGTACTGCGCGGCTCTGCGCTATATACTGCGTGGCTCTTCGCTGTATACTACGCGGCTCTGCGCTGTGTACTGCGCGGCTCTGCGCTGTGTACTGCGCGTGTCCGTGCTGTGTACTGCGCGTGTCTGCGCTGTATACTGCGGGGCTCTGCACTGTATACTGCGGGGCTCTGCGCTGTATACTACGCGGCTCAGCGCTGTATACTGCGCGGCTCTGCGCTGCATACTGCGTGGCTCTACGCTGCGTACTGCGCGGCTCTGCGCTGTATACTGGGTGGCTCTGCGCTGTGTACTGCGCGGCTCTGTGCTGTGTACTGTGCGGCTCTGCACTGTGTACTGCGCGGCTCTGCGCTGTGTACTGCGCGGCTCTGCGCTGTGTACTGCACGGCTCTGCGCTTTATACTGTGCGGCTCTGCGCTCTGTACTGCGCGGCTCTGCGCTGTGTACTGCGCAGCTCTGCGCTGTATACTGCGCGGCTCTGCGCTGTGTACTGCGCGGCTCTGCGCTGTGTACTGCGCGGCTCTGCGCTGTGTACTGCTCGGCTCTGCGCTGTGTACTGCGCGGCTCTGCGCTGTGTACTGCGCGGCTCTGCGCTGTGTACTGCGCGGCTCTGCGCTGTGTACTGCGCGGCTCTGCGCTGTGTACTGCACGGCTCTGCGCGGTATACTGCGCGGCTCTGCGCTTTATACTGTGCGGCTCTGCGCTCTGTACTGCACGGCTCTGCGCTGTCTACTGCGCGGCTCTGCACTGTGTACTGCTCGGCTCTGCGCTGTGTACTGCGCGGCTCTCCGCTTTATACTGCGCGGCTCTGCGCTTTATACTGCGCGGCTTTGCGCTGTGTACTGCATGGCTCTGCGCTGTGTACTGCGCGGCTCTGCGCTGTGTACTGCACGGCTCTGCGCTGTGTACTGCACGGCTCTGCGCTTTATACTGCGCGGCTCTGCGCTGTGTACTGCACGGCTCTGCGCTGTGTACTGCGCGGCTCTGCGCTGTGTACTGCACGGCTCTGCGCTTTATACTGCGCGGCTCTGCACTGTGTACTGCACGGCTCTGCGCTGTGTACTGCGCGGCTCTGCGCTGTGTACTGCGCGGCTCTGCGCTTTATACTGCGCGGCTCTGCGCTTTATACTGCGCAGCTCTGCGCTGTGTACTGCGCGGCTCTGCGCTGTGTACTGCGCGGCTCTGCGCTGTGTACTGCACGGCTCTGCGCTTTATACTGTGCGGCTCTGCGCTGTGTACTGCACGGCTCTGCGCTGTGTACTGCGCGGCTCTGCGCTGTGTACTGCACGGCTCTGCGCTTTAAACTGCGCGGCTCTGCGCTGTGTACTGCACGGCTCTGCGCTGTGTACTGCGCGGCTCTGCGCTGTGTACTGCGCGTCTCTGCGCTTTATACTGCGCGGCTCTGCGCTGTGTACTGCGCGGCTCTGCGCTGTGTACTGCGCGGCTCTGCGCTGTGTACTGCACGGCTCTGCGCTTTATACTGCGCGGCTCTGCGCTGTGTACTGCGCGGCTCTGCGCTTTATACTGCGCGGCTCTGCGCTGTGTACTGCACGGCTCTGCGCTGTGTACTGCGCGGCTCTGCGCTGTGTACTGCGCGGCTCTGCGCTTTATACTGCGCGGCTCTGCGCTGTGTACTGCGCGGCTCTGCGCTGTGTAATGCGCGGCTCTGCGCTGTGTACTGCACGGCTCTGCACTGTATACTGCGTGGCTGTGCAATATACTACGTGGACATGCATATTCTAGAATACCCGATGAGTTAGAATCGGGCCACAGTCTAATAATCATAAGACTACGGATAGTGGTTTGGAATTGTGCTGTACTGTCACTTTAAGAGCTGATATTATCTGACAAAACTTGTGACCTGGTGAGCTGATGTAGATTTCATAGGAGTTGGCATAGTAACTGTGTCTGACTGTGCATATCAATGAGCTAATCAGCCAGGTGGCAGTTATTTTTAGAAATTGCCTCAGAAACCAGCCCATTATAAACGTATAGGAAAATTTCTCCATTGAAACGCATTGAAAGACTTTTTTCAAACACAAATTGCGCAAAAACTACAAATCCGATCGACACGAAAAATACTTAGCACACCTCTCAGGAACGCTGGCTTCGAAATGACACCTCACTGGAGTCTGTGAGTTTAGCGGTTCGGGCCGCATTACGTGCGGACTGAATAATAAGAATAAGAAGAAGTTTACCACGGTGGAATAACAGTATAGTGCTTTGTTCCAAAGCACTATAACTAGATGGGTATTTCCTGAAGGAACTACAGATAGTGCTTTGGAATGGTGCCCGGGCTGCCCCTGCAAGACTTTCACACTTGGGTGCCCCTCAGGCGCTGGTTTGGTAGTTGTAGCCCCTCAGGGTTGAGGCCACTCTGGGTCCGATTTGGTGGGCCGGGTCACTCTGGGTCCGATTTGGTGGCCCGGGTCACTCTGGGTCCGATTTGGTGGCCCGGGTCACTCTGGGACCGATTTGGTGGCCCGGGTCACTCTGGGTCCGATTTGGTGGCCCGGGTCACTCTGGGTCCGATTTGGTGGCCCGGGTCACTCTGGGTCCGATTTGGTGGCCCGGGTCACTCTGGGTCCGATTTGGTGGCCCGGGTCACTCTGGGTCCGATTTGGTGGGCCGGGTCACTCTGGGTCCGATTTGGTGGGCCGGGTCACTCTGGGTCCGATTTGGTGGCCCGGGTCACTCTGGGTCCGATTTGGTGGGCCGGGTCACTCTGGGTCCGATTTGGTGGCCCGGGTCACTCTGGGTCCGATTTGGTGGCCCGGGTCACTCTGGGTTCGAATTGGTGGGCCGGGTCACTCTGGGTCCGATTTGGTGGCCCGGGTCACTCTGGGTCCGATTTGGTGGCCCGGGTCACTCTGGGTCCGATTTGGTGGCCCGGGTCACTCTGGGTCCGATTTGGTGGCCCGGGTCACTCTAGGTCCGATTTGGTGGCCCGGGTCACTCTGGGTTCGATTTGGTGGGCCGGGTCACTCTGGGTCCGATTTGGTGGCCCGGGTCACTCTGGGTCCGATTTGGTGGCCCGGGTCACTCTGGGTCCGATTTGGTGGCCCGGGTCACTCTGGGTCCGATTTGGTGGCCCGGGTCACTCTGGGTCCGATTTGGTGGCCCGGGTCACTCTGGGTCCGATTTGGTGGCCCGGGTCACTCTGGGTCCGATTTGGTGGCCCGGGTCACTCTGGGTCCGATTTGGTGGGCCGGGTCACTCTGGGTCCGATTTGGTGGCCCGGGTCACTCTGGGTCCGATTTGGTGGGCCGGGTCACTCTGGGTCCGATTTGGTGGGCCGGGTCACTCTGGGTCCGATTTGGTGGGCCGGGTCACTCTGGGTCCGATTTGGTGGCCCGGGTCACTCTGGGTCCGATTTGGTGGGCCGGGTCACTCTGGGTCCGATTTGGTGGGCCGGGTCACTCTGGGTCCGATTTGGTGGGCCGGGTCACTCTGGGTCCGATTTGGTGGCCCGGGTCACTCTGGGTCCGAGTTGGTGGCCCGGGTCACTCTGGGTCCGATTTGGCCGAACGGCGCCACCCTGGGTCCGATTTGGCGGGCAGCGCCACTCTGGGTCCGATTTGGCGGGCGGCGCCACTCTGGGTCCGATTTGGCGGGCGGTGCCACTCTGGGTCCGATTTGGCGGGCGGTGCCACTCTGGGTCCGATTTGGCGGGCGGCGCCACTCTGGGTCCGATTTGGTGGGCTGGGTCCGATTTGGTGAGCGGGGCAATAATTATAATAAGACTATAGATAGTGCTTTGAAATTGTGCTGTGCTATCACTTTAAGAGCTGATATTATCTGCCAAAACTGTCCTGCTAGGGTCATGTACAGTTCGCAGGCGTTGGCATAGTAACTGGGCCTGACTGAGCATATCAATGAGCTAATCAGCCAGGTGGCAGGTACATTTCAAATTGCCTCAGAAACCCGGCCATTATAACCTATGTGAAAATTTCCCTATTGAAAAGCATTACAATGAGGGGAAAAAACATTTTCAAACGCAAATTGCGCCAAAACTACAAATCCGATCGACACGAAAAATACTTAGCACACCTCTTGGGGACGCTGGCTTCGAAATGACACCTCACTGGAGTCTGTAAGTGAAGCGGTTCGGGCCGCATTACGTGCGGACTGAATAATAATAAGAACTAGATGGGTATTTCCTGAAGGAACTACAGATAGTGCTTTGGAATGGTGCCCGGGCTGCCCCTGCAAGACTTTCACACTTGGGTGCCCCTCAGGCGCTGGTTTGGTAGTTGTAGCCCCTCAGGGTTGAGCTTAACCCCTGGGGACCTGCTGAGGCCACTTGCGCCTCCTAGGGCCCATTTTTTGATCTTCAGAAAATGTAAGAGCAAATTAAAAATGGAAATTGCAGATCTGACATCGGCCAACATGTGGAAGATCCCCAGAACATATAAGGTGAAGTTTAAATGTGTCAAGATTAGGGTTGAGCTGAACCGTTCCCTGAGGTTCGTTATTAGTAGCGAATCTTGTGTGTTTGTATTCACTTTTGGTGCATACGAACACACGCTGAAAGTTCGTTCCCCCCAATTTTTTTTTTTTCTGTCATCTTACCTGTCGGCGGCGTGGGGTCAGCAGAGCAGGTTTCCAGGATCAGCACCATTCACAGGTCCCGGCATCAGCACCATCAGCAGCTCCCGGCATCATCACCATCGGCAGGTCCTGGCCTCATCACCATCGGCAGGTCCCAGCATCATCGGCATGTCCCAACATCAGCACCATCGGGAAGGTCTCGGCATCAGCACCATCGGCAGGTCCCGGCATCAGCACCATCGGCAGGTCACAGCATCATCACCATCGGCAGGTCACAGCATCATCATCATCGGCAGGTCCCACAGCATCGGAGTAGCAGGTCCCGGCATCAGCAGCATGTGAGATGACAGCGAAAGAGCAGGTCCCGGCATCAGTGGAGTCAATGGGTTAAGAGCAGGGACTCTTCCGGAGCTCTGGAGTCCCTGCTCGTAACCCATTGACTCCACCGCCTATGCCGCTATGCATATGCATATGCGTACACATAAGACAATATGCGTACGTATATGAGAGAATATGTGTACGCATATTAGCGAATATATGTACGCATATTAGCGAATATGCATACGTACAGTATATACGCACTTTTTCCCCTATTGCGTATGTTCGTATTCGTGTGTATTAGTATTCAGATTCGTACAAAAAAAAGTTAGTATTTGGAAATGGTTCCAACTAACGGCAAAAAGACGGTTTCGGCTCATCCCTAGTCAAGATCACTAGCAATATCGTCTGCCAAAAGCGGCTACCAAAGATCTAGCAATCAGATTTCTCTAAGCTTAAACTTGGTCGAGAACCGGGCACCAAGCAATCATTTGCTCATCTCTATCTGCTAGCAGATGATATTGCAACCAATATTGTATTGTGTAAAGCCCACCATGCAAAATTCTCACATTCATTTGTTTGTCTACTTTTTTGTACCACAATGATTGTATATGAGGTCTTGGTTAGTATTCTGCCCAAATTTCAGTTTTTAAAAACGTAATTTATGCAAAATGCAACTCTTAAAAAAAAAAAAGTAGCTGAAAATTTGTGCAGCAATACGTAAGCTCGCAAGCCACGTCAAGGCTCCTCATCTTCTTGCGAGTCCTAACTAACTAAAAAAAATAAAAGGGGAGACTATCTAAGCTAGGGTGGTCAAAATTTAGAGTAGCCAATGTACATTTGGCTTTGCGAATAAAAAAAAAAAGTTTGATTGCAAAAAATTCTTTTTTTTTTTTTTTTTACATTTTACTCCTTTTATTTGCATTTAGCAGAGGAGCCATTAATAATGGCGTGTATTATAGGACAGGAGCTGCGTCTCTAGTATCAGGACCCCTGTGGAGCCTGAGCTCCGGGAGACAAATCGTCCTCCTATTGTAAGACAGAAGAGACACAACTCGATGATACAGAGAAAGGCGAAGAAAACCCCCGGAGATCCGAGTCTCAGGGGGGAAAGAAAATTCCTTCCTGACCCCAAATATGGCGGTCGGTTCAGGGTCTGTCATGTTTCGTTTTTCTGCCCTGTGGGTGTCCAGCTACAGGAAACTACAAAGAGGCGAATATTGAGACGAAGCTAACAGAAAAACGAAGCATAATGGAGCCTTCATCACCCTGCATCATATCTATCCTCCTACCTAGCGCTAACCCCGCTCCTAAAAGCTTACAATCTAAAGTGATGATCAGTTCAGGTTCTTGCACGTTTTGTCTTCCGCCATGTGTAGGCGCCATCTCGGTTGTCCTCTTGGGTGTCCGTCTTCTATACAGAAAACTGCAAAGAGACGGACCCCGAAATGGAGCCGACAGAATCGAAAACTTTATGAAAGAAGCGTCAGTAGTAGCCCATGCTAGCCAGAGAACACGACTAGTGGTGATGCATGCCCACATATGCCACACGTGATCCTGCAAAGCAAATCAGTTATAACCCCTTCCCCAAGTGTGGTGATGATAGGTGCAGGTTCTTTGAAAGAAGAGTCAGTTCCCCATGCTAGCCAGAGAACCCAACTAGTGGAGATGCAAGCCGTCCGCTTGCAATAAAACTATCTCATGCAAGTGGCATGCATGCCTTCAGTAAATGCCACTACATCATAGAAGTACAGTGTGATATATGCACGATATAGGTGCCGCGATTACATGCATTAGATACATGCTTGTGCTTGCATGCAAGTGCATGTTTGTGCTTCACACATAAGGTGTATGGGGTGCACGCAACTTGCACTTTCCTGCCTTCTGTGCATGTCACTAACGCCGAACAAAGGATGATACATGGTCTAACAAAGTATGATACAAAAATATATACTTTATTGATAACAATAAAACCAAGTGCAAGGAAGGGAATAATAATGGCTATACAGGGGAGATTCTGTGCATGTCGCGGTATACACTTAATGTGAGGGTGCTCGGACTTTCCTGCCTTCTGTCCAAACACTTGCACCCCATGCCTTCAGTACATGTTTGCTCTGCATATATCCTGAGCATGCTTGCGCTGCATATATCGTGTGCATGCTTGTGATGCACGCCTGCGATGCGTGCTTGCGATATGTGTCTGATAGAAGTGTGAAGCATTTCTTCAGGCATGCAAACAATTGACACGAGAAGACTTGAGAGATATGTGTGACAGGTGGGCAATGACATGTATAATAAATTTGGGTGATAGACGTGTAATAGAGATGGGTGAAAGATTGTTAACATGTTCCCCACTTGACTGACCAAAATATGTCTGCTCTGTTTCCTCTCTAGCCCCCCCCCCATCTCTAGTGTGTGTAAACCCATTGAAATCAATGGGGTGCATTTTTTTAGTGCAAATTCGCACTAATAAAACACGTGTGTAGGAGCCATAACTCAGCTTCATACATATGTATATTATATGTTCCATACCAGGGATACCGCGTCTCCCTAGATGTCACATACCGGGGATAAATCTTCTCCCAATCTTGGCTAGGTCCCCACAGATTGCCTCCCCGCATTCGATTTTTACCTACAAATTTGCACACACTCTTATTTTGACCCCTTATGCTGAAGAACGCCCTGTGTCCATCCAGTTCAGCCTATTTTAGTGTACCTATCCTGCAGTGTTGATCCAAAGGAAGGCAAAAAACCCCATGAGGTAGCAGCCAATTTTCCACATAGGGAAAAAATTCCTTCCCGACTCCAAATATGGCAGTCAGATTAAATCCCTGGATCAACAACTATTCTGTAAAATGTAGTTATTTATAACATAATATTGTTACTCACAGAAAAGAATCCATACCTTACTTGTAAAACTAAAAAAAATAATAATAAAACCCATATTCCACTGGGTCCTGAGTCAAATACACGAAAAAAGGACTGCTGTATACCTGATATAGTCTCAGGTAAATAGAGAACTAGTAAAGACAAAATAAACTACAGCAGTATAAGTAAACTTAAAAGGACTGCTGTATACCTGATATAGTCTCAGGTAAATAGAGAACTAGTAAAGACAAAATAAACTACAGCAGTATAAGTAAACTTAAAAGGACTTCTGTATACCTGATATAGTCTCAGGTAAATAGAGAACTATTAAAGACAAAATAAACTACAGCAGTATAAATAAACTTAAAAGGACTGCTGTATACCTGATATAGTCTCAGGTAAATACAGAACTAGTAAAGACAAAATAAACTACAACAGTATAAGTAAACGTAAAAGGACTGCTGAGGCAAGATACCCCACTCAGCAGTACAGGGTTAGGCTTCGTTTCCACTTGCGCCCCTCTCCATCAGAAGGTGATCCGTGATGGATTTGACATGACATGGATCACAACACATCAGGTGTTTGTCTACATCCTGGCCCTGAGTTCAGCAAAGATAAGATTGCTAGAGGGCATGTGGAATAGAGAGGAAATTAAGCCAAAACCCAGCCAACTAGTTAGTAAGCTGTAATCATACTTTAAAAGGTCCCATCACACTAAGCGACTCTCCAGCGATCCCAACAACGATCTGACCTGGCCAGGATCGCTGGAACGTCGCGAAATGATCATTGGGATCACTGGTGAGATGTCAAAAACAACTACGTCCACAGCGACACAGCAACGATATGGGTCGTTGTAACGACCCATACGCCGACCTGTTAGACGAGCCACGCACCAGGAAATCGCTGTGGAGGTCGTTGCTTAGGCGTCAAACACGCTGATGCATGCCGCCCTGCGGGAGAGGAATGATCAGAAAATGGTCCAGGCCGTTACGTCACGATCAGCGATCTCACAGCGGGGGTCTGGTCGCTACTAGGTGTCAAACACAGCAAGATCGCTGCCGAGGTCGCTGTAGCATCACAAAACTGGTGACTTAGCAGCGATCTTGCTAACGATCTCATTATGTGTAATGGGGGCTTTACTCCCAGTCTCTGTGCTTCCCTCATAAAAGAGAAAAGATCCACAACACAGGTGTTTGTCTGCATCCTGGCCCTGAGTTCAGTACAGATAAGATTGCTAGAGGGCATGTGGAATAGAGAGGAGATTAAGCCAAAATCCAGCCAACTAGTTAGTAAACTGTAATCATACTTGTACTCCCAGTCTCTGCTCTTCCCTCATAAAAGAGAAAAGATCCACAGAACAGGTGTTTGTCTGCATCCTGGCCCTGAGTTCAGTAAAGATAAGATTGCTAGAGGGCATGTGGAATAGAGAGGAGATTAAGCCAAAACCCAGTCAACTAGTTAGTAAGCTGTAATCATACTTGTACTCCCAGTCTCTGCTCTTCCCTCATAAAAGAAAAGATCCACAGCACAGGTGTTTGTCTGCATCCTGGCCCTGAGTTCAGTACAGATAAGATTGCTAGAGGGCATGTGGAATAGAGAGGAGATTAAAGGTGCCGTTACACTGAGCAACTTACCAGCGATCGCGACCAGCGACGTGATCGCTGGTAAGTTGCTGTGTGGTCGCTGGGGAGCTGTCACACAGACAGCTCTCTCCAGCGACCAAGCGACTTCGGCATCGCTGAAACTGTCTTCAGCGATGCCGAAGTCCCCATGTAAAAAAAAAAAAAAACTACATACGCACCTTCTGTCGTCCTTCATGTCCCTCGGCGCTTGCCGCACTGACTGTGTCTCAGCGCCGGCCGGCCGTAACAGCGGTGCCCAGCGGTGAACCGCTGTTACTGCAGGTTCACCGCTGGGCTCTGCTTTACGGCCGGACGGCGCTGAGACAGTCAGTACGGCAAGCTCCAGGGGACGTGACGGACAACAGACGGTGAGTATGTAGTGTTTTTTTTTTTTACTTTTACCATGGTATCCATGGTAAATATCGGGTTTCTAAGCGCGGCCCTGCGCTTAGTAACCCGATGTTTACCATGGATACCAGTGAAGACATCGCTGGATCGGCGTCACACACGGCGATCCAGCGGTGTCAGCGGGAGAGTTGCGACGAAAGAAAGTTCGTCCACTCTCCCTGCAACCAGCGATATCCCAGCAGGATCCAGATCGCTGCTGCGTGCCAAACATAGCGATATCGCTATACAGGACGCTGCAACGTCACAGATCGCTGGCGATATCGCCTAGTGTGACGGTACCTTAAGGCAAAACCCAGCCAACTAGTTAGTAAACTGTAATCATACTTGCACTCCCAGTCTCTGCTATTCCCTCATAAAAGAGAAAAGATCCACAGCACAGGTGTTTGTCTGCATCCTGGCCCTGAGTTCAGTAAAGATAACATTGCTAGAGTGCATGTGGAATAGAGAGGAGATTAAGTCAAAACCCAGCCAACTAGTTAGTAAACTGTAATCATACTTTTACTCCCAGTCTCTGCGCTTCCCTCATAAAAGAGAAAAGATCCACAACACATCAGGTGCTTGCCTGCATCCTGTCCTGAGTTTAGCTCCTGCCATTTAACCCTCCACAGGGAAAGGAATGGGAGGAGAACCACATGTCTAGCAGTACTGCAGGAGATCAATTGATTACAGGAGTGCAAATTAGGTTAAAATACAATAAACAGGATTATGATAACTGTAATATGTCTGGAGTACACCAGATTCGGCACAATACTCCTGGCTGAAAATATACAAATGATCTAGAAGTGTATTCTTCTCTGTAGTAGCTGCTGTAATTAGCTGTTTGTAGCCTCTGGACTGCAGCATTTCAAATATGGGCTTCTTTCTATCTGACAATAGATCCTCATTGAAGTCACCACAAATAATTAGTGGACCATGTTGAATAATTTCTAAAGAATTCAACAAGTTAGAGAGTTGTGGCAAAAACAGATTAGTGCTGTAATCTGGAGGCCTGTAAATTACTGAAATTAGAGATGGAATTGGTGCCTCAACTCTCAAAACCAGGAACTCAAGGTCAGTCACGCTCTGCATATATTGCATTGGACTTGCTTGAATGTCATTTTTCACATAGATGGCTACTCCACCGCCATTCTTATTAGACAGATTAGAATAGGTTGAATATGAAACCTGCCTGTTTCTTTTAAACATTTGATAGTTTTGTAATTCTATGTCATTACTGACAAATTGGCCTGAAAGATGAGTTTCGGTGAAACATAAAATGTCTGCACGACACATTTCATGATGACTTCTCACATCATCAATGTGGACTGACAGTCCTTCCACGTTGTGGTGAATAAATGTTAGAAAAGGAGAACTTGGCCATTGAAGACTATTGAGTAAAGGCATAGCATTATTGACTGTTGCTATTTTCATGTTTTCCAAAGATCTTGTGATTTGTGGATCAGCATAGATTTGATTTTCATTGAAGTCAAAAATGTGTAGTCCAGAAAGGGAAGTTGTTCTACTGAGAGCAACATATGCCATGCCTGGTTCAAAAATATGCTTTAATGAAACTACTGCAGAAGTTGTAGTCATGCCTTGCACCTTATGTACTGTGCAGGCAAAAGCAAGTTTAATAGGAAACTGGTGACGAACAACTCCTTTTTTGCTCAGGGGCTCTTCTATTCTCTCTATATACACCAAGTTACCTGTTGGTGTGCATGTCCTGTTGTGATTCTTCTGTCCGGCATTTGGATTATCTAATTCAACACCAAGCTTCATTACAACTATTTTATCATCTTCTAATTGGGAAACAATAGCAGCAATTTTTCCAAATGAACCATTTACTAGTCCATCCTCCACATCTATGTTTCTAATCAGCATCACACGTGCACCCTCAGCAACTTGTAGCCTGTCTGGCAGATCCCCTTTTTGACTTGCAAAAGGTATTTTCTGCTTTTCCATCCGCCCTGTTTTAAGATCTTTTTTATAGTCATGTGCATCGATGTTTATCACTACAGAATGCAAAGCAGATATAATGGCTGCGTTATGCTCATCTACATCTTTATTTCTGGCAAACACATGAAGGACGTCCTTTGGACAATCTTCAATTTGAGTCACAAACTGCTGAGAAAGTAAGGCTCTATCTACTTCAGATATTGCCTCTTCCTTGCCTTTTAATCTAATTCTGTTTAATAGTTCGGCAAACGCTACATCCTCTTTTTGGCGCATTATTTCCGTGAGGGTAACTACCTGAAAGAGGTCCTGCCAGAAATCAAGCATGTGGTCTTCAAAAACACAGAGAGGTTTCGCTTTACCTGGAGGTGGCAACTGGTAGAAGTCTCCCACTGCTAGAACAGACATGCCTCCAAAAGGTTTTTTGATACCTTTAATGTCTTGTAGCCTCCAATTGATGTAAGCAAACAGTGGTTTGGAGACCATGGACACCTCATCAATAATAATAATTTCAGCATTTGACAGCGCTACTCTCAGTTCATCAAGACAATTTCCCAACCCCTGGTATGGTGGTTTAAGACTTCTTGGTAATTTCAAAATGGAATGTAAAGTTTTGCCTGAAATGTTAAAGGCTGCTGTGCCAGTGAAGGCTGAGAGTAGGACAGTAGGCATGGAAATATCAGTTTCCTCAGAAATCCTGGGAAGCCTCTGAAGTATCTTTGATGCCTCTAAATAGATACATTTAATGAGGTGTGATTTACCAGTACCAGCTCCACCAGTCACAAATAGAAAAAACTGTTCTGGATTTTCTCCGCACACACGTCTTACGCACCATTTACGTATTGTATAGAAAATGGATGCCTGACTTTGATTCAGATTCTGATACATCTGTTTCATCACAGCAGGGTTTGCAACAGGTCCTTCAAATGTTGCTGCTGTGGTACATTTCTTTTTGGGACTTTTACTGTATTCAGGAACATCATCTAATTCGTTCAGTTCCTCAGGGTTTATCTCCTCACGCTCTGAAATACACTCCAGTCTAATAAGCTCAGACTCTGGAGCAAGTGTCGCCCATGCATCCTCCATCGGTCCATTTTTTTAAGCTCTTCAATGGCCTTTTCGACTGTTTTACTGTATTTTTCGTACGGTGCCCTATTTTTTTTTGACAATTGAAAACACGGTCTGAACACAGTTACTTCCAGGAAGCTGTACAGTTCCACAAGCTAAGAAAGATTCGTATGATGGGAAATCTTTTGGTTTGAGCTGTGTAGGTGAGCGGTAGGGTAGGTATAGTTTTAGTACTGTGGCATAGAATTTCTCAGGAGAATTTTTCTGGGAAAATCGAGCATATCTAATGACAGCAGGTTTTCCTTGTGTTCGTTTTTGAATGGATCCAATACCATTTAGAAGGGACAGGACATTTCTGCTTTTTCTCTGCCTACCATAGACTACTCTATAAGTGGAAGCGAATTCTGCCATGCACATGTTTTCAAACTCTGGTGTGTCTGGCCTGTTTTGATATTTTTCTGTTATTCCTGACATCCAAACATTTTCTGATTCTGGACTTTTATCATTTAAGGACCTCAAAGGCAAACTCATTTTTAAGGCATTGTCATCAGTGGGTATGAATACAACAAGACGAGAACAGGATTTAAGTTTCAGACTGCATACACGGGCAACGGCTTCTTGAATACTGACCTCTCGATTTTTAGAATAGGCCTGCATAATCTGTTTCATTTCATCACGATCAGATATGTTAGCTTGTCTTGTGTCGGCAACAATTCTTTTAAGGTAATGACTCATCTCATGTTCACCTTTTGAAATGTATGATAAAATATACATTATACAAGAGTGTGGATTTAATATATACTGAATATCGATATTTGCATTCCATGCTCTTAACAAATGCTTGTTATAATTATTTACCCAGGCATCCTTTGGCTGTCGTTTCATCATTAGCGCACTAGAACTGTTTAGGAAACTTATACAACACTTGTATTCCTCATGACTTAATTTGCATTGTGCAAGTAGTTGGGATATGCTTGCAGATGAAGCCTCAGGTTTATGCAGTAAATCCCAAAGGGGTTTAAAGGTACGGTCACATTAAGCGACGCTGCAGCGATAGCGACAACGATGCCGATCGCTGCAGCGTCGCTGTTTGATCGCTGGAGAGCTGTCACACAGACCGCTCTCCAGCGACCAACGATGCCGAGGTCCCCGGGTAACCAGGGTAAACATCGGGTTGCTAAGCGCAGGGCCGCGCTTAGTAACCCGATGTTTACCCTGGTTACCAGCGTAAAAGTAAAAAAAACAAACAGTACATACTCACCCAGCGTCCCCCAGCTTCTGCTTCCTGACACTGACTGAGCTCCGGCCCTAACAGCACAGCGGCTTTCACTTTCACTTTAGGGCCGGCGCTCAGTCAGTGTCAGGAAGCAGACGCTGGGGGAGGTATGACGCTGGGTAAGTATGTACTGTTTGTTTTTTTTACTTTTACGCTGGTAACCAGGGTAAACATCGGGTTACTAAGCGCGGCCCTGCGCTTGGTAACCCGATGTTTACCCTGGTTACCAGTGTAAAACATCGCTGGTATCGTTGCTTTTGGTGTCAAACACAACGATACACGGCGATCGGACGACCAAATAAAGTTCTGGACTTTATTTAGCGACCAGCGACATCACAGCAGGATCCTGATCGCTGCTGCGTGTCAAACTAAACGATATCGCTAGCCAGGACGCTGCAATGTCACGGATCGCTAGCGATATCGTTTAGTGTGACGGTACCTTAAGTCTCCTTTTTGCTTTTTCAAGGGACATGACAGATGGATCACTGTCTGAATCAGCTGCTTGTTCTTCACTGGTCTGTGCTGGAACAGGTCTCGTTATATAAGTATGTTCTACTGGTGGCTTTGGAAATCCGAATCTACAATGTTTTTTTCCTTTCTTACATGACTTTGAATGTGTTTTGCTGTGAGTTTGTACTTCAGTTACAATTTTGTAAAGATCTGGGTCTGCATTAGGATCCGGTAGCTGACATGTTATATATCTATCCACGAACTCACACACTTTTTTATCGGGATCTTTCTCAAATTCAGGTGCATCTTTACACCAAGCCAAAAGATGTATATGTGGAGATCCTCTAGCTTGGTATTCCACTCGATAAAAGTAGTCAATGACCTCTCCAATAGGCTGTGCGGGTGACAAGAGTAGATGTCTTAGTAGTGCTTCTACTCTTTTTTCAAAAATACGCATAGTTGTTACAGGGTTACTATGTAAAACTTCACATTTTGAGGCCCAGTCCATCTCAGAAAAATTAACTTGCTCATTTTGCTGCGCCTTTATTATTTGAATGACTTCTGGCCATCTCATTTCTGCAGCACTAAATGTGCAGAAGAAAGTTGGAGTTCCCAACTGACGAAGCATAGCAAAAAGATCTCTCAAGGTTTTCTCCCAATAAGCTGGAGTGCCTCTCAATGGCTGCATAAATCTAGTTGCATCTTTATTCCTTACTAGTCTTTCAACTTCATTCTTATCTTTCAGCATTTGAACTGTGATTTTACGTCCATCTCTGGTCACAGGTTTTCCTTTCCGGAGCTGAATGGACATACTGGATGTTGCTAAATGCATTTCAGTGACAAACTGTGCAAAGAAAATATAATTTGAATCAATAGCAAAACGATTGTCGACAGAAAGGAGACGTACATTAAAGTACCTGCTCGGAGTCAAATTCCTAATTCTGTTCATTTGATCTAAGGTGTTAATACCAGTCGGGAACTGAACTGGAAAAGCCATAGCCTCTAGTTTTGGTACTCTAAAAAAACTCACTGGCTTTTTTCCTTCTGATGGTGCAACACAAAAGATACCCTCACCAAATGCTATAAGCTCTTGGGCAATATCAGATGGCTGTAAACAACTATCAAAGTAGCAAGCGCCATTCTGTTCATTAGTTTCTTGATCCGAAGCATGCAAGTCCTCCTGATCAATGTTTTCTTCTGAGGGTTCTGGGAGTTGGCTATTGGGTCTTGCTTCTTCGTTTACTGTAATGTTATCCCAATTGTCTGTTTCCATTAAATCAATTGCTTGTTGAATATCATCTCTAATTTCAGATATGTTTTCTATTATATCATCTTCATTTGTTAAGTCATGACATAGCTGATCAAAGTGACAGCTATCATGAATGATATCTATATTTTTGTATTCTGAATGTACTTCTTTCAGTTTAAGCAGTGCAGTTAGTATTTTGCACATATTTAACGTTTGGAATTGGTAGTGTCCTTTGTAATTAAGTCGTCTTTTTAGTTTTACTTTTAACAACTGAGACTGACTAATGGGTCTCGGTAAAGCATTGACTGTTGTCTCCACTTCTGATGGAACACACACAACAGAACCATGGATCGCTCTCTGTTGCCCTTTAGGGAGAGTGATTATTTTTGCAAATGGTATATATAGTGCTATTATGTGTCTTTCGAGTATGTTTAAGTCAGCAAGTTCAGCTGGAATTGGCGCCAGTTCTAACTTATTAAAAACTGCAATTGGAGGAACATTTCCTGTCATTAGGTTTTCGTGGCAGCTGTGGCAAATCCACTCTGTCATCCTTTCAGGTACTGCACATAGTTCTACATGTTGACAGCCATCACTACAAACATGAACATATTTCCCTGTAAGACAATGTGATACCATGGCTGTGTTTTTTTTATATTTCTCACGTTTACACACTTTCACCTGTTTGGGGAACAGGGCTCTGTGACAGCTTGTGCAGATGTGAGTTGGTCCACTCTGTATTTCCATATGAAAGGCGTCAATGGCTTGTTGCATTATAGCACTAACCCTGTCATCAGAATTTGATTTAACTGCTTTCATTTTTTGTCGAATTAGTTGAAGTTTAGACTGCTTATATTTTTGTTGTATCCTGAAAGCACATAACATTTTATGAAACATTCTGAAATAAGTTTCATTTTTGTATTTTTCTACAAAACGTTGCTTCCTATTCTGTTTGTTTTGAAGGTCTGATGCATACTGTCGCATGTAGTTTTTCCGTTTTCTTTGAAATTCAGGGTAATTGAGATAACGTTTCTTCATGTATGCTATCCGTTTAAATCTGTAGTCTGCATCACAGGCATAACGTACATTTACATATGATTTTTTCCTCAGTCTGTAATCTGGATCATGGGCATAACGTACATTTACATATGATTTTTGCCTCAGTCTGTACTCTGGATCATGAGCATAACGTACATTTGCACATGATTTTTTCCTCAGTCTGTAATCTGCATCCCTAGAATAATGCAACTTGACATATAATTGTTGCTTCATCCTGTAGTGCGCATCACGGGAATATCGATCTGTAATAAATGCTTTTTGTTTCATTCTAAAATGAGAATAATTTAAATACTTGTCTTTTTGGTTCTTTAACATGTTTGTCTTATTTTTTTCATAATAAATATGATTTCTCAATTTGATGACCTCTTTATGGTACATTTTCTTTTGTTTATTTGCTATTACTATTCTGCGTCTTCTATTTTTGTTACGCTTTAGCATGTTTAATGTGTTTAAATTTGAAGTACCACATTCGTCGACTGGTGCATTCTTTTCGCTCACTGCAGATTGTATATTAGAAGAACTGTTTGCCTGCTGACTGTCCATTGTACAGATAAACATAACTGGCATAAACTCATAAATGCAGTCATCAGGTGTTGGTAGCAATGCATGAAATAAAAGCAGTCTTTCAATCATGTCATTCAGATATTCAAAAGTCACCATTACAGCAGTACCTGTGTCAGAGAACAATCCTTCAGGAGACCTACAGTGAGGATCGAAAAAACCAAAGTGGCCTAAACTATTGCAGAACACAGCAATAGTCAGACTGCTCATTGTGAGTAGTGCATATTTTATATCTGAAGACAGACACTGTAATCTTTCAGAAAGTTCCAAAAAGTCTGGCGCACCATCAGGTCCCCGCTTCCTTAAATATCCATACTGTGAGGGAAATTTAATAACACTGTATGTATGCATATTGTACACAGCAGTGTCTGGAAGCTCATCATGAGCTAAAAAGTCATGCACAAACTTGCCTTCAGTAATTAGCTTTTGCTTTGTGCTTGTATACAACAAGTCACCCTCTTTCAAAATATAATCAAGATCATTACTTGATAACTTTGAGTTCTCATTAAGGGCAATGAGAAAAATTAGGGAATTACATGTGCACTGTTTGTTTCTGGAAAATTCTGTATACCTGTAATCGCCCTGACTATGAGACGCTTGTACAGAAGTAACGCTTTTGACCTGTTCTTTTTGTAATTCAGCAGCATCACACACAATTTCTAACTGCTTCTTCTCTTCTATGCTATGACCAAGTGGCAGCTTACCAGACTTTTCACAAGCAGAAATATTGATTCTTTGCAAGCGTTTTTTTTGAGCTTCAGATCGTTTCCCTTTGCGTGGCATTCTGTACAGTAATAATGATAATGCATCCCTTTAGCAACATGTTTTCAGAAACAAAATGCTGTCAAATAACAGACATAAGGTTTACACTCTTCAATGATTGTGCAATCATTGTTCATTAGATCGGGGACATATTGTTCCATTTGTACATGGCCACAAACCTGGCATTGAACGATTTATCTCCAAAAGTTGTTAGTCATGCATAGACTGCAGGACAACACACGATTTTCAGTGAAAAATTGTTCAGTGCCAGGTTTGTGGCCATGTACAAATTGAACAATATGTACAAGATTTAATTGCAATCATAGCTCTGAATTAATAATTATTTAATCATTATAATGATAGCACAATTATTTAGGCATGTAAGCCCAGCCTACAGATGGGTTTAGACACTATGATATTAGGCTATGTTCACACTTGTCGGATTACAGACTGATTCTTCCGTCGGATTGGGCGCTGAAATTCTGCCGATAAATCCGATCCACTGCTTTTGGCATCGGATTTACCGGCGGAATTTAGGAGCGGGTTTTTTTACAATGCATTGCCCCCATCGGAGCTCCGACATGGATCCGACGAGAACAACAACATGCAGCGGAGTGAAAAATCCGGACGAATCCGGTCAGAAAATTCCCCTAGCAAGTGTGCACAGGGATTTGACTGTTTTACATTGCTGCCTATGGGTTAATTCAGATTAAGCCTACGGAACTGAAAAATCCTACTGAAAATTCTGACAGAAGAATCAGTCTGTAATCCGACAAGTGTGAACATGACCTTAGACAAATCCATCACTAGCTATAGTGGCTGTTGTGACTACACAACCAATAGTTCAGTTTTAGCGCTGCGACAATCACTAGCAGCCAAATAAGACCTAGCACACACTGTCTGACATGAGATCCAACATCCAAAGTCAGATCCAATGTCAGATGCTACTGATGGCATCTAATTGTACCCTATCCAATTTTGATGTTGGAGCCATTGATTCCTATGGATCAACATTCAATCTCACATTAAAGTCCGACAGGTCTGATCTTTAAAAATCAGATCAGACTGTCAGATAGTTGAATTGGATGCTAATTTAGGGCTGTCCCACACGTCCAGATAATTCCGGTACCGGAATAAATCGTTACCGGAGTTATCCGTGTCCGTGTGCCTGGGAACTCACGTAGGCCATACGTGCGGCACACGTGTGCTGCCCGTATGGCGAGTGGGTACCACACGGAACGTGTGGTACCCACGCGTGTGGTACCCTGCATCGTGCTGAAGCCGCGATTCATATGTTCCCTGCAGCAGCGTTTGCTGCAGAGAAAATATGAATAATAGTGTTTAAAATAAAGATCTATGTGTCTGCCGCCCCCCCACCCCCTGTGCGCCCCCCCCCCGCTGTTCAGAAAATACTCACCCACTCCCTCGTTGGCTGTCGCTCCTTCCTGGTCTGGCCCCATCTTCTCCTGTATGCGGTCACGTGGGGCTGATCATTTACAGTCATGAATATGTGGCTCCACCTCCCATAGGGGCGGAGCCGACTATTCATGATTGTAAATGAGTGGCCCCACGTGACCGCATACAGTAGAAGGCGCGGGGCAGAGAGGAAGGAGTGACAGCCAACGTGGGAGCGGGTGAGTATTTTCTGAACAGCGGGGGGGGCGCACAGGGGGTGGGAGGGCGGCGGACACATAGATCTTTATTTTAAACACTATTATTCATATTTTCTCTGCAGCAAACGCTGCTGCAGGGAACATATGAATCGCGGCTTCAGCACCATGTGGGGGGACAGCGCTTACTGTAGCACTGTCTCCTGCACGCACACGGACCCCAGACGGAGAATGTCCGTATGAGGTCCGTTTTTTACACGGACCCATTGACTTTAATGGGTCCGTGTAATACGTGCGCTCCCACGAACACTGACATGTCTCCGTGTTTGGCACACGGAGACACGGTCCGCAAAAAATCAATGACATCTGAACAGATGCATTGATTTTTATGAGTCTACGTGTGTCAGTGTCTCCGGTACGTGAGGAAACTGTCACCTCACGTACCAGAGCCACTGACGTGTGAAACTGGTCTTAGTAAGCAATGGACCCATAGAGCTCAATAGGATCTGACATTGGATGTCCAATCTCAAATAGGACAGTGTATCCTACTTCTAATAGTCGTTCACTAAAACATTTGCGTCAGTGAAAATTTGCCTCATTGGCTACACTACAAATTCATTGCAACAGTTGTGCAAATATCACTGAAAAGCAGACTGCAAATGACCTATGACTTTTGAGCAATTAATTGCGCACTGCCAGATATGTGGCTGTGTACAAAAGGAAAGATATTATATTGTATCTGCACAAATTTGCTTCCGTCAACAACCAGACATACAATGATTGTATCGTGTAAACACACCCAAAGGAGAGCTTTACACAATGTATTGCTCATGATATTGTGCAGGTGATCGCTAGTGCCAGCTGTATGTGGCCGATATTTTTCCATTTGAATGCAGCCACAAACCTGACAGAGCAATCCATCACTAATTGATTGCAGATGCTCAGCAGATTTTAGATCGCAGTAACTTTCATTATCTCAAATGGAGTGAATTGTATTGGAATGTAATAGAATTGATTTTGCATTGCAGCAGTTGAAACGACCAACCAGACAAGCTGTTTTTAACGCTAGTGATCATCTCTAAGATTGAATGCAACAAACGTTGGGTCATGCAATCACACTAGCGACAATTACTAGCAATCACTACCAAATATATTATAGTGTGTAAAGCTCCCCTAAGAGTGAACCCCCATGGGCTTGTGTGATAGTCATGCGGCACTGTTGTAACATCACACGACCTTGTCGCTTGACTATTATATTACATTGTTCTACTGTGCTGCGATACCCACAGCAGAATAACACATTAGCACTTTTTTTACTTGCCGCCATTGTGGCAAGAAAAACATCCATCTGTTTAAGCCCATTAAAAACTATGAGCTGCAACTGCTAGGAAGATTTTATCACACAACAGTTATGCGAAAGTCTTGCCCGTGTGTTTTAGTCCTATGGCTACATTTACATCTACATTATTGCATAGTTCAGTAAAACGCATTGTAACATCGTGCACTAAGTGGAGGTTTACACATGAGAATATCACTGTGAATGATCCCTGGCAGCCACAAACAGTCAAGGCTGCTAATCAGAGAGAGAAATCATAGTTTGTGATTCCACTACACCCACGGCAATAAAAATACATTGCTCAGGTCTAGTGATATTACTAGAGCTGCTTTCAAATGGCACTATCAATTAGCTATAGTGAACATCAGAATGGACCACAATCTGCTACACATCAAGCAATTAATTCATAACTGGATGCCAGAATTGCAGCCCACTTCTAATATAGTGATATTGTTCGTTAGATCGCTGGTGCCAGCCTCTAACAAACAATATTTCTAGAGATATCTGTGCATGTGACCCCCCATAACACTAAAAAGAGGAACCATAGACTAAAATAATGTTAATCTGCTAGCACTTTTTATAAACAAGGATAAAAATACTGCATACATGAGTTGTCTTTCCACTTATAAAAAGCACAAGCAAATTAACGCAATTTTAGTACATGGTCTCCTCTTGTCAGTGTTAGGGGAGGTTTACACAATGAACATCAGTATCAATGATATTGGCTGGCATCAGCCATCTAACAAGCAATATTACTAGCTTTGAATGCAGCCACAAACTGGGTACTGAGCAATAAATCATACTTAACTGCTTATGCCTGGGAGATGGCAAGTCATTCACCTGTCACTAGCGACAGGCAAATACTGCATTTAAATGCAATTCTAGCAATACTGCTAAAACCACAGCAATGTATTTATATTGCCATATTTTAGAAGAATTGCAACCATGGCTAATTGTTCAATAAGTTGCTATGATTACTAGTGAGTATCACTGGGTCTAACCAAAGCGACCAACATACCAGCATATAGCCATGAGCGATGCTTGTCAACAATCGCTTATAGCAACATCACAGTATTAGACCCCCTTTAGTAATAGTTTCTATGTGTGTTACCAATTCATCTTGCTGCTGAAAAGCAGAGTAGGGTGGATCTGTCAAAATGTAGATGTCAATGAACCCTGAGGACCCATTTATACACTTCAATGATTGTTTATTGATGGTTCATCACATCAGTGCTTGCTGTTAAATTGGGGACATATTCCATTTGCACATGGCCACAAATCTGGCCTTGATTGTCCACAATTTCACTGCAACCACAGATCTGCCGAACAATTGATGAACAATGATTGAAGAGTGTAAAGGGGTTCTCATACTGATCTGTTTTTTGGAGCAACTAAACTAAAAGACAGATGTATAGCGGCTAAAAAACACGGGCAAGTGTTTGCCAGAAATCTTGCACCAGAGAATCATGGCAAAAGTCTGAACGCATTGTTTTCAACAGTAAGAATCACCTCAGAATAGCAAATATAAATAGCATTTTTGTGCAACAGGGTTGTGTGATGCCACACTATATAGTCACGCAATAATTGTGCTCGTACATATGTTTTAGCATGTAACAAAATCATTTTTCTGCTATTGATTTCAATGAAGCTTGAAAAAACGGAATGGCTTCAGTTTGCTTTAGATCCATTTTGTTTTAGCTTTATACACTTAAACATCTCTGCTGCAGCCTGTGCTGTTGTGTTACTCAAAAACTGAAATAAAAATGGATCTGAAGCAAACAGATGTTTTTTTTTTTTGGTGCAGCCAAATGAAAAAAAAACTGATCAGCATAACTGAAAAAAATGAATGTGTGAACACAACCTAATAGATAAATTCTGTCTGAAAAATCCTGTCAAAGTAAGGGCAAAGACACACGGGTGAATATTCCCATCTAAATTTGGACAGGGATATCCACCCTGGATGCCTGGTCTGCAGAACTGAACTCTGCAGCTCAGGTGAGCCCCAGAGCACAGCCCGGCCTGAACACGGCACTCAGGGACTGAACTCTGAGCACCCGACAATTGCTCAGTGCTCAGAGTTCAGTCTCTGAGTGCCATGGTCGGTCTGGCCTGTACTCGGAGGCTCACCTGAGCCTCAGAGTTCTGCACTGCTTACTCGCGGCCAGAGCTTCACACACGCCCAAAAAAAGCATCTGAATTCAGATGCTTTTTTTGGCCGTGTGTTTTAGCCCTAAATGCTGACTTCTACTGTTCTGACTCCCTTTCTCTACAAGTTACTCCATCCATGAATTGAAGAAAATAGAGAAAAATTGATTCGTTTTTGTTCTCATTGAAGGCAATGGGAAATTATATGATTCATTTTATATTCATTTGTATTCTTTTCTGTTTTTTTAAACAGAAACAAAAGGGTTGCAACCTTTGCTTTTGTATTTTTAAAAACGGAAAGCATACCACAGAGGCCAAATGAATCCATTCCATTCCCACTATCAAAAAGAACAAAAATTAATACATTTTTCTCCTCTTGCCTTTCGTTCAGTTGTTTCTATGACAGAGCAGGTGACCAAAAACCTGTAACAATACTGAAAATGTAGCTTAATAGAAAAATCCTCTAAAATAACAGAGTAAGGGCCCTGTCACACTGGCAGATAACCTCTGCAATTGTGATTCTGCGACATATGTATACAATGTCATATCCCGCTGTCACATGTAGCGATAGCGCGGTCACAGCAGGATTCCTAGGAGCAAAGAAAGGGCTGAACTTTCACCTTATACAAAGAAGAGCAGGGGCCCAACCATGTACAGTATTTCACACAGTATGAAGTCAGAGTTACAAGCCTGCTACATCACAGATTGTCAAATCGTTATGACAAATCTCGTACTGTGTGATGGGGCCTTAAGAGCCTATTCACACAAGTGCTTTTTCTGGCTGCGATTATCACCACCGAAAATTCATAGTAGGACTGCGCCCTAATTATTTCAATGGGGCCAGCAAAAAGACCAGTGGTAATTGCTGATTATACAGTAGGTCACTGACCTATAATGGTAATGGTGGAGAAAATCAAAATGATAATTACCAGCAGCACTGGGCAAAAGTGGCCATGTGCATGAAGCCTAAGACCTTATTCACTCAGGCGATTTTCCCTAGCAATTATTGCTAGCGATTTTTCTAGTGAACAATCACTTTGAACAGAGACTATATTTTTACTATGGTGTCCTATGACAGGAAAGCACTGCCCTAAATTTTTAAATTTTAAATTGCTAGCAATTATTCTACCATAGGAGCCCATAGAAAAAAAATCACCTCTGTTCAAAGCAATTTTGCTAGCACTAATTTCCTGTGTGAATAAGACCTAATCTAAAAATTCTATAAAACAGATGGTGGGTCAGAAATGGATCTGTCACCATAGGTTAACAGAAAAAACCCCAAAAAGAATGCACCAGACAATAACAAAAGCCAGTAAGTAAATGTATCATCTCCAATATATTAATTACATAAAATGTCTCTAACCTGTTCACTGTAATATGCTAATTGAATTGATGATGATGTGTTCGGTTACACAGGCTGTAGCAAAGTTGAAGGTAAAAATGCTCCCGTTCAGCTTTTTCTGTGATAGGAAACCTATAACAGTAGTGGGAATATAGCAAAATAGAAAAATCCTCTCAGAACAATCCTACCAAATAACAGAGTAATGGAAAAATCCTGTCATAAAACAACTGGCGACTCCAAAATGTGTCTGTCCCATAAGTTACCAACAAATGTTAAAAAAAATGCACCAGACAATAACAAGAGCCAATAAGTAAATGTATGATCACTAATATATTAATTACATATAATTTTTCTAACCTGTTCAGTGTAATATGACAATTCAATAGATGTTGAAGTGCTCTCTCACACAGGCTGAGGTAAAGTGAAAGTAAAAATCCTAGGTTGCATCACAGCAATCAACTTCAGCTGACCACACAGCTGATTGACAAAAAAATAAGCATATTATCAATTTTTTGTGTAATTTAAGTTTTCTGTTTGAAGATGTGCCTTCAGCTCGAATCCATAACTATTAGAAAGCCAAAACATACACAATAGGCTTTTCCCCCTCAATTAGATACAGTAGAACTGAGAGCAAGGAATTATCAAAATAGTGTTTTTTTCAAAGCACTATAATAAATTAGCAGCGTTCAGATTACAAGATAGTGCTTTTCAAAGCACTATAATAACTAGACAATTACCTCACGGTACTAGCAGCTCTGAGGCGTTTTCCTCTCCCAGAGCGTTACCTCACAATATGGCCCACTCTGAGGCATTTGCCTCATCCAAAGATCTACTGTACATAACATAACATAACCAGTTATGAGGTGCTCACCTCTCCCAGAGGTTTACTTCACGATTCTCAAAAATCCTATGGACAAGTAGACAACTCAGGGCGTGAGATATTCTGAAGTGTTCGCATCACTCAGTATTTTACCTCAGGTTTTGAGATATTCTGAGGTGTTTGCATTACTCAGGTGCTGATTTGGTGGGTGGGGCCACTCTGGAACCGATTTGGTGGGTGGGGCCACTCTGGAACCGATTTGGTGGGTGAGGCCACTCTGGGTCCGATTTGGTGGGTGGGGCCACTCTGGAACCGATTTGGTGGGTGGGGCCACTCTGGGTCCGATTTGGTGGGTGGGGCCACTCTGGAACCGATTTGGTGGGTGGGGCCACTCTGGGTCCGATTTGGTGGGTGGGGCCACTCTGGAACCGATTTGGTGGGTGGGGCCACTCTGGGTCCGATTTGGCGGGCGGCGCCACTCCGGGTCCGATTTGGCGGGCGGCGCCACTCCGGGTCCGATTTGGCGGGGGGCGCCACTCCGGGTCCGATTTGGCGGGCGGCGCCACTCCGGGTCCGATTTGGCGGGCGGCGCCACTCCGGGTCCGATTTGGCGGGCGGTGCCACTCCGGGTCCGATTTAGCGGGCGGCGCCACTCCGGGTCCGATTTGGCGGGCGGCGCCACTCCAAGTGCGATTTGGCGGGCGGCGCCACTCCGGGTCCGATTTGGCGGGCGGCGCCACTCCGGGTCCGATTTGGCGGGCGGCGCCACTCCGGGTCCGATTTGGTGGGCGGCGCCACTCCGGGTCCGATTTGGCGGGCGGCGCCACCCCGGGTCCGATTTGGCGGGCGGCGCCACCCCGGGTCCGATTTGGCGGGCGGCGCCACCCCGGGTCCGATTTGGTGGGCGGCGTCATTCCGGGTCCGATTTGGCGGGCGGCGCCACTCCGGGTCCGATTTGGCGGGCGGAGTTACTCTGGGTCCGATTTGGCGGGCGGCGCCACTCCGGGTCCGATTTGGCGGGCGGCGCCACTCCGGGTCCGATTTGGCGGGCGGCGCCACTCCGGGTCCGATTTGGCGGGCGGCGCCACTCCGGGTCCGATTTGGCGGGCGGCGCCACTCCGGGTCCGATTTGGCGGGCGGCGCCACTCCGGGTCCGATTTGGCGGGCGGCGCCACTCCGGGTCCGATTTGGCGGGCGGCGCCACCCCGGGTCCGATTTGGCGGGCGGCGCCACCCCGGGTCCGATTTGGCGGGCGGCGCCACCCCGGGTCCGATTTGGCGGGCGGCGCCACCCCGGGTCCGATTTGGCGGGCGGCGTCACTCCGGGTCCGATTTGGCGGGCGGCGCCACTCCGGGTCCGATTTGGCGGGCGGAGTTACTCCGGGTCCGATTTGGCGGGCGGCGCCACTCCGGGTCCGATTTGGTGGGCGGGCCACTCCGGGTCCGATTTGGCGGGCGGCGCCACTCCGGGTCCGATTTGGTGGGCGGGCCACTCCGGGTCCGATTTGGCGGGCGGCGCCACTCAGGGTCCGATTTGGCGGGCGGCGCCACTCCGGGTCCGATTTGGCGGGCGGCGCCACTCCGGGTCCGATTTGGCGGGCGGCGCCACTCCGGGTCCGATTTGGCGGGCGGCGCCACTCCGGGTCCGATTTGGCGGGCGGCGCCACTCCGGGTCCGATTTGGCGGGCGGCGCCACTCCGGGTCCGATTTGGCGGGCGGCGCCACTCCGGGTCCGATTTGGCGGGCGGCGCCACTCCGGGTCCGATTTGGCGGGCGGAGTCACTCCGGGTCTGATTTGGCGGGCGGAGTCACTCCGGGTCCGATTTGGCGGGCGGCGCCACTCCGGGTCCGATTTGGTGGGCGAGGCCACTCTGGGTCCGATTTGTTGGGCGAGGCCACTCGGGGTCCAATTTGGTGGGCTGCGCACCTCGGGATCCGATTGGTGGGTGGGTCACTTTAAGAGTTGATATTATCTGGCAAAACTGTCATGGTAGAGTTCGTAGGCGTTGGCATAGTAACTGAGTCTGACTGCGCATATCAATGAGCCAATCAGCCAGGTGGCAGTTGGCAGTTATTTTTAGAAATTGCCTCAGAAATCAGGCCCATTATAAACGTATGGTAAAATTTCCGTATTGAAATGCATTGAAACACTTTTTTCAAACGCAAATTGCGCCAAAACTACAAATCCGATCGACACGAAAAATACTTAGCACACCTCTTGGGGACGCTGGCTTCGAAATGACACCTCACTGGAGTCTGTGAGTGAAGCGGTTCGGGCCGCATTACGTGCGGACTGAATAATAAGAATAAGAAGAAGTTTACCACGGTGGAATAACAGTATAGTGCTTTGTTCCAAAGCACTATAACTAGATGGGTATTTCCTGAAGGAACTACAGATAGTGCTTTGGAATGGTGCCCGGGCTGCCCCTGCAAGACTTTCACACTTGGGTGCCCCTCAGGCGGTCCGATTTGGTGGGTTGGGTCAATCTGGGTCTGATTTTGTGGGCGGGGTAAATCTAGGTCCGATTCGGTGGGCGGGGTCACTTTTGGTCCGATTCTGTGGGCGCGGCCACTCTGGGTCCGATTCGGTGGGCGGAGCCACTCTGGGTCCGATTTGGTGGGCGGGGCACCTTAGGGACCAATTTGGTGGGTGGGGTCACTCGGTCCGATTTGGTGGGCTGGGCACCTCAGGGTCTGATTTGGTGGGCTGGGCACCTCAGGGTCCGATTTGGTGGGTGGGGTCACTCTGGGTCCGATTTGGTGGGCGGGGTCACTCTGGGCCCGATTTGGTGGAAGGGGTCACTCTGGGTCCGATTTGGTGGAAGGGGTCACTCTGGGTCTGATTTGGTGGAAGGGGTCACTCTGGGTCCGATTTGGTGGGCGGGGTCACTCTGGGTCCGATTTGGTGGGCCGGGCCTCTCGGGTTCCGAATTGGTGAGCGGGGTAATCTACTATCTAATTATCTAAGGGCACTTCCGTCTTTCTGTCTCACAACACCGCTACGTCATCATCTCGTGAGACCGCAATGCACTCTTGGGACCGGAGCGCGCAACAAGCATCGGGTACCGGCCACTCCAGGTGCAACAAGCATCGTGTACCGGCCGCTCTAGGAGGTGCAACAACCATCAGATACCGGCCGCTCCAGGAGGTATGTAACTTTTTTATTTTAATTCTTTTTTTTTTTAACAGGGATATGCAGTATACTATGTGACTGGACAATATACTACGTGACTGGGCAGTATAACTACGTGGCTCTGCGCTGTATACTGCGTGGCTCTGTGCTGTATACTGCGTGGCTCTGCGCTGTATACTACGCGGCTCTGCGCTGTATACTACGCGGCTCTGCGCTGTATACTGCATGGCTCTGCGCTGTGTACTGCACGGCTCTGCGCTGTGTACTGCGCGGCTCTGCACTGTGTACTGCGCGTTCTGCGCTGTATACTGCGCGGCTCTGCGCTGTATACTGCGCAGCTCTGCGCAGCTCTGCGCTTTGTACTGCGCGGCTCTGCGCTATATACTGCGTGGCTCTTCGCTGTATACTACGCGGCTCTGCGCTGTGTACTGCGCGGCTCTGCGCTGTGTACTGCGCGTGTCCGTGCTGTGTACTGCGCGTGTCTGCGCTGTATACTGCGGGGCTCTGCACTGTATACTGCGGGGCTCTGCGCTGTATACTACGCGGCTCAGCGCTGTATACTGCGCGGCTCTGCGCTGCATACTGCGTGGCTCTACGCTGCGTACTGCGCGGCTCTGCGCTGTATACTGGGTGGCTCTGCGCTGTGTACTGCGCGGCTCTGTGCTGTGTACTGTGCGGCTCTGCACTGTGTACTGCGCGGCTCTGCGCTGTGTACTGCGCGGCTCTGCGCTGTGTACTGCGCGGCTCTGCGCTTTATACTGTGCGGCTCTGCGCTCTGTACTGCGCGGCTCTGCGCTGTGTACTGCGCAGCTCTGCGCTGTATACTGCGCGGCTCTGCGCTGTGTACTGCGCGGCTCTGCGCTGTGTACTGCGCGGCTCTGCGCTGTGTACTGCTCGGCTCTGCGCTGTGTACTGCGCGGCTCTGCGCTGTGTACTGCGCGGCTCTCCGCTTTATACTGCGCGGCTCTGCGCTTTATACTGCGCGGCTTTGCGCTATGTACTGCATGGCTCTGCGCTGTGTACTGCGCGGCTCTGCGCTGTGTACTGCACGGCTCTGCGCTGTGTACTGCACGGCTCTGCGCTTTATACTGCGCGGCTCTGCGCTGTGTACTGCACGGCTCTGCGCTGTGTACTGCGCGGCTCTGCGCTGTGTACTGCACGGCTCTGCGCTTTATACTGCGCGGCTCTGCGCTGTGTACTGCACGGCTCTGCGCTGTGTACTGCGCGGCTCTGCGCTTTATACTGCGCGGATCTGCGCTTTATACTGCGCGGCTCTGCGCTGTGTACTGCGCGGCTCTGCGCTGTGTACTGCGCGGCTCTGCGCTGTGTACTGCACGGCTCTGCGCTTTATACTGCGCGGCTCTGCGCTGTGTACTGCACGGCTCTGCGCTGTGTACTGCGCGGCTCTGCGCTGTGTACTGCACGGCTCTGCGCTTTAAACTGCGCGGCTCTGCGCTGTGTACTGCGCGGCTCTGCGCTGTGTACTGCGCGGCTCTGCGCTTTATACTGCGCGGCTCTGCGCTGTGTACTGCGCGGCTCTGCGCTGTGTACTGCGCGGCTCTGCGCTGTGTACTGCACGGCTCTGCGCTTTATACTGCGCGGCTCTGCGCTGTGTACTGCACGGCTCTGCGCTGTGTACTGCGCGGCTCTGCGCTGTGTACTGCACGGCTCTGCGCTTTATACTGCGCGGCTCTGCGCTGTGTACTGCACGGCTCTGCGCTGTGTACTGCGCGGCTCTGCGCTGTGTACTGCGCGGCTCTGCGCTTTATACTGCGCGGCTCTGCGCTGTGTACTGCGCGGCTCTGCGCTGTGTACTGCGCGGCTCTGCGCTGTGTACTGCACGGCTCTGCACTGTATACTGCGTGGCTGTGCAATATACTACGTGGACATGCATATTCTAGAATACCCGATGAGTTAGAATCGGGCCACAGTCTAATAATCATAAGACTACGGATAGTGGTTTGGAATTGTGCTGTACTGTCACTTTAAGAGCTGATATTATCTGACAAAACTTGTGACCTGGTGAGCTGATGTAGATTTCATAGGAGTTGGCATAGTAACTGTGTCTGACTGCGCATATCAATGAGCTAATCAGCCAGGTGGCAGTTATTTTTAGAAATTGCCTCAGAAACCAGCCCATTATAAACGTATAGGAAAATTTCTCCATTGAAACGCATTGAAAGACTTTTTTCAAACACAAATTGCGCAAAAACTACAAATCCGATCGACACGAAAAATACTTAGCACACCTCTCAGGAACGCTGGCTTCGAAATGACACCTCACTGGAGTCTGTGAGTTTAGCGGTTCGGGCCGCATTACGTGCGGACTGAATAATAAGAATAAGAAGAAGTTTACCACGGTGGAATAACAGTATAGTGCTTTGTTCCAAAGCACTATAACTAGATGGGTATTTCCTGAAGGAACTACAGATAGTGCTTTGGAATGGTGCCCGGGTTGCCCCAGCAAGACTTTCACACTTGGGTGCCCCTCAGGCGCTGTTTTGGTAGTTGCAGCCACACTGGGTCCAATTTGGCGGGCGGCGCCACACCGGGTCCGATTTGGCAGGTGGCGCCACTCCGGGTCCGATTTGGCGGGCGGCGCCACTCCGGGTCCGATTTGGCAGGCGGCGCCACTCCGGGTCCGATTTGGCGGGCTGCGCCACTCCGGGTCCGATTTGGCGGGCGGCGCCACTCCGGGTCCGATTTGGCGGGCGGTGCCACTCCGGGTCCGATTTGGCGGGCGGCGCCACTCCGGGTCCGATTTGGCGGGCGGCGCCACTCTGGGTCCGATTTGGCGGGCGGCGCCACTCCGGGTCCGATTTGGCGGGCGGCGCCACTCTGGGTCCGATTTGGCGGGCGGCGCCACTCTGGGTCCGATTTGGCGGGCGGCGCCACTCTGGGTCCGATTTGGCGGGCGGCGCCACTCTGGGTCCGATTTGGCGGGCGGCGCCACTGTGGGTCCGATTTGGCGGGCGGCGCCACTCTGGGTCCGATTTGGCGGGCGGCGCCACTCTGGGTCCGATTTGGCGGGCGGCGCCACTCTGGGTCCGATTTGGCGGGCGGCGCCACTCTGGGTCCGATTTGGCGGGCGGCGCCACTCTGGGTCCGATTTGGCGGGCGGCGCCACTCTGGGTTCGATTTGGCGGGCGGCGCCACTCTGGGTCCGATTTGGCCGAACGGCGCCACTCTGGGTCCGATTTGGCGGGCGGCGCCACTCTGGGTCCGATTTGGCAGGCGGCGCCACTCTGGGTCCGATTTGGCGGGCGGCGCCACTCTGGGTCCGATTTGGCGGGCGGCGCCACTCTGGGTCCGATTTGGCGGGCTGGGTCCGATTTGGTGAGCGGGGCAATAATTATAATAAGACTATAGATAGTGCTTTGAAATTGTGCTGTGCTATCACTTTAAGAGCTGATATTATCTGCCAAAACTGTCCTGCTAGGGTCATGTACAGTTCGCAGGCGTTGGCATAGTAACTGGGCCTGACTGAGCATATCAATGAGCTAATCAGCCAGGTGGCAGGTACATTTCAAATTGCCTCAGAAACCCGGCCATTATAACCTATGTGAAAATTTCCCTATTGAAAAGCATTACAATGAGGGGAAAAAACATTTTCAAACGCAAATTGCGCCAAAACTACAAATCCGATCGACACGAAAAATACTTAGCACACCTCTTGGGGACGCTGGCTTCGAAATGACACCTCACTGGAGTCTGTGAGTGAAGCGGTTCGGGCCGCATTACGTGCGGACTGAATAATAATAAGAACTAGATGGGTATTTCCTGAAGGAACTACAGATAGTGCTTTGGAATGGTGCCCGGGCTGCCCCTGCAAGACTTTCACACTTGGGTGCCCCTCAGGCGCTGGCTTGGTAGTTGTAGCCCCTAAAGGGGTGAGGCCACTCTGGGACCGATTTGGTGGGCGGGGTCACTCTGGGACCGATTTGGCGGGTGGGGTCACTCTGGGACCGATTTGGCGGGCGGCGCCACTCTGGGTTTGATTTGGCGGGCGGCGCCACTCTGGGTCCGATTTGGCGGGCGGCGCCACTCTGGGTCCGATTTGGCGGGCGGCGCCACTCTGGGTCCGATTTGGCGGGCGGCGCCACTCTGGGTCCGATTTGGCGGGCGGCGCCACTCTGGGTCCGATTTGGCGGGCGGCGCCACTCTGGGTCCGATTTGGCGGGCGGCGCCACTCTGGGTCCGATTTGGGGGGCGGCGCCACTCTGGGTCCGATTTGGCGGGCGGCGCCACTCTGGGTCCGATTTGGCGGGCGGCGCCACTCTGGGTCCGATTTGGCGGGCGGCGCCACTCTGGGTCCGATTTGGCGGGCGGCGCCACTCTGGGTCCGATTTGGCGGGCGGCGCCACTCTGGGTCCGATTTGGCGGGCGGCGCCACTCTGGGTCCGATTTGGCGGGCGGCGCCACTCTGGGTCCGATTTGGCGGGCGGCGCCACTCTGGGTCCGATTTGGCGGGCGGCGCCACTCTGGGTCCGATTTGGCGGGCGGCGCCACTCTGGGTCCGATTTGGCGGGCGGCGCCACTCTGGGTCCGATTTGGCGGGCGGCGCCACTCTGGGTCCGATTTGGCGGGCGGCGCCACTCTGGGTCCGATTTGGCGGGCGGCGCCACTCTGGGTCCGATTTGGCGGGCGGCGCCACTCTGGGTCCGATTTGGCGGGCGGCGCCACTCGGTCCGATTTGGCGGGCGGCGCCACTCTGGGTCCGATTTGGCGGGCGGCGCCACTCTGGGTCCGATTTCGCGAGCGGCGCCACTCTGGGTCCGATTTGGCGGGCTGGGTCCGATTTGGTGAGCGGGGCAATAATTATAATAAGACTATAGATAGTGCTTTGAAATTGTGCTGTGCTATCACTTTAAGAGCTGATATTATCTGACAAAACTGTCCTGCTAGGGTCATGTACAGTTCGCAGGCGTTGGCATAGTAACTGGGCCTGACTGAGCATATCAATGAGCTAATCAGCCAGGTGGCAGGTACATTTCAAATTGCCTCAGAAACCCAGCCATTATAACCTATGTGAAAATTTCCCTATTGAAAAGCATTACAATGAGGGGAAAAAACATTTTCAAACGCAAATTGCGCCAAAACTACAAATCCGATCGACACGAAAAATACTTAGCACACCTCTTGGGGACGCTGGCTTCGAAATGACACCTCACTGGAGTCTGTGAGTGAAGCGGTTCGGGCCGCATTACGTGCGGACTGAATAATAATAAGAATAAGAATAATAATAAGAAGAAGTTATCCACGGTGGAATAACAGTATAGTGCTTTGTTCCAAAGCACTATAATAAGAATAAGAAGAAGAAGTTATCCACGGTGGAATAACAGTATAGTGCTTTGTTCCAAAGCACTATAATAATAACTAGATGGGTATTTCCTGAAGGAACTACAGATAGTGCTTTGGAATGGTGCCCGGGCTGCCCCTGCAAGACTTTCACACTTGGGTGCCCCTCAGGCGCTGGTTTGGTAGTTGTAGCCCCTCAGGGTTGAGGCTTGGTGGGCCGGGTCACTCTGGGTCCGATTTGGTGGGCCGGGTCACTCTGGGTCCGATTTGGTGGGCCGGGTCACTCTGGGTCCCATTTGGTGGGCCGGGTCACTCTGGGTCCCATTTGGTGGGCCGGGTCACTCTGGGTCCCATTTGGTGGCCCGGGTCACTCTGGGTCCCATTTGGTGGCCCGGGTCACTCTGGGTCCCATTTGGTGGCCCGGGTCACTCTGGGTCCCGATTTGGTGGCGCGGGTCACTCTGGGCCCGATTTGGTGGCCCGGGTCACTCTGGGCCCGATTTGGTCAACCCGGGTCACTCTGGGCCCGATTTGGTGGCCCGGGTCACTCTGGGGCCGATTTGGTGGCCCGGGTCACTCTGGGGCCGATTTGGTGGCCCGGGTCACTCTGGGGCCGATTTGGTGGCTCGGGTCACTCTGGGGCCGATTTGGTGGCCCGGGTCACTCTGGGGCCGATTTGGTGGCCCGGGTCACTCTGGGGCCGATTTGGTGGCCCGGGTCACTCTGGGGCCGATTTGGTGGCCCGGGTCACTCTGGGGCCGATTTGGTGGCCCGGGTCACTCTGGGTCCGATTTGGTGGCCCGGGTCACTCTGGGTCCGATTTGGTGGCCCGGGTCACTCTGGGTCCGATTTGGTGGCCCGGGTCACTCTGGGTCCGATTTGGTGGCCCGGGTCACTCTGGGTCCGATTTGGTGGCCCGGGTCACTCTGGGTCCGATTTGGTGGCCCGGGTCACTCTGGGTCCGATTTGGTGGCCCGGGTCACTCTGGGTCCGATTTGGTGGCCCGGGTCACTCTGGGTCCGATTTGGCGGGCGGCGCCACTCTGGGTCCGATTTGGCGGGCGGCGCCACTCTGGGTCCGATTTGGCGGGCGGCGCCACTCTGGGTCCGATTTGGCGGGCGGCGCCACTCTGGGTCCGATTTGGCGGGCGGCGCCACTCTGGGTCCGATTTGGCGGGCGGCGCCACTCTGGGTCCGATTTGGCGGGCGGCGCCACTCTGGGTCCGATTTGGCGGGCGGCGCCACTCTGGGTCCGATTTGGCGGGCGGCGCCACTCTGGGTCCGATTTGGCGGGCGGCGCCACTCTGGGTCCGACTTGACGGGCGGCGCCACTCTGGGTCCGATTTGGCGGGCGGGGGCACTCTGGGTCCGATTTGGCAAGCGGGGGCACTCTGGTCCGATTTGGTGGGCTGGGTCCGATTTGGTGAGCGGGGCAATAATGATAAGACTACAGATAGTGCTTTGTAATTGTGCTGTACTGTCACTTTAAGAGCTGATATTATCTGACAAAACTTGTGACCTGGTGGGCTGATGTAGAGTTTATAGGCGTTGGCATAGTAACTGGGTCTCACTGCGCATATCAATGAGGTAATCAGCCAGGTGGCAGTTATTTTTAGAAATTGCCTCAGAAATCAGGCCCATTATAAACGTATTGGAAAATTTTCCTATTGAAATGCATTGAGACACTTTTTTCAAACGCAAATTGCGCCAAAACTACAAATCCGATCGACACGAAAAATACTTAGCACACCTCTCAGGAACGCTGGCTTCGAAATGACACCTCACTGGAGTCTGTGAGTTTAGCGGTTCGGGCCGCATTACGTGCGGACTGAATAATAATAATAAGAACTAGATGGGTATTTCCTGAAGGAACTACAGATAGTGCTTTGGAATGGTGCCCGGGCTGCCCCTGCAAGACTTTCACACTTGGGTGCCCCTCAGGCGGTCCGATTTGGTGGGTTGGGTCAATCTGGGTCTGATTTTGTGGGCGGGGTAAATCTAGGTCCGATTCGGTGGGCAGGGTCACTTTTGGTCCGATTCTGTGGGCGCGGCCACTCTGGGTCCGATTCGGTGGGCGGAGCCACTCTGGGTCCGATTTGGTGGGCGGGGCACCTTAGGGACCAATTTGGTGGGTGGGGTCACTCGGTCCGATTTGGTGGGCTGGGCACCTCAGGGTCTGATTTGGTGGGCTGGGCACCTCAGGGTCCGATTTGGTGGGTGGGGTCACTCCTGGGTCCGATTTGGTGGGCGGGGTCACTCTGGGCCCGATTTGGTGGAAGGGGTCACTCTGGGTCCGATTTGGTGGAAGGGGTCACTCTGGGTCTGATTTGGTGGAAGGGGTCACTCTGGGTCCGATTTGGTGGGCGGAGCCACTCTGGGTCCGATTTGGTGGGCGGGGTCACTCTGGGTCTGATTTAGGGGGCGGGGTCACTCTGGGTCCGATTTGGTGGGCCGGGCCCCTCAGGGTCCGATTTGGTGGGCCGGGCCTCTCGGGTTCCGAATTGGTGAGCGGGGTAATCTACTATCTAATTATCTAAGGGCACTTCCGTCTTTCTGTCTCACAACACCGCTACGTCATCATCTCGTGAGACCGCAATGCACTCTTGGGACCGGAGCGCGCAACAAGCATCGGGTACCGGCCACTCCAGGTGCAACAAGCATCGTGTACCGGCCGCTCTAGGAGGTGCAACAACCATCAGATACCGGCCGCTCCAGGAGGTGAGTATGTAACTTTTTTATTTTAATTCTTTTTTTTTTAACAGGGATATGCAGTATACTATGTGACTGGACAATATACTACTTGACTGGGCAGTATAACTACGTGGCTCTGCGCTGTATACTGCGTGGCTCTGTGCTGTATACTGCGTGGCTCTGCGCTGTATACTACGCGGCTCTGCGCTGTATACTACGCGGCTCTGCGCTGTATACTGCGTGGCTCTGCGCTGTGTACTGCGCGGCTCTGCGCTGTGTACTGCACGGCTCTGCGCTGTGTACTGCGCGGCTCTGCACTGTGTACTGCGCGTTCTGCGCTGTATACTGCGCGGCTCTGCGCTGTATACTGCGCAGCTCTGCGCAGCTCTGCGCTTTGTACTGCGCGGCTCTGCGCTATATACTGCGTGGCTCTTCGCTGTATACTACGCGGCTCTGCGCTGTGTACTGCGCGGCTCTGCGCTGTGTACTGCGCGTGTCCGTGCTGTGTACTGCGCGTGTCTGCGCTGTATACTGCGGGGCTCTGCACTGTATACTGCGGGGCTCTGCGCTGTATACTACGCGGCTCAGCGCTGTATACTGCGCGGCTCTGCGCTGCATACTGCGTGGCTCTACGCTGCGTACTGCGCGGCTCTGCGCTGTATACTGGGTGGCTCTGCGCTGTGTACTGCGCGGCTCTGTGCTGTGTACTGTGCGGCTCTGCACTGTGTACTGCGCGGCTCTGCGCTGTGTACTGCGCGGCTCTGCGCTGTGTACTGCGCGGCTCTGCGCTTTATACTGTGCGGCTCTGCGCTCTGTACTGCGCGGCTCTGCGCTGTGTACTGCGCAGCTCTGCGCTGTATACTGCGCGGCTCTGCGCTGTGTACTGCGCGGCTCTGCGCTGTGTACTGCGCGGCTCTGCGCTGTGTACTGCTCGGCTCTGCGCTGTGTACTGCGCGGCTCTGCGCTGTGTACTGCGCGGCTCTGCGCTGTGTACTGCGCGGCTCTGCGCTGTGTACTGCGCGGCTCTGCGCTGTGTACGGCACGGCTCTGCGCGGTATACTGCGCGGCTCTGCGCTTTATACTGTGCGGCTCTGCGCTCTGTACTGCACGGCTCTGCGCTGTCTACTGCGCGGCTCTGCGCTGTGTACTGCTCGGCTCTGCGCTGTGTACTGCGCGGCTCTCCGCTTTATACTGCGCGGCTCTGCGCTTTATACTGCGCGGCTTTGCGCTGTGTACTGCATGGCTCTGCGCTGTGTACTGCGCGGCTCTGCGCTGTGTACTGCACGGCTCTGCGCTTTATACTGCGCGGCTCTGCGCTTTATACTGCGCGGCTCTGCGCTGTGTACTGCACGGCTCTGCGCTGTGTACTGCGCGGCTCTGCGCTGTGTACTGCACGGCTCTGCGCTTTATACTGCGCGGCTCTGCGCTGTGTACTGCACGGCTCTGCGCTGTGTACTGCGCGGCTCTGCGCTGTGTACTGCGCGGCTCTGCACTGTATACTGCGTGGCTGTGCAATATACTACGTGGACATGCATATTCTAGAATACCCGATGAGTTAGAATCGGGCCACAGTCTAATAATCATAAGACTACGGATAGTGGTTTGGAATTGTGCTGTACTGTCACTTTAAGAGCTGATATTATCTGACAAAACTTGTGACCTGGTGAGCTGATGTAGATTTCATAGGAGTTGGCATAGTAACTGTGTCTGACTGCGCATATCAATGAGGTAATCAGCCAGGTGGCAGTTATTTTTAGAAATTGCCTCAGAAACCAGCCCATTATAAACGTATAGGAAAATTTCTCCATTGAAACGCATTGAAAGACTTTTTTCAAACACAAATTGCACAAAAACTACAAATCCGATCGGCACGAAAAATACTTAGCACACCTCTCAGGAACGCTGGCTTCGAAATGACACCTCACTGGAGTCTGTGAGTTTAGCGGTTCGGGCCGCATTACGTGCGGACTGAATAATAAGAATAAGAAGAAGTTTACCACGGTGGAATAACAGTATAGTGCTTTGTTCCAAAGCACTATAATAAGAAGAAGAAGTTTACCACGATGGAATAACAGTATAGTGCTTTGTTCCAAAGCACTATAATAATATGTGAAAACACCATGTACAACAGCAAGGAAGGCTGGAAGCAGTTTTGAAGTCAAAGGGGTAGAGGGATAAGGTAGCCAGACCATGTGACTATATCATCAAGGAAAATAAAAAAGGTTTTTTTACCTTTATTATGTAAAAGAGTAGAGGATAGAGATCCTTGGAGATTCGAAATATACACTGTGAAAAGACGGTGAATATACATGAGGAAAAAAGGTACATAGAGGACATGGAAATTGTGAAGGAATGTCATATAGTGTACCTTTAAGCGTTTTTCTGCTGTGGATTTTTTTAGCCGTAATGGAATGCCCTGACCTGGTGTCTGTAAGTGAGTAAGGGCATGGGTGAATATGGAGTACACATATGTAGTATATATGCGCTATATATGCGGCCAAGTCCGGACCTAGTAAGAGCGCTAAAGTACCTGTAATTGCTGGTCTGTAAGCGGCGCTCCCGCTCCCTGCTGCTGGAGTGTAGCATGACTGGCGATAGTGAGGCTTAAATGAGCGCTCGTGCAAACCGGAAGTTTGATGCATACAGACTGTGCCATGCTACCTGCCACCATCGCACTCTAACAAGCATCTCTATTCTTCCGACAGGTATGTTCATCCACCCAGCTCTCCTGCTCTCCTGCTGTCTGTCTATGAAGTGCACAAATTACATCACCCAGCTTTGCACACAGACTTTCTTCTGCTCCTAGCATTCTCATGGTATGCATTTCAGCTAACCCCAACTTACCCTGTGTTATTTATGACCTTGTTTACTCAGGCTTGATTGTATGCATCTGGTCCACCCTTAATTCTCTGACCAAGATGAGCAGAGACCACTCCTCTCTGCTTCACACCTGAATGCACTTAGTTGTACATATATTGCATAGCAGAAGTCTGCATGACTTTAGTCTGCAGTGTGATTTCTAGAAGTGTGTTCTAAAAGTGTGAGGATAACAGTAGGATTAAAACCTGACAGATGCATACTGTTGTGAATTCCGCTCTTGGGCTCCCTCCGGTGGCTGTAAGTGGCACTTTTGTGAGTTCTGCTCTTGGGCTCCCTCCAGTGGTTTTGAGTGGTATGGCTGCTTCTTGGATTTAGCATCAGCAGCTGCTTCCACTGATCGTCTTTCTGGCTCGGCTATTTTAGTCTGGCCTTATCCCTCAATCAATGCCAGTTGTCAATTGTTCCTGCTTGGAGTCACGGCTCTTTTGGATTTTCCTGACACTCTGACCAGTTCAGCAAAGATAAGTCCTTGCTTGTCATTTTGCAGTTCACTTCTTGTGGACTTTATTGTTCAGCATATTCTATGTTTTTCTCATTTGTCCAGCTTATCAGTATGGATCTATTCAGCTAAGCTGGAAGCTCTGGGCAGCAGATTTTGCCCTCCACACCTTTAGTCAGGTGTGGAGATTTTTGCATTCTCTGCGGTGGACTTTTTCTAGTTTTTATTACTGACCGCACAGTGTTCTATCCTGTACTATCTATCTAGCTAGAAGTGGCCTCCTTGCTACATCTTGTTTCATTCTACGTATGTCATTTCCCTCTCCACTCACAGTCATTATTTGTGGGGGGCTGTCCTATACTTTGGGGATTTTCTCTGAGGCAAGATAGCTTTCCTGTTTCTACCTTTAGGGGTAGTTAGCTCTTAGGCTGTGACAAGGTGTCTAGGGAGAGAATGGAACATCCCACGGCTACTTCTAGTGTTGTGTTAAGATCAGGAACTGCGGTCAGTATAGTGACCACCTGCTCAGAGCTAGTCGCATGTTGCTCCTAAATCACCGGTCCATAACAGTACAACTGGCCAAAAATGAGTTGAATGCATCTCAAAAGAAGGAAAAGAAAAAGAGTTCTGGGCCATTTTTTTTTTCTTTAGTCTGTTTTGTCTTTTTCCTTCCTCTTAATCTCTGGGTGGTTCAGAATTTGGGCACGGACATGGATGTTCAGGGTTTGTTTTCTCGTGTGGATCAGCTTGCTGCAAGAGTACAGAGTATCCAAGATTATGTTGTTCAGACTCCGGCTTTAGAGCCTAGAATTCCTACTCCAGATTTGTTTTATGGGGATAGATCCAAGTTTTTGAACTTTAAAAATAACTGCAAATTGTTTTTTGCTCTGAAACCCCGTTCCTCTGGAGATCCCATTCAGCAAGTTAAAATAGTTATTTCTCTGCTGCGTGGTGACCCTCAGGACTGGGCTTTCTCCCTTGAGTCAGGGGATCCGGCATTGCTTAATGTAGATGCATTTTTTCAATCGCTCGGATTATTGTATGACGAACCTAACTCTGTGGATCATGCGGAAAAAACCTTGTTGGCCCTGTGTCAGGGTCAGGAAGCGGCAGAATTATACTGCCAGAAATTTAGAAAATGGTCTGTGCTCACTAAATGGAATGAGGACGCTCTGGCAGCAATTTTCAGAAAGGGTCTTTCTGAAGCCCTTAAAGATGTTATGGTGGGGTTCCCCACGCCTGTTGGTTTGAGCGAATCTATGTCTCTAACCATTCAGATTGATCAGCGCCTGCGCGAGCGCAAAGTGGTGCACCATATGGCAGCGTCCTCTGAACAGAGTCCTGAGCCTATGCAATGTGATAGGATTTTGACTAGAGCAGAACAGCGGGGATACAGACGTCAGAATGGGCTGTGTTTTTACTGTGGTGATTCTGCTCATGCTATTTCTGATTGCCCTAAGCGTATTAAGAGGGTCGCTAGATCTGTTACCATCAGTACCTAAATTTCTCCTGTCTATGACCCTGATTTGCTCATTGTCATCCTTTTCTGTCATGGCATTTGTGGATTCAGGCGCTGCCCCGAACTTAATGGACTTAGAATTCGCCAGGCGCTGTGGTTTTTCTTTGCAGCCTTTGCAGAGCCCTATTCCTTTGAGGGGTATTGATGCTACACCGTTGGCCAAGAATAAACCTCAGTATTGGACTCAGCTGACTATGTGCATGGCTCCAGCACATCAGGAAGATTGCCGTTTTCTGGTGTTGCATAATTTACATGATGTTGTTGTACTGGGTTTTCCATGGTTACAAGTACACAATCCAGTGCTGGATTGGAATTCTATGTCTGTGACTAGTTGGGGTTGTCAAGGGGTACATAGTGACGTTCCTTTGATGTCAATTTCCTCTTCCCCCTCTTCTGATGTTCCTGAATTTTGGTCAGATTTCCAGGATGTATTTGATGAGCCCAAGTCCAGTTCCCTTCCTCCACATAGGGACTGTGATTGTGCTATTGACTTGATTCCTGGCTGTAAGTTCCCTAAGGGCCGACTTTTCAATCTGTCTGTGCCAGAGCATGACGCCATGCGGAGCTATGTTAAGGAGTCTTTGGAGAAGGGGCATATTCGGCCGTCTTCGTCACCATTGGGAGCGGGATTCTTTTTTGTTGCCAAGAAGGATGGCTCCTTGAGACCCTGTATTGATTATCGCCTTCTCAATAAGATCATGGTCAAATTCCAATACCCTTTACCTTTGCTTTCTGATTTGTTTGCTCGGATTAAGGGGGCTAGTTGGTTTACCAAGATTGACCTTCGAGGGGCATATAATCTTGTTCGTATTAAACAGGGTGACGAATGGAAAACTGCATTTAATACGCCCGAAGGCCATTTTGAATACCTTGTGATGCCTTTCGGGCTTTCTAATGCTCCTTCTGTATTTCAGTCCTTTATGCATGATATTTTCCGCAATTATCTTGATAAATTCTTGATTGTGTATTTGGATGATATTTTGATTTTTTCCGATGATTGGGAGTCTCATGTGAAGCAGGTCAGGATGGTATTCCAGATCCTTCGTGATAATGCCTTATTTGTGAAGGGGTCTAAGTGCCTATTTGGAGTTCAGAAGGTCTCTTTTTTGGGGTTTATTTTTTCTCCTTCGTCTATAGAAATGGATCCTGTTAAGGTCCAAGCCATTCATGACTGGATTCAACCCACATCTGTGAAGAGCCTTCAGAAATTTTTGGGCTTTGCTAATTTTTATCGCCGTTTCATTGCCAACTTTTCCAGTGTGGTTAAGCCCTTGACCGATTTGACGAAGAAAGGCGCTGATGTGACGAATTGGTCCTCTGCGGCTGTTGAGGCCTTTCAGGAGCTTAAACGCCGATTTACTTCTGCTCCTGTGTTGCGTCAGCCAGATGTTTCTCTTCCTTTTCAGGTTGAGGTTGACGCTTCTGAGATTGGGGCAGGGGCCGTTTTGTCACAGAGGAATTCTGATGGTTCCTCGATGAAACCGTGTGCCTTCTTTTCCCGAAAGTTTTCGCCTGCGGAACGCAATTATGATGTCGGCAATCGGGAGTTGTTGGCTATGAAGTGGGCATTTGAGGAGTGGCGACATTGGCTTGAGGGAGCCAAACACCGCATAGTGGTCTTGACCGATCATAAGAATCTGATTTACCTCGAGTCGGCCAAGCGGCTGAACCCTAGACAGGCTAGATGGTCCCTGTTTTTCTCCCGTTTCGATTTTGTGGTCTCATATCTTCCGGGATCTAAGAATGTTAAGGTGGATGCCCTCTCTAGGAGTTTTTTGCCTGATTCTCCTGGAGTTCTTGAGCCGGTTGGCATTCTTAGGGAAGGGATGATTCTTTCTGCCATCTCCCCTGATTTACGGCGGGTGCTTCAGGAATTTCAGGCTGATAAACCTGACCGCTGTCCTATGGGGAAGCTGTTTGTTCCTGATAGATGGACAAGTAAGGTAATTTCTGAGGTCCATTGTTCAGTGTTGGCCGGTCATCCTGGGATTTTTGGTACCAGAGATTTGGTTGCTAGGTCCTTTTGGTGGCCTTCCTTGTCGCGGGATGTGCGTTCTTTTGTGCAGTCCTGTGGGACTTGTGCCCGGGCTAAGCCTTGCTGTTCCCGCGCTAGTGGGTTGTGTTATGGTTCTCAATGGCAAGAGAACATAGCCCAGCAAACATACGTACTAGCTCTTGGAAGGATGGAAACTAAACTGACCATGAACTAAACCTGCCGCACAACTAACAGTAGCCGGGTAGCGTTGCCTGCGTTTTATCCCTAGACGCCCAGCGCCGGCCGGAGGACTAACTAATCCTGGCAGAGGAAAATATAGTCCTGGCTCACCTCTAGAGAAATTTCCCCGATAGGCAGACAGAGGCCCCCACATATATTGGCGGTGATTTTAGATGAAATGACAAACGTAGTATGAAAATAGGTTTAGCAAAATTGAGGTCCGCTTACTAGATAGCAGGAAGACAGAAAGGGCACTTTCATGGTCAGCTGAAAACCCTATCAAAATACCATCCTGAAATTACTTTAAGACTCTAGTATTAACTCATAACATCAGAGTGGCAATTTCAGATCACAAGAGATTTCCAGACACAGAAACGAAACTACAGCTGTGAACTGGAACAAAATGCAAAAACAAACGAGGACTAAAGTCCAACTTAACTGGGAGTTGTCTAGCAGCAGGAACATGCACAGAAAGGCTTCTGATTACAATGTTGACCGGCATGGAAGTGACAGAGGAGCAAGGTTAAATAGCGACTCCCACATCCTGATGGAAACAGGTGAACAGAGGGGATGATGCACACCAGTTCAATTCCACCAGTGGCCACCGGGGGAGCCCAAAATCCAATTTCACAACAGTACCCCCCCCTCAAGGAGGGGGCACCGAACCCTCACCAGAACCACCAGGGCGATCAGGATGAGCCCTATGAAAGGCACGGACCAGATCGGAGGCATGAACATCAGAGGCAGTCACCCAAGAATTATCCTCCTGACCGTATCCCTTCCATTTGACCAGATACTGGAGTTTCCGTCTGGAAACACGGGAGTCCAAGATTTTTTCCACAACATACTCCAACTCGCCCTCAACCAACACCGGAGCAGGAGGCTCAACGGAAGGCACAACCGGTACCTCATACCTGCGCAACAATGACCGATGAAAAACATTATGAATAGAAAAAGATGCAGGGAGGTCCAAACGGAAGGACACAGGGTTAAGAATCTCCAATATCTTGTACGGGCCGATGAACCGAGGCTTAAACTTAGGAGAAGAAACCCTCATAGGGACAAAACGAGAAGACAACCACACCAAGTCCCCAACACAAAGCCGAGGACCAACCCGACGCCGGCGGTTGGCAAAAAGCTGAGTCTTCTCCTGGGACAACTTCAAATTGTCCACTACCTGCCCCCAAATCTGATGCAACCTCTCCACCACAGCATCCACTGCAGGACAATCCGAAGATTCCACCTGACCAGAAGAAAATCGAGGATGAAACCCCGAATTACAGAAAAAAGGAGACACCAAGGTGGCAGAGCTGGCCCGATTATTGAGGGCAAACTCCGCTAAAGGCAAAAAAGCAACCCAATCATCCTGATCTGCAGACACAAAACACCTCAAATATGTCTCCAAGGTCTGATTCGTCCGCTCGGTCTGGCCATTAGTCTGAGGATGGAAAGCAGACGAGAAAGACAAATCTATGCCCATCCTAGCACAGAATGCTCGCCAAAATCTAGACACGAATTGGGTTCCTCTGTCAGAAACGATATTCTCCGGAATACCATGCAAACGGACCACATTTTGAAAAAACAGAGGAACCAACTCGGAAGAAGAAGGCAACTTAGGCAGGGGAACCAAATGGACCATCTTAGAGAAACGGTCACACACCACCCAGATGACAGACATCTTCTGAGAAACAGGAAGATCCGAAATAAAATCCATCGAGATGTGCGTCCAGGGCCTCTTCGGGATAGGCAAGGGCAACAACAATCCACTAGCCCGAGAACAACAAGGCTTGGCCCGAGCACAAACGTCACAAGACTGCACAAAGCCTCGCACATCTCGAGACAGGGAAGGCCACCAGAAGGACCTTGCCACCAAATCCCTGGTACCAAAGATTCCAGGATGACCTGTCAACGCAGAAGAATGAACCTCAGAAATGACTTTACTGGTCCAATCATCAGGAACAAACAGTCTACCAGGTGGGCAACGATCAGGTCTATCCGCCTGAAACTCCTGCAAGGCCCGCCGCAGGTCTGGAGAAACGGCAGACAATATCACTCCATCCTTAAGGATACCTGTAGGTTCAGAGTTACCAGGGGAGTCAGGCTCAAAACTCCTAGAAAGGGCATCCGCCTTAACATTCTTAGAACCCGGCAGGTAGGACACCACAAAATTAAACCGAGAGAAAAACAACGACCAGCGCGCCTGTCTAGGATTCAGGCGTCTGGCGGACTCAAGATAAATTAGATTTTTGTGGTCAGTCAATACCACCACCTGATGTCTAGCCCCCTCAAGCCAATGACGCCACTCCTCAAAAGCCCACTTCATGGCCAAAAGCTCCCGATTCCCAACATCATAATTCCGCTCGGCGGGCGAAAATATACGCGAGAAAAAGGCACAAGGTCTCATCACGGAACAATCGGAACTTCTCTGCGACAAAACTGCCCCGGCTCCGATTTCAGAAGCGTCGACCTCAACCTGAAAAGGAAGAGCAACATCAGGCTGACGCAACACAGGGGCGGAAGAAAAGCGGCGCTTAAGCTCCCGAAAGGCCTCCACAGCAGCAGGGGACCAATCAGCAACATCAGCACCCTTCTTAGTCAAATCAGTCAATGGTTTAACAACATCAGAAAAACCAGCAATAAATCGACGATAAAAGTTAGCAAAGCCCAAAAATTTATGAAGACTCTTAAGAGAAGAGGGTTGCGTCCAATCACAAATAGCCTGAACCTTGACAGGATCCATCTCGATGGAAGAGGGGGAAAAAATATATCCCAAAAAGGAAATCTTTTGAACCCCAAAAACGCACTTAGAACCCTTCACACACAAGGAATTAGACCGCAAAACCTGAAAAACCCTCCTGACCTGCTGGACATGAGAGTCCCAGTCATCCGAAAAAATCAAAATATCATCCAGATACACAATCATAAATTTATCCAAATAATCACGGAAAATGTCATGCATAAAGGACTGAAAGACTGAAGGGGCATTTGAAAGACCAAAAGGCATCACCAAATACTCAAAGTGGCCCTCGGGCGTATTAAATGCGGTCTTCCACTCATCCCCCTGCTTAATTCGCACCAAATTATACGCCCCACGGAGATCTATCTTAGAGAACCACTTGGCCCCCTTTATGCGAGCAAACAAATCAGTCAGCAGTGGCAACGGATATTGATATTTAACCGTGATTTTATTCAAAAGCCGATAATCAATACACGGTCTCAAAGAGCCATCTTTCTTAGCCACAAAGAAAAAACCGGCTCCTAAGGGAGATGACGAAGGACGAATATGTCCCTTTTCCAAGGACTCCTTTATATATTCTCGCATAGCAGCATGTTCAGGCACAGACAGATTAAATAAACGACCCTTAGGGTATTTACTACCCGGAATCAAATCTATGGCACAATCGCACTCCCGGTGCGGAGGTAATGAACCAAGCTTAGGTTCTTCAAAAACGTCACGATATTCAGTCAAGAATTCAGGAATCTCAGAGGGAATAGATGATGAAATGGAAACCACAGGTACGTCCCCATGCGTCCCCTTACATCCCCAGCTTAACACAGACATAGCTTTCCAGTCAAGGACTGGGTTATGAGATTGCAGCCATGGCAATCCAAGCACCAACACATCATGTAGGTTATACAGCACAAGAAAGCGAATAATCTCCTGATGATCCGGATTAATCCGCATAGTTACTTGTGTCCAGTATTGTGGTTTATTACTAGCCAATGGGGTGGAGTCAATCCCCTTCAGGGGTATAGGAGTTTCAAGAGGCTCCAAATCATACCCACAGCGTTTGGCAAAGGACCAATCCATAAGACTCAAAGCGGCGCCAGAGTCGACATAGGCATCCGCGGTAATAGATGATAAAGAACAAATCAGGGTCACAGATAGAATAAACTTAGACTGTAAAGTGCCAATTGAAACAGACTTATCAAGCTTCTTAGTACGCTTAGAGCATGCTGATATAACATGAGTTGAATCACCGCAATAGAAGCACAACCCATTTTTTCGTCTTAAATTCTGCCGTTCACTTCTGGACAGAATTCTATCACATTGCATATTCTCTGGCGTCTTCTCAGTAGACACCGCCAAATGGTGCACAGGTTTGCGCTCCCGCAGACGCCTATCGATCTGGATAGCCATTGTCATGGACTCATTCAGACCCGCAGGCACAGGGAACCCCACCATAACATCCTTAATGGCATCAGAGAGACCCTCTCTGAAATTCGCCGCCAGGGCGCACTCATTCCACTGAGTAAGCACAGCCCATTTACGGAATTTCTGGCAGTATATTTCAGCTTCGTCTTGACCCTGAGATAGGGACATCAAGGCCTTTTCCGCCTGAAGCTCTAACTGAGGTTCCTCATAAAGCAACCCCAAGGCCAAAAAAAACGCATCCACATTGAGCAACGCAGGATCCCCTGGAGCCAATGCAAAAGCCCAATCCTGAGGGTCGCCCCGGAGCAAGGATATCACAATCCTGACCTGCTGAGCAGGATCTCCAGCAGAGCGAGATTTCAGGGACAAAAACAACTTGCAATTATTTTTGAAATTTTGAAAGCATGATCTATTCCCCGAGAAAAATTCAGGCAAAGGAATTCTAGGTTCAGATATAGGAACATGAACAACAAAATCTTGTAAATTTTGAACTTTCGTGGTGAGATTATTCAAACCTGCAGCTAAACTCTGAATATCCATTTTAAACAGGTGAACACAGAGCCATTCCAGGATTAGAAGGAGAGAGAGAGAGAGAAAGGCTGCAATATAGGCAGACTTGCAAGAGATTCAATTACAAGCACACTCAGAACTGAAGGGAAGGGAAAAAAAAAAAAAAATCTTCAGCAGACTTCTCTTTTCTCTCCTTTCTCTGTCAATTAATTTAACCCTTTTTGTGGCCGGTCAAACTGTTATGGTTCTCAATGGCAAGAGAACATAGCCCAGCAAACATACGTACTAGCTCTTGGAAGGATGGAAACTAAACTGACCATGAACTAAACCTGCCGCACAACTAACAGTAGCCGGGTAGCGTTGCCTGCGTTTTATCCCTAGACGCCCAGCGCCGGCCGGAGGACTAACTAATCCTGGCAGAGGAAAATATAGTCCTGGCTCACCTCTAGAGAAATTTCCCCGATAGGCAGACAGAGGCCCCCACATATATTGGCGGTGATTTTAGATGAAATGACAAACGTAGTATGAAAATAGGTTTAGCAAAATTGAGGTCCGCTTACTAGATAGCAGGAAGACAGAAAGGGCACTTTCATGGTCAGCTGAAAACCCTATCAAAATACCATCCTGAAATTACTTTAAGACTCTAGTATTAACTCATAACATCAGAGTGGCAATTTCAGATCACAAGAGATTTCCAGACACAGAAACGAAACTACAGCTGTGAACTGGAACAAAATGCAAAAACAAACGAGGACTAAAGTCCAACTTAACTGGGAGTTGTCTAGCAGCAGGAACATGCACAGAAAGGCTTCTGATTACAATGTTGACCGGCATGGAAGTGACAGAGGAGCAAGGTTAAATAGCGACTCCCACATCCTGATGGAAACAGGTGAACAGAGGGGATGATGCACACCAGTTCAATTCCACCAGTGGCCACCGGGGGAGCCCAAAATCCAATTTCACAACAGGGTTGCTTTTGCCTTTGCCGGTCCCTGAGAGGCCCTGGACGCATATTTCCATGGATTTTATTTCGGATCTTCCTGTGTCCCAGAAGATGTCTGTTATCTGGGTGGTTTGTGACCGGTTCTCTAAAATGGTCCATTTGGTACCTTTGCCTAAATTGCCTTCCTCCTCTGATTTGGTTCCATTGTTTTTTCAGCATGTGGTTCATTTGCATGGCATTCCGGAGAATATTGTGTCTGACAGAGGTTCCCAGTTTGTCTCTAGGTTTTGGCGGGCCTTCTGTGCTAGGATGGGCATTAATTTGTCTTTTTCTTCGGCGTTCCATCCTCAGACAAATGGCCAAACTGAGCGAACTAATCAAACCTTGGAAACCTATTTGAGATGCTTTGTGTCTGCTGATCAGGATGATTGGGTGGCTTTCTTGCCGTTGGCTGAGTTTGCCCTTAATAATCAGGCCAGTTCGGCTACTTTGGTTTCGCCTTTCTTTTGTAATTTTGGTTTCCATCCTCGTTTTTCTTCAGGGCAGGTTGAGCCTTCTGATTGTCCTGGTGTGGATTCTGTGATGGACAGGTTACAGCAGATTTGGACTCATGTGGTAGACAATTTGACGTTGTCTCAGGAAAAGGCTCAACGTTTTGCTAACCGCCATTGGTGTGTTGGTCCTCGGCTTCGGGAGGGGGATTTAGTCTGGTTATCTTCTCGTCATGTTCCTATGAAGGTTTCTTCCCCTAAGTTCAAGCCTCAGTTTATTGGTCCTTATAAGATTTCTGAGATTATCAATCCAGTGTCTTTTCGTTTGGCCCTTCCAGCCTCTTTTGCCATCCACAATGTTTTCCATAGATCTTTGTTGCGGAGATATGTGGTACCCGTTGTTCCCTCTGTTGATCCTCCTGCCCCGGCGTTGGTTGAGGGGGAGTTGGAATATGTGGTTGAGAAAATTTTGGATTCTCGTTTTTCGAAGCGGAGGCTTCAGTATCTTGTCAAGTGGAAGGGTTATGGCCAGGAGGATAATTCTTGGGTTGTTGCCTCCAATGTCCATGCCGCCGATTTGGTCTGTGCTTTTCACTTGGCTCGTCCTGATCGGCCTGGGGGCTCTGGTGAGGGTTCGGTGACCCCTCCTCAAGGGGGGGGGGCACTGTTGTGAGTTCTGCTCTTGGGCTCCCTCCAGTGGCTGTAAGTGGCACTTTTGTGAGTTCTGCTCTTGGGCTCCCTCCAGTGGTTTTGAGTGGTATGGCTGCTTCTTGGATTTAGCATCAGCAGCTGCTTCCACTGCTCATCTTTCTGGCTCAGCTATTTTAGTCTGGCCTTATCCCTCAATCAATGCCAGTTGTCAATTGTTCCTGCTTGGAGTCACGGCTCTTTTGGATTTCCCTGACACTCTGACCAGTTCAGCAAAGATAAGTCCTTGCTTGTCCTTTTGCAGTTCACTTGTTGTGGACTTTATTGTGCAGCATATTCTATGTTTTTCTCATTTGTCCAGCTTATCAGTATGAATCTATTCAGCTAAGCTGGAAGCTCTGGGCAGCAGATTTTGCCCTCCACACCTTTAGTCAGGTGTGGAGATTTTTGCATTCTCTGCGGTGGACTTTTTCTAGTTTTTATTACTGACCGCACAGTGTTCTATCCTGTACTATCTATCTAGCTAGAAGTGACCTCCTTGCTACATCTTGTTTCATTCTACGTATGTCATTTCCCTCTCCACTCACAGTCATTATTTGTGGGGGGCTGTCCTATCCTTTGGGGATTTTCTCTGAGGCAAGATAGCTTTCCTGTTTCTACCTTTAGGGGTAGTTAGCTCTTAGGCTGTGACGAGGTGTCTAGGAAGAGACTGGAACATCCCACGGCTACTTCTAGTGTTGTGTTAAGATCAGGAACTGCGGTCAGTATAGTTACCACCTGCTCAGAGCTAGTCACATGTCGCTCCTAAATCACCGGTCCATAACAGCATACAGACTGTGCCATGCTACCTGCCACCATCGCACTCTAACAAGCATCTCTATTCTTCCAACAGGTATGTTCATCCACCCAGCTCTCCTGCTCGCCTGCAGTCTGTCTATAAAGTGCACATATTACATCACCCAGCTTTGCACACAGACTTTCCTCTACTCCTAGCATTCTCATGGTATGCATTTCAACTAACCCCAGCTTACCCTGTGTTATTTCTGACCTTGTTTACTCAGGCTTGATTGTATGCATCTGGTCCACTCTTAATTCTCTGACCAAGATGAACAGAGACCATTCCTCTCTGCTTCACACCTGAATGCACTTAGTTGTACATATATTGCATAGCTGAAGTCTGCATGACTTTAGTCTGCAGTGTGATTTCTAGAAGTGTGTTCTAAAAGTGTGAAGATAACAGTAGAATTAAAACCTGAAATATTCATACAGACTGTGCCATGCTACCTGCCACCATCACACTCTAACAAGCATCTCTATTCTTCTGACAGGTATGTTCACCCACCCAGCTCTCCTGCTCTCCTGCTGTCTGTCTATGAAGTGCACATATTACATCACCCAGCTTTGCACACAGACTTTCCTCTGCTCCTAGCATTCTCATGATATGCATTTCAGCTAACCCCAGCTTACCCTGTGTTATTTATGACCTTGTTTACTCAGGCTTGATTGTATGCATCTGGTCCACCCTTAATTCTCTGACCAAGATGAGCAGAGACCACTCCTCTCTGCTTCACACCTGAATGCACTTAGTTGTACATACACTCACCGGCCACTTTATTAGGTACACCATGCTAGTAACGGGTTGGACCCCCTTTTGCTTTCAGAACTGCCTCAATTCTTCGTGGCATAGATTCAACAAGGTGCTGGAAGCATTCCTCAGAGATTTTGGTCCATATTGACATGATGGCATCACACAGTTGCCGCAGATTTGTCGGCTGCACATCCCAAAGATGCTCCATACAAGGCAGGATGGATCCATGCTTTCATGTTGTTTACGCCAAATTCTGACCCTACCATCCGAATGTCGCAGCAGAAATCGAGACTCATCAGACCAAGCAACGTTTTTCCAATCTTCTACTGTCCAATTTCGATGAGCTTGTACAAATTGTAGCCTCAGTTTCCTGTTCTTAGCTGAAAGGAGTGGTACCCGGTGTGGTCTTCTGCTGCTGTAGCCCATCTGCCTCAAAGTTCGACGCACTGTGCGTTCAGAGATGCTCTTAGGCCTACCTTGGTTGTAACGGGTGGCGATTTGAGTCACTGTTGCCTTTCTATCAGCTCGAACCAGTCTGCCCATTCTCCTCTGACCTCTGGCATCAACAAGGCATTTCCGCCCACAGAACTGCCGCTCACTGGATTTTTTTTCTTTTTCGGACCATTCTCTGTAAACCCTAGAGATGGTTGTGCGTGAAAATCCCAGTAGATCAGTTTCTGAAATACTGAGACCAGCCCTTCTGGCACCAACAACCATGCCACGTTCAAAGGCACTCAAATCACCTTTCTTCCCCATACTGATGCTCGGTTTGAACTGCAGGAGATTGTCTTGACCATGTCTACATGCCTAAATGCACTGAGCTGCCGCCATGTGATTGGCTGATTAGAAATTAAGTGTTAACAAGAAGTTGGACAGGTGTACCTAATAAAGTGGCCGGTGAGTGTATATTGCATAGCTGAACTCTGCATGACTTTAGTCTGCAGTGTGATTTCTAGAAGTGTGTTCTAAAAGTGTGAAGATAACAGTAGAATTAAAACCTGAAAGATGCATACAGACTGTGCCATGCTACCTGCCACCATTGCCCTCTAACAAGCATCTCTATTCTTCCGACAGGTATGTTCATCCACCCAGCTCTCCTGCTCTCCTGCTGTCTGTCTATGAAGTGCACATATTACATCACCCAGCTTTGCACACAGACTTTCCTCTGCTCCTAGCATTCTCATGGTATGCATTTCAGCTAACCCCAGCTTACCCTGTGTTATTTATGACCTTCTTTACTCAGGCTTGATTGTATGCATCTGGTCCACCCTTAATTCTCTGACCAAGATGAGCAGAGACCACTCCTCTCTGCTTCACACCTGAATGCACTTAGTTGTACATATATTGCATAGCTGAAGTCTGCATGACTTTAGTCTGCAGTGTGATTTCTAGAAGTGTGTTCTAAAAGTGTGAAGATAACAGTAGAATTAAAACCTGAAAGATGCATACAGACTGTGCCATGCTACCTGCCACCATCGCACTCTAACAAGCATCTCTATTCTTCTAACAGGTATGTTCATCCACCAGCTCTCCTGCTCTCCTGCTGTCTGTCTATGAAGTGCACATATAACATCACCCAGCTTTGCACACAGACTTTCCTCTGCTCCTAGCATTCTCATGGCATGCATTTCAGCTAACCCCAGCTTACCCTGTGTTATTTATGACTTGTTTACTCAGGCTTGATTGTATGCATCTGGTCCACCCTTAATTCTCTGACCAAGATGAGCAGAGAACACTCCTCTCTGCTTCACAACTGAATGCACTTAGTTGTACATATATTGCATAGCTGAAGTCTGCATGACTTTAGTCTGCAGTGTGATTTCTAGAAGTGGGTTCTAAAAGTGTGAAGATAACAGTAGAATTAAAACCTGAAAGATGCATACAGACTGTGCCATGCTACCTGCAACCATCGCACTCTAACAAGCATTCTTCTGACAGGTATGTTCATCCACCCAGCTATCCTGCTCTCCTGCTGTCTGTCTATGAAGTGCACATATTACATCACCCAGCTTTGCACACAGACTTTCCTCTGCTCCTAGCATTCTCATGGTATGCATTTCAGCTAACCCCAGCTTACCCTGTGTTATTTATGACCTTGTTTACTCAGGCTTGATTGTATGGATCTGGTCCACCCTTAATTCTCTGACCAAGATGAGCAGAGACCTCTCCTCTCTGCTTCACACCTGAATGCACTTAGTTGTACATCTATTGCATAGCTGAAGTCTGCATGACTTTAGTCTGCAGTGTGATTTCTAGAAGTGTGTTCTAAAAGTGTGAAGATAACAGTAGAAATAAAACCTGAAAGATGCATACAGACTGTGCCATGCTACCTGCCACCATCGCACTCTAACAAGCATCTCTATTCTTCTGACAGGTATGTTCATCCACCCTGCTCTCCTGCTGTCTGTCTATGAAGTGCACATATTACATCACCAAGCTTTGCACACAGACTTTCCTCTGCTCCTAGCATTCTCATGGTATGCATTTCAGCTAACCCCAGCTTACCCTGTGTTATTTATGACTTGTTTACTCAGGCTTGGTTGTATGCATCTGGTCCACCCTTAATTCTCTGGCCAAGATGAGCAGAGACCACTCCTCTGTGCTTCACACCTGAATGCACTTAGTTGTACATATATTGCATAGCTGAAGTCTGCATGACTTTAGTCTGCAGTGTGATTTCTAGAAGTGTGTTCTAAAAGTGTGAAGATAACAGTAGAAATAAAACCTGAAAGATGCATACAGACTGTGCTATGCTACCTGCCACCATCGCACTCTAACAAGCATCTCTATTCTTTTGACAGGTATGTTCATCCACCCAGCTCTCCTGCTCTACTGCTGTCTGTCTATGAAGTGCACATATTACATCACCCAGCTTTGCACAGAGACTTTCCTCTGCTCCTAGCATTCTCATGGTATGCATTTCAGCTAACCCCAGCTTACCCTGTGTTATTTATGACCTTGTTTACTCAGGCTTGATTGTATGCATCTGGTCCACCCTTAATTCTCTGACCAAGAAGAGCAGAGACCACTCCTCTCTGCTTCACACCTGAATGTACTTAGTGGTACATATATTGCATAGCTGAAGTCTGCATGACTTTAGTCTGCAGTGTGATTTCTAGAAGTGTGTTCTAAAAGTGTGAAGATAACAGTAGAATTAAAACCTGAAATATTCATACAGACTGTGCCATGCTACCTGCCACCATCACACTCTAACAAGCATCTCTATTCTTCCGACAGGCATGTTCATCCACCCAGCTCTCCTGCACTCCTGCTGTCTGTCTATAAAGTGGACATATTACATCACCCAGCTTTGCACACAGACTTTCCTCTGCTCCTAGCATTCTCATGGTATGCATTTCAGCTAACCCCAGCTTACCCTGTGTTATTTATGAACTTGTTTACTCAGGCTTGATTGTATGCATCTGGTCCACCCTTAATTCTCTGACCAAGATGAGCAGAGACCACTCCTCTCTGCGTCATACCTGAATGCACTTAGTTGTACATATAGTGCATAGCTGAAGTCTGCTGTTATGATCCGGTGACCCTGGAGCCGCATGAGACTATCTCTGGAGTAGGTGGTACCTGTACTGACCACAATCCTAATACTGACACCGCAACTAGAAGTAGCCGTGGGATGTACCTAACCAGGCGTAGACACCTCGACACAGCCGGAGGACTAAATACTTCTAGCTAAAATAGAAAAGAATAGGACAGAGTTCTAAGCGGTCAATATAAAAACACTAGAAAAATCCACAGCAGAATATACTATATACTACATCTAACTAAAGACATAGGATGTATATCTGCATCTCCAGAGAAACCAGCATGACAGAAAAATACAAACAAGTCTAAGCTGGACAAAAACACAATAGATTGCACTGCACATAAAAGCACACTGCATGCGTGCTACAGAGAACCAAAACCAGACACTTATCTTAGCTGAAATGACAGCAGGGCAAGTGGAGCCAGACAGAGATGCAATCCCTCCAAGATACAATGGACAACTGGCAGGGATTGATGGATCCTACAAACCTAAATACCTAATAGATACCTGATAGACCCCTTGAAGAGGGGTCACCGAACCCTCACCAGAGCCCCCAGGCCGATCAGGACGAGCCAGATGAAAGGCCCAAACCAAATCAGCAGCATGGACATCAGAGGCAAAAACCCAAGAATTATCCTCCTGGCCCTAACCCTTCCATTTGACAAGGTACTGAAGCTTCCGTCTCGAAAAACGAGAATCCAAAATCTTCTCAACCACATACTCCAACTCCCCATCAACCAACACAGGAGCCGGAGGATCAACAGAGGGAAGAACGGGCACCACATATTTCCGCAATAAAGATCTATGGAAAACATTATGGATAGCAAAAGATGCCGGAAGGGCCAAACGAAAAGACACCGGATTGATAATCTCAGAAATCCTATAAGGACCAATAAACCGAGGCTTAAACTTAGGGGAAGAAACCTTCATAGGAACATGACGGGAAGACAACCAGACCAAATCCCCAACCCGAAGCCGGGAACCAACACACCGACGACGATTAGCAAAACGTTGCGCCTCCTCCTGAGACAACACCAAATTGTCCACCACATGAGCCCAAATTTGCTGCAACCTGTCAACCACAGAATCCACACCAGGACAATCAGAAGGCTCAACCTGCCCTGAAGAAAAACGAGGATGAAAACCAAAATTACAAAAGAAGGGCGAAACCAAGGTAGCCGAACTAGCCCGATTATTAAGGGCAAACTCGGCCAATGGCAAGAAAGCCACCCAATCATCCTGATCTGCAGACACGAAGCATCTCAAATAAGTTTCCAAATCCTGATTAGTTCGCTCGGTTTGGCCATTTGTCTGAGGATGAAATGCGGAAGAAAAAGACAAATCAATGCCCAGCCTAGCACAAAAGGCTCGCCAAAACCTAGAAACAAACTGGGAACCTCTGTCGGACACAATATTCTCCGGAATACCTTGCAAACGAACCACATGCTGAAAAAACAATGGAACCAAATCAGAAGAGGAAGGCAACTTAGGCAAAGGCACCAAATGAACCATCTTAGATAACCGGTCACAAACCACCCAGATAACTGACATCCTCTGGGAAACCGGAAGGTCTGAAATAAAATCCATAAAAATATGCGTCCAAGGCCTCTCAGGGACCGGCAAAGGCAAAAGCAACCCACTAGCGCGGGAACAACAAGGCTTAGCCCGCGCACAAGTCCCACAGGACTGCACAAAAGAACGCACATCCCGTGACAAAGAAGGCCACCAAAAAGACCTACCAACCAAATCTCTGTTACCAAAAATACCAGGATGACCAGCCAACACAGAACAATGAACGTCCGAAATCACCCTACTAGTCCATTTATCAGGAACGAACAGTTTCCCCACTGGACAGCGGTCAGGTTTGTCAGCCTGAAATTCCTGAAGAACCCGTTGCAGATCACGGGAGATGGCAGAAAGGACCACCCCTTCCTTTAGAATGCCGACCGGTTCAAGGACCTCCGGAGAATCAGGCAAAAAGCTCCTAGAGAGGGTATCAGCCTTAATATTCTTAGAACCCGGAAGATACGAGACCACGAAATCAAAACGGGAGAAAAACAAAGACCATCGAGCCTGTCTAGGATTCAGCCGCTTGGCAGACTCGAGGTAAATCAGATTTTTATGATCGGTCAAGACCACAATACGATGCTTGGCTCCCTCAAGCCAATGTCACCATTCCTCGAACGCCCACTTCATAGCCAACAATTCCCGATTGCCGACATCATAATTACGTTCAGCAGGCGAAAACTTTCGGGAAAAGAAGGCACATGGTTTCATCAAGGAACCATCAGAATTCCTCTGAGATAAAACGGCCCCTGTTATGACCCCAATGGCAGAGGGTCTCAAAAATACATACCAAGTCTGCAAACACAAAAAAACAGCTCATAGGGCAGTGGTAACTGGGCTGACCATATATCTAATCCTAGCACCACAAATAGCAGCAGCCGGGGAACGTGCCTACGTTGGTTCTAGACGTCTCGCGCCAGCCGGAGAACTAACTAACCCTAGAAGGGAAAAGATAGACCTTTCTTGCCTCCAGAGAAAAGACCCCAAAAGTTGGATACAAGCCCCCAACAAATAATAACGGTGAGGTAAGGAGAAAAGACAAACGTAAGAATGAACTAGATATTTAGCAAAGAGAGGCCCACTGACTAATAGCAGAATATAGTAAGATGACTTATACGGTCAGCAAAAACCCTATCAAAATTTCCACGCTGGATATTCAAGAACCCCCGAACCGTCTAACGGCCCGCGGGGAGAACACCAGCCCCCTAGAGCTTCCAGCAGAATCAGGAATCACATTTAGTACAAGCTGGACAAAAAATAATAGCAATGCAAATAACCAAAAAACAAGGAAGCAGGACTTAGCTTAATTTTGCAAGATCCAGGACCAGCAGACAGGAGCAAACAGAAAGGAACTGATTACAACGATGCCAGGCACTGGACTGAAAATCCAGGAAGTTTATATAGCAACACCCCTGGACTAACGACCCAGGTGGGTGCCAAACTGAGGAAAGACAATCCCAGAGTCATATCACTAGTGACCACAAGAGGGAGCCAAAAAAGTCTAATTCACAACAGTACCCCCCCTTTAAGGAGGGGTCACCGAACCCTCACCAAGACCACCAGGGCGATCAGGATGAGCAGCGTGAAAGGCACGAACTAAATCGGCCGCATGCACATCAGAGGCAACCACCCAGGAATTATCCTCCTGACCATAGCCCTTCCACTTGACCAGATACTGAAGCCTCCGCCTGGAGAGACGAGAATCCAAGATCTTCTCCACCACGTACTCCAACTCGCCCTCAACCAACACCGGAGCAGGAGGCTCAAAAGAAGGAACCACAGGTACAACGTACCGCCTCAACAAAGATCTATGGAACACGTTGTGAATGGCAAACGACACCGGACGATCCAAGCGAAAGGACACAGGATTAAGGATTTCCAATATCTTGTAAGGACCGATGAAGCGAGGCTTAAATTTAGGAGAGGAGACCTTCATAGGAACAAATCGAGAAGACAGCCATACCAAATCCCCAACAAGAAGTCGGGGACCCACACCGCGGCGGCGGTTGGCAAAACGCTGAGCCTTCTCCTGTGACAACTTTAAGTTGTCCACCACATGATTCCAGATCTGCTGCAACCTATCCACCACGGAATGTACCCCAGGACAGTCAGAAGGCTCCACATGTCCCGAGGAAAAACGAGGATGGAAACCAGAGTTGCAAAAAAAAGGCGAAACCAAGGTAGCGGAACTAGCCCGATTATTAAGGGCAAACTCAGCCAACGGCAAGAAGGTCACCCAATCATCCTGATCTGCAGAAACAAAACACCTCAAATAAGCCTCCAGAGTCTGATTAGTTCGCTCCGTTTGTCCATTAGTTTGAGGATGAAAGGCAGACGAAAACGACAAATCAATGCCCATCTTAGCACAAAAGGATCGCCAGAACCTGGAAACAAACTGGGATCCTCTGTCAGACACGATATTCTCAGGAATGCCGTGCAAACGAACCACATTCTGAAAGAACAAGGGAACCAGATCGGAAGAGGAAGGCAGTTTAGGCAAAGATACCAAATGGACCATCTTGGAAAAGCGATCACATACCACCCAGATGACAGACATACCTTGAGACACCGGAAGATCTGAAATGAAATCCATGGAAATGTGTGTCCAAGGCCTCTTCGGGACAGGCAAGGGCAAGAGCAAGCCGCTGGCACGAGAACAGCAAGGCTTAGCCCGAGCACAAGTCCCACAGGACTGCACAAATGACCGCACATCCCGTGACAAGGAAGGCCACCAAAAGGACCTAGCCACCAGATCTCTGGTGCCAAAAATTCCCGGATGCCCTGCCAACACCGAGGAATGAACCTCGGAAATGACTCTGCTGGTCCACTTATCAGGAACAAACAGTCTGTCAGGTGGACAAGAGTCAGGTCTACCAGCCTGAAATCTCTGCAACACACGTCGCAAATCCGGAGAAATGGCTGACAAAATTACTCCCTCTTTAAGAATACCAACTGGTTCTGCGACTCCAGGAGAGTCAGGCACAAAGCTCCTTGAAAGAGCATCAGCCTTCACATTCTTTGAACCTGGTAAATACGAGACCACAAAGTCAAAACGGGAGAAAAACAATGACCAACGGGCCTGTCTAGGATTCATGCGTTTAGCAGACTCGAGATACATCAGATTCTTGTGATCAGTCAAAACCACCACACGATGCTTAGCACCCTCGAGCCAATGACGCCACTCCTCAAATGCCCACTTCATGGCCAGCAACTCCCGATTGCCAACATCATAATTCCGCTCAGCAGGCGAAAACTCCTAGAGAAGAAAGCACATGGTCTCATTACAGAGCAACCAGGGCCTCTCTGCGACAAAACAGCCCCTGCCCCAATCTCAGAAGCATCCACTTCAACCTGAAAGGGAAGTGAGACATCAGGCTGGCACAAAACAGGCGCTGAAGTAAACCGGCGCTTCAACTCTTGAAAAGCTTCCACGGCTGCAGGAGCCCAGTTAGCAACATCAGAACCTTTCTTGGTCATATCCGTCAAAGGTTTAACAACGCTAGAAAAATTAGCGATAAAACGATGGTAGAAGTTAGCAAAACCCAAGAACTTCTGAAGACTCTTAACTGACGTGGGTTGAGTCCAATCATGAATAGCTCGGACCTTGACTGGGTCCATCTCCACTGCAGAAGGGGAAAAAATAAAACCCAAAAAGGGAACCTTCTGTACTCCAAAGAGACACTTTGAGCCCTTAACAAACAAAGCATTCTCACGCAAAACCTGAAACACCATCCTGACCTGCTCTACATGCGAGTCCAAATCATCAGAAAAAAACAGAATATCATCCAGATAAACAATCATAAATTTATCCAGATACTTCCGGAAAATATCATGCATAAAGGACTGAAACACTGAAGGAGCATTAGAGAGCCCGAAAGGCATCACCAAGTACTCAAAATGACCTTCGGGCGTATTAAATGCAGTTTTCCATTCATCTCCTTGCTTAATGCGCACAAGGTTGTACGCACCACGAAGATCTATCTTGGTGAACCACTTGGCACCTTTAATCCGGGCAAACAAGTCCGACAACAGAGGCAAAGGATACTGAAATTTAACAGTGATTTTATTCAGAAGCCGATAGTCAATACAAGGTCTCAAAGATCCGTCCTTCTTGGCCACAAAAAAGAATCCCGCACCAAGAGGGGAAGAGGATGGACGGATATGCCCCTTCTCCAGAGATTCCTTGATATACGAACGCATTGCGGTATGCTCAGGTACAGACAGATTAAATAATCTTCCCTTAGGAAATTTACTACCTGGAATCAAATCTATAGCGCAGTCACAGTCCCTATGAGGAGGAAGAGCACTGGAGCTGGACTCGCTGAATACATCCTGGTAATCAGACAAATACTCAGGAACTTCCGAAGGAGTAGAGGAAGCAATAGACACCGGCGGGGAGTCACCATGAATTCCCTGACAGCCCCAACTTGACACAGACATTGCCTTCCAATCCAAGACTGGATTATGGGTCTGTAACCATGGCAGACCCAAAACGACCAAATCATGCATTATATGCAGAACAAGAAAACGAATCACCTCCCGATGTTCAGGAGTCATGCACATGGTTACCTGTGTCCAAAACTGCGGTTTATTTTCCGCCAATGGCGTAGCATCAATACCTCTAAGAGGGATAGGATTTACCAATGGCTCAAGAACAAAACCACAGCGCTTGGCAAACGACAGATCCATAAGACTCAGGGCAGCACCTGAATCCACAAACGCCATAACAGGGTAGGAGGACAATGAGCAAATTAAAGTCACAGACAAAATAAATTTAGGTTGCAAATTACCAATGGCAACAGGACTAACAACCCTAGTTAGGCGTTTAGAGCATGCTGATATAACATGTGTAGAATCACCACAGTAAAAACACAACCCATTCTGACGTCTATGATTTTTCCGTTCATTTCTAGTCTGAATTCTACCACATTGCATTAAATCAGGTGTTTGTTCAGACAACACCACCAGAGGATTCGCGGCTTTGCGCTCCCGCAAACGCCGGTCAATTTGAATAGCCAGCGCCATGGAATCATTCAGACCTGTAGGAATGGAGAAACCCACCATCACATTCTTAATGGCTTCAGAAAGGCCATTTCTGAAATTTGCGGCCAGAGCACACTCATTCCACTGAGTAAGCACGGACCATTTCCGAAATTTTTGGCAATACACTTCAGCTTCATCCTGCCCCTGAGAAATAGCCAACAAGGCTTTTTCTGCCTGAATTTCAAGATTGGGTTCCTCGTAAAGCAATCCGAGCGCCAGAAAAAACGCATCAACATTTGCCAATGCCGGATCTCCTGGCGCTAGCGAGAAGGCCCAATCCTGAGGGTCGCAACGTAAGAAAGAGATAACTGTCATGATTCCCAATGGCTGGGAAATAGGCAAAAACAGGACTAGCTCTAGGATGATGGAATCTAAGCTGACCGCGATGCTGAACCTCACACACAACTAACAGTGGCCGGGGAACGTACCTGCGTTTTATCCCTAGACGTCTCGCACCAGCCGGAGATCTAGCTACCCCTAATAGAGGAAACACAGACCTGGCTTGCCTCCAGAGAAAACCCCAAAGTAATAGTAGCCCCCAACATGTAATGACGGTTAGTTAAGAAGAAAACACATACATAGTATGAATATAGGTTCAGCAAAGAGAGGCCCACTAACTAGATAGCAGAAAATACAAAAGTGGACTTCGCGGTCAACTCAAAACCCTACAAAATACCATCCTGAAGTGACTTTAAACTCCGGTATCAACTCATGACACCGGAGTGGTCACTTCAGTTCACTAGAGCTTCCAGCAGCAAGATTCATATAAATGCACGCTGGACAAAAGATACAAATGATCAAACTTATCTGACTCAGCAGACTTGGAGCAGGTAGCAAGTAACAGAGGAGCTCTGGTAACATTGATAGCCGGCAAGTAAATGAGTGAGAAGCCAGACTATATAGGAAACTCCCATTTCCTGATGGGAACAGGTGCACTGGAGATAGAAGACAGAAGTCAACCAGTACCACCAGTAGCCACCAGAGGGAGCCCACAAACAGAATTCACAACAGTACCCCCCCCCTTGAGGAGGGGGCACCGAACCCTCATGAGAACCACCAGGACGATCTGGACGAGCCCTATGAAAGGTGCGAACCAAATCAGAGGCATGAACATCAGAGGCAGTCACCCAAGAATTATCCTCCTGACTGTATCCCTTCCACTTGACCAAATATTGAAGTCTCCGTCTGGAAATGCGGGAGTCCAAAATCTTCTCCACAACATACTCCAATTCACCCTGCACCAGCACAGGAGCAGGAGGCTCAACAGAAGGAACAACCGGTATCTCGTACCTCCGCAACAAGGACCGATGGAAGACATTATGAATAGTGAAAGATGCTGGTAGATCCAAACGAAACGATACAGGATTAAGAATCTCCAAAATCTTATAAGGACCTATGAACCGAGGTTTAAACTTAGGAGAAGAGACCTTCATAGGGACAAAACGAGAAGATAACCACACCAAGTCCCCAACGCGAATGGATGGAAGGCAGACGAAAAAGACAAATCAATGCCCATCCTGGCACAGAACGCCCGGCAAAATCTAGACACAAATTGGGATCCCCTGTCAGAAACGATGTTTTCCGGGATACCATGTAGACGAACCACATTCTGAAAAAATAGAGGAACCAACTCCGATGAAGAAGGCAACTTGGGCAAGGGTACCAAATGAACCATTTTAGAAAAATGGTCACACACCACCCAGATGACGGTCATTTTCTGAGAAACCGGGAGATCCGAAATAAAGTCCATAGAGATGTGCGTCCAAGGCCTCTTTGGAATAGGCAAGGGCAACAACAATCCACTAGCCCGAGAACAACAAGGCTTGGCCCGAGCACAAACATCACAAGACTGTACAAAAGTACGCACATCCCGAGACAGGGAAGGCCACCAGAAGGACCTGGCCACCAAATCTCTGGTACCAAAGATTCCAGGGTGGCCCGCCAACACAGAAGAATGAACTTCCAAGATGACTCTACTGGTCCACTCATCTGGAACAAACAGTCTCCCAGGCGGACAACGATCAGGCCTATCCACTTGAAACTCCTGCAAAGCACGTCGCAAGTCTGGAGAGACAGCAGACAATATCACCCCATCCTTAAGGATACCCGTAGGCTCAGAATCACCAGGGGAGTCAGGCTCAAAACTCCTAGAAAGGGCATCTGCCTTCACATTTTTTGAACCTGGTAGATATGAGACCACAAAATTAAACCGGGAGAAAAACAACGACCAGCGCGCCTGTCTAGGATTCAGACGCCTGGCTGACTCAAGGTAAATCAGATTCTTGTGATCAGTCAAGACCACCACCTGATGCCTAGCACCCTCCAGCCAATGACGCCACTCCTCAAAGGCCCACTTCATAGCCAAGAGTTCCCGATTACCAACATCATAATTTCGCTCGGCGGGCGAAAATTTTCGAGAAAAGAACGCACATGGTCTCATCACCGAGCAATCGGAACTTCTCTGCGACAAAACCGCCCCCGCTCCGATCTCCGAAGCATCAACTTCGACCTGAAAAGGAAGTGAAACATCAGGCTGGCGCAACACAGGAGCAGAAGAAAAGCGGTGCTTAAGCTCCCGAAAGGCCTCCACAGCCGCCGAGGACCAATTGGAAACATCAGCGCCCTTCTTAGTCAAATCCGTTAGAGGCTTAACAACACTTGAAAAACCAGTTATAAATCGACGATAGAAATTAGCAAAGCCCAAGAATTTCTGAAGACTCTTAAGGGAAGTCGGTTGCGTCCAATCACAAATAGCCCGAACCTTGACAGGATCCATCTCAATAGAAGAAGGGGAAAAAATGTACCCCAAAAAAGAGATCTTCTGAACCCCAAAAATACACTTTGAACCCTTTACAAACAAAGAATTGGCCCGCAAAACCTGAAAAACCTTCCTGACCTGTTGAACATGCGACTCCCAGTCATCGGAAAAAATCAAAATATCATCCAAATACACAATCATAAATTTATCCAGATATTCATGGAAAATATTGTGCATAAAGGACTGAAAGACTGAAGGGGCATTAAAAAGACCAAAAGGCATTACTAAATACTCAAAATGGCCCTCGGGCGTATTAAATGCAGTTTTCCACTCGTCTCCCTGCTTAATCCGCACCAAATTATAAGCACCCCGAAGGTCAATCTTAGAGAACCACCTTGCCCCCTTAATACGAGCGAACAAATCAGTCAACAGTGGCAAAGGATACTGATATTTGACTGTAATCTTATTCAACAGCCGATAATCAATACAAGGCCTCAGGGAACCATCTTTTTTACCCACGAAAAAAAAACCTGCTCCTAAAGGGGATGAGGATGAACGAATATGTCCCTTTTCCAAGGACTCCTTAATATACTCTCGCATAGCAGAATGCTCTGGCACAGACAGATTGAACAAGCGACCTTTAGGAAATTTGCTGCCAGGAATCAAATCTATAGCACAATCGCAATCCCTGTGAGGAGGGAGCGAACTAAGTTTAGGCTCCTCAAAAACATCACAATAGTCAGACAAAAATGCCGGAACCTCAGAGGGAGTAGATGAAGCAATGGAAACCAAAGGTGCTCCCCCATGAACCCCCTGACATCCCCAGCTCAATACGGACATTGTTTTCCAGTCAAGAACTGGGTTGTGAGTTTGTAACCATGGCAATCCAAGCACTAAGACATCATGCAAATTATGCAACACAAGGAATCGAATCACCTCCTGATGGTCTGGAGTCATACACATAGTCACTTGTGTCCAGTATTGAGGTTTATTCCTAGCCAATGGTGTGGAGTCAATACCCTTCAAAGGAATAGGGACTTCCAGAGACTCTAGACTAAACCCACAGCGCCTGGCAAAGGACCAATCCATAAGATTCAAAGCGGCGCCAGAGTCCACATAAGCATTCACGGTAATAGATGATAATGAACAAATCAAAGTCACAGACAAAAGAAACTTAGACTGCAAGGTGCTACCTGCAAAAGACTTATCAACCCTTTTTGTGCGTTTAGAGCATGCTGATATAACATGAGCAGAATCGCCACAATAGAAGCACAACCCATTTTTACGCCTATAATTCTGCCGTTCACTTCTGGACAGAATTCTATCACATTGCATATTCTCCGGTGCCTGCTCAGAAGACACCGCCAAATGGTGCACAGGTTTGCGCTCCCGTAAACGCCGGTCAATCTGGATAGCCCTTGTCATGGACTCATTCAGACCTGTGGGCGTAGGAAACCCCACCATTACATCTTTAACGGCGTCAGAGAGACCCTCTCTGAAATTCGTCGCCAGGGCGCACTCATTCCACTGAGTAAGCACAGACCATTTTCGAAATTTTTGACAATATACCTCAGCTTCATCATGCCCCTGAGAGAGGGCTATCAAGGCCTTTTCAGCCTGAATCTCCAAATTAGGTTCCTCATACAGCAACCCCAGCGCCAGAAAAAACGTATCCACATTGAGCAGCGCAGGGTCCCCTGGCGCCAATGCAAATGCCCAATTCTGGGGGTCACCCCGCAGCAAGGAAATAACAATCTTAACCTGCTGAGCGGGGTCTCCAGCGGAGTAAGATCTCAGAGAAAGATACAATTTACAATTGTGCTTAAAATTCAAAAAACGAGATCTATCTCCAGAAAAAAACTCTGGTATAGGAATTTTAGGTTCAGACATAGGAGCATGTATGACGAAATCCTGTATATTTTGCACCTTAGAAGCAAGATTATTCAGATTTGAAGCTAAACTCTGGATATCCATTTCTCAGCAGCTGAGATCTGAGCCATTCAGGGATTAAGAGGAGGGAAAAGCAGCAGACTGCAATTATGGCTAGACAGACTTCAGAGTAAAAAAAAAAAAAAAAAAAAAAAAAAAAAGGTGTCAGAAACTTCTTTTCTCTCCTTCTTCAGCCAATACTTAACACTGTTTGGCCGGCTATACTGTCATGATTCCCAATGGCTGGGAAATAGGCAAAAACAGGACTAGCTCTAGGATGATGGAATCTAAGCTGACCGCGATGCTGAACCTCACACACAACTAACAGTGGCCGGGGAACGTACCTGCGTTTTATCCCTAGACGTCTCGCACCAGCCGGAGATCTAGCTACCCCTAATAGAGGAAACACAGACCTGGCTTGCCTCCAGAGAAAACCCCAAAGTAATAGTAGCCCCCAACATGTAATGACGGTTAGTTAAGAAGAAAACACATACATAGTATGAATATAGGTTCAGCAAAGAGAGGCCCACTAACTAGATAGCAGAAAATACAAAAGTGGACTTCGCGGTCAACTCAAAACCCTACAAAATACCATCCTGAAGTGACTTTAAACTCCGGTATCAACTCATGACACCGGAGTGGTCACTTCAGTTCACTAGAGCTTCCAGCAGCAAGATTCATATAAATGCACGCTGGACAAAAGATACAAATGATCAAACTTATCTGACTCAGCAGACTTGGAGCAGGTAGCAAGTAACCGAGGAGCTCTGGTAACATTGATAGCCGGCAAGTAAATGAGTGAGAAGCCAGACTATATAGGAAACTCCCATTTCCTGATGGGAACAGGTGCACTGGAGATAGAAGACAGAAGTCAACCAGTACCACCAGTAGCCACCAGAGGGAGCCCACAAACAGAATTCACAACAGATAACAATTTTTACTTGCTGAGCTGAATCTCCAGATGAACGGGGTCTCAGAGATAGAAACAATTTACAATTATTCCTGAAATTCCTAAACTTAAATCGGTCTCCAGAGAACAGCTCAGGAATAGGTATTTTAGGTTCAGACATTGGACTACTGGTAACAAAATCTTGTATACGCTGCACACGAGCAGCAAGCTGATCCACACTTGTAATCAAAGTCTGGACATTCATGTCTGCAGCAAGCACAAGCCACTCAGAGGTAAAGGGGAGGAAAAAAGAGAGGAAAGAAAAAAAAAACTCAGACTTTCTTTCTTGTAATCCCACTTCTGCAATGCATTAAACATTCAACCTTGGCCTGGCATACGGTTATGACCCCAATGGCAGAGGGTCTCAAAAATACATACCAAGTCTGCAAACACAAAAAACCAGCTCATAGGGCAGTGGTAACTGGGCTGACCATATATCTAATCCTAGCACCACAAATAGCAGCAGCCGGGGAACGTGCCTACGTTGGTTCTAGACGTCTCGCGCCAGCCGGAGAACTAACTAACCCTAGAAGGGAAAAGATAGACCTTTCTTGCCTCCAGAGAAAAGACCCCAAAAGTTGGATACAAGCCCCCAACAAATAATAACGGTGAGGTAAGGAGAAAAGACAAACGTAAGAATGAACTAGATATTTAGCAAAGAGAGGCCCACTGACTAATAGCAGAATATAGTAAGATGACTTATACGGTCAGCAAAAACCCTATCAAAATTTCCACGCTGGATATTCAAGAACCCCCGAACCGTCTAACGGCCCGGGGGGAGAACACCAGCCCCCTAGAGCTTCCAGCAGAATCAGGAATCACATTTAGTACAAGCTGGACAAAAAATAATAGCAATGCAAATAACCAAAAAACAAGGAAGCAGGACTTAGCTTAATTTTGCAAGATCCAGGACCAGCAGACAGGAGCAAACAGAAAGGAACTGATTACAACGATGCCAGGCACTGGACTGAAAATCCAGGAAGTTTATATAGCAACACCCCTGGACTAACGACCCAGGTGGGTGCCAAACTGAGGAAAGACAATCCCAGAGTCATATCACTAGTGACCACAAGAGGGAGCCAAAAAAGTCTAATTCACAACAGGCCCCTGCCCCAATCTCAGAAGCGTCAACCTCAACCTGAAATGGAAGAGAAACATCTGGCTGACGCAACACCGGGGCAGAAGTAATTCGGCATTTAAGCTCCTGAAAGGCAGAGACAGCCGCAGAGGACCAATTCGTCACATCAGCGCCCTTTTTCGTCAAATCGGTCAGGGGTTTAACCACACTGGAGAAGTTAGCAATGAAACGGCGATAAAAATTAGCAAAGCCCAAAAATTTCTGAAGACTCTTCACAGACGTGGGCTGAATCCAATCATGAATGGCCTGAACCTTAACCGGATCCATCTCTATAGATGAGGGAGAAAAAATAAAGCCCAAAAAAGAAACCTTCTGCACTCCAAAAAGACACTTAGACCCCTTCACAAACAAAGCATTGTCACGAAGGATCTGAAAAACCATCCTGACCTGTTTCACATGAGACTCCCAATCATCGGAAAAAATCAAAATGTCATCTAAATATACAATCATGAATTTATCAAGATAATTCCGGAAGATATCATGCATGAAGGACTGAAAAACAGATGGAGCATTAGAGAGCCCGAAGGGCATCACAAGTTATTCAAAATGGCCCTCGGGCGTATTAAACGCAGTTTTCCATTCGTCTCCCTGCTTAATATGAATAAGATTATATGCCCCTCGAAGGTCAATCTTAGTAAACCAACTAGCCCCCTTAATCCTAGCAAACAAATCGGAAAGCAAAGGCAAAGGGTATTGAAATTTGACCGTGATCTTATTCAAGAGGCGATAATCAATACAAGGTCTCAAGGAGCCATCCTTCTTGGCAACAGAAAAGAATCCCGCTCCCAATGGCGAAGAAGATGGCCGAATATGCCCTTTCTCCAAAGACTCCTTAATATAACTCCGCATGGCGGTATGTTCAGGCACAGACAGGATGAAAAGTCGGCCCTTAGGAAACTTACAACCTGGAATCAAGTCAATAGCACAATCACAGTCCCTATGCGGTGGAAGGGAACTGGACTTGGGCTCATTGAACACATCCTGAAAATCAGACAAGAACTCTGGAATTTCAGAAGGGGGGGAAGAGGAGATTGACATCAAAGGAACGTCACCATGAACTCCCTGACAACCCCACAGACACAGATTTCCAATCCAACACCGGATTATGTACCTGCAACCATGGAAAACTCAGCACAATAGCATCATGCAAATTATGCAACACCAAAAAGCGACAATCCTCCCGATGGGCTGGCGCCATGCACATGGTCACCTGTGTCCAAAACTGGGGTTTATTTTTAGCCAAAGGTGTAGCATCAATGCCCCTTAAAGGAATAGGGTTCTCCAAAGACTGCAAGGGGAAACCACAACGTCTAGCGAATTCAAAGTCCATTAAATTCAAAGCGGCGCCAGAATCTACAAACGCCATGACAGAAAATGATGACAATGAGCAGATAAATGTCACAGATAACAGAAATTTAGGTTGTACGGTACCAATGGTAACGGAACTAGCGATTCTCTTAGTACGCTTAGGGCAGACCGAAATGACATGAGAAGCATCGCCACAGTAAAAACACAACCCATTCTGACGTCTGAATCCCCGTCGTTCAGCTCCAGACAGAATCCTATCGCACTGCATAGGCTCAGGTATCTGCTCTGAGGACAACGCCACATGTCATGGTTCCCAATGGCAAGGGAACGTCAGAGAACATAAATAACAGAACAGCTCTTGGGTGATGGAATCTCGAGCTGACCGTGAGCTAAACCTACCACACAACTAACAGTGGCCGGGTGGCGTACCTACGTTTTTTCCCTAGACGCCTAGCGCCAGCCGGAGGACTAACTAACCCTAATAGAGGAAAAGACAGACCTGGCTTACCTCTAGGGAAATTCCCCCAAAAAGGAGACAGAAGCCCCCCACATATATTGACGGTGAGTTCAGAGGAAAAGACATACGCAGTATGAAGGTAGGTACAGCAAAGCGAGGTCCGCTTACTAGATAGCAAGAAGATACAATAGGGAACTTCACGGTCAGCTGAAAACCCTATTAAAATACCATCCCAAAATTACTTTAAGACTCATGTGTCAACTCATGACACCGGAGTGGCAATTTCGGCCCACAAGAGCTTCCAGCTACAGAAAAATAACATAACTGTGAACTGGAACAAAAATGCAAAACAAACTTAGGACTAAGAGTCCAACTTAGCTGATAGTAGTCTAGAAGCAGGAACATGCAACAGAAAGGCTCTGGTTACATTGATGGCCGGCACTAGAATAACTGAGCAGCAAGGCTAAATAGGATACACCCATATCCTGATGGAAACAGGTGAACAGAGAAAGTGAAGCACACAAGTCCAGTACCACCAGTGACCACCGGGGGAGCCCAAAAACCAAAATCACAACAGCCACAGCGCACACAGCTCTGCGCTCACGCAGGCGCCGATCAATCTGAATGGCCAGAGACATAGAATCGCTCAGACCAATAGGCGTGGGAAACCCCACCATAACATCTTTAACAGATTCAGAAAGACCCTTTCTGAAAATTGCCGCCAAAGCATCCTCATTCCATTTAGTCAGCACAGACCATTTTCTAAATTTCTGACAATATAATTCTGCCACTTCTTGACCCTGCAACAGGGTCAACAAGGTCTTCTCAGCATGATCCACTGAATTTGGTTCATCATATAATAACCCTAGAGCCTGAAAAAAGGCTTCTACATTAAGCAAGGCAGGATTCCCAGATTCCAGGGAAAATGCCCAATCCTGAGGATCACCACGCAGCAGGGAGATGACAATTTTAACTTGCGGAATGGGATCACCAGAAGAACGAGGTTTCAGAGCAAAAAACAGTTTACAGTTATTTTTAAAACTCAAAAATTTAGACCTGTCCCCAAAAAATAAATCAGGAGTAGGAATCCTAGGCTCTAAAACCGGAGTCTGAACAATATAATCGGAAATACCCTGTACCCTAGCAGCTAGTTGGTCCACATGAGAAGCTAATCCCTGAACATCCATGCTAGCACACAGCTCTTCAGTCACCCAGAGGAAAAGAGGGAAAGAAAGACAAAACAGACTGCATAAAAAAAAAATGGCTCAGCACTTTTCTTCCCTTCTTCTGAGATGCATTTAACTCATTGTTGGCCAGTTGTACTGTTATGATCCGGTGACCCTGGAGCCGCATGAGACTATCTCTGGAGTAGGTGGTACCTGTACTGACCACAATCCTAATACTGACACCGCAACTAGAAGTAGCCGTGGGATGTACCTAACCAGGCCTAGACACCTCGACACAGCCGGAGGACTAAATACCCCTAAAGATGGAAATGGAAAATCCTATCTTGCCTCAGAGCAAAGCCCCAAAGGATAGGCAGCCCCCCATAAATATTGACTGTGAGTTTAAGAGGAAATACGTACACAGGCAGAAAAAACAGAGTTTAGCAAAAGAGGCAATTCTAGCTAAAATAGAAAAGGATAGGACAGAGTTCTAAGCGGTCAATATAAAAACACTAGAAAAATCCACAGCAGAATATACTATATACTACATCTAACTAAAGACATAGGATGTATATCTGCATCTCCAGAGAAACCAGCATGACAGAAAAAACCAAACAAGTCTAAGCTGGACAAAAACACAGTAGATTGCACTGCACATAAAAGCACACTGCATGCGTGCTACAGAGAACCAAAACCAGACACTTATCTTAGCTGAAATGACAGCAGGGCAAGTGGAGCCAGACAGAGATGCAATCCCTCCAAGATACAATGGACAACTGGCAGGGATTGATTGATCCTACAAACCTAAATACCTAATAGAGCTGCAATAACCAGAAAAACACCTGCCCTGGCTATAATCCAGAGACCACTGCACTACCACTAACAACCACCGGAGGGAGCCCAAGAGCAGAATTCACAACAGTCTGCATGACTTTAGTCTGCAGTGTGATTTCTAGAAGTGTGTTCTAAAAGTGTGAAGATAACAGTAGAATTAAAACCTGAAAGATGCATACAGACTGTGCCATGCTACCTGCTACCATCGCACTCTAACAAGCATCTCTATTCTTCCGACAGGTATGTTCATCCACCCAGCTCTCCTGCTCGCCTGCTGCCTGTCTATGAAGTGCACATATTACATCACCCAGCTTTGCACACAGACTTTCCTCTGCTCCTTGCATTCTCATGGTATGCATGTCAGCTAACCCCAGCTTACCCTGTGGTATTTATGACCTTTTTTACTCAGGGTTGATTGTATACATCGGGTCCACCCTTAATTCTCTGACCAAGATGAGCAGAGACCACTCCTCTCTGCTTCACACCTGAATGCACTTAGTTGTACATATATTGCATAGCTGAAGTCTGCATGACTTTAGTCTGCAGTGTGATTTCTAGAAGTGTGTTCTAAAAGTGTGAAGATAACAGTAGAATTAAAACCTGAAAGATGCATACAGACTGTGCCATGCTACCTGCCACCATCGCACTCTAACAAGCATCTCTATTCGTCCGACAGGTATGTTCATCCACCCAGCTCTCCTGCTCTCCTGCTGTCTGTCTATGAAGTGCACATATTACATCACCCAGCTTTGCACACAGACTTTCCTCTGCTCCTAGCATTCTCATGGTATGCATTTCAGCTAACCGCAGCTTACCCTGTGTTATTTATGACCTTGTTTACTCAGGCTTGATTGTATGCATCTGGTCCACCCTTAATTCTCTGACCAAGATGAGCAGAGACCACTCCTCTCTGCTTCACACCTGAATGCACTTAGTTGTACATATATTGCATAGCTGAAGTTTGCATGACTTTAGTCTGCAGTGTGATTTCTAGAAGTGTGTTCTAAAAGTGTGAAGATAACAGTAGAATTAAAACCTGAAAGATGCATACAGACTGTGCCATGCTACCTGCCACCATCGCACTCTAACAAGAATCTCTATTCTTCCGACAGGTATGTTCATCCACCCAGCTCTCCTGCTCTCCTGCTGTCTGTCTATGAAGTGCACATATTACATCACCCAGCTTTGCACACAGACTTTCCTCTGCTCCTAGCATTCTCATGATATGCATTTCAGCTAACCCCAGCTTACCCTGTGTTATTTATGACCTTGTTTACTCAGGCTTGATTGTATGCATCTGGTCCACCCTTAATTCTCTGACCAAGATGAGCAGAGACCACTCCTCTCTGCTTCACACCTGAATGCACTTAGTTGTACATATATTGCATAGCTGAAGTCTGCATGACTTTAGTCTGCAGTGTGATTTCTAGAAGTGTGTTCTAAAAGTGTGAAGATAACAGTAGAATTAAAACCTGAAAGATGCATACAGACTGTGCCATGCTACCTGCCACCATCGCACTCTAACAAGCATCTCTATTCTTCCGACAGGTATGTTCATCCACCCAGCTCTCCTGCTCTCCTGCAGTCTGTCTATAAAGTGCACATATTACATCACCCAGCTTTGCACACAGACTTTCCTCTACTCCTAGCATTCTCATGGTATGCATTTCAACTAACCCCAGCTTACCCTGTGTTATTTCTGACCTTGTTTACTCAGGCTTGATTGTATGCATCTGGTCCACTCTTAATTCTCTGACCAAGATGAGCAGAGACCACTCCTCTCTGCTTCACACCTGAATGCACTTAGTTGTACATATATTGCATAGCTAAAGTCTGAATGACTTTAGTCTGCAGTGTGATTTCTAGAAGTGGGTTCTAAAAGTGTGAAGATAACAGTAGAATTAAAACCTGAAAGATGCATACAGACTGTGCCATGCTACCTGCCACCATCGCACTCTAACAAGCATCTCTACTCTTCCGACAGGTATGTTCATCCACCCAGCTCTCCTGCTCTCCTGCTGTCTGTCTATGAAGTGCACATATTACATCACCCAGCTTTGCACACAGACTTTCCTCTGCTCCTAGCATTCTCATGGTATGCATTTCAGCTAACCGCAGCTTACCCTGTGTTATTTATGACCTTGTTTACTCAGGCTTGATTGTATGCATCTGGTCCACCCTTAATTCTCTGACCAAGATGAGCAGAGACCACTCCTCTCTGCTTCACACCTGAATGCACTTAGTTGTACATATATTGCATAGCTGAAGTCTGCATGACTTTAGTCTGCAGTGTAATTTCTAGAAGTGTGTTCTAAAAGTGTGAAGATAACAGTAGAATTAAAACCTGAAAGATGCATACAGACTGTGCCATGCTACCTGCCACCATCGCACTCTAACAAGCATCTCTATTCTTCCGACAGGTATGTTCATCCACCCAGCTCTCCTGCTCTCCTGCTGTCTGTCTATGAAGTGCACATATTACATCACCCAGCTTTGCACACAGACTTTCCTCTACTCCTAGCTTTCTAATGGTATGCATTTCAGCTAACCCCAGCTTACCCTGTGTTATTTATGACCTTGTTTACTCAGGCTTGATTGTATGCATCTGGTCCACTCTTAATTCTCTGACCAAGATGAGCAGAGACCACTCCTCTCTGCTTCACACCTGAATGCACTTAGTTGTTCATATATTGCATAGCTAAAGTCTGCATGACTTTAGTCTGCAGTGTGATTTCTAGAAGTGGGTTCTAAAAGTGTGAAGATAACAGTAGAATTAAAACCTGAAAGATGCATACAGACTGTGCCATGCTACCTGCCACCATCGCACTCTAACAAGCATCTCTACTCTTCCGACAGGTATGTTCATCCACCCAGCTCTCCTGCTCTCCTGCTGTCTGTCTATGAAGTGCACATATTACATCACCTAGCTTTGCACACAGACTTTCCTCTGCTCCTAGCATTCTCATGGTATGCATTTCAGCTAACCGCAGCTTACCCTGTGTTATTTATGACCTTGTTTACTCAGGCTTAATTGTATGCATCTGGTCCACCCTTAATTCTCTGACCAAGATGAGCAGAGACCACTCCTCTCTGCTTCACACCTAAATGCACTTAGTTGTACATATATTGCATAGCTGAAGTCTGCATGACTTTAGTCTGCAGTGTGATTTCTAGAAGTGTGTTCTAAAAGTGTGAAGATAACAGTAGAATTAAAACCTGAAAGATGCATACAGACTGTGCCATGCTACCTGCCACCATCGCACTCTAACAAGCATCTCTATTCTTCCGACAGGTATGTTCATCCACCCAGCTCTCCTGCTCTCCTGCTGTCTGTCTATGAAGTGCACATATTACATCACCCAGCTTTGCACACAGACTTTCCTCTGCTCCTAGCATTCTCATGGTATGCATTTCAGCTAACCCCAGCTTACCCTGTGTTATTTATGACCTTGTTTACTCAGTCTTGATTGTATGCATCTGGTCCACCCTTAATTCTCTGACCAAGATGAGCAGAGACCACTCCTCTCTGCTTCACACCTGAATGCACTTAGTTGTACATATATTGCATAGCTGAAGTCTGCATGACTTTAGTCTGCAGTGTGATTTCTAGAAGTGTGTTCTAAAAGTGTGAAGATAACAGTAGAATTAAAACCTGAAAGATGCATACAGACTGTGCCATGCTACCTGCCACCATCGCACTCTAACAAGCATCTCTATTCTTCCGACAGGTATGTTCATCCACCCAGCTCTCCTGCTCTCCTGCTGTCTGTCTATGAAGTACACTTATTACATCACCCAGCTTTGCACACAGACTTTCCTCTGCTCCTAGCATTCTCATGATATGCATTTCAGCTAACCCCAGCTTACCCTGTGTTATTTATGACCTTGTTTACTCAGGCTTGATTATATGCATCTGGTCCACCCTTAATTCTCTGACCAAGATGAGCAGAGACCACTCCTCTCTGCTTCACACCTGAATGCACTTAGTTGTACATATATTGCATAGCTGAAGTCTGCATGACTTTAGTCTGCAGTGTGATTTCTAGAAGTGTGTTCTAAAAGTGTGAAGATAACAGTAGAATTAAAACCTGAAAGATGCATACAGACTGTGCCATGCTACCTGCCACCATCGCACTCTAACAAGCATCTCTATTCTTCCGACAGGTATGTTCATCCACCCAGCTCTCCTGCTCTCCTGCTGTCTGTCTATGAAGTGCACATATTACATCACCCAGCTTTGCACACAGACTTTCCTCTGCTCCTAGCATTCTCATGGTATGCATTTCAGCTAACCGCAGCTTACCCTGTGTTATTTATGACCTTGTTTACTCAGGCTTGATTGTATGCATCTGGTCCACTCTTAATTCTCTGACCAAGATGAGCAGAGACCACTCCTCTCTGCTTCACACCTGAATGCACTTAGTTGTACATATATTGCATAGCTAAAGTCTGAATGACTTTAGTCTGCAGTGTGATTTCTAGAAGTGGGTTCTAAAAGTGTGAAGATAACAGTAGAATTAAAACCTGAAAGATGCATACAGACTGTGCCATGCTACCTGCCACCATCGCACTCTAACAAGCATCTCTACTCTTCCGACAGGTATGTTCATCCACCCAGCTCTCCTGCTCTCCTGCTGTCTGTCTATGAAGTGCACATATTACATCACCCAGCTTTGCACACAGACTTTCCTCTGCTCCTAGCATTCTCATGGTATGCATTTCAGCTAACCGCAGCTTACCCTGTGTTATTTATGACCTTGTTTACTCAGGCTTGATTGTATGCATCTGGTCCACCCTTAATTCTCTGACCAAGATGAGCAGAGACCACTCCTCTCTGCTTCACACCTGAATGCACTTAGTTGTACATATATTGCATAGCTGAAGTCTGCATGACTTTAGTCTGCAGTGTAATTTCTAGAAGTGTGTTCTATAAGTGTGAAGATAACAGTAGAATTAAAACCTGAAAGATGCATACAGACTGTGCCATGCTACCTGCCACCATCGCACTCTAACAAGCATCTCTACTCTTCCGACAGGTATGTTCATGCACCCAGCTCTCCTGCTCTCCTGCTGTCTGTCTATGAAGTGCACATATTACATCACCCAGCTTTGCACACAGACTTTCCTCTGCTCCTAGCATTCTCATGGTATGCATTTCAGCTAACCGCAGCTTACCCTGTGTTATTTATGACCTTGTTTACTCAGGCTTGATTGTATGCATCTGGTCCACCCTTAATTCTCTGACCAAGATGAGCAGAGACCACTCATCTCTGCTTCACACCTAAATGCACTTGGTTGTACATATATTGCATAGCTGAAGTCTGCATGACTTTAGTCTGCAGTGTGATTTCTAGAAGTGTGTTCTAAAAGTGTGAAGATAACAGTAGAATTAAAACCTGAAAGATGCATACAGACTGTGCCATGCTACCTGCCACCATCGCACTCTAACAAGCATCTCTATTCTTCCGACAGGTATGTTCATCCACCCAGCTCTCCTGCTCTCCTGCTGTCTGTCTATGAAGTGCACATATTACATCACCCAGCTTTGCACACAGACTTTCCTCTGCTCCTAGCATTCTCATGGTATGCATTTCAGCTAACCCCAGCTTACCCTGTGTTATTTATGACCTTCTTTACTCAGGCTTGATTGTATGCATCTGGTCCACCCTTAATTCTCTGACCAAGATGAGCAGAGACCACTCCTCTCTGCTTCACACCTGAATGCACTTAGTTGTACATATATTGCATAGCTGAAGTCTGCATGACTTTAGTCTGCAGTGTGATTTCTAGAAGTGTGTTCTAAAAGTGTGAAGATAACAGTAGAATTAAAACCTGAAAGATGCATACAGACTGTGCCATGCTACCTGCCACCATCGCACTCTAACAAGCATCTCTATTCTTCCGACAGGTATGTTCATCCACCCAGCTCTCCTGCTCTCCTGCTGTCTGTCTATGAAGTGCACATATTACATGACCCAGCTTTGCACACAGACTTTCCTCTGCTCCTAGCATTCTCATGGTATGCATTTCAGCTAACCCCAGCTTACTCTGTGGTATTTATGACCTTGTTTACTCAGGCTTGATTGTATGCATCTGGTCCACCCTTAATTCTCTGACCAAGATGAGCAGAGACCACTCCTCTCTGCTTCACACCTGAATGCACTTAGTTGTACATATATTGCATAGCTGAAGTCTGCATGACTTTAGTCTGCAGTGTGATTTCTAGAAGTGTGTTCTAAAAGTGTGAAGATAACAGTAGAATTAAAACCTGAAAGATGCATACAGACTGTGCCATGCTACCTGCCACCATCGCACTCTAACAAGCATCTCTATTCTTCCGACAGGTATGTTCATCCACCCAGCTCTCCTGCTCTCCTGCTGTCTGTCTATGAAGTGCACATATTACATCACCCAGCTTTGCACACAGACTTTCCTCTGCTCCTAGCATTCTCATGGTATGCATTTCAGCTAACCGCAGCTTACCCTGTGTTATTTATGACCTTGTTTACTCAGGCTTGATTGTATGCATCTGGTCCACCCTTAATTCTCTGACCAAGATGAGCAGAGACCACTCCTCTCTGCTTCACACCTGAATGCACTTAGTTGTACATATATTGCATAGCTGAAGTCTGCATGACTTTAGTCTGCAGTGTAATTTCTAGAAGTGTGTTCTAAAAGTGTGAAGATAACAGTAGAATTAAAACCTGAAAGATGCATACAGACTGTGCCATGCTACCTGCCACCATCGCACTCTAACAAGCATCTCTATTCTTCCGACAGGTATGTTCATCCACCCAGCTCTCCTGCTCTCCTGCTGTCTGTCTATGAAGTGCACATATTACATGACCCAGCTTTGCACACAGACTTTCCTCTGCTCCTAGCATTCTCATGGTATGCATTTCAGCTAACCCCAGCTTACTCTGTGGTATTTATGACCTTGTTTACTCAGGCTTGATTGTATGCATCTGGTCCACCCTTAATTCTCTGACCAAGATGAGCAGAGACCACTCCTCTCTGCTTCACACCTGAATGCACTTAGTTGTACATATATTGCATAGCTGAAGTCTGCATGACTTTAGTCTGCAGTGTGATTTCTAGAAGTGTGTTCTAAAAGTGTGAAGATAACAGTAGAATTAAAACCTGAAAGATGCATACAGACTGTGCCATGCTACCTGCCACCATCGCACTCTAACAAGCATCTCTATTCTTCCGACAGGTATGTTCATCCACCCAGCTCTCCTGCTCTCCTGCTGTCTGTCTATGAAGTACACTTATTACATCACCCAGCTTTGCACACAGACTTTCCTCTGCTCCTAGCATTCTCATGATATGCATTTCAGCTAACCCCAGCTTACCCTGTGTTATTTATGACCTTGTTTACTCAGGCTTGATTATATGCATCTGGTCCACCCTTAATTCTCTGACCAAGATGAGCAGAGACCACTCCTCTCTGCTTCACACCTGAATGCACTTAGTTGTACATATATTGCATAGCTGAAGTCTGCATGACTTTAGTCTGCAGTGTGATTTCTAGAAGTGTGTTCTAAAAGTGTGAAGATAACAGTAGAATTAAAACCTGAAAGATGCATACAGACTGTGCCATGCTACCTGCCACCATCGCACTCTAACAAGCATCTCTATTCTTCCGACAGGTATGTTCATCCACCCAGCTCTCCTGCTCTCCTGCTGTCTGTCTATGAAGTGCACATATTACATCACCCAGCTTTGCACACAGACTTTCCTCTGCTCCTAGCATTCTCATGGTATGCATTTCAGCTAACCGCAGCTTACCCTGTGTTATTTATGACCTTGTTTACTCAGGCTTGATTGTATGCATCTGGTCCACTCTTAATTCTCTGACCAAGATGAGCAGAGACCACTCCTCTCTGCTTCACACCTGAATGCACTTAGTTGTACATATATTGCATAGCTAAAGTCTGAATGACTTTAGTCTGCAGTGTGATTTCTAGAAGTGGGTTCTAAAAGTGTGAAGATAACAGTAGAATTAAAACCTGAAAGATGCATACAGACTGTGCCATGCTACCTGCCACCATCGCACTCTAACAAGCATCTCTACTCTTCCGACAGGTATGTTCATCCACCCAGCTCTCCTGCTCTCCTGCTGTCTGTCTATGAAGTGCACATATTACATCACCCAGCTTTGCACACAGACTTTCCTCTGCTCCTAGCATTCTCATGGTATGCATTTCAGCTAACCGCAGCTTACCCTGTGTTATTTATGACCTTGTTTACTCAGGCTTGATTGTATGCATCTGGTCCACCCTTAATTCTCTGACCAAGATGAGCAGAGACCACTCCTCTCTGCTTCACACCTGAATGCACTTAGTTGTACATATATTGCATAGCTGAAGTCTGCATGACTTTAGTCTGCAGTGTAATTTCTAGAAGTGTGTTCTATAAGTGTGAAGATAACAGTAGAATTAAAACCTGAAAGATGCATACAGACTGTGCCATGCTACCTGCCACCATCGCACTCTAACAAGCATCTCTACTCTTCCGACAGGTATGTTCATGCACCCAGCTCTCCTGCTCTCCTGCTGTCTGTCTATGAAGTGCACATATTACATCACCCAGCTTTGCACACAGACTTTCCTCTGCTCCTAGCATTCTCATGGTATGCATTTCAGCTAACCGCAGCTTACCCTGTGTTATTTATGACCTTGTTTACTCAGGCTTGATTGTATGCATCTGGTCCACCCTTAATTCTCTGACCAAGATGAGCAGAGACCACTCATCTCTGCTTCACACCTAAATGCACTTGGTTGTACATATATTGCATAGCTGAAGTCTGCATGACTTTAGTCTGCAGTGTGATTTCTAGAAGTGTGTTCTAAAAGTGTGAAGATAACAGTAGAATTAAAACCTGAAAGATGCATACAGACTGTGCCATGCTACCTGCCACCATCGCACTCTAACAAGCATCTCTATTCTTCCGACAGGTATGTTCATCCACCCAGCTCTCCTGCTCTCCTGCTGTCTGTCTATGAAGTGCACATATTACATCACCCAGCTTTGCACACAGACTTTCCTCTGCTCCTAGCATTCTCATGGTATGCATTTCAGCTAACCCCAGCTTACCCTGTGTTATTTATGACCTTCTTTACTCAGGCTTGATTGTATGCATCTGGTCCACCCTTAATTCTCTGACCAAGATGAGCAGAGACCACTCCTCTCTGCTTCACACCTGAATGCACTTAGTTGTACATATATTGCATAGCTGAAGTCTGCATGACTTTAGTCTGCAGTGTGATTTCTAGAAGTGTGTTCTAAAAGTGTGAAGATAACAGTAGAATTAAAACCTGAAAGATGCATACAGACTGTGCCATGCTACCTGCCACCATCGCACTCTAACAAGCATCTCTATTCTTCCGACAGGTATGTTCATCCACCCAGCTCTCCTGCTCTCCTGCTGTCTGTCTATGAAGTGCACATATTACATGACCCAGCTTTGCACACAGACTTTCCTCTGCTCCTAGCATTCTCATGGTATGCATTTCAGCTAACCCCAGCTTACTCTGTGGTATTTATGACCTTGTTTACTCAGGCTTGATTGTATGCATCTGGTCCACCCTTAATTCTCTGACCAAGATGAGCAGAGACCACTCCTCTCTGCTTCACACCTGAATGCACTTAGTTGTACATATATTGCATAGCTGAAGTCTGCATGACTTTAGTCTGCAGTGTGATTTCTAGAAGTGTGTTCTAAAAGTGTGAAGATAACAGTAGAATTAAAACCTGAAAGATGCATACAGACTGTGCCATGCTACCTGCCACCATCGCACTCTAACAAGCATCTCTATTCTTCCGACAGGTATGTTCATCCACCCAGCTCTCCTGCTCTCCTGCTGTCTGTCTATGAAGTGCACATATTACATCACCCAGCTTTGCACACAGACTTTCCTCTGCTCCTAGCATTCTCATGGTATGCATTTCAGCTAACCGCAGCTTACCCTGTGTTATTTATGACCTTGTTTACTCAGGCTTGATTGTATGCATCTGGTCCACCCTTAATTCTCTGACCAAGATGAGCAGAGACCACTCCTCTCTGCTTCACACCTGAATGCACTTAGTTGTACATATATTGCATAGCTGAAGTCTGCATGACTTTAGTCTGCAGTGTAATTTCTAGAAGTGTGTTCTAAAAGTGTGAAGATAACAGTAGAATTAAAACCTGAAAGATGCATACAGACTGTGCCATGCTACCTGCCACCATCGCACTCTAACAAGCATCTCTATTCTTCCGACAGGTATGTTCATCCACCCAGCTCTCCTGCTCTCCTGCTGTCTGTCTATGAAGTGCACATATTACATGACCCAGCTTTGCACACAGACTTTCCTCTGCTCCTAGCATTCTCATGGTATGCATTTCAGCTAACCCCAGCTTACTCTGTGGTATTTATGACCTTGTTTACTCAGGCTTGATTGTATGCATCTGGTCCACCCTTAATTCTCTGACCAAGATGAGCAGAGACCACTCCTCTCTGCTTCACACCTGAATGCACTTAGTTGTACATATATTGCATAGCTGAAGTCTGCATGACTTTAGTCTGCAGTGTGATTTCTAGAAGTGTGTTCTAAAAGTGTGAAGATAACAGTAGAATTAAAACCTGAAAGATGCATACAGACTGTGCCATGCTACCTGCCACCATCGCACTCTAACAAGCATCTCTATTCTTCCGACAGGTATGTTCATCCACCCAGCTCTCCTGCTCTCCTGCTGTCTGTCTATGAAGTGCACATATTACATCACCCAGCTTTGCACACAGACTTTCCTCTGCTCCTAGCATTCTCATGGTATGCATTTCAGCTAACCGCAGCTTACCCTGTGTTATTTATGACCTTGTTTACTCAGGCTTGATTGTATGCATCTGGTCCACCCTTAATTCTCTGACCAAGATGAGCAGAGACCACTCCTCTCTGCTTCACACCTGAATGCACTTAGTTGTACATATATTGCATAGCTGAAGTCTGCATGACTTTAGTCTGCAGTGTAATTTCTAGAAGTGTGTTCTAAAAGTGTGAAGATAACAGTAGAATTAAAACCTGAAAGATGCATACAGACTGTGCCATGCTACCTGCCACCATCGCACTCTAACAAGCATCTCTATTCTTCCGACAGGTATGTTCATCCACCCAGCTCTCCTGCTCTCCTGCTGTCTGTCTATGAAGTGCACATATTACATCACCCAGCTTTGCACACAGACTTTCCTCTACTCCTAGCTTTCTAATGGTATGCATTTCAGCTAACCCCAGCTTACCCTGTGTTATTTATGACCTTGTTTACTCAGGCTTGATTGTATGCATCTGGTCCACTCTTAATTCTCTGACCAAGATGAGCAGAGACCACTCCTCTCTGCTTCACACCTGAATGCACTTAGTTGTTCATATATTGCATAGCTAAAGTCTGCATGACTTTAGTCTGCAGTGTGATTTCTAGAAGTGGGTTCTAAAAGTGTGAAGATAACAGTAGAATTAAAACCTGAAAGATGCATACAGACTGTGCCATGCTACCTGCCACCATCGCACTCTAACAAGCATCTCTACTCTTCCGACAGGTATGTTCATCCACCCAGCTCTCCTGCTCTCCTGCTGTCTGTCTATGAAGTGCACATATTACATCACCTAGCTTTGCACACAGACTTTCCTCTGCTCCTAGCATTCTCATGGTATGCATTTCAGCTAACCGCAGCTTACCCTGTGTTATTTATGACCTTGTTTACTCAGGCTTAATTGTATGCATCTGGTCCACCCTTAATTCTCTGACCAAGATGAGCAGAGACCACTCCTCTCTGCTTCACACCTAAATGCACTTAGTTGTACATATATTGCATAGCTGAAGTCTGCATGACTTTAGTCTGCAGTGTGATTTCTAGAAGTGTGTTCTAAAAGTGTGAAGATAACAGTAGAATTAAAACCTGAAAGATGCATACAGACTGTGCCATGCTACCTGCCACCATCGCACTCTAACAAGCATCTCTATTCTTCCGACAGGTATGTTCATCCACCCAGCTCTCCTGCTCTCCTGCTGTCTGTCTATGAAGTGCACATATTACATCACCCAGCTTTGCACACAGACTTTCCTCTGCTCCTAGCATTCTCATGGTATGCATTTCAGCTAACCCCAGCTTACCCTGTGTTATTTATGACCTTGTTTACTCAGTCTTGATTGTATGCATCTGGTCCACCCTTAATTCTCTGACCAAGATGAGCAGAGACCACTCCTCTCTGCTTCACACCTGAATGCACTTAGTTGTACATATATTGCATAGCTGAAGTCTGCATGACTTTAGTCTGCAGTGTGATTTCTAGAAGTGTGTTCTAAAAGTGTGAAGATAACAGTAGAATTAAAACCTGAAAGATGCATACAGACTGTGCCATGCTACCTGCCACCATCGCACTCTAACAAGCATCTCTATTCTTCCGACAGGTATGTTCATCCACCCAGCTCTCCTGCTCTCCTGCTGTCTGTCTATGAAGTACACTTATTACATCACCCAGCTTTGCACACAGACTTTCCTCTGCTCCTAGCATTCTCATGATATGCATTTCAGCTAACCCCAGCTTACCCTGTGTTATTTATGACCTTGTTTACTCAGGCTTGATTATATGCATCTGGTCCACCCTTAATTCTCTGACCAAGATGAGCAGAGACCACTCCTCTCTGCTTCACACCTGAATGCACTTAGTTGTACATATATTGCATAGCTGAAGTCTGCATGACTTTAGTCTGCAGTGTGATTTCTAGAAGTGTGTTCTAAAAGTGTGAAGATAACAGTAGAATTAAAACCTGAAAGATGCATACAGACTGTGCCATGCTACCTGCCACCATCGCACTCTAACAAGCATCTCTATTCTTCCGACAGGTATGTTCATCCACCCAGCTCTCCTGCTCTCCTGCTGTCTGTCTATGAAGTGCACATATTACATCACCCAGCTTTGCACACAGACTTTCCTCTGCTCCTAGCATTCTCATGGTATGCATTTCAGCTAACCGCAGCTTACCCTGTGTTATTTATGACCTTGTTTACTCAGGCTTGATTGTATGCATCTGGTCCACTCTTAATTCTCTGACCAAGATGAGCAGAGACCACTCCTCTCTGCTTCACACCTGAATGCACTTAGTTGTACATATATTGCATAGCTAAAGTCTGAATGACTTTAGTCTGCAGTGTGATTTCTAGAAGTGGGTTCTAAAAGTGTGAAGATAACAGTAGAATTAAAACCTGAAAGATGCATACAGACTGTGCCATGCTACCTGCCACCATCGCACTCTAACAAGCATCTCTACTCTTCCGACAGGTATGTTCATCCACCCAGCTCTCCTGCTCTCCTGCTGTCTGTCTATGAAGTGCACATATTACATCACCCAGCTTTGCACACAGACTTTCCTCTGCTCCTAGCATTCTCATGGTATGCATTTCAGCTAACCGCAGCTTACCCTGTGTTATTTATGACCTTGTTTACTCAGGCTTGATTGTATGCATCTGGTCCACCCTTAATTCTCTGACCAAGATGAGCAGAGACCACTCCTCTCTGCTTCACACCTGAATGCACTTAGTTGTACATATATTGCATAGCTGAAGTCTGCATGACTTTAGTCTGCAGTGTAATTTCTAGAAGTGTGTTCTATAAGTGTGAAGATAACAGTAGAATTAAAACCTGAAAGATGCATACAGACTGTGCCATGCTACCTGCCACCATCGCACTCTAACAAGCATCTCTACTCTTCCGACAGGTATGTTCATGCACCCAGCTCTCCTGCTCTCCTGCTGTCTGTCTATGAAGTGCACATATTACATCACCCAGCTTTGCACACAGACTTTCCTCTGCTCCTAGCATTCTCATGGTATGCATTTCAGCTAACCGCAGCTTACCCTGTGTTATTTATGACCTTGTTTACTCAGGCTTGATTGTATGCATCTGGTCCACCCTTAATTCTCTGACCAAGATGAGCAGAGACCACTCATCTCTGCTTCACACCTAAATGCACTTGGTTGTACATATATTGCATAGCTGAAGTCTGCATGACTTTAGTCTGCAGTGTGATTTCTAGAAGTGTGTTCTAAAAGTGTGAAGATAACAGTAGAATTAAAACCTGAAAGATGCATACAGACTGTGCCATGCTACCTGCCACCATCGCACTCTAACAAGCATCTCTATTCTTCCGACAGGTATGTTCATCCACCCAGCTCTCCTGCTCTCCTGCTGTCTGTCTATGAAGTGCACATATTACATCACCCAGCTTTGCACACAGACTTTCCTCTGCTCCTAGCATTCTCATGGTATGCATTTCAGCTAACCCCAGCTTACCCTGTGTTATTTATGACCTTCTTTACTCAGGCTTGATTGTATGCATCTGGTCCACCCTTAATTCTCTGACCAAGATGAGCAGAGACCACTCCTCTCTGCTTCACACCTGAATGCACTTAGTTGTACATATATTGCATAGCTGAAGTCTGCATGACTTTAGTCTGCAGTGTGATTTCTAGAAGTGTGTTCTAAAAGTGTGAAGATAACAGTAGAATTAAAACCTGAAAGATGCATACAGACTGTGCCATGCTACCTGCCACCATCGCACTCTAACAAGCATCTCTATTCTTCCGACAGGTATGTTCATCCACCCAGCTCTCCTGCTCTCCTGCTGTCTGTCTATGAAGTGCACATATTACATGACCCAGCTTTGCACACAGACTTTCCTCTGCTCCTAGCATTCTCATGGTATGCATTTCAGCTAACCCCAGCTTACTCTGTGGTATTTATGACCTTGTTTACTCAGGCTTGATTGTATGCATCTGGTCCACCCTTAATTCTCTGACCAAGATGAGCAGAGACCACTCCTCTCTGCTTCACACCTGAATGCACTTAGTTGTACATATATTGCATAGCTGAAGTCTGCATGACTTTAGTCTGCAGTGTGATTTCTAGAAGTGTGTTCTAAAAGTGTGAAGATAACAGTAGAATTAAAACCTGAAAGATGCATACAGACTGTGCCATGCTACCTGCCACCATCGCACTCTAACAAGCATCTCTATTCTTCCGACAGGTATGTTCATCCACCCAGCTCTCCTGCTCTCCTGCTGTCTGTCTATGAAGTGCACATATTACATCACCCAGCTTTGCACACAGACTTTCCTCTGCTCCTAGCATTCTCATGGTATGCATTTCAGCTAACCGCAGCTTACCCTGTGTTATTTATGACCTTGTTTACTCAGGCTTGATTGTATGCATCTGGTCCACCCTTAATTCTCTGACCAAGATGAGCAGAGACCACTCCTCTCTGCTTCACACCTGAATGCACTTAGTTGTACATATATTGCATAGCTGAAGTCTGCATGACTTTAGTCTGCAGTGTAATTTCTAGAAGTGTGTTCTAAAAGTGTGAAGATAACAGTAGAATTAAAACCTGAAAGATGCATACAGACTGTGCCATGCTACCTGCCACCATCGCACTCTAACAAGCATCTCTATTCTTCCGACAGGTATGTTCATCCACCCAGCTCTCCTGCTCTCCTGCTGTCTGTCTATGAAGTGCACATATTACATGACCCAGCTTTGCACACAGACTTTCCTCTGCTCCTAGCATTCTCATGGTATGCATTTCAGCTAACCCCAGCTTACTCTGTGGTATTTATGACCTTGTTTACTCAGGCTTGATTGTATGCATCTGGTCCACCCTTAATTCTCTGACCAAGATGAGCAGAGACCACTCCTCTCTGCTTCACACCTGAATGCACTTAGTTGTACATATATTGCATAGCTGAAGTCTGCATGACTTTAGTCTGCAGTGTGATTTCTAGAAGTGTGTTCTAAAAGTGTGAAGATAACAGTAGAATTAAAACCTGAAAGATGCATACAGACTGTGCCATGCTACCTGCCACCATCGCACTCTAACAAGCATCTCTATTCTTCCGACAGGTATGTTCATCCACCCAGCTCTCCTGCTCTCCTGCTGTCTGTCTATGAAGTACACTTATTACATCACCCAGCTTTGCACACAGACTTTCCTCTGCTCCTAGCATTCTCATGATATGCATTTCAGCTAACCCCAGCTTACCCTGTGTTATTTATGACCTTGTTTACTCAGGCTTGATTATATGCATCTGGTCCACCCTTAATTCTCTGACCAAGATGAGCAGAGACCACTCCTCTCTGCTTCACACCTGAATGCACTTAGTTGTACATATATTGCATAGCTGAAGTCTGCATGACTTTAGTCTGCAGTGTGATTTCTAGAAGTGTGTTCTAAAAGTGTGAAGATAACAGTAGAATTAAAACCTGAAAGATGCATACAGACTGTGCCATGCTACCTGCCACCATCGCACTCTAACAAGCATCTCTATTCTTCCGACAGGTATGTTCATCCACCCAGCTCTCCTGCTCTCCTGCTGTCTGTCTATGAAGTGCACATATTACATCACCCAGCTTTGCACACAGACTTTCCTCTGCTCCTAGCATTCTCATGGTATGCATTTCAGCTAACCGCAGCTTACCCTGTGTTATTTATGACCTTGTTTACTCAGGCTTGATTGTATGCATCTGGTCCACTCTTAATTCTCTGACCAAGATGAGCAGAGACCACTCCTCTCTGCTTCACACCTGAATGCACTTAGTTGTACATATATTGCATAGCTAAAGTCTGAATGACTTTAGTCTGCAGTGTGATTTCTAGAAGTGGGTTCTAAAAGTGTGAAGATAACAGTAGAATTAAAACCTGAAAGATGCATACAGACTGTGCCATGCTACCTGCCACCATCGCACTCTAACAAGCATCTCTACTCTTCCGACAGGTATGTTCATCCACCCAGCTCTCCTGCTCTCCTGCTGTCTGTCTATGAAGTGCACATATTACATCACCCAGCTTTGCACACAGACTTTCCTCTGCTCCTAGCATTCTCATGGTATGCATTTCAGCTAACCGCAGCTTACCCTGTGTTATTTATGACCTTGTTTACTCAGGCTTGATTGTATGCATCTGGTCCACCCTTAATTCTCTGACCAAGATGAGCAGAGACCACTCCTCTCTGCTTCACACCTGAATGCACTTAGTTGTACATATATTGCATAGCTGAAGTCTGCATGACTTTAGTCTGCAGTGTAATTTCTAGAAGTGTGTTCTATAAGTGTGAAGATAACAGTAGAATTAAAACCTGAAAGATGCATACAGACTGTGCCATGCTACCTGCCACCATCGCACTCTAACAAGCATCTCTACTCTTCCGACAGGTATGTTCATGCACCCAGCTCTCCTGCTCTCCTGCTGTCTGTCTATGAAGTGCACATATTACATCACCCAGCTTTGCACACAGACTTTCCTCTGCTCCTAGCATTCTCATGGTATGCATTTCAGCTAACCGCAGCTTACCCTGTGTTATTTATGACCTTGTTTACTCAGGCTTGATTGTATGCATCTGGTCCACCCTTAATTCTCTGACCAAGATGAGCAGAGACCACTCATCTCTGCTTCACACCTAAATGCACTTGGTTGTACATATATTGCATAGCTGAAGTCTGCATGACTTTAGTCTGCAGTGTGATTTCTAGAAGTGTGTTCTAAAAGTGTGAAGATAACAGTAGAATTAAAACCTGAAAGATGCATACAGACTGTGCCATGCTACCTGCCACCATCGCACTCTAACAAGCATCTCTATTCTTCCGACAGGTATGTTCATCCACCCAGCTCTCCTGCTCTCCTGCTGTCTGTCTATGAAGTGCACATATTACATCACCCAGCTTTGCACACAGACTTTCCTCTGCTCCTAGCATTCTCATGGTATGCATTTCAGCTAACCCCAGCTTACCCTGTGTTATTTATGACCTTCTTTACTCAGGCTTGATTGTATGCATCTGGTCCACCCTTAATTCTCTGACCAAGATGAGCAGAGACCACTCCTCTCTGCTTCACACCTGAATGCACTTAGTTGTACATATATTGCATAGCTGAAGTCTGCATGACTTTAGTCTGCAGTGTGATTTCTAGAAGTGTGTTCTAAAAGTGTGAAGATAACAGTAGAATTAAAACCTGAAAGATGCATACAGACTGTGCCATGCTACCTGCCACCATCGCACTCTAACAAGCATCTCTATTCTTCCGACAGGTATGTTCATCCACCCAGCTCTCCTGCTCTCCTGCTGTCTGTCTATGAAGTGCACATATTACATGACCCAGCTTTGCACACAGACTTTCCTCTGCTCCTAGCATTCTCATGGTATGCATTTCAGCTAACCCCAGCTTACTCTGTGGTATTTATGACCTTGTTTACTCAGGCTTGATTGTATGCATCTGGTCCACCCTTAATTCTCTGACCAAGATGAGCAGAGACCACTCCTCTCTGCTTCACACCTGAATGCACTTAGTTGTACATATATTGCATAGCTGAAGTCTGCATGACTTTAGTCTGCAGTGTGATTTCTAGAAGTGTGTTCTAAAAGTGTGAAGATAACAGTAGAATTAAAACCTGAAAGATGCATACAGACTGTGCCATGCTACCTGCCACCATCGCACTCTAACAAGCATCTCTATTCTTCCGACAGGTATGTTCATCCACCCAGCTCTCCTGCTCTCCTGCTGTCTGTCTATGAAGTGCACATATTACATCACCCAGCTTTGCACACAGACTTTCCTCTGCTCCTAGCATTCTCATGGTATGCATTTCAGCTAACCGCAGCTTACCCTGTGTTATTTATGACCTTGTTTACTCAGGCTTGATTGTATGCATCTGGTCCACCCTTAATTCTCTGACCAAGATGAGCAGAGACCACTCCTCTCTGCTTCACACCTGAATGCACTTAGTTGTACATATATTGCATAGCTGAAGTCTGCATGACTTTAGTCTGCAGTGTAATTTCTAGAAGTGTGTTCTAAAAGTGTGAAGATAACAGTAGAATTAAAACCTGAAAGATGCATACAGACTGTGCCATGCTACCTGCCACCATCGCACTCTAACAAGCATCTCTATTCTTCCGACAGGTATGTTCATCCACCCAGCTCTCCTGCTCTCCTGCTGTCTGTCTATGAAGTGCACATATTACATGACCCAGCTTTGCACACAGACTTTCCTCTGCTCCTAGCATTCTCATGGTATGCATTTCAGCTAACCCCAGCTTACTCTGTGGTATTTATGACCTTGTTTACTCAGGCTTGATTGTATGCATCTGGTCCACCCTTAATTCTCTGACCAAGATGAGCAGAGACCACTCCTCTCTGCTTCACACCTGAATGCACTTAGTTGTACATATATTGCATAGCTGAAGTCTGCATGACTTTAGTCTGCAGTGTGATTTCTAGAAGTGTGTTCTAAAAGTGTGAAGATAACAGTAGAATTAAAACCTGAAAGATGCATACAGACTGTGCCATGCTACCTGCCACCATCGCACTCTAACAAGCATCTCTATTCTTCCGACAGGTATGTTCATCCACCCAGCTCTCCTGCTCTCCTGCTGTCTGTCTATGAAGTGCACATATTACATCACCCAGCTTTGCACACAGACTTTCCTCTGCTCCTAGCATTCTCATGGTATGCATTTCAGCTAACCGCAGCTTACCCTGTGTTATTTATGACCTTGTTTACTCAGGCTTGATTGTATGCATCTGGTCCACCCTTAATTCTCTGACCAAGATGAGCAGAGACCACTCCTCTCTGCTTCACACCTGAATGCACTTAGTTGTACATATATTGCATAGCTGAAGTCTGCATGACTTTAGTCTGCAGTGTAATTTCTAGAAGTGTGTTCTAAAAGTGTGAAGATAACAGTAGAATTAAAACCTGAAAGATGCATACAGACTGTGCCATGCTACCTGCCACCATCGCACTCTAACAAGCATCTCTATTCTTCCGACAGGTATGTTCATCCACCCAGCTCTCCTGCTCTCCTGCTGTCTGTCTATGAAGTGCACATATTACATCACCCAGCTTTGCACACAGACTTTCCTCTACTCCTAGCTTTCTAATGGTATGCATTTCAGCTAACCCCAGCTTACCCTGTGTTATTTATGACCTTGTTTACTCAGGCTTGATTGTATGCATCTGGTCCACTCTTAATTCTCTGACCAAGATAAGCAGAGACCACTCCTCTCTGCTTCACACCTGAATGCACTTAGTTGTTCATATATTGCATAGCTAAAGTCTGCATGACTTTAGTCTGCAGTGTGATTTCTAGAAGTGGGTTCTAAAAGTGTGAAGATAACAGTAGAATTAAAACCTGAAAGATGCATACAGACTGTGCCATGCTACCTGCCACCATCGCACTCTAACAAGCATCTCTACTCTTCCGACAGGTATGTTCATCCACCCAGCTCTCCTGCTCTCCTGCTGTCTGTCTATGAAGTGCACATATTACATCACCCAGCTTTGCACACAGACTTTCCTCTGCTCCTAGCATTCTCATGGTATGCATTTCAGCTAACCGCAGCTTACCCTGTGTTATTTATGACCTTGTTTACTCAGGCTTGATTGTATGCATCTGGTCCACCCTTAATTCTCTGACCAAGATGAGCAGAGACCACTCATCTCTGCTTCACACCTAAATGCACTTAGTTGTACATATATTGCATAGCTGAAGTCTGCATGACTTTAGTCTGCAGTGTGATTTCTAGAAGTGTGTTCTAAAAGTGTGAAGATAACAGTAGAATTAAAACCTGAAAGATGCATACAGACTGTGCCATGCTACCTGCCACCATCGCACTCTAACAAGCATCTCTACTCTTCCGACAGGTATGTTCATCCACCCAGCTCTCCTGCTCTCCTGCTGTCTGTCTATGAAGTGCACATATTACATCACCCAGCTTTGCACACAGACTTTCCTCTGCTCCTAGCATTCTCATGGTATGCATTTCAGCTAACCGCAGCTTACCCTGTGTTATTTATGACCTTGTTTACTCAGGCTTGATTGTATGCATCTGGTCCACCCTTAATTCTCTGACCAAGATGAGCAGAGACCACTCATCTCTGCTTCACACCTAAATGCACTTAGTTGTACATATATTGCATAGCTGAAGTCTGCATGACTTTAGTCTGCAGTGTGATTTCTAGAAGTGTGTTCTAAAAGTGTGAAGATAACAGTAGAATTAAAACCTGAAAGATGCATACAGACTGTGCCATGCTACCTGCCACCATCGCACTCTAACAAGCATCTCTATTCTTCCGACAGGTATGTTCATCCACCCAGCTCTCCTGCTCTCCTGCTGTCTGTCTATGAAGTGCACATATTACATCACCCAGCTTTGCACACAGACTTTCCTCTGCTCCTAGCATTCTCATGGTATGCATTTCAGCTAACCCCAGCTTACCCTGTGTTATTTATGACCTTGTTTACTCAGGCTTGATTGTATGCATCTGGTCCACCCTTAATTCTCTGACCAAGATGAGCAGAGACCACTCCTCTCTGCTTCACACCTGAATGCACTTAGTTGTACATATATTGCATAGCTGAAGTCTGCATGACTTTAGTCTGCAGTGTGATTTCTAGAAGTGTGTTCTAAAAGTGTGAAGATAACAGTAGAATTAAAACCTGAAAGATGCATACAGACTGTGCCATGCTACCTGCCACCATCGCACTCTAACAAGCATCTCTATTCTTCCGACAGGTATGTTCATCCACCCAGCTCTCCTGCTCTCCTGCTGTCTGTCTATGAAGTGCACATATTACATGACCCAGCTTTGCACACAGACTTTCCTCTGCTCCTAGCATTCTCATGGTATGCATTTCAGCTAACCCCAGCTTACTCTGTGGTATTTATGACCTTGTTTACTCAGGCTTGATTGTATGCATCTGGTCCACCCTTAATTCTCTGACCAAGATGAGCAGAGACCACTCCTCTCTGCTTCACACCTGAATGCACTTAGTTGTACATATATTGCATAGCTGAAGTCTGCATGACTTTAGTCTGCAGTGTGATTTCTAGAAGTGTGTTCTAAAAGTGTGAAGATAACAGTAGAATTAAAACCTGAAAGATGCATACAGACTGTGCCATGCTACCTGCCACCATCGCACTCTAACAAGCATCTCTATTCTTCCGACAGGTATGTTCATCCACCCAGCTCTCCTGCTCTCCTGCTGTCTGTCTATGAAGTGCACATATTACATCACCCAGCTTTGCACACAGACTTTCCTCTGCTCCTAGCATTCTCATGGTATGCATTTCAGCTAACCCCAGCTTACCCTGTGTTATTTATGACCTTGTTTACTCAGGCTTGATTGTATGCATCTGGTCCACCCTTAATTCTCTGACCAAGATGAACAGAGACCACTCCTCTCTGCTTCACACCTGTTATGACCCCAATGGCGAGGGTCTCAGAGGAACGTGGAAGTCTGCAGAATACAAAAATCCAGCTCATAGGGTAGTGGTAACTGGGTTGACCATATATCTACTCCTAACGCCAACACTAGAAGTAGCCGGGGATCATTCCTACGTTGATTCTAGATGACACGCGCCAGCCGGAGAATCTAGCTACCCCTAGTAGAGGAAAACAAAGACCTTTCTTGCCTCCAGAGAAGGGGACCCCAAAGCTGGATAGAAGCCCCCCACAAATAATGACGGTGAGGTAAGAGGAAATGACAAACACAGAAATGAACCAGGTTTAGCACAGAGAGGCCCGCTTACTGATAGCAGAATAAAGAAAGGTAACTTATATGGTCAACAAAAACCCTATCAAAATCCACACTGGAAATTCAAGAACCCCCGAACCGTCTAACGGTCCGGGGGGAGAACACCAGCCCCCCTAGAGCTTCCAGCAAAGGTCAGGATATAGATTTGGAACAAGCTGGACAAAAATACAAAACCAAAACAAATAGCAAAAAGCAAAAGGCAGACTTAGCTGATATAACTGGAACCAGGATCAGTAGACAAGAGCACAGCAGACTAGCTCTGATAACTACGTTGCCAGGCATTGAACTGAAGGTCCAGGGAGCTTATATAGCAACACCCCTAACTAACGACCCAGGTGCGGATAAAAGGAATGACAGAAAAACCAGCGTCAAAAAACTAGTAACCACTAGAGGGAGCAAAAAGCAAATTCACAACAGTACCCCCCCCTTAGTGAGGGGTCACCGAACCCTCACCACGACCACCAGGGCGATCAGGATGAGCGGCATGAAAGGCACGAACTAAATCGGCCGCATGAACATCAGAGGCGACCACCCAGGAATTATCCTCCTGACCATAGCCCTTCCACTTGACCAGGTACTGAAGCCTCCGCCTGGAGAGGCGAGAATCCAAGATCTTCTCCACCACGTACTCCAACTCGCCCTCAACCAACACCGGAGCAGGAGGCTCAGCAGAAGGAACTACAGGCACAATGTACCGCCGCAACAAGGACCTATGAAATACATTGTGAATAGCAAACGACACAGGAAGATCCAGACGAAAAGATACAGGATTAAGGATTTCCAATATCTTGTAAGGCCCAATAAAACGAGGTTTAAATTTGGGAGAGGAGACCTTCATAGGAACAAAGCGGGAAGAAAGCCATACCAAATCCCCAACGCGTAGTCGGGGACCCACACCGCCGCGGCGGTTGGCAAAGCGCTGAGCCTTCTCCTGTGACAACTTCAAGTTGTCCACCACATGATTCCAGATCTGCTGTAACCTATCCACCACAGAATCCACCCCAGGACAGTCAGAAGGCTCCACATGACCCGAAGAAAAGCGAGGATGGAAACCAGAGTTGCAGAAAAAAGGCGAAACCAAGGTGGCGGAACTAGCCCGATTATTAAGGGCAAACTCAGCCAACGGCAAGAATGTCACCCAATCGTCCTGATCAGCAGAGACAAAACACCTCAAATAAGCCTCCAAAGTCTGATTGGTTCGCTCCGTCTGTCCATTAGTCTGAGGATGGAAAGCAGACGAAAACGACAAATCAATGCCCATCCTACTACAAAAGGATCGCCAGAACCTGGAAACGAACTGGGATCCTCTGTCTGACACAATATTCTCAGGGATGCCGTGCAAACGAACCACGTTCTGGAAAAACACAGGAACCAGATCGGAAGAGGAAGGCAGCTTAGGCAAAGGAACCAAATGGACCATCTTGGAGAAGCGATCACATATCACCCAGATAACGGACATGCCCTGAGATAGCGGAAGATCAGAAATGAAATCCATGGAGATATGTGTCCAAGGTCTCTTCGGGACAGGCAAGGGCAAGAGCAAACCGCTGGCACGAGAACAGCAAGGCTTAGCTCGAGCACAAGTCCCACAGGACTGCACAAATGACCGCACATCCCTTGACAAGGAAGGCCACCAAAAGGACCTGGCCACCAGATCTCTGGTGCCAAAAATTCCCGGGTGACCTGCCAACACCGAGGAATGAACCTCGGAAATGACTCTGCTGGTCCACTTATCCGGGACAAACAGTCTGTCAGGTGGACAAGACTCAGGCCTATCAGCCTGAAATCTCTGCAACACACGTCGCAGATCCGGAGAAATAGCTGACAAGATAACTCCATCTTTAAGAATACCAACAGGATCAGCGACTCCAGGAGCATCAGGCACAAAGCTCCTAGAAAGAGCATCGGCCTTCACATTCTTTGAACCTGGTAAATACGAGACAACAAAATCAAAGCGGGAGAAAAACAATGACCAGCGGGCCTGTCTCGGATTAAGGCGTTTAGCAGACTCGAGATACATCAGATTTTTGTGATCAGTCAAGACCACCACACGATGCTTAGCACCCTCGAGCCAATGACGCCACTCGTCAAATGCCCATTTCATGGCCAACAACTCCCGATTGCCCACATCATAATTTCGCTCGGCAGGCGAAAACTTCCTAGAGAAAAAGGCACAAGGTTTCATAACAGAGCAACCAGGGCCTTTCTGCGACAAAACGGCCCCTGCCCCAATCTCCGAAGCATCCACCTCAACCTGAAAGGGAAGTGAGACGTCAGGCTGGCACAAAACAGGCGCCGAAGTAAACCGGCGTTTCAACTCCTGGAAAGCCTCCACGGCAGCAGGAGCCCAGTTAGCTACATCGGAGCCCTTCTTGGTCATATCTGTCAAAGGTTTCACAATGCTAGAAAAATTAGCAATAAAACGACGGTAGAAGTTAGCGAAGCCCAAGAACTTCTGAAGACTCTTAACTGACGAGGGCTGAGTCCAATCAAGAATAGCTCGGACCTTGACTGGGTCCATCTCCACAGCAGAAGGGGAAAAAATGAACCCCAAAAAGGGAACCTTCTGTACACCAAAGAGACACTTTGAGCCCTTGACAAACAAAGAATTTTCACGCAAAATTTTAAAGACCAACCTGACCTGCTCCACATGCGAATCCCAATTATCAGAAAAAACCAAAATATCATCCAGATAAACAATCAAAAATTTATCCAGATACTTCCGGAAAATGTCATGCATAAAGGACTGAAAAACTGAAGGCGCATTGGAGAGCCCAAAAGGCATCACCAAGTACTCAAAATGACTTTCGGGCGTATTGAATGCGGTTTTCCATTCATCACCTTGCTTAATGCGCACAAGGTTGTACGCACCACGAAGGTCTATCTTGGTGAACCACTTGGCACCCTTAATCCGGGCAAACAAGTCAGACAACAGCGGTAAAGGATACTGAAATTTGACAGTGATCTTATTTAAAAGCCGATAATCAATACAAGGTCTCAAAGATCCGTCCTTTTTTGCCACAAAAAAGAATCCCGCACCAAGAGGGGAAGAAGACGGACGAATATGTCCTTTCTTCAGAGACTCCTTGATATATGAACGCATAGCGGTATGTTCAGGTACCGACAGATTAAACAGTCTTCCCTTAGGAAATTTACTGCCTGGGATCAAATCTATAGCACAGTCACAGTCCCTATGAGGAGGCAGTGCACTGGACTCAGACTCACTGAAGACATCCTGATAATCAGACAAATACTCCGGAACTTCCGAAGGCGTAGAAGAAGCAATAGACACAGGCAGGGAATCCCCATGAATACCACGACAGCCCCAACTTGAGACTGACATAGCCTTCCAGTCCAGGACTGGATTATGGGTCTGTAACCATGGCAGCCCTAAAACAACCAAATCATGCATTTTATGTAAAACCAGGAAACGTATCACCTCGCGGTGTTCAGGAGTAATGCACATGGTAACCTGTGTCCAATACTGCGGTTTATTTGCTGCCAATGGTGTAGCATCAATACCCCTAAGAGGAATAGGATTTTCTAATGGTTCAAGAGTAAAACCACAGCGCTTAGCAAATGAGAGATCCATGAGACTCAGGGCAGCACCTGAATCTACAAATGCCATGACAGGATAAGATGACAGTGAGCAAATCAAAGTTACAGACAGAATAAATTTAGGTTGCAAATTACCAACGGTGACAGGACTAACAACCTTAGCTATACGTTTAGAGCATGCTGAGATAACATGTGTAGAATCACCACAGTAGTAGCACAAGCCATTCCGGCGTCTATGAATTTTCCGCTCATTTCTAGTCAGGATTCTATCACATTGCATTAAATCAGGTGTCTGTTCAGACAACACCATGAGGGAATTAGCGGTTTTGCGCTCCCACAACCGCCGGTCAATTTGAATAGCCAGTGCCATAGTATCATTCAGACCTGTGGGAATGGGAAAACCCACCATAACATTCTTAATGGCTTCAGAAAGGCCATTTCTAAAATTAGCAGCCAGTGCACACTCGTTCCAATGTGTCAGCACGGACCATTTCCGAAATTTTTGGCAATACACTTCAGCCTCGTCCTGCCCCTGAGACATAGCCAGCAAGGCCTTTTCTGCCTGAATCTCAAGATTGGGTTCCTCATAAAGTAAACCGAGCGCCAGAAAAAACGCATCAAGATCAGCCAATGCCGGATCTCCTGGCGCCAGCGAAAAAGCCCAATCCTGAGGGTCGCCCCGTAAGAACGAAATAACAATTTTTACTTGCTGAGCAGAATCTCCAGATGAACAGGGTCTCAGGGACAAAAACAATTTACAATTATTCACGAAATTCCTAAATTTAAACCTGTCTCCGGAAAACAGTTCAGGAATCGGTATTTTAGGTTCTGACCTAGGATTTCTGATAACATAGTCTTGTATGCCCTGCACACGAGTAGCCAGCTGGTCCACACTTGTAATCAAGGTCTGGACATTCATGTCTGCAGCAAGCATAGCCACTCTGAGGTAAAGGGGAAGAAGAAAAAAAAAAAACTCAGAATCTTCTTTCTTATAATCCCTCTTCTGCAATGCATTAAACATTTAATACTGGCCTGGCAAACTGTTATGACCCCAATGGCGAGGGTCTCAGAGGAACGTGGAAGTCTGCAGAATACAAAAATCCAGCTCATAGGGTAGTGGTAACTGGGTTGACCATATATCTACTCCTAACGCCGACACTAGAAGTAGCCGGGGATCATTCCTACGTTGATTCTAGATGACACGCGCCAGCCGGAGAATCTAGCTACCCCTAGTAGAGGAAAACAAAGACCTTTCTTGCCTCCAGAGAAGGGGACCCCAAAGCTGGATAGAAGCCCCCCACAAATAATGACGGTGAGGTAAGAGGAAATGACAAACACAGAAATGAACCAGGTTTAGCACAGAGAGGCCCGCTTACTGATAGCAGAATAAAGAAAGGTAACTTATATGGTCAACAAAAACCCTATCAAAATCCACACTGGAAATTCAAGAACCCCCGAACCGTCTAACGGTCCGGGGGGAGAACACCAGCCCCCCTAGAGCTTCCAGCAAAGGTCAGGATATAGATTTGGAACAAGCTGGACAAAAATACAAAACCAAAACAAATAGCAAAAAGCAAAAGGCAGACTTAGCTGATATAACTGGAACCAGGATCAGTAGACAAGAGCACAGCAGACTAGCTCTGATAACTACGTTGCCAGGCATTGAACTGAAGGTCCAGGGAGCTTATATAGCAACACCCCTAACTAACGACCCAGGTGCGGATAAAAGGAATGACAGAAAAACCAGCGTCAAAAAACTAGTAACCACTAGAGGGAGCAAAAAGCAAATTCACAACAACACCTGAATGCACTTAGTTGTACATATATTGCATAGCTGAAGTCTGCATGACTTTAGTCTGCAGTGTGATTTCTAGAAGTGTGTTCTAAAAGTGTGAAGATAACAGTAGAATTAAAACCTGAAAGATGCATACAGACTGTGCCATGCTACCTGCCACCATCGCACTCTAACAAGCATCTCTATTCTTCCGACAGGTATGTTCATCCACCCAGCTCTCCTGCTCTCCTGCTGTCTGTCTATGAAGTGCACATATTACATCACCCAGCTTTGCACACAGACTTTCCTCTACTCCTAGCATTCTCATGGTATGCATTTCAACTAACCCCAGCTTACCCTGTGTTATTTATGACCTTGTTTACTCAGGCTTGATTGTATGCATCTGGTCCACTCTTAATTCTCTGACCAAGATGAGCAGAGACCACTCCTCTCTGCTTCACACCTGAATGCACTTAGTTGCACATATATTGCATAGCTAAAGTCTTTATGACTTTAGTCTGCAGTGTGATTTCTAGAAGTGGGTTCTAAAAGTGTGAAGATAACAGTAGAATTAAAACCTGAATTGAACGTGAAGGGAACTGAAGGTAACTGGCCAGTCACTGTAAACAATGTTTCTGTTTGTTTTCACTCTCACCCCTATAATCCTTCACTTTATGCTACCTCCCCTAATCCCTACACCAAGTAAGGAATTGTTTATCTCTGCTTCTATTCTCCCTATCCATCTCACCTCCTCCTCAGAACTGTTCCTTAACATACAATCCTCTGTCTTCAAGCACAGACAGCCCCCTCATGCCCTCTCCTGCTCCCACCTGCTAACACTTTCTCTGCTCCTTCTCACTGCTAGTGATATCTCTCCAAATCCTGGTCCTCCTCACCACATTCCCACAGTCATTTCTACCTCCCATCCACGTTCTATCACAAATTTCCGTAACCTCTCTAACCTTATACCCATTCGCCCAGCCCCCACTTCCCCAGTCCCACTAACAGGAGCTCTGTGGAACGCTCGCTCTGTCTGCAACAAGCTTTCCTACATCCATGATCTTTTTGTTACTACCAAACTTTCCTTCCTCGCCATCACCAAAACCTGGCTCACCCCTTCCGACACAGCCTCCTGTTGTGTATCCGCTTTTTTGGCTCCCCTGGTGGTTGCTGGTGGTACTGGTGACTTGTTTGCACTTTGCTTCTTCTGTTCACCTGCTTCCATCAGTGTTTGGGAGTTTCCTATTTAGCCTTGCTCTCCAGTCATTTCCTTGCCGGTCATCATTGTAACCAGAGCCTTCGGTTGCATGTTCCTGCTACTAGTCTGCTGATCAGCTAAGTGGACTTTGTCCTTTTGTTTTGTACCTTTTGTCCAGTTTGCAGTTTTTGTAATTCTCTGTAGCTGGAAGCTCTTGCGGGCTGAAATTGCCACTCCTGTGTCATGAGTTGACACAGGAGTCTTAAAGTAATTTCAGGATGGTTTTTGAAAGGGTTTTCAGTTGACCGTGAAGTCCTCTTTTGTATCCTTCTGCTATCTAGTAAGTGGACCTCTCTTTGCTAAATCTACTTTCATACTGTGTATGTCTTTTCCTCTTAATTCACCGTTATTACATGTGGGGGGCTGCTATCATCTTTTGGGGTATTTCCCTAGAGGTAAGCCAGGTCTGTTTCTTCCTCTACCAGGCGTAGTTAGTCCTCCGGCTGGCGCGTGGCATATAGGAAGCCGTAGGTATGCTCCCTGGCTACTGTTAGTTGTGTGGTAGATTTAGCTCACGGTCAACTCAAGTTTCCATCACCCGAGAGCTCGTTCGTTACTTATGTGTTTTTTACGTTCCCTTGCCATTGGGAACCATGACAGTATGACCGGCCTACAAAGTGTTAATTGTTTGGGCTGAAGCAGGAGAAAAAGAAGTGTTGAAGGGAAATTTTTTTTTTTCTTTCCCTCAGAGTTTTGCTGCCTAGCCCTTAATTGCTGTCTAGCTGCTTCTTACCTCCTCTTAACCCTTGAATGGCTCTGACCTTAGCTGTTTAACATGGATGTCCAGAGTTTGGCTGCAGGTTTAAATAATCTTGCTACGAAGGTTCAAAATTTACAAGATTTTGTTATACATGCTCCTATTTCTGAACCTAAAATCCCTACACCAGAGGTGTTTTCCGGAGATAGATCTCGGTTTTTGAATTTCAAATATAATTGTAAATTATTCCTTTCTCTCAGACCTCACTCCTCAGGAGATCCTGTCCAGCAGGTTAAGATTGTAATCTCTTTGCTGCGAGGTGACCCTCAAAATTGGGCATTTTCATTGGCACCAGGGGATCCTGCGTTGCTCAATGTGGATGCGTTTTTCCTGGCTTTAGGGTTGCTTTATGAGGAACCTAATTTGGAGATTCAAGCTGAAAAAGCTTTGATAGCCCTATCTCAAGGGCAAGATGAAGTGGAGATATACTGCCAAAAATTTCATAGGTGGTCTGTGCTTACTCAGTGGAATGAGTGCGCCTTAGCGGCAAATTTCAGAGAGGGCCTTTCTGATGCCGTTAAAGATGTTATGGTCGGGTTCCCTGCGCCTACAGGTCTGAATGAGTCCATGACAATGGCAATTCAGATTGATCGGCGTTTGCGGGAGCGCAAACCCGTGCACCATTTGGCGGTATCTTCTGAAGAGACACCAGAGAAAATGCAATGTGACAGAGTTATGTCCAGAAGCGAGCGGCAGAATTATAGGCGTAAAAATGGGTTATGCTTCTATTGTGGTGATTCTGCTCATGTTATATCGGCATGCTCTAAGCGTACTAGGAAGGTTGACAAGTCCATTTCAATTGGCACTTTACAGTCCAAATTTATTTTGTCTGTAACCTTGATTTGTTCATTATCAGTTATTACCGTGGATGCCTATGTGGACTCGGGCGCCGCTCTGAGTCTTATGGACTGGTCCTTTGCCAGGCGCTGTGGGTTTGATTTAGAGCCTCTGGAAGTCCCTATACCTCGGAAGGGTATTGATTCTACACCTTTGGCTTGTAATAAACCACAGTTCTGGACGCAAGTGACTATGCGTATGACTCCAGACCATCAGGAGGTGATTCGCTTCCTTGTGTTGTACAATTTACATGATGTTTTGGTGCTTGGATTACCATGGTTACAGTCTCATAACCCAGTCCTTGACTGGAAGGCTATGTCTGTGTTAAGCTGGGGATGTCGGGGGGCTCATGGGGACACTCCTATGGTGTCCATTTCGTCATCTATTCCATCTGAGATTCCAGCATTTTTGTCTGATTATCGTGATATTTTTGAAGAGCCTAAGATTGGTTCACTCCCTCCTCACAGGGATTGTGATTGCGCCATAGATCTGATTCCTGGCAGTAAATTTCCAAAGGGTCGTTTGTTTAACCTATCCGTACCTGAACATGCTGCTATGCACGAGTATATTAAGGAGTCCCTGGAAAAGGGACATATTCGTCCTTCTTCATCACCTTTAGGAGCCGTTTTTTTCTTTGTCTCTAAAAAGGATGGCTCTCTGAGGCCTTGTATTGATTATCGTCTCCTGAATAAAATTACAGTCAAATATCAGTATCCGTTGCCTTTGCTGACTGATTTGTTTGCTCGCATAAGGGGGGCTAAGTGGTTCTCTAAGATTGATCTTCGTGGGGCGTATAATTTGGTGCGAATTAAGCAGGGGGATGAGTGGAAGACCGCATTTAATACGCCTGAGGGCCATTTTGAGTATTTGGTAATGCCTTTCGGCCTTTCTAATGCACCTTCTGTCTTTCAGTCCTTAATGCATGATATTTTCCGGGAATATTTGGATAAATTTATGATTGTGTACTTGGATGATATTTTGATTTTTTCTGATGACTGGGAGTCTCATGTTCAGCAGGTCAGGAGGGTTTTTCAGGTTTTGCGGGAGAATTCTTTGTGTGTAAAGGGTTCAAAGTGTGTTTTTGGGGTTCAAAAAATTTCATTTTTGGGGTATATTTTTTCCCCTTCTTCTATTGAGATGGACCCTGTCAAGGTTCGGGCTATTTACGACTGGACGCAGCCTACTTCTCTGAAGAGTCTCCAGAAATTCTTGGGCTTTGCTAATTTTTATCGTCGATTTATAGCTGGTTTTTCTGGCGTTGCTAAACCTCTGACGGATTTGACTAAAAAGGGTGCTGATGTTGCCAATTGGTCCCCTGCTGCCGTGGAGGCCTTTCGGGAGCTTAAGCGCCGCTTTTTGTCTGCCCCTGTGTTGCGCCAGCCTGATGTTTCTCTTCCCTTTCAGGTTGAGGTCGATGCTTCCGAGATCGGAGCGGGGGCGGTTTTGTCGCAGAAAAGTTCCGACTGCTCAGTGATGAGACCTTGTGCGTTCTTTTCGCGAAAATTTTCGGCCGCCGAGCGAAACTATGATGTTGGTAATCGGGAGCTTTTGGCCATGAAGTGGGCATTTGAGGAGTGGCGTCATTGGCTTGAGGGTGCCAGACATCAGGTGGTAGTTTTGACTGATCACAAGAATTTAATTTATTTGGAGTCTGCCAGGCGCCTGAATCCTAGACAGGCACGTTGGTCGTTGTTCTTTTCCCGGTTTAATTTTGTGGTCTCATACTTACCGGGTTCTAGGAATGTGAAAGCAGATGCTCTTTCTAGGAGTTTTGAGCCTGACTCTCCTGGGAATTCTGAACCTGCTGGTGTCCTTAAGGATGGAGTGGTTTTGTCTGCTGTCTCTCCAGATTTGCGACGTGCTTTGCAAGAATTTCAGGCGGATAGACCTGATCGTTGTCCGTCTGGTAGACTGTTTGTTCCTGACGATTGGACCAGTAGAGTCATCTCGGAAGTTCATTCTTCTACTCTGGCAGGTCATCCGGGAATTTTTGGCACCAGAGATTTGGTGGCTAGATCCTTCTGGTGGCCTTCCCTGTCTCGAGATGTGCGTGTTTTTGTGCAGTCTTGCGATGTGTGTGCTCGGGCCAAGCCTTGTTGTTCTAGGGCTAGTGGGTTGTTGTTGCCCTTGCCTATTCCGAAGAGGCCTTGGACGCACATCTCTATGGACTTTATCTCGGATCTCCCTGTTTCTCAGAAGATGTCTGTCATCTGGGTGGTGTGTGACCGTTTTTCTAAAATGGTTCATTTGGTGCCATTGCCTAAGTTGCCTTCCTCATCTGAGTTGGTCCCTCTGTTTTCTCAAAATGTGGTTCGCTTGCATGGTATTCCGGAAAACATCGTTTCTGACAGGGGTACCCAGTTCGTGTCTAGATTTTGGCGGGCAGTCTGTGCCAGGTTGGGCATTGATTTGTCCTTTTCGTCTGCATTCCATCCTCAGACCAATGGCCAGACGGAGCGAACTAATCAAACTTTGGAGACTTATTTGAGGTGTTTTGTGTCTGCGGATCAGGATGATTGGGTTGCCTTTCTGCCGTTGGCGGAGTTTGCTCTTAATAATCGGGCTAGTTCTGCCACTTTGGTTTCTCCTTTCTTTTGCAATTCAGGGTTTCATCCGCGTTTTTCATCTGGTCAGGTTGAATCTTCGGATTGTCCTGGAGTGGATGCGGTGGTGGATCGGTTGCATCGGATTTGGGGACAAGTGGTGGATAATTTGGAATTGTCCCAGGAGAGGACTCAGCAGTTTGCTAACCGTCGTCATCGTGTTGGTCCCCACCTTCGCGTTGGGGACTTGGTGTGGTTGTCTTCCCGTTTTGTCCCTATGAGAGTTTCTTCTCTCAAATTTAAGCCTCGGTTCATCGGTCCTTATAGGATTTTGGAGATTCTTAACCCTGTTTCCTTTCGTTTGGACCTCCCGGCATCTTTCGCTATCCATAATGTGTTCCATCGGTCGTTGTTGCGGAGATATGAGGTACCGGTGGTTCCTTCTACTGAACCTCCTGCTCCTGTGCTGGTGGAGGGTGAATTGGAGTACGTCGCGGAGAAGATCTTGGACTCCTGTATTTCCAGACGGAGACTTCAATATCTGGTTAAATGGAAAGGCTATGGTCAGGAAGATAATTCTTGGGTAACTGCCTCTGATGTTCATGCCTCGGATTTGGTTCGTGCCTTTCATAGGGCTCATCCAGATCGCCCTGGCGGTTCTTGTGAGGGTTCGGTGCCCCCTCCTTAAGGGGAGGGTACTGTTGTGTATCCGCTTTTTGGGCTCCCCTGGTGGTTGCTGGTGGTACTGGTGACTTGTTTGCACTTTGCTTCTTCTGTTCACCTGCTTCCATCAGTGTTTGGGAGTTTCCTATTTAGCCTTGCTCTCCAGTCATTTCCTTGCCGGTCATCATTGTAACCAGAGCCTTCGGTTGCATGTTCCTGCTACTAGTCTGCTGATCAGCTAAGTGGACTTTGTCCTTTTGTTTTGTACCTTTTGTCCAGTTTGCAGTTTTTGTAATTCTCTGTAGCTGGAAGCTCTTGCGGGCTGAAATTGCCACTCCTGTGTCATGAGTTGACACAGGAGTCTTAAAGTAATTTCAGGATGGTTTTTGAAAGGGTTTTCAGTTGACCGTGAAGTCCTCTTTTGTATCCTTCTGCTATCTAGTAAGTGGACCTCTCTTTGCTAAATCTACTTTCATACTGTGTATGTCTTTTCCTCTTAATTCACCGTTATTACATGTGGGGGGCTGCTATCATCTTTTGGGGTATTTCCCTAGAGGTAAGCCAGGTCTGTTTCTTCCTCTACCAGGCGTAGTTAGTCCTCCGGCTGGCGCGTGGCATATAGGAAGCCGTAGGTATGCTCCCTGGCTACTGTTAGTTGTGTGGTAGATTTAGCTCACGGTCAACTCGAGTTTCCATCACCCGAGAGCTCGTTCGTTACTTATGTGTTTTTTACGTTCCCTTGCCATTGGGAACCATGACAGCCTCCCCTGCTGCACTCTCTTACGGTGGCTTCCACCTTTCTCACACCCCCTGCTGCAGCACCAAACATTGCGGAGGAGTTGGTTTTCTCCTGTCAGATAACTGCTCCTTCACCCCAATCCCACTTCCACCCTCTGTTACCCTCCCTTCCTTTGAGGTGCACTCTGTGCGCATCTACTCTCCCTCCAACCTCCAACTGGCTGTCATTTACTGCCCCCCAGGGCCAGCCACCCTCTTCTTTGACTACTTCACCACCTGGCTACTTCATTTCCTTTCCGCGGACATCCCCACTATCATCATGGGCGACTTCAACATCCCCATTGACAGTTCCCTCTCAGCTGCCACTAAACTTCTATCTCTCACTTCCTCCTTCAGCCTCACTCAATAGTCTTCTGCAGCCACTCACAAAGATGGTCACACACTGGACCTCATCTTCACCCGCCTCTGCTCCCTATCTAACCTCTCTAACTCACCTCTTCCTCTCTCTGATCACAACCTTCTCACATTCTCTTCCCTCTCCACTCCATGTCTACAATCCCCACCCCACAAACTTTCACACCCTCGCAGAAATCTTAAACATCTTGACCTACATTCATTCTCTGAATCCCTCCTCCCTCTCACAGACATAAGTTCTTTACATAATGCGGATGACGCTGCCGCTCTATATAACACCACAATAGCTGTAGCTCTGGAATCTCCTGCCCCACTTACACATACCAAAGCTCGCAAAATCAACAGACAGCCCTGGCACACCAGCCTGACCAAAGAACTGAGGCGAGCTTCCAGGGCTGCTGAGCGCAGATGGAAAAGATCCCACTCCAACGAGCACTTCATCGCATTCAAACAGTCCCTCACTACTTTCAAGACCACACTCGCCACAGCTAAACAAACCTACTTCTCATCTCTCATCTACCTGTCTCACAACCCTAAACAGTTATTCAACACTTTCAATTCTCTCCTCCGTCCCCCAGCACCTCCTCCCTCCCCACTTATCTCAGCTGAAGACTTTGCCTCATTTTTCAAGCAGAAGATTGATAACATCAGAGACAGTTTTGGTCAACAACCACGAGAGCCCTTCCTCCCGACTTCACAGCCCTCCACCTCCAAAACCAACTTCTCCACCATTACAGAAGATCAACTCTCCACTCTACTCTCAAGATCGCATCTCACCACCTGTGCACTTGACCCGCTCCCATCCCACTTCATCCCAAACCTCACCAAAGTCTTCATCCCAACCCTAACCCATCTCTTCAACTTATCACTAACAACTGGTGTTTTCCCCTCAAGCTTTAAACATGCCTCAATCACACCTATCCTCAAAAATCCTTCTCTTGACCCATGCTCTGTATCTAGCTATCGCCCTATATCACTTCTCCCTTATGCCTCCAAACTACTGGAACAACACGTCTACCTTGAACTGTCCTCCCATCTCTCTTCTTGCTCCCTCTTTGACCGCTTACAATCTGGCTTCCGGTCACACCACTCCACTGAAACTGCCCTAACTAAGGTCACCAATGACCTCTTAACCGCCAAGAGCAAGCGACACTACTCTGTCCTCCTCCTCCTCAACCTGTCGGCTGCCTTTGACACAGTGGACCATTCCCTATTATTCCAGACCCTCTCATCCCTTGCATCACAGACTTGGCCCTATCCTGGATCTCATCATACCTAACAGACCGGACATTCAGCATCTCCCACTCACACACCACCTCCTCACCTCGCCCCCCTATCTGTCGGAGTCCCACAAGGTTCAGTCCTTGGGCCCCTGCTCTTCTCCATTTATACCTTTGGCCTGGGACAGCTCATAGAATCTCATGGCTTCCAGTATCACTTCTATGCTGATGACACACAGATTTACATCTCTGGACCAGATATCACCTCCCTACTAACCAGAATCCCTCAATGTCTGTCCACTATTTCATCCTTCTTCTCCACTAGATTTCGGAAACTTAACATGGATAAAACAGAATTCATCATCTTTCCCCCATCTCACGTGACCCCCCCCAACGAACCTATCCATTACAGTGCATAGCTGCCCACTCTCCCCAGTCCCACAAACTCGCTGCCTCGGGGTAATCCTTGACGCTGATCTCTCCTTCAAACCACATATCCAAGCCCTTTCCACTTCCTGCCGACTTCAACTCATAAATATTTCACGAATCCGTACATTCCTCAACCAAGAATCTGCAAAAACCCTAGTCCATGCCCTCATCATCTCACGCCTTGACGACTGCAACCTCCTGCTCTGTGGCCTCCCCTCTAACACTCTCGCACCCTTCCAATCTATTCTAAACTCTGCTGCCCGACTAATCCACCTGTCCCCCCGCTATTCCCCGGCCTCTCCCCTCTGTCAATCCCTTCACTGGCTCCCCATTGCCCAGAGACTCCAGTACAAAACCCTAACCATGACATACAAAGCCATCCACAACCTTTCTCCTCCATACATCTGTGACCTCGTCTCCCGGTACTTACCTACACGCAACCTCCGATCCTCACAAGATCTCCTTCTCTACTCCCCTCTTATCTCCTCTTCCCACAATCGTATACAAGATTTCTCTTGCGTATCACCCCTACTCTGGAACACTCTACCACAACACATCAGACTCTCGCCTACCATCGAAACCTTCAAAAAGAGCCTGAAGACACACCTCTTCCGACAAGCCTACAACCTGCATTAACCACCGATCAACCAAACCGCTGCATGACCAGCTCTATCCTCACCTACTGTATTCTCACCCATCCCTTGTAGATTGTGAGCCTTTGCGGGCAGGGTCCTCTCTCCTCCTGTACCAGTTTAAGAATATTGTACTTGCTTTTATTATGCATACCCCTCCTCACATGTAAAGCGCCATGGAATAAATGGCGCTATAACAATAAATAATAATAATAATAATAATAATACTGTCAGCGTATCTGTAAGGAAAGAGGAGATAAATTAGTACATTATAATTAGAGTAGCCAATCGATTTCCCTATTGAGGCCTCTTGGAGAGAGGGTGTCTAATGTATAGATCCAGTAAGTTTCCCTGGACTTCAACTGTTTGACGTGGTTGCCACCTCATCTAGGTCGGGGTACCTGCTCAATAATCTGGAACTTCAACTGTGCCATGGAGTGTCTAGCTTTGGCGAAATGATCAGGGAGAGGGAGCCAGGTTTTGTTACATCTAATGGTTGATTTATGGCTTGCGATCCTGTCTCTCACGTGCTGGGTAGTTTCCCCCACGTAGAGGAGGCCGCACGGACATTTGATGACATAAATTACGAAATTTGTTTCGCAGGTATAGAACCCTCAGATGGGATAAGATTTCCCAGTCCTTGGGTGGGTCACGTTATCGGACTTGATCACGTTAGAACATGCAGCACAATTCAAGCAAGGAAAAGTACCACTGCGGCGTGAGCCTAAGAACTGTTGAGTGGGTACTCGGTGTGTGCTACCCATGTTGGCCCTGACTACTTGATCGCGGATGTTGGGGGGTAAGTTTCCCTGGATGTCAAACAGTTGAAGTCCAGGGAAACTTACTGGATCTATACATTAGACACCCTCTCTCCAAGAGGCCTCAATAGGGAAATCGATTGGCTACTCTAATAATAATGTACTAATTTATCTCCTCTTCCCTTACAGATACGCTGACAGTATTGGTGAGTTCCCTTCTTTAGTTCACAGATATAACTCCCAATAGATCCTATCCTAGTTCATATGGACGCAGTCCCTCCCATAATTTTGAATATATCCTAATACTGTTGTCCCCAATGATATATGGACTTTCTTGTACAAATAGGACCACACATTACGGCGCCAACATATCATTCTGCCACATTACACCATCTCACATGCGAGCGCACGACAGGCTTACTGCCTATCCTATTGCAGGCTCTTAACGGCTGCTTACAGCAGCGCCTGGGTTCCCTAGCAACGAGGCACACACCAGTTCGCCGGCCGCGCATGCGCATTTGCATCATTTCGCTGGCGTCACTTCCGGTACTGCGGGTCCTACTTCCGGTTTTCACGAGCGCTCATTTAAGCGTCACTACCGCCAGTCACGCTGCACTCCAGCAGCAGGGCGCGGGTGCGCCGCTTACAGACCAGCAATTACAGGTACTTTAGCGCTCTTACTAGGTCCGGACTTGGCTGCATACATAGCGCATATATACTACATATGTGTACTCCATATTCACCCATGCCCTTACTCACTTACAGACCCCAGGTCAGGGCATTCCATTACGGCTAAAAAAATCCACAGCAGAAAAACGCTTAAAGGTACACTATATGACATTCCTTCACAATTTCCATGTCCTCTATGTAACTTTTTTCCTCATGTATATTCACCATCTTTTCACAGTGTATATTTCGAATCTCCAAGGATCTCTATCCTCTACTCTTTTGCATAATAAAGGTAAAAAAACCTTTTTTATTTTCCTTGATGATATAGTCACATGGTCTGGCTACCTTAGCCCTCTACCCCATTGACTTCAAAACTGCTTCCAGCCTTCCTTGCTGTTGTACGTGGTGTTTTCACATAATATGTACCATGGTCTCTCGCAGTTACTCTGTTTTACTCTTTTGCTTTGTTTTACCCTTTTCTTTTATTTTTGCTCAATCCAAAGATGGGAACTATATTATTTTGGTTTGTTTTGTTTAATATTTATTGGCGACTGGATAAAAATTAACCTTTATTAGGTATTGTTAAAAGCCCAATATGGCACACTAAAAATGACGAGACAAAACCAAAGTGATTGGTGCCCTATTACCCAAACAGAAAAAGGGGAAATCACACACAACAATTAACAAACAAACCAACACTATCAGTGTTGAAATGACTTCCAATCTATATTCGTAGTTGTGGCTATTATTTCAATGGACTAGCTGCCACCAAGCTCATGAAATACACGGTTTACTGCAGTATGTTGGACATCTGTCTGTGGGTCACACTTTGATGTTAGTGTCCACCTGTCTACACACTATATGTGCAGTACTCAACCTTCAAATTCCGTTTAAATGGCTTTTCAATTATAGTAATGCGTTATATTTGGTATATTTACATATAAGACCCACCTTATTACTATTCTCAAATATATACATACTAAAAACTGCCATATATTAGATTGGAGCCTTTTGTCAATTATAAATTGGCTGCACCAATACCCAGCCTATAAAATTGCCAAATCTTCATAATTTCCCATCCATGAATCTATGGGATACATGTATTTCTCATTTAAATTCCTATGAGTGTTCCCAGACGGGTTAATTTTTGGCAACCTACAGGGTTAATGTGGATGCGATATTATGTAAACATTGCTGGGATGTGTGCGTTATCCTAAATATATTATTCCCATATACATGGGTGGATCTCACCGCATCTTCATCATCTCCAGCCTTTCAGCTATCACTATCCACCTCGTGTCCGCCCTGGTATGTGGGTATCGTGCTCTACAATGCGTCTCCCGACGCGTTTCTTCTTTATAGAATCATCAGGGGAGAAATGCTGCTGCCATTGCGGCTCTCCCCCTTTCTGTGGTATTTATAAATTCAGCTCGGTACCGCGCTCTGTAAACCCCGCCTCCTGGCGTGTGACGCGCTTCCTGAGCTTCCTCCTATGTTGCTAGGCAACCTGCGACGCTCTCCTGCTTTCTTAGGCGCTTAGTATCTCCGTTCGGCGGCGCCTGCGCACCACCTTACCCAGACCAAGCGTAATACAGAATCTGAGGGCCGGCTCCTGCCTGGTAATCAAACAACAGGATATAAATGCATATGTTCATGCTATTCAATCCTATATGGTGCTTATTAATTCAGTGCAACTCTTGCATATATTCACCATTGCGCTTCATATTAAATTAGCACCATAAACCAACAGGAAGAATATTATAATTTTCACAAACAAAAATCTTTTCTTTTCAACCTGTTCACCAATAGGCATGATTCAAGATGCTCTCAGCATATTTTAGCACAAATATTTAATGGGACGGAGGCAAGGTACCTCCCTAACCGTCCTCAAATAGCTCCTATTATATCTACCGACCTATTAAGATGGATAAGTACGGGCAAGAGGGGTTCACCACCACTACCATCTTGCCCTCATATAGATATATAATTTTAGATCTATAATTTCATGGTCCCTATAGTAAAGAAAATCAAAAATCAGTTAAAAAAGAGAGAAAACAGAAAAATGATGATAGGACAGGAGTTCATGTATACGGGACACCACCGCCTAAAAAACGTGGGAAAAATGTGACCCTATGGGTCCCTATTATATATCTGCTCTCCTCTCCCTGCCTATCGCGGAGGTTGGCACCCTAAGAGAGCCCTGCGCATATGGCGCCCCCACTCAACGTAGGCTGTCCCAAACTATCTATCCCTATGAAACCCTCATATATACAAAGGATAGATGGAAATAAGTGTTATATATGGGATTATCTTGGCATACTGTAAAGTCTGTACAGTTGAGTTCGAATGATTCAATATTGGCTACAAAGTCTCCTCCAATGGGTAAAGCCTACCTCTCGTGGGGATTGGCACCCTAGATCTTTTTACATTTGGCGTCCCCACTCCACGAAGACTGGCCCTACATTGATCCCTACCAGACTCAACATTTTTAGGATATAAGATACATAATTTTACAGAAAACAACTATATGATTGCATTTCATTCAATCCAGATGGTTGTACTGTTCTCAAAGTGAAAATCCATCTTGTCTCCTTCTGGAGTATTGACTTGTCCCAATCACCCCCTCTATGCGGAGGCGCTATCCTATGGATACCCACAAATTTGATTTTACTTAGATCACCCTGATGAAATGAATTCATGTGGGTAGCCACTGGGGTCTCTCTCTTTTTTGCAATGTCCCGGAGATGTTCACCAATCCTCTTTCGAAACTCTTTAAAACTTTAAAAATCTCCAGTTAAGAACAGTTTTTTAGATCTCAGCTACCCCCTCAGGAATCGCCAGAACCCTCCGGTATAAACAAACAAGTCATGAATTTGTCATCAAGACCACTATCAGAGATCGAGGTATCCTTATTGAGCAGGGGCTTGTCTTTTGTACCCAGCTCAGATATGGACATCTTCGAAGTGGTCAAAGATGTTAATTTATTTGTAAGGCGTCTTAGATGGAAAAAGCATTTTCTGAGAGAGGACAGAAAACAATGTACTGATTTAGGTATTGCAGAAGACCTGTTACAGGATGTCCGGCTATTGTTTCATCTGGGAGATATAGACCCCAATATAGAGGGGCAAGGTCCCTTCACAGAATTGAAGAACAAGAGCTTAAAAATGCCGCCACCTACGGGGGATTTGAGCTCAATTGATATTTTTTTGAATTTGGTTACAGAAGATCTATTAAAGGTATCAGACACCAAAAGGCAAAGATTACATAATCTATCTAAGAATGAAATGGATTGTCTGTGTAAATTAGAAAAAGATACAAATATCACCATAAAGCCCTCTGATAAGGGGGGCAATGTGGTGGTAATGGATACACAAGATTATCAGAGGTTATGTCTGTCATTACTGGAAAAGAAAGATGAATATAAAATATTACCACATAGCCCCCTAAAACAATTTGAGATGGAATTAAAGCACATCATTGAAGGGGCTTTTAGAGATGGTATAGTGGGTAAGGACGAGAGGGACTATTTATTACCAAGCCATCCGGTAACCCCTACTTTTTACTGCCTCCCAAAAGTACACAAAGGCACAAATCCCTTGAAAGGGCGTCCAATTGTCTCAGGCAACAATAGCCTAACTGAAAAACTTGGCATCTACATTGATAAGATTCTGAAACCGTTTGTGGGAGGTTTGAGTTCGTATGTACGGGACACCACTGACCTTTTACTTAAGTTGGAAGGTATCTGTCTTGATCCTGATATGATTTTGGGAAGTATCGATGTGGAGGCGCTGTACTCATCGATCCCACATGAAAAGGGCTTAATGGCTGTGAGCCATTATCTGGGCACGAGAGGCATACAATATGAGAGACACAATAATTTTGTCATAAAGGCTTTGGAATTTTGTTTGACCCGGAATGTTTTTCTGTTCAACCGGAAGTACTTCCACCAGCTCAGGGGCACTGCGATGGGCAGCCCTTGTGCGCCCTCGTATGCAAATTTGCTCCTGGGCTGGTGGGAGGAAAAGATGGTCTTTAGTGACACCATGACCCATCCTGAGGAGAGGATAATTCTGTGGCTGCGTTATATTGACGATGTCTTCGTAATTTGGAAAGGAGGAGTTAATGAATTTGGGAACTTTGTTGAAGGCCTAAACACTAATGATCTGGGCCTGCGGTTCACGTATGAGGCCAGTAACACCAGTCTGGCATTCCTGGACATTCGTATTGAAAAACATCCTAATGGAGAACTGATCACAAGGACACACAGAAAAGACACAGCCACAAATTCTCTCCTCAGGTGGGAAAGTAGTCACCCGGTTCCTCTGAAAAGGGGCATCCCCAAGGGACAATATTTTAGGGTGCGGAGGAACTGCTCAAATATGAATGTATTTAAAGAACAAGCAAAAGATCTAAAAGATCGGTTCCTAGAAAGGGGATACCCAGAAAAAGTACTGAATAGAGCTTATAAAGAGTCCCTGAAAAAAGAGAGGAAAGATTTATTAACGTCTAAACCAAAGTCAGAGGAAGAGAACTTCATACGTTTTATTACAAGATACTCAAATGGAGCTAATCATATAAGAGAAATTCTCCAAAAACATTGGTCAATATTGCAGATGGACAGGGACATATCCAAATATGTCCCCCCTGTGCCTCAGATTACGTTTAAGAAGGGCAAATCCCTCCGTGACAGATTGGTTCACAGCCATTTTGATCCCGGTAAAAAATACAGCCTTACAACTAATCAGATAATAGGCTGTTATAGATGTGGAAACTGCAAAAGTTGTTCCTCAATAAGACCCTCAAAGAGTTTTTCAAGTAATGTGACAGGTACCACATACTTAATTCGACACTTCATTAATTGTCGTACTAAAGGGATCGTATACAAGGCCACCTGTGAATGTGGCCTGGAGTATGTGGGGAAAACAAAAAGAGAGTTTCGAAAGAGGATTGGTGAACATCTCCGGGACATTGCAAAAAAGAGAGAGACCCCAGTGGCTACCCACATGAATTCATTTCATCAGGGTGATCTAAGTAAAATCAAATTTGTGGGTATCGATAGGATAGCGCCTCCGCATAGAGGGGGTGATTGGGACAAGTCAATACTCCAGAAGGAGACAAGATGGATTTTCACTTTGAGAACAGTACAACCATCTGGATTGAATGAAATGCAATCATATAGTTGTTTTCTGTAAAATTATGTATCTTATATCCTAAAAATGTTGAGTCTGGTAGGGATCAATGTAGGGCCAGTCTTCGTGGAGTGGGGACGCCAAATGTAAAAAGATCTAGGGTGCCAATCCCCACGAGAGGTAGGCTTTACCCATTGGAGGAGACTTTGTAGCCAATATTGAATCATTCGAACTCAACTGTACAGACTTTACAGTATGCCAAGATAATCCCATATATAACACTTATTTCCATCTATCCTTTGTATATATGAGGGTTTCATAGGGATAGATAGTTTGGGACAGCCTACGTTGAGTGGGGGCGCCATATGCGCAGGGCTCTCTTAGGGTGCCAACCTCCGCGATAGGCAGGGAGAGGAGAGCAGATATATAATAGGGACCCATAGGGTCACATTTTTCCCACGTTTTTTAGGCGGTGGTGTCCCGTATACATGAACTCCTGTCCTATCATCATTTTTCTGTTTTCTCTCTTTTTTAACTGATTTTTGATTTTCTTTACTATAGGGACCATGAAATTATAGATCTAAAATTATATATCTATATGAGGGCAAGATGGTAGTGGTGGTGAACCCCTCTTGCCCGTACTTATCCATCTTAATAGGTCGGTAGATATAATAGGAGCTATTTGAGGACGGTTAGGGAGGTACCTTGCCTCCGTCCCATTAAATATTTGTGCTAAAATATGCTGAGAGCATCTTGAATCATGCCTATTGGTGAACAGGTTGAAAAGAAAAGATTTTTGTTTGTGAAAATTATAATATTCTTCCTGTTGGTTTATGGTGCTAATTTAATATGAAGCGCAATGGTGAATATATGCAAGAGTTGCACTGAATTAATAAGCACCATATAGGATTGAATAGCATGAACATATGCATTTATATCCTGTTGTTTGATTACCAGGCAGGAGCCGGCCCTCAGATTCTGTATTACGCTTGGTCTGGGTAAGGTGGTGCGCAGGCGCCGCCGAACGGAGATACTAAGCGCCTAAGAAAGCAGGAGAGCGTCGCAGGTTGCCTAGCAACATAGGAGGAAGCTCAGGAAGCGCGTCACACGCCAGGAGGCGGGGTTTACAGAGCGCGGTACCGAGCTGAATTTATAAATACCACAGAAAGGGGGAGAGCCGCAATGGCAGCAGCATTTCTCCCCTGATGATTCTATAAAGAAGAAACGCGTCGGGAGACGCATTGTAGAGCACGATACCCACATACCAGGGCGGACACGAGGTGGATAGTGATAGCTGAAAGGCTGGAGATGATGAAGATGCGGTGAGATCCACCCATGTATATGGGAATAATATATTTAGGATAACGCACACATCCCAGCAATGTTTACATAATATCGCATCCACATTAACCCTGTAGGTTGCCAAAAATTAACCCGTCTGGGAACACTCATAGGAATTTAAATGAGAAATACATGTATCCCATAGATTCATGGATGGGAAATTATGAAGATTTGGCAATTTTATAGGCTGGGTATTGGTGCAGCCAATTTATAATTGACAAAAGGCTCCAATCTAATATATGGCAGTTTTTAGTATGTATATATTTGAGAATAGTAATAAGGTGGGTCTTATATGTAAATATACCAAATATAACGCATTACTATAATTGAAAAGCCATTTAAACGGAATTTGAAGGTTGAGTACTGCACATATAGTGTGTAGACAGGTGGACACTAACATCAAAGTGTGACCCACAGACAGATGTCCAACATACTGCAGTAAACCGTGTATTTCATGAGCTTGGTGGCAGCTAGTCCATTGAAATAATAGCCACAACTACGAATATAGATTGGAAGTCATTTCAACACTGATAGTGTTGGTTTGTTTGTTAATTGTTGTGTGTGATTTCCCCTTTTTCTGTTTGGGTAATAGGGCACCAATCACTTTGGTTTTGTCTCGTCATTTTTAGTGTGCCATATTGGGCTTTTAACAATACCTAATAAAGGTTAATTTTTATCCAGTCGCTAATATATATAAATATTTTTTGGATAAGTACACCCAGCTTATAATTTAATATTTATTGACAGATTGAATACTGTATATACTGTTTATTTATGTATTTTGTTTCTGTTTTTTCCTAGCGATTGTATGATTAAGGCTCGGGTAGAGCCGAAACGTCATAATTGCCTCTGGTCGCGTTCAAAACACATAGTTGTTCATGTTACTTAAATAAATTTTCACTTTTGCATCATATACATTTAGAGTGTGCGGTGTACTATATATTTCACATTGTGTCTGTGGCCCATGAGGGGGCGTGGCTTCCCCTAGTATTGTCCAGCCCACCGTGGTTGTGGCATGCGGGGGGGGCATGCCCTCCTCGGCTGTTGTCCCGCCCGCTGTGGTTTCGGCCGGCAGGGGGGGCATAGCCTCGGTTGTCGCGGGACCTCCCGCTGTAATCGCGGCTGGCGGGAGGCGAGGCTTGTGTGGCCGCGGCCCCGCCCGCTGGAGCTGCGGCTGGCGGAGGGGGCGTGACCTCGGCGGGTCTCCGTCGGGGAGGTGGAGCACGAGCGCATGCGATAGGACCCAAAAGATGGTGAACTATGCCCGGGCAGGATGAAGCCAGAGGAAACTCTGGTGGAGGTCCGCAGCGGTCCTGACGTGCAAATCGGTCATCTGACCTGGGTATAGGGGCGAAAGACTAATCGAACCATCTAGTAGCTGGTTCCCTCCGAAGTTTCCCTCAGGATAGCTGGCACGCTCCAGGGACCCAGTTTTATCCGGTAAAGTGAATGATTAGAGGTCTTGGGGCCGAAACAATCTCAACCTATTCTCAAACTTTAAATGGGTGAGAAGCTTGGCTCGCTGGCCTGGAGCCGGGCGTGGAATACGCGCGCCCAGTGGGCCACTTTTGGTAAGCAGAACTGGTGCTGCGGGATGAACTAAACGCTGGGTTAAGTGTTTTGACCTGGTGGTTAGAAGGCAACATGGGACGAGCTCTGAGGAGGTGGTATCTTTACTGACCGCAGTTCCTAATCCTAACACCAACACTAGTAATAGCCGTGGGATGTTCCTGACTCTCCCTAGACACCTCGTCACAGCCTAAGAACTAACTACCCCTAAAGATGGAAACAGAAAGCTATCTTGCCTCAGAGAAAACCCCCAAAGGAAAGATAGCCCCCCACAAATATTGACTGTGAGTGGAGAGGGAAATGACATACACAGAAATGAAAACAGAATTTAGCAAAGGAGGCCAACACTAATCTAAATAGACAGAATAGGAAAGGTCACTGTGCGGTCAGTATTAAAAACTAAAAATCCACTCAGAGTTTACAAAAATGATCTCCACACCGACTCACGGTGTGGAGGGCAAATCTGCTTCCCCAGAGTTTCCAGCTAGCCTGAATATATCATGATGACAAGCTGGACAAAAAGAAACATAACATGGGCTGAACAATAAGTCCTGTTGTGAAATTGGATTTTGGGCTCCCCCGGTGGCCACTGGCGGAATTGAACTGGTGTGCATCATCCCCTCTGTTCACCTGTTTCCATCAGGATGTGGGAGTCGCTATTTAACCTTGCTCCTCTGTCACTTCCATGCCGGTCAACATTGTAATCAGAAGCCTTTCTGTGCATGTTCCTGCTACTAGACAACTCCCAGCTAAGTTGGACTTTTGTCCTCGTTTGTTTTTGCATTTTGTTCCAGTTCACAGCTGTAGTTTCGTTTCTGTGTCTGGAAAGCTCTTGTGATCTGAAATTGCCACTCTGATGTTATGAGTTAATACTAGAGTCTTAAAGTAATTTCAGGATGGTATTTTGATAGGGTTTTCAGCTGACCATGAAAGTGCCCTTTCTGTCTTCCTGCTATCTAGTAAGCGGACCTCAATTTTGCTAAACCTATTTTCATACTACGTTTGTCATTTCATCTAAAATCACCGCCAATATATGTGGGGGCCTCTGTCTGCCTATCGGGGAAATTTCTCTAGAGGTGAGCCAGGACTATATTTTCCTCTGCCAGGATTAGTTAGTCCTCCGGCCGGCGCTGGGTGTCTAGGGATAAAAACGTAGGCAACGCTACCCGGCTACTGTTAGTTGTGCGGCAGGTTTAGTTCATGGTCAGTTTAGTTTCCATCCTTCCAAGAGCTAGGACTTATGTTTGCTGGGCTATGTTCTCTTGCCATTGAGAACCATAACAGTTTGACCGGCCAAAAAGGGTTAAATTAATTGACAGAGAAAGGAGAGAAAAGAGAAGTCTGCTGAAGATTTTTTTTTTTTTTTTTTTTCCCTTCCCTTCAGTTCTAGTGTGCTTGTAATTGAATCTCTTGCAAGTCTGCCTATGTTGCAGCCTTTCTCTCTCTCTCTCTCCTTCTAATCCTGGAATGGCTCTGTGTTCACCTGTTTAATATGGATATTCAGAGTTTAGATGCAGGTTTGAATAATCTCACCACGAAAGTTCAAAATTTACAAGATTTTGTTGTTCATGTTCCTATATCTGAACCTAGAATTCCTTTGCCTGAATTTTTCTCGGGGAATAGATCTTGCTTTCAAAATTTCAAAAATAATTGCAAGTTGTTTTTGTCCCTGAAATCTCGCTCTGCTGGAGATCCTGCTCAGCAGGTCAGGATTGTGATTTCCTTGCTCCAGGGCGACCCTCAGGATTGGGCTTTTGCATTGGCTCCAGGGGATCCTGCGTTGCTAAATGTGGATGCGTTTTTTCTGGCCTTGGGGTTGCTTTATGAGGAACCTCAGTTAGAGCTTCAGGCGGAAAAGGCCTTGATGTCCCTATCTCAGGGGCAAGACGAAGCTGAAATATACTGCCAGAAATTCCGTAAATGGGCTGTGCTTACTCAGTGGAATGAGTGCGCCCTGGCGGCGAATTTCAGAGAGGGTCTCTCTGATGCCATTAAGGATGTTATGGTGGGGTTCCCTGTGCCTGCGGGTCTGAATGAGTCCATGACAATGGCTATCCAGATCGATAGGCGTCTGCGGGAGCGCAAACCTGTGCACCATTTGGCGGTGTCTACTGAGAAGACGCCAGAGAATATGCAATGTGATAGAATTCTGTCCAGAAGTGAACGGCAGAATTTAAGACGAAAAAATGGGTTGTGCTTCTATTGCGGTGACTCAACTCATGTTATATCAGCATGCTCTAAGCGTACTAAGAAGCTTGATAAGTCTGTTTCAATTGGCACTTTACAGTCTAAGTTTATTCTATCTGTGACCCTGATTTGTTCTTTATCATCTATTACCGCGGATGCCTATGTCGACTCTGGCGCCGCTTTGAGTCTTATGGATTGGTCCTTTGCCAAACGCTGTGGGTATGATTTGGAGCCTCTTGGAACTCCTATACCCCTGAAGGGGATTGACTCCACCCCATTGGCTAGTAATAAACCACAATACTGGACACAAGTAACTATGCGGATTAATCCGGATTATCAGGAGATTATTCGCTTTCTTGTGCTGTATAACCTACATGATGTGTTGGTGCTTGGATTGCCATGGCTGCAATCTCATAACCCAGTCCTTGACTGGAAAGCTATGTCTGTGTTAAGCTGGGGATGTAAGGGGACGCATGGGGACGTACCTGTGGTTTCCATTTCATCATCTATTCCCTCTGAGATTCCTGAATTCTTGACTGAATATCGTGACGTTTTTGAAGAACCTAAGCTTGGTTCATTACCTCCGCACCGGGAGTGCGATTGTGCCATAGATTTGATTCCGGGTAGTAAATACCCTAAGGGTCGTTTATTTAATCTGTCTGTGCCTGAACATGCTGCTATGCGAGAATATATAAAGGAGTCCTTGGAAAAGGGACATATTCGTCCTTCGTCATCTCCCTTAGGAGCCGGTTTTTTCTTTGTGGCTAAGAAAGATGGCTCTTTGAGACCGTGTATTGATTATCGGCTTTTGAATAAAATCACGGTTAAATATCAATATCCGTTGCCACTGCTGACTGATTTGTTTGCTCGCATAAAGGGGGCCAAGTGGTTCTCTAAGATAGATCTCCGTGGGGCGTATAATTTGGTGCGAATTAAGCAGGGGGATGAGTGGAAGACCGCATTTAATACGCCCGAGGGCCACTTTGAGTATTTGGTGATGCCTTTTGGTCTTTCAAATGCCCCTTCAGTCTTTCAGTCCTTTATGCATGACATTTTCCGTGATTATTTGGATAAATTTATGATTGTGTATCTGGATGATATTTTGATTTTTTCGGATGACTGGGACTCTCATGTCCAGCAGGTCAGGAGGGTTTTTCAGGTTTTGCGGTCTAATTCCTTGTGTGTGAAGGGTTCTAAGTGCGTTTTTGGGGTTCAAAAGATTTCCTTTTTGGGATATATTTTTCCCCCCTCTTCCATCGAGATGGATCCTGTCAAGGTTCAGGCTATTTGTGATTGGACGCAACCCTCTTCTCTTAAGAGTCTTCAGAAATTTTTGGGCTTTGCTAACTTTTATCGTCAATTTATTGCTGGTTTTTCTGATGTTGTTAAACCATTGACTGATTTGACTAAGAAGGGTGCTGATGTTGCTGATTGGTCCCCTGCTGCTGTGGAGGCCTTTCGGGAGCTTAAGCGCCGCTTTTCTTCCGCCCCTGTGTTGCGTCAGCCTGATGTTGCTCTTCCTTTTCAGGTTGAGGTCGACGCTTCTGAAATCGGAGCTGGGGCAGTTTTGTCGCAGAGAAGTTCCGATTGTTCCGTGATGAGACCTTGTGCCTTTTTCTCGCGTAAATTTTCGCCCGCCGAGCGGAATTATGATGTTGGGAATCGGGAGCTTTTGGCCATGAAGTGGGCTTTTGAGGAGTGGCGTCATTGGCTTGAGGGGGCTAGACATCAGGTGGTGGTATTGACTGACCACAAAAATCTAATTTATCTTGAGTCCGCCAGACGCCTGAATCCTAGACAGGCGCGCTGGTCGTTGTTTTTCTCTCGGTTTAATTTTGTGGTGTCCTACCTGCCGGGTTCTAAGAATGTTAAGGCGGATGCCCTTTCTAGGAGTTTTGAGCCTGACTCCCCTGGTAACTCTGAACCTACAGGTATCCTTAAGGATGGAGTGATATTGTCTGCCGTTTCTCCAGACCTGCGGCGGGCCTTGCAGGAGTTTCAGGCGGATAGACCTGATCGTTGCCCACCTGGTAGACTGTTTGTTCCTGATGATTGGACCAGTAAAGTCATTTCTGAGGTTCATTCTTCTGCATTGACAGGTCATCCTGGAATCTTTGGTACCAGGGATTTGGTGGCAAGGTCCTTCTGGTGGCCTTCCCTGTCTCGAGATGTGCGAGGCTTTGTGCAGTCTTGTGACGTTTGTGCTCGGGCCAAGCCTTGTTGTTCTCGGGCTAGTGGATTGTTGTTGCCCTTGCCTATCCCGAAGAGGCCCTGGACGCACATCTCGATGGATTTTATTTCGGATCTTCCTGTTTCTCAGAAGATGTCTGTCATCTGGGTGGTGTGTGACCGTTTCTCTAAGATGGTCCATTTGGTTCCCCTGCCTAAGTTGCCTTCTTCTTCCGAGTTGGTTCCTCTGTTTTTTCAAAATGTGGTCCGTTTGCATGGTATTCCGGAGAATATCGTTTCTGACAGAGGAACCCAATTCGTGTCTAGATTTTGGCGAGCATTCTGTGCTAGGATGGGCATAGATTTGTCTTTCTCGTCTGCTTTCCATCCTCAGACAAATGGCCAGACCGAGCGGACGAATCAGACCTTGGAGACATATTTGAGGTGTTTTGTGTCTGCAGATCAGGATGATTGGGTTGCTTTTTTGCCTTTAGCGGAGTTTGCCCTCAATAATCGGGCCAGCTCTGCCACCTTGGTGTCTCCTTTTTTCTGTAATTCGGGGTTTCATCCTCGATTTTCTTCTGGTCAGGTGGAATCTTCGGATTGTCCTGGAGTGGATGCTGTGGTGGAGAGGTTGCATCAGATTTGGGGGCAGGTAGTGGACAATTTGAAGTTGTCCCAGGAGAAGACTCAGCTTTTTGCCAACCGCCGGCGTCGGGTTGGTCCTCGGCTTTGTGTTGGGGACTTGGTGTGGTTGTCTTCTCGTTTTGTCCCTATGAGGGTTTCTTCTCCTAAGTTTAAGCCTCGGTTCATCGGCCCGTACAAGATATTGGAGATTCTTAACCCTGTGTCCTTCCGTTTGGACGTCCCTGCATCTTTTTCTATTCATAATGTTTTTCATCGGTCATTGTTGCGCAGGTATGAGGTACCGGTTGTGCCTTCCGTTGAGCCTCCTGCTCCGGTGTTGGTTGAGGGCGAGTTGGAGTACGTTGTGGAAAAAATCTTGGACTCCCGTGTTTCCAGACGGAAACTCCAGTATCTGGTCAAATGGAAGGGATACGGTCAGGAGGATAATTCTTGGGTGACTGCCTCTGATGTTCATGCCTCCGATCTGGTCCGTGCCTTTCATAGGGCTCATCCTGATCGCCCTGGTGGTTCTGGTGAGGGTTCGGTGCCCCCTCCTTGAGGGGGGGGGTACTGTTGTGAAATTGGATTTTGGGCTCCCCCGGTGGCCACTGGTGGAATTGAACTGGTGTGCATCATCCCCTCTGTTCACCTGTTTCCATCAGGATGTGGGAGTCGCTATTTAACCTTGCTCCTCTGTCACTTCCATGCCGGTCAACATTGTAATCAGAAGCCTTTCTGTGCATGTTCCTGCTACTAGACAACTCCCAGCTAAGTTGGACTTTTGTCCTCGTTTGTTTTTGCATTTTGTTCCAGTTCACAGCTGTAGTTTCGTTTCTGTGTCTGGAAAGCTCTTGTGATCTGAAATTGCCACTCTGATGTTATGAGTTAATACTAGAGTCTTAAAGTAATTTCAGGATGGTATTTTGATAGGGTTTTCAGCTGACCATGAAAGTGCCCTTTCTGTCTTCCTGCTATCTAGTAAGCGGACCTCAATTTTGCTAAACCTATTTTCATACTACGTTTGTCATTTCATCTAAAATCACCGCCAATATATGTGGGGGCCTCTGTCTGCCTATCGGGGAAATTTCTCTAGAGGTGAGCCAGGACTATATTTTCCTCTGCCAGGATTAGTTAGTCCTCCGGCCGGCGCTGGGCGTCTAGGGATAAAAACGTAGGCAACGCTACCCGGCTACTGTTAGTTGTGCGGCAGGTTTAGTTCATGGTCAGTTTAGTTTCCATCCTTCCAAGAGCTAGGACTTATGTTTGCTGGGCTATGTTCTCTTGCCATTGAGAACCATAACAAAGTCCACAGCAAATGGACAACCAAAGAACTAGCAAAAATTTATATTTTGCTGAAATGGACAGGCCATAGAAGAAATCCAAGGAGAGAACTGAATCCAACCCAGAAAACATTGACAGCTGGCATGAACTAAAGACCAGAGCCAGGTTAAATGGCAAAGCCAGGAGAGACGATCAGTGAAAGCAGCTGCTGCAGCAAAACTCAAGGAGCAGCAATTCCACTCGAAACCACCAGAGGGAGCCCAAGGGCAGAACTCACAAAAGTACCATTCTGTTGTGGATTTTGTTTGTGGGCTCCCTCTGGTGGTTACTGCTGGTACTGGGTGACTTTGGTGGGTTGCGGCCTTTGGTTTCCACCTGTCCATCAGAGGCTGGGTGTTTCCTATTTTACCTGGCCTTTCTGTCATTTCCCTTGCCGGCTATCAATGTGTTCAGATGTGCTCTGCTTGGTTCCTGCCTACCTGCTCCCAGATCTTTCAGGATAAGCTAAGTGCTGATTTTCAGTTGTTTGGTTTTTGGTCCAGCTTGCTTAGAATGTCTCTATGCTAGCTGGTTGCTCTAGTGGACTGAGGTTCTCCCCATGTGCCATGAGTTGGCACATGGGTTCTTGTAATCTCAGGATGTTTTTTTTTCGATTAGGGTTTTTTGCTGACCGCTCAGTCCCCTTTTGTATCTTTCTGCTTTCTAGTTTTCAGCGGGCCTCAATTTGCTAAAGCTATATACATCATCTCTATGTGTGTGCCTTCCTCTCATTTCACCGTCAATACATGTGGGGGGCAACTATACCTTTAAGGTTAATTCCTCTGGAGGCAAGTGAGGTCTTGTTTTCTCTGCAGTACTAGTTAGCTCTTAGGCTGGTGCGTGGCGTCTAGAACCAACGTAGGCACGCTCCCTGGCTATCTCTAGTTGCGTTTGTCAGGCGTAGGGCAGCGGTCAGCCCAGGTTCCATCACCCTAGAGCTCGTCCGATATTTGTTATACTTTGCTTGTCCTGTGCTATCCCTAGCCATTGGGGATTCATGACAGTATAGCCGGCCCACAAAGTGTTAATTGTTTGGGCTGAAGCAGGAGAAAAAGAAGTGTTCAAGGGAAAATTTTATTTTTTTTTTTTCCTTCAGAGTTTTGCTGCCTAGCCCTTAATTGCTGTCTAGCTGCTTCTTACCTCCTCTTAACCCTTGAATGGCTCTGATCTTAGTTGTTTATCATGGATGTCCAGAGTTTGGCTTCCAGCCTGAGTAATCTCGCGGCAAAGGTTCAAAACATAGAGGATTTCGTTGTTCACACTCCCATGTCTGAGCCTAGAATTCCTATTCCAGAGTTTTTTTCTGGAGATAGATCTACCTTCCTGAATTTCAGGAACAATTGTAAATTGTTTCTCTCTTTGAAATCTCGCTCCTCTGGAGACCCTGCTCAACAGGTCAAGATTGTTATATCGTTCCTACGGGGCGACCCTCAGAATTGGGCATTTGCATTGGCACCAGGGGATCCTGCATTGCTCAGTGTGGATGCGTTTTTTCTGGCATTGGGATTGCTCTATGAGGAACCTAACCTAGAGATTCAGGCTGAAAAGGCTTTATTAGCCCTCTCTCAGGGGCATGATGAAGCGGAAATATATTGTCAGAAATTTCGGAAATGGTCGGTGCTTACTCAGTGGAATGAGTGCGCCCTGGCTGCAAACTTCAGAAATGGTCTTTCTGAGGCCATTAAGGATATTATGGTGGGGTTCCCTGCGCCTACAGGTCTGAATGAGTCTATGGCTATGGCCATTCAGATTGATCGGCGTTTACGGGAGCGCAAACCCATGCACCAGTTGGCGGTGTCTTCTGAACAGGCACCTGAGACTATGCAATGTGATAGAATTCAGTCCAGAAGTGAACGGCAAAATTATAGGCGGAAAAATGGTTTGTGTTTTTATTGTGGTGATTCAGCTCATGTTATATCAGCATGCTCTAAACGCACAAAAAGGGTTGATAAATCTTTTGCCATTGATACTCTGCAGTCTAAGTTCATTTTGTCTGTGACTCTGATTTTTTCACTGTCTTCCATTTCCGTCGATGCCTACGTGGATTCAGGCGCTGCCCTGAGTCTTATGGATTGGTCATTTGCTAAACTGTTGTGAAATTGGATTTTGGGCTCCCCCGGTGGCCACTGGTGGAATTGAACTGGTGTGCATCATCCCCTCTGTTCACCTGTTTCCATCAGGATGTGGGAGTCGCTATTTAACCTTGCTCCTCTGTCACTTCCATGCCGGTCAACATTGTAATCAGAAGTCTTTCTGTGCATGTTCCTGCTGCTAGACAACTCCCAGTTAAGTTGGACTTTAGTCCTCGTTTGTTTTTGCATTTTGTTCCAGTTCACAGCTGTAGTTTCGTTTCTGTGTCTGGAAAGCTCTTGTGATCTGAAATTGCCACTCTGATGTTATGAGTTAATACTAGAGTCTTAAAGTAATTTCAGGATGGTATTTTGATAGGGTTTTCAGCTGACCATGAAAGTGCCCTTTCTGTCTTCCTGCTATCTAGTAAGCGGACCTCAATTTTGCTAAACCTATTTTCATACTACGTTTGTCATTTCATCTAAAATCACCGCCAATATTTGTGGGGGCCTCTGTCTGCCTATCGGGGAAATTTCTCTAGAGGTGAGCCAGGACTATATTTTCCTCTGCCAGGATTAGTTAGTCCTCCGGCCGGCGCTGGGCGTCTAGGGATAAAACGCAGGCAACGCTACCCGGCTACTGTTAGTTGTGCGGCAGGTTTAGTTCATGGTCAGTTTAGTTTCCATCCTTCCAAGAGCTAGTACGTATGTTTGCTGGGCTATGTTCTCTTGCCATTGAGAACCATAACAGTTTGACCAGCCTCAAAAAGGGTTAAATTAATTGACAGAGAAAGGAGAGAAAAGAGAAGTCTGCTGAAGATTTTTTTTTTTTTTTTTTTCCCCTTCCCTTCAGTTCTGAGTTTGCTTGTAATTGAATCTCTTGCAAGTCTGCCTATATTGCAGCCTTTCTCTCTCTCTCTCTCCTTCTAATCCTGGAATGGCTCTGTGTTCACCTGTTTAAAATGGATATTCAGAGTTTAGCTGCAGGTTTGAATAATCTCACCACGAAAGTTCAAAATTTACAAGATTTTGTTGTTCATGTTCCTATATCTGAACCTAGAATTCCTTTGCCTGAATTTTTCTCGGGGAATAGATCATGCTTTCAAAATTTCAAAAATAATTGCAAGTTGTTTTTGTCCCTGAAATCTCGCTCTGCTGGAGATCCTGCTCAGCAGGTCAGGATTGTGATATCCTTGCTCCGGGGCGACCCTCAGGATTGGGCTTTTGCATTGGCTCCAGGGGATCCTGCGTTGCTCAATGTGGATGCGTTTTTTTTGGCCTTGGGGTTGCTTTATGAGGAACCTCAGTTAGAGCTTCAGGCGGAAAAGGCCTTGATGTCCCTATCTCAGGGGCAAGACGAAGCTGAAATATACTGCCAGAAATTCCGTAAATGGGCTGTGCTTACTCAGTGGAATGAGTGCGCCCTGGCGGCGAATTTCAGAGAGGGTCTCTCTGATGCCATTAAGGATGTTATGGTGGGGTTCCCTGTGCCTGCGGGTCTGAATGAGTCCATGACAATGGCTATCCAGATCGATAGGCGTCTGCGGGAGCGCAAACCTGTGCACCATTTGGCGGTGTCTACTGAGAAGACGCCAGAGAATATGCAATGTGATAGAATTCTGTCCAGAAGTGAACGGCAGAATTTAAGATGAAAAAATGGGTTGTGCTTCTATTGCGGTGATTCAACTCATGTTATATCAGCATGCTCTAAGCGTACTAAGAAGCTTGATAAGTCTGTTTCAATTGGCACTTTACAGTCTAAGTTTATTCTATCTGTGACCCTGATTTGTTCTTTATCATCTATTACCGCGGATGCCTATGTCGACTCTGGCGCCGCTTTGAGTCTTATGGATTGGTCCTTTGCCAAATGCTGTGGGTATGATTTGGAGCCTCTTGAAACTCCTATACCCCTGAAGGGGATTGACTCCACCCCATTGGCTAGTAATAAACCACAATACTGGACACAAGTAACTATGCGGATTAATCCGGATCATCAGGAGATTATTCGCTTTCTTGTGCTGTATAACCTACATGATGTGTTGGTGCTTGGATTGCCATGGCTGCAATCTCATAACCCAGTCCTTGACTGGAAAGCTATGTCTGTGTTAAGCTGGGGATGTAAGGGGACGCATGGGGACGTACCTGTGGTTTCCATTTCATCATCTATTCCCTCTGAGATTCCTGAATTCTTGACTGAATATCGTGACGTTTTTGAAGAACCTAAGCTTGGTTCATTACCTCCGCACCGGGAGTGCGATTGTGCCATAGATTTGATTCCGGGTAGTAAGTACCCTAAGGGTCGTTTATTTAATCTGTCTGTGCCTGAACATGCTGCTATGCGAGAATATATAAAGGAGTCCTTGGAAAAGGGACATATTCGTCCTTCGTCATCTCCCTTAGGAGCCGGTTTTTTCTTTGTGGCTAAGAAAGATGGCTCTTTGAGACCGTGTATTGATTATCGGCTTTTGAATAAAATCACGGTTAAATATCAATATCCGTTGCCACTGCTGACTGATTTGTTTGCTCGCATAAAGGGGGCCAAGTGGTTCTCTAAGATAGATCTCCGTGGGGCGTATAATTTGGTGCGAATTAAGCAGGGGGATGAGTGGAAGACCGCATTTAATACGCCCGAGGGCCACTTTGAGTATTTGGTGATGCCGTTTGGTCTTTCAAATGCCCCTTCAGTCTTTCAGTCCTTTATGCATGACATTTTCCGTGATTATTTGGATAAATTTATGATTGTGTATCTGGATGATATTTTGATTTTTTCGGATGACTGGGACTCTCATGTCCAGCAGGTCAGGAGGGTTTTTCAGGTTTTGCGGTCTAATTCCTTGTGTGTGAAGGGTTCTAAGTGCGTTTTTGGGGTTCAAAAGATTTCCTTTTTGGGATATATTTTTTCCCCCTCTTCCATCGAGATGGATCCTGTCAAGGTTCAGGCTATTTGTGATTGGACGCAACCCTCTTCTCTTAAGAGTCTTCAGAAATTTTTGGGCTTTGCTAACTTTTATCGTCGATTTATTGCTGGTTTTTCTGATGTTGTTAAACCATTGACTGATTTGACTAAGAAGGGTGCTGATGTTGCTGATTGGTCCCCTGCTGCTGTGGAGGCCTTTCGGGAGCTTAAGCGCCGCTTTTCTTCCGCCCCTGTGTTGCGTCAGCCTGATGTTGCTCTTCCTTTTCAGGTTGAGGTCGACGCTTCTGAAATCGGAGCTGGGGCAGTTTTGTCGCAGAGAAGTTCCGATTGTTCCGTGATGAGACCTTGTGCCTTTTTCTCGCGTAAATTTTCGCCCGCCGAGCGGAATTATGATGTTGGGAATCGGGAGCTTTTGGCCATGAAGTGGGCTTTTGAGGAGTGGCGTCATTGGCTTGAGGGGGCTAGACATCAGGTGGTGGTATTGACTGACCACAAAAATCTAATTTATCTTGAGTCCGCCAGACGCCTGAATCCTAGACAGGCGCGCTGGTCGTTGTTTTTCTCTCGGTTTAATTTTGTGGTGTCCTACCTGCCGGGTTCTAAGAATGTTAAGGCGGATGCCCTTTCTAGGAGTTTTGAGCCTGACTCCCCTGGTAACTCTGAACCTACAGGTATCCTTAAGGATGGAGTGATATTGTCTGCCGTTTCTCCAGACCTGCGGCGGGCCTTGCAGGAGTTTCAGGCGGATAGACCTGATCGTTGCCCACCTGGTAGACTGTTTGTTCCTGATGATTGGACCAGTAAAGTCATTTCTGAGGTTCATTCTTCTGCGTTGACAGGTCATCCTGGAATCTTTGGTACCAGGGATTTGGTGGCAAGGTCCTTCTGGTGGCCTTCCCTGTCTCGAGATGTGCAAGGCTTTGTGCAGTCTTGTGACGTTTGTGCTCGGGCCAAGCCTTGTTGTTCTCGGGCTAGTGGATTGTTGTTGCCCTTGCCTATCCCGAAGAGGCCCTGGACGCACATCTCGATGGATTTTATTTCGGATCTTCCTGTTTCTCAGAAGATGTCTGTCATCTGGGTGGTGTGTGACCGTTTCTCTAAGATGGTCCATTTGGTTCCCCTGCCTAAGTTGCCTTCTTCTTCCGAGTTGGTTCCTCTGTTTTTTCAAAATGTGGTCCGTTTGCATGGTATTCCGGAGAATATCGTTTCTGACAGAGGAACCCAATTCGTGTCTAGATTTTGGCGAGCATTCTGTGCTAGGATGGGCATAGATTTGTCTTTCTCGTCTGCTTTCCATCCTCAGACTAATGGCCAGACCGAGCGGACGAATCAGACCTTGGAGACATATTTGAGGTGTTTTGTGTCTGCAGATCAGGATGATTGGGTTGCTTTTTTGCCTTTAGCGGAGTTTGCCCTCAATAATCGGGCCAGCTCTGCCACCTTGGTGTCTCCTTTTTTCTGTAATTCGGGGTTTCATCCTCGATTTTCTTCTGGTCAGGTGGAATCTTCGGATTGTCCTGGAGTGGATGCTGTGGTGGAGAGGTTGCATCAGATTTGGGGGCAGGTAGTGGACAATTTGAAGTTGTCCCAGGAGAAGACTCAGCTTTTTGCCAACCGCCGGCGTCGGGTTGGTCCTCGGCTTTGTGTTGGGGACTTGGTGTGGTTGTCTTCTCGTTTTGTCCCTATGAGGGTTTCTTCTCCTAAGTTTAAGCCTTGGTTCATCGGCCCGTACAAGATATTGGAGATTCTTAACCCTGTGTCCTTCCGTTTGGACGTCCCTGCATCTTTTTCTATTCATAATGTTTTTCATCGGTCATTGTTGCGCAGGTATGAGGTACCGGTTGTGCCTTCCGTTGAGCCTCCTGCTCCGGTGTTGGTTGAGGGCGAGTTGGAGTACGTTGTGGAAAAAATCTTGGACTCCCGTGTTTCCAGACGGAAACTCCAGTATCTGGTCAAATGGAAGGGATACGGTCAGGAGGATAATTCTTGGGTGACTGCCTCTGATGTTCATGCCTCCGATCTGGTCCGTGCCTTTCATAGGGCTCATCCTGATCGCCCTGGTGGTTCTGGTGAGGGTTCGGTGCCCCCTCCTTGAGGGGGGGGTACTGTTGTGAAATTGGATTTTGGGCTCCCCCGGTGGCCACTGGTGGAATTGAACTGGTGTGCATCATCCCCTCTGTTCACCTGTTTCCATCAGGATGTGGGAGTCGCTATTTAACCTTGCTCCTCTGTCACTTCCATGCCGGTCAACATTGTAATCAGAAGCCTTTCTGTGCATGTTCCTGCTGCTAGACAACTCCCAGTTAAGTTGGACTTTAGTCCTCGTTTGTTTTTGCATTTTGTTCCAGTTCACAGCTGTAGTTTCGTTTCTGTGTCTGGAAAGCTCTTGTGATCTGAAATTGCCACTCTGATGTTATGAGTTAATACTAGAGTCTTAAAGTAATTTCAGGATGGTATTTTGATAGGGTTTTCAGCTGACCATGAAAGTGCCCTTTCTGTCTTCCTGCTATCTAGTAAGCGGACCTCAATTTTGCTAAACCTATTTTCATACTACGTTTGTCATTTCATCTAAAATCACCGCCAATATTTGTGGGGGCCTCTGTCTGCCTATCGGGGAAATTTCTCTAGAGGTGAGCCAGGACTATATTTTCCTCTGCCAGGATTAGTTAGTCCTCCGGCCGGCGCTGGGCGTCTAGGGATAAAACGCAGGCAACGCTACCCGGCTACTGTTAGTTGTGCGGCAGGTTTAGTTCATGGTCAGTTTAGTTTCCATCCTTCCAAGAGCTAGTACGTATGTTTGCTGGGCTATGTTCTCTTGCCATTGAGAACCATAACACTAAACGCTGCGGTTTTAGTCTAGAGCCTCTGGAAGTTCCTATTCCTCTGAAGGGAATTGATTCTACACCATTGGCTATGAATAAACCGCAGTATTGGACACAAGTGACCATGCGCATGACTCCCGTTCATCAGGAGGTGATTCGCTTCCTTGTACTGTATAATTTACATGATGTACTAGTGCTTGGTCTGCCATGGTTACAAACTCATAATCCTGTCCTGGACTGGAAAACAATGTCTGTGCTAAATTGGGGATGTCAGGGGGTTCATGATGATGCACCTCCAATTTCTATCGCTTCATCCACTCCTTCGGAGATCCCTGCGTTTTTGTCGGATTATAGAGATGTTTTTGAGGAGCCTAAGCTCAATTTGCTCCCTCCTCATAGAGAGTGTGACTGTGCTATAGAATTGATTCCTGGCAGTAAGTTCCCTAAGGGTCGTTTATTTAATCTGTCACTGCCAGAGCATACTGCTATGCGGAATTATATTAAGGAGTCCTTGGAAAAGGGACATATTCGTCCATCTTCGTCCCCTCTGGGAGCAGGTTTTTTTTTCGTGGCAAAAAAAGATGGTTCCCTGAGGCCGTGTATAGATTATCGCCTTCTGAATAAGATTACAGTCAAATACCAGTATCCATTGCCATTATTTACTGATTTGTTTGCTCGCATTAAGGGGGCTAGGTGGTTCACTAAAATAGATCTTCGTGGTGCGTATAATCTGGTGCGGATAAAACAGGGTGATGAGTGGAAAACCGCATTTAATACGCCTGAGGGCCATTTTGAGTATTTGGTAATGCCTTTTGGACTCTCCAATGCTCCGTCAGTCTTTCAGTCCTTTATGCACAATATTTTCCGTGAATATCTGGATAAGTTTATGATTGTGTATTTGGATGATATTTTGGTGTTTTCTGATGACTGGGAGTCTCATGTTCTACAGGTCAGGAAGGTGTTTCAGGTTTTGCGGGCCAATTCTCTGTTTGTGAAGGGCTCAAAGTGTCTCTTCGGAGTCCAGAAGATTTCTTTTTTGGGGTACATTTTTTCTCCTTCTACTATTGAGATGGATCCCGTTAAGGTTCAGGCTATTTGTGACTGGACACAACCTACATCTGTTAAGAGCCTTCAGAAGTTCTTGGGGTTTGCTAATTTTTATCGTCGGTTCATTGCTAATTTTTCCAGTATTGTTAAACCTTTGACTGATTTGACTAAAAAGGGTGCTGATGTGGCTGATTGGTCTCCTGCGACCGTGGAGGCCTTTCGGGAACTTAAGCGCCGGTTTTCTTCTGCTCCTGTGTTGTGTCAACCAGATGTTTCACTTCCTTTTCAGGTGGAGGTTGATGCTTCCGAGATTGGAGCGGGGGCGGTTTTGTCACAGAGAAGTTCTAATGGCTCGGTGATGAAGCCATGTGCTTTCTTCTCTAGAAAATTCTCGCCCGCCGAGCGCAATTATGATGTGGGTAATTGGGAGCTTTTGGCCATGAAGTGGGCATTTGAGGAGTGGCGTCATTGGCTTGAGGGTGCTAAACATCGCGTGGTGGTCTTGACTGATCACAAGAATCTCATTTACCTTGAGTCTGCCAGGCGTTTGAATCCTAGACAGGCTCGTTGGTCGTTATTTTTTTCTCGTTTCAATTTCGTGGTTTCATACCTGCCAGGTTCAAAGAATGTGAAGGCAGATGCTCTTTCCAGGAGTTTTGTGCCTGACTCTCCTGGAGACACTGGGCCTGCTGGTATCCTTAGGGATGGGGTTATATTGTCCGCCGTATCCCCAGACTTGCGACGCGCATTGCAGGAGTTTCAGGTGGATAAACCGGATCGATGTCCACCAGAAAGACTGTTTGTTCCGGATGATTGGACCAGTAGAGTCATCTCCGAGGTCCATTCTTCTGTGTTGGCTGGTCATCCTGGAATATTTGGTACAAGAGACTTGGTGGCCAGGTCTTTTTGGTGGCCTTCCTTGTCTAGGGATGTGCGTACCTTTGTGCAGTCTTGTGAAGTGTGTGCTCGAGCTAAGCCTTGCTGTTCACGGGCTAGTGGGTTGTTGTTATCATTGCCCATCCCGAAGAGGCCTTGGACGCACATTTCCATGGATTTTATTTCTGATCTCCCGGTTTCACAGAAAATGTCCGTTATCTGGGTTGTGTGTGACCGCTTTTCTAAGATGGTTCATTTGGTGCCCTTGCCTAAGTTGCCCTCCTCCTCTGAGTTGGTTCCTTTGTTTTTTCAGAACGTGGTTCGTTTGCATGGGATTCCAGAGAATATCGTTTCTGACAGGGGATCCCAGTTTGTGTCTAGATTTTGGCGGACGTTTTGTGCCAAGATGGGCATTGATTTGTCTTTCTCGTCTGCATTCCATCCTCAGATGAATGGCCAGACAGAGCGAACTAATCAGACCTTGGAAACTTATTTGAGGTGTTTTGTTTCTGCTGATCAGGATGACTGGGTTGCTTTTTTGCCACTGGCCGAATTTGCTCTTAATAATCAGGCTAGTTCTGCCACGTTGGTCTCTCCTTTTTTTTGTAATTCGGGGTTTCATCCTCGTTTTTCCTCTGGTCAGGGGGAGTCTTCGGATTGTCCTGGAGTGGATGTGGTGGTGGACAGGCTACATCAGATTTGGAATCAGGTGGTGGACAATTTGAAGTTGTCTCAGGAGAAGACTCAGCAGTTTGCTAATCGCCATCGCCGCGTGGGTCCCCGACTTCTTGTTGGGGACTTGGTGTGGTTGTCTTCTCGTTTTGTCCCTATGAAGGTCTCTTCTCCTAAGTTCAAGTCTCGGTTCATCGGTCCTTATAGGATCTCGGAGATTCTTAACCCTGTATCTTTTCGTTTGGATCTCCCAGCATCGTTTGCTATTCATAATGTGTTCCATCGGTCGTTGTTGCGGAGGTATGAGGTGCCCGTTGTTCCTTCGGTCGAGCCTCCTGCTCCGGTGCTGGTGGAGGGAGAATTGGAGTATGTTGTTGAAAAGATCTTGGATTCTCGTGTTTCCAGACGCAAACTCCAGTATTTGGTTAAGTGGAAGGGTTATGGTCAGGAGGATAATTCCTGGGTGGTCGCCTCCGATGTTCATGCGACTGATTTGGTCCGCGCCTTCCATAGAGCTCACCCTGATCGCCCTGGGGGTTCTCGTGAGGGTTCGGTGACCCCTCCTCAAGGGGGGGGTACTGTTGTGGATTTTGTTTGTGGGCTCCCTCTGGTGGTTACTTCTGGTACTGGGTGACTTTGGTGGGTTGCGGCCTTTGGTTTCCACCTGTCCATCAGAGGCTGGGTGTTTCCTATTTTACCTGGCCTTTCTGTCATTTCCCTTGCCGGCTATCAATGTGTTCAGATGTGCTCTGCTTGGTTCCTGCCTACCTGCTCCCAGATCTTTCAGGATAAGCTAAGTGCTGATTTTCAGTTGTTTGGTTTTTGGTCCAGCTTGCTTAGAATGTCTCTATGCTAGCTGGTTGCTCTAGTGGACTGAGGTTCTCCCCATGTGCCATGAGTTGGCACATGGGTTCTTGTAATCTCAGGATGGTTTTTTTTCGATTAGGGTTTTTTGCTGACCGCTCAGTCCCCTTTTGTATCATTCTGCTTTCTAGTTTTCAGCGGGCCTCAATTTGCTAAAGCTATATACATCATCTCTATGTGTGTGCCTTCCTCTCATTTCACCGTCAATACATGTGGGGGGCAACTATACCTTTAAGGTTAATTCCTCTGGAGGCAAGTGAGGTCTTGTTTTCTCTGCAGTACTAGTTAGCTCTTAGGCTGGTGCGTGGCGTCTAGAACCAACGTAGGCACGCTCCCTGGCTATCTCTAGTTGCGTTTGTCAGGCGTAGGGCAGCGGTCAGCCCAGGTTCCATCACCCTAGAGCTCGTCCGATATTTGTTATACTTTGCTTGTCCTGTGCTATCCCTAGCCATTGGGGATTCATGACACCATTCACAACCACAGGAGGGAGCCCAAGAACGGAATTCACAACAGTACCCCCCCTTGAGGAGGGGTCACCGAACCCTCACCAGAGCCCCCAGGCTGATCAGGATGAGCCAAATGAAAAGCACGAACCAAATCGGCAGCATGGACATCGGAGGCAACAACCCAAGAATTATCCTCCTGCCCTTCCACTTGACCAGATACTGAAGCTTCCGCCTCGAAAAACGAGAATCCAAAATCTTCTCCACCACATATTCCAACTCCCCCTCAACCAACACCGGAGCAGGAGGATCAACGGAGGGAACCATGGGCACCACATATCTCCGCAACAAAGATCTGTGGAAAACATTATGAATGGAAAAAGAAGCTGGAAGGGCCAAATGAAAAGACACCGGATTGATAATTTCAGAAATCTTATAAGGACCAATAAAGCGAGGCTTGAACTTAGGGGAAGAAACCTTCATAGGAACATGACGAGAAGACAACCAGACCAAATCCCCAACACGAAGCCGGGGACCAACACACCAACGACGGTTAGCAAAACGTTGAGCCTTTTCCTGAGACAACGTTAAATTGTCCACCACATGAGTCCAAATCTGCTGTAACCTGTCCACCACAGAATCCACACCAGGACAGTCAGAAGGCTCAATCTGCCCTGAAGAAAAACGAGGATGAAAACCAAAGTTACAAAAGAAAGGTGAAACCAAGGTAGCCGAACTAGCCCGATTATTAAGGGCAAACTCGGCCAACGGCAAGAAGGTCACCCAATCATCCTGATCAGCAGACACAAAGCATCTCAAATAGGTTTCCAAAGTCTGATTGGTTCGCTCCGTTTGGCCATTTGTCTGAGGATGAAATGCTGAAGAAAAAGACAAGTCAATGCCCATTCTAGCACAAAAGGACTGCCAAAACCTAGAAACAAACTGGGAACCTCTGTCAGACACAATATTCTCCAGAATGCCGTGTAAACGAACCACATGCTGAAAAAATAATGGAACCAAATCAGAGGAGGAAGGCAACTTAGGCAAAGGTACCAAATGGACCATCTTAGAAAACCGGTCACAAACCACCCAGATGACAGACATCTTCTTAGAAACAGGAAGATCAGAAATAAAATCCATGGAAATATGCGTCCAGGGCCTCTCAGGGACCAGCAAGGGCAAAAGCAACCCACTAGGACGGGAACAGCAAGGCTTAGCCCGGGCACAAGTCCCACAGGACTGCACAAAAGAACGCACATCCCGCGACAAGGAAGGCCACCAAAGGACCTAGCAACCAACTCTCCGGTACCAAAAATCCCAGGATGACCAGCCAAAACTGAACAATGAACCTCAGAAATTACCTTACTAGTCCATCTATCAGGAACAAACAGTTTCCCCACTGGACAGCGGTCAGGTTTATCAGCCTGAAACTCCCGAAGCACCCGCCGTAAATCAGGAGAGATGGCAGAAAGAATCACCCCCTCCTTGAGAATAACAGCCGGCTCAAGGACTCCCGGAGAATCAGGCAAAAAACTCCTAGAGAGAGCATCAGCCTTCACATTTTTAGATCCCGGAAGATACGAGACCACAAAATCGAAACGGGAGAAAAACAGAGACCATCGAGCTTGTCTAGGATTCAACCGCTTGGCAGACTCAAGGTAAATCAGATTCTTATGATCGGTCAAGAGCACAACGCGATGCTTGGCTCCTTCAAGCCAATGTCGCCACTCCTCGAATGCCCACTTCATAGCCAACAACTCCCGATTGCCGACATCATAATTACGCTCAGCAGGCGAAAACTTTCTAGAGAAGAAAGCACATGGCTTCATCAAAGAACCATCAGAACTTCTCTGAGACAAAACGGCTCCTGCCCCAATCTCAGAAGCGTCAACCTCAACCTGAAAAGGGAGAGAAACATCTGGCTGACGCAACACAGGGGCAGAAGTAAAATGACGTTTAAGCTCCTGAAAGACCTCAACAGCCGCAGAGGACCAATTCATCACATCAGCGCCCTTCTTCGTCAAATCGGTCAGAGGCCTAACCACACTGGAAAAATTAGCAATGAAGCGGCGATAAAAATTAGCAAAGCCCAAAAATTTCTGAAGGCTCTTCACAGATGTGGGTTGAGTCCAATCATGAATGGCCTGGACCTTAACAGGGTCCATTTCAATAGCCGAGGGAGAAAAAATGAACCCCAAAAAAGAAACATTCTGAACTCCAAAGAGGCACTTAGACCCCTTCACAAACAAAGCATTAGCACGAAGGATCTGAAATACCATCCTGACCTGCTTCACATGAGACTCCCAATCATCGGAAAAAACCAAAATATCATCCAAATATACAATCATGAATTTATCCAGATAATTCCGGAAGATATCATGCATAAAGGACTGAAACACAGATGGAGCATTAGAGAGCCCGAAAGGCATCACAAGGTATTCAAAATGGCCTTCGGGCGTATTAAATGCTGTTTTCCATTCATCACCCTGTTTAATACGAACCAGATTATACGCCCCTCGAAGGTCGATCTTGGTAAACCAACTAGCCCCCTTAATCCGAGCAAACAAATCAGAAAGCAAAGGTAAAGGGTACTGGAATTTGACCGTGATCTTATTGAGAAGGCGATAATCTATACAGGGCCTCAAGGAACCATCCTTCTTGGCAACAAAAAAGAACCCCGCTCCCAACGGTGACGAAGACGGGCGAATGTGCCCCTTCTCCAAAGACTCCTTTAAATAACTCCACATAGCAGCATGCTCTGGCACAGACAGATTGAAAAGTCGACCCTTAGGGAACTTACAGCCAGGAATCAAATTAATAGCACAATCGCAGTCCCTATGAGGAGGTAGGGAACTGGACTTGGGCTCATCAAATACATCCTGGAAATTCGACAAAAACTCAGGAACTTCAGAAGAGGGGGAAGAGGAAATTTACATCAAGGGAATATCACTATGTATCCCTTGACAACCCCAACTAGTCACAGACATAGATTTCCAATCCAGCACTGGATTATGTACCTGTAACCATGGAAATCCCAGCACAACTACATCATGCAAATTATGCAACACCAAAAAGCGAATATTTTCCTGATGTGCTGGAGCCATGTACATGGTCAACTGTGTCCAGTACTGAGGTTTATTCTTGGCCAATAGCATAGCATCAATCCCCCTTAAGGGAATAGGGCTCTGCAAAGGCTCCAAGGAAAAACCACAGTGTCTGGCAAATTCCAAGTCCATTAAGTTCAGGGCAGCGCCTGAATCTACAAATGCCATAACAGAAAAGGACGACAATGAGCAAATCAGGGTAACAGACAAGAGAAATTTAGGCTGTACAGTACTAATGGTAACAGACCTAGTGACCCTCTTAGTACGCTTCGGGCAATCAGAAATAGCATGAGTAGAGTCACCACAGAAAAAACACAGCCCATTCTGACGTCTGAATTCCTGCCATTTTGCTCTAGTCAAAATCCTATCACATTGCATAGGCTCAGGACTCAGCCCAGAGGACACCGCCATATGGTGCACCACCTTGCGCTCGTGCAGGCGCCGATCAATCTGAATGGCCAAAGACATTGATTCGTTCAGACCAGCAGACGTGGGGAACCCCACCATAACATCTTTTAGGGCTTCAGAAAGACCCCTTCTGAAAATTGCTGCCGGGGCATACTCATTCCATCTTGTGAGCACAGACCACTTTCTAAATTTCTGGCAGTATACTTCTGCCGCTTCCTGACCCTGACACAGAGCCAGCAAGGTTTTTTCTGCCTGATCCACAGAATTAGGTTCGTCATACAGCAATCCGAGCGCTTGAAAAAATGCGTCCACATTGAGCAATACAGGATTCCCTGGCTCAAGGGAGAATGCCCAGTCCTGCGGGTCTCCACGCAGTAGAGAAATGACAATCTTCACCTGCTGAATGGGGTCACCAGATGAACGGGGTCTCAGAGCAAAAAACAATCTGCAGTTATTTTTAAAGTTCAAAAATGTAGATCTATCCCCAGAAAACAAATCAGGAATAGGAATTCTAGGCTCCAGAACCGGAGTCTGAACAACATAATCTTGGATACTCTGTACCCTTGCAGCGAGTTGATCCACACGCGAGAACAGACCCTGAACATCCATGTCAGCGCCAGAATCCTGAACCACCCAGAGATTAAGGGGAAAAAAAAGACAAAACAGGCTGCAAAGAAAAAGAAAAAAATGGCTCAGAACTTTTTTTTCCCTCTTTTGAGATGCATTCAACACATTGCGGGCCAGCTGTACTGTTATGACCTGGTGGTTAAAAGGCAACATGGGACGAGCTCTGAGGAGGAGGTATCTTTACTGACTGCAGTTCCTAATCCTAACACCAACACTAGTAATAGCCGTGGGATGTTCCTGACTCTCCCTAGACACCTCGTCACAGCCTAAGAACTAACTACCCCTAAAGATGGAAACAGAAAGCTATCTTGCCTCAGAGAAAACCCCCAAAGGAAAGATAGCCCCCCACAAATATTGACTGTGAGTGGAGAGGGAAATGACATACACAGAAATGAAAACAGAATTTAGCAAAGGAGGCCAACACTAATCTAAATAGACAGAATAGGAAAGGTCACTGTGCGGTCAGTATTAAAAACTAAAAATCCACGCAGAGTTTACAAAAATGATCTCCACACCGACTCACGGTGTGGAGGGCAAATCTGCTTCCCCAGAGCTTCCAGCTAGCCTGAATATATCATGATGACAAGCTGGACAAAAAGAAACATAACATGGGCTGAACAATAAGTCCACAACAAATGGACAACCAAAGAACTAGCAAAAACTTATCTTTTGCTGAAATGGACAGGCCATAGAAGAAATCCAAGGAGAGAACTGAATCCAACCCAGAAAACATTGACAAAGACCAGAGCCAGGTTAAATAGCAAAGCCAGGAGAGACGATCAGTGAAAGCAGCTGCTACAGCAAAACTCAAGAAGCAGCAATTCCACTCGAAACCACCAGAGGGAGCCCAAGGGCAGAACTCACAAAAGTACCATTCACAACCACAGGAGGGAGCCCAAGAACGGAATTCACAACAGTTAAGGCGCCCGATGTCGACGCTCATCAGACCCCAGAAAAGGTGTTGGTTGATATAGACAGAAGGACGGTGGCCATGGAAGTTGGAATCAGCTAAGGAGTGTGTAACAACTCACCTGCCAAATCAACTAGCCCTGAAAATGGATGGTGCTGGAGCCTCAGGCCCAAACACGGCAGTCGAAGCCTGCGGGGGCTAGGCTGCAAAGAGTAGGAGGGCCGCCATGGTGAGCACTGAAGTCCCGGGCAAGGGCCCGGACAGAGCCGCTGCGGGTGCAGATCTTGGTGGTAGTAGCAAATATTCAAATAAGAACTTTTCAGGCCGAAGTGGAGAAGGGTTCCATGCGAACAGCAGTTGAACATGGGTCAGTCGGTCTTAAGTGATGGGCAAGCGCCGTTCCGAAGTGACGGGCGATGGCCTCCGTCACCCTCGGCCGATCGAAAGTCGGGTTCAGATCCCCGAACCCGAAGCGGCAGAGACGGGCGCCCTGCCGCCTTCCCCCTAAACAAGGGGGGTGGCGGGGTGCCCAGAGCGGGAACGCAAACGATCCCGGAGAAGCCGGCGGGAGCCCCGGGGAGAGTTCTCTTTTCTTTGTGAAAGGCAGGGCTCCCTGGAACGGGTTCGCCCTGAGAGAGGGGTCCGAGCCTTGGAAAGCATCGCGGTTCTGGCGGTGTCCGGTGAGCTGTAAATCTCGCCCCGGGCCGTACCCATATCCGCAGCAGGTCTCCAAGGTGAACAGCCTCTGGCATGTTGGAACAATGTAGGTAAGGGGAGTTGGCAAGTCAGATCCGTAACTTCAGGATAAGGATTGGCTCTAAGGGCTGGGCCGGTCGGGCCGGGTGTGAAGCGAGGCTGGGCGCGCGCCACGGCTGGATGAGGCGCCGCCATCAGCATGACCTCCGGCCTGCCCTTAGCCGCCCGAACCCCCCACCCGACCCCATGTGTTCTGCCCACGAGGGCATGCGCTGGGTCCCGGGTGGGGATGGGTAGCCGGGCGGGCCGGGCACGGTCATGCAGGGGGATTCAGGCGGGTGGCAACGGCGACTCTGGATGTGCACCAGGCCCTTCCCATGGATCGCCCTGGCTGTGGCAGGCGCCTCTCCGCCGGCCTCCTTCTCAACGGGTTCACCCAGGCGGTCGCGGCGGGGGAGCCGGGCCGGAGGGTGCCTCGCCTCGGCCGGCACCTAGCAGCTGACTTAGAACTGGTGCGGACCAGGGGAATACAACTGTTTAATTAAAACAAAGCTTCGCGAAGGCCCAAGACGGGTGTTGACGCGATGTGATTTCTGCTCAGTGCTCTGAATGTCAAAGTGAAGAAATTCAATGAAGCATGGTTAAACGGCGGGAGTAACTATCACTCTCTTAAGGTAGCCAAATGCCTCGTCATCTAATTAGTGACGCGCATCAATGGATGAACGAGATTCCCACTGTCCCTACCTACTATCTCGCGAAACCACAGCCAAGGGAACGGGCTTGGCAGAATCAGCGGGGAAAGAAGACTGTTGTGAAATTGGATTTTGGGCTCCCCCGGTGGCCACTGGTGGAATTGAACTGGTGTGCATCATCCCCTCTGTTCACCTGTTTCCATCAGGATGTGGGAGTCGCTATTTAACCTTGCTCCTCTGTCACTTCCATGCCGGTCAACATTGTAATCAGAAGCCTTTCTGTGCATGTTCCTGCTGCTAGACAACTCCCAGTTAAGTTGGACTTTAGTCCTCGTTTGTTTTTGCATTTTGTTCCAGTTCACAGCTGTAGTTTCGTTTCTGTGTCTGGAAAGCTCTTGTGATCTGAAATTGCCACTCTGATGTTATGAGTTAATACTAGAGTCTTAAAGTAATTTCAGGATGGTATTTTGATAGGGTTTTCAGCTGACCATGAAAGTGCCCTTTCTGTCTTCCTGCTATCTAGTAAGCGGACCTCAATTTTGCTAAACCTATTTTCATACTACGTTTGTCATTTCATCTAAAATCACCGCCAATATATGTGGGGGCCTCTGTCTGCCTATCGGGGAAATTTCTCTAGAGGTGAGCCAGGACTATATTTTCCTCTGCCAGGATTAGTTAGTCCTCCGGCCGGCGCTGGGCGTCTAGGGATAAAACGCAGGCAACGCTACCCGGCTACTGTTAGTTGTGCGGCAGGTTTAGTTCATGGTCAGTTTAGTTTCCATCCTTCCAAGAGCTAGTACGTATGTTTGCTGGGCTATGTTCTCTTGCCATTGAGAACCATAACAGTTTGACCGGCCACAAAAAGGGTTAAATTAATTGACAGAGAAAGGAGAGAAAAGAGAAGTCTGCTGAAGATTTTTTTTTTTTTTTTCCCCTTCCCTTCAGTTCTGAGTTTGCTTGTAATTGAATCTCTTGCAAGTCTGCCTATATTGCAGCCTTTCTCTCTCTCTCTCTCCTTCTAATCCTGGAATGGCTCTGTGTTCACCTGTTTAAAATGGATATTCAGAGTTTAGCTGCAGGTTTGAATAATCTCACCACGAAAGTTCAAAATTTACAAGATTTTGTTCATGTTCCTATATCTGAACCTAGAATTCCTTTGCCTGAATTTTTCTCGGGGAATAGATCATGCTTTCAAAATTTCAAAAATAATTGCAAGTTGTTTTTGTCCCTGAAATCTCGCTCTGCTGGAGATCCTGCTCAGCAGGTCAGGATTGTGATATCCTTGCTCCGGGGCGACCCTCAGGATTGGGCTTTTGCATTGGCTCCAGGGGATCCTGCGTTGCTCAATGTGGATGCGTTTTTTTTGGCCTTGGGGTTGCTTTATGAGGAACCTCAGTTAGAGCTTCAGGCGGAAAAGGCCTTGATGTCCCTATCTCAGGGGCAAGACGAAGCTGAAATATACTGCCAGAAATTCCGTAAATGGGCTATGCTTACTCAGTGGAATGAGTGCGCCCTGGCGGCGAATTTCAGAGAGGGTCTCTCTGATGCCATTAAGGATGTTATGGTGGGGTTCCCTGTGCCTGCGGGTCTGAATGAGTCCATGACAATGGCTATCCAGATCGATAGGCGTCTGCGGGAGCGCAAACCTGTGCACCATTTGGCGGTGTCTACTGAGAAGACGCCAGAGAATATGCAATGTGATAGAATTCTGTCCAGAAGTGAACGGCAGAATTTAAGACGAAAAAATGGGTTGTGCTTCTATTGCGGTGATTCAACTCATGTTATATCAGCATGCTCTAAGCGTACTAAGAAGCTTGATAAGTCTGTTTCAATTGGCACTTTACAGTCTAAGTTTATTCTATCTGTGACCCTGATTTGTTCTTTATCATCTATTACCGCGGATGCCTATGTCGACTCTGGCGCCGCTTTGAGTCTTATGGATTGGTCCTTTGCCAAACGCTGTGGGTATGATTTGGAGCCTCTTGAAACTCCTATACCCCTGAAGGGGATTGACTCCACCCCATTGGCTAGTAATAAACCACAATACTGGACACAAGTAACTATGCGGATTAATCCGGATCATCAGGAGATTATTCGCTTTCTTGTGCTGTATAACCTACATGATGTGTTGGTGCTTGGATTGCCATGGCTGCAATCTCATAACCCAGTCCTTGACTGGAAAGCTATGTCTGTGTTAAGCTGGGGATGTAAGGGGACGCATGGGGACGTACCTGTGGTTTCCATTTCATCATCTATTCCCTCTGAGATTCCTGAATTCTTGACTGAATATCGTGACGTTTTTGAAGAACCTAAGCTTGGTTCATTACCTCCGCACCGGGAGTGCGATTGTGCCATAGATTTGATTCCGGGTAGTAAATACCCTAAGGGTCGTTTATTTAATCTGTCTGTGCCTGAACATGCTGCTATGCGAGAATATATAAAGGAGTCCTTGGAAAAGGGACATATTCGTCCTTCGTCATCTCCCTTAGGAGCCGGTTTTTTCTTTGTGGCTAAGAAAGATGGCTCTTTGAGACCGTGTATTGATTATCGGCTTTTGAATAAAATCACGGTTAAATATCAATATCCGTTGCCACTGCTGACTGATTTGTTTGCTCGCATAAAGGGGGCCAAGTGGTTCTCTAAGATAGATCTCCGTGGGGCGTATAATTTGGTGCGAATTAAGCAGGGGGATGAGTGGAAGACCGCATTTAATACGCCCGAGGGCCACTTTGAGTATTTGGTGATGCCTTTTGGTCTTTCAAATGCCCCTTCAGTCTTTCAGTCCTTTATGCATGACATTTTCCGTGATTATTTGGATAAATTTATGATTGTGTATCTGGATGATATTTTGATTTTTTCGGATGACTGGGACTCTCATGTCCAGCAGGTCAGGAGGGTTTTTCAGGTTTTGCGGTCTAATTCCTTGTGTGTGAAGGGTTCTAAGTGCGTTTTTGGGGTTCAAAAGATTTCCTTTTTGGGATATATTTTTCCCCCCTCTTCCATCGAGATGGATCCTGTCAAGGTTCAGGCTATTTGTGATTGGACGCAACCCTCTTCTCTTAAGAGTCTTCAGAAATTTTTGGGCTTTGCTAACTTTTATCGTCGATTTATTGCTGGTTTTTCTGATGTTGTTAAACCATTGACTGATTTGACTAAGAAGGGTGCTGATGTTGCTGATTTGTCCCCTGCTGCTGTGGAGGCCTTTCGGGAGCTTAAGCGCCGCTTTTCTTCCGCCCCTGTGTTGCGTCAGCCTGATGTTGCTCTTCCTTTTCAGGTTGAGGTCGACGCTTCTGAAATCGGAGCTGGGGCAGTTTTGTCGCAGAGAAGTTCCGATTGTTCCATGATGAGACCTTGTGCCTTTTTCTCGCGTAAATTTTCGCCCGCCGAGTGGAATTATGATGTTGGGAATCGGGAGCTTTTGGCCATGAAGTGGGCTTTTGAGGAGTGGCGTCATTGGCTTGAGGGGGCTAGACATCAGGTGGTGGTATTGACTGACCACAAAAATCTAATTTATCTTGAGTCCGCCAGACGCCTGAATCCTAGACAGGCGCGCTGGTCGTTGTTTTTCTCTCGGTTTAATTTTGTGGTGTCCTACCTGCCGGGTTCTAAGAATGTTAAGGCGGATGCCCTTTCTAGGAGTTTTGAGCCTGACTCCCCTGGTAACTCTGAACCTACAGGTATCCTTAAGGATGGAGTGATATTGTCTGCCGTTTCTCCAGACCTGCGGCGGGCCTTGCAGGAGTTTCAGGCGGATAGACCTGATCGTTGCCCACCTGGTAGACTGTTTGTTCCTGATGATTGGACCAGTAAAGTCATTTCTGAGGTTCATTCTTCTGCGTTGACAGGTCATCCTGGAATCTTTGGTACCAGGGATTTGGTGGCAAGGTCCTTCTGGTGGCCTTCCCTGTCTCGAGATGTGCGAGGCTTTGTGCAGTCTTGTGACATTTGTGCTCGGGCCAAGCCTTGTTGTTCTCGGGCTAGTGGATTGTTGTTGCCCTTGCCTATCCCGAAGAGGCCCTGGACGCACATCTCGATGGATTTTATTTCGGATCTTCCTGTTTCTCAGAAGATGTCTGTCATCTGGGTGGTGTGTGACCGTTTCTCTAAGATGGTCCATTTGGTTCCCCTGCCTAAGTTGCCTTCTTCTTCCGAGTTGGTTCCTCTGTTTTTTCAAAATGTGGTCCGTTTGCATGGTATTCCGGAGAATATCGTTTCTGACAGAGGAACCCAATTCGTGTCTAGATTTTGGCGAGCATTCTGTGCTAGGATGGGCATAGATTTGTCTTTCTCGTCTGCTTTCCATCCTCAGACTAATGGCCAGACCGAGCGGACGAATCAGACCTTGGAGACATATTTGAGGTGTTTTGTGTCTGCAGATCAGGATGATTGGGTTGCTTTTTTGCCTTTAGTGGAGTTTGCCCTCAATAATCGGGCCAGCTCTGCCACCTTGGTGTCTCCTTTTTTCTGTAATTCGGGGTTTCATCCTCGATTTTCTTCTGGTCAGGTGGAATCTTCGGATTGTCCTGGAGTGGATGCTGTGGTGGAGAGGTTGCATCAGATTTGGGGGCAGGTAGTGGACAATTTGAAGTTGTCCCAGGAGAAGACTCAGCTTTTTGCCAACCGCCGGCGTCGGGTTGGTCCTCGGCTTTGTGTTGGGGACTTGGTGTGGTTGTCTTCTCGTTTTGTCCCTATGAGGGTTTCTTCTCCTAAGTTTAAGCCTCGGTTCATCGGCCCGTACAAGATATTGGAGATTCTTAACCCTGTGTCCTTCCGTTTGGACCTCCCTGCATCTTTTTCTATTCATAATGTTTTTCATCGGTCATTGTTGCGCAGGTATGAGGTACCGGTTGTGCCTTCCGTTGAGCCTCCTGCTCCGGTGTTGGTTGAGGGCGAGTTGGAGTACGTTGTGGAAAAAATCTTGGACTCCCGTGTTTCCAGACGGAAACTCCAGTATCTGGTCAAATGGAAGGGATACGGTCAGGAGGATAATTCTTGGGTGACTGCCTCTGATGTTCATGCCTCCGATCTGGTCCGTGCCTTTCATAGGGCTCATCCTGATCGCCCTGGTGGTTCTGGTGAGGGTTCGGTGCCCCCTCCTTGAGGGGGGGGTACTGTTGTGAAATTGGATTTTGGGCTCCCCCGGTGGCCACTGGTGGAATTGAACTGGTGTGCATCATCCCCTCTGTTCACCTGTTTCCATCAGGATGTGGGAGTCGCTATTTAACCTTGCTCCTCTGTCACTTCCATGCCGGTCAACATTGTAATCAGAAGCCTTTCTGTGCATGTTCCTGCTGCTAGACAACTCCCAGTTAAGTTGGACTTTAGTCCTCGTTTGTTTTTGCATTTTGTTCCAGTTCACAGCTGTAGTTTCGTTTCTGTGTCTGGAAAGCTCTTGTGATCTGAAATTGCCACTCTGATGTTATGAGTTAATACTAGAGTCTTAAAGTAATTTCAGGATGGTATTTTGATAGGGTTTTCAGCTGACCATGAAAGTGCCCTTTCTGTCTTCCTGCTATCTAGTAAGCGGACCTCAATTTTGCTAAACCTATTTTCATACTACGTTTGTCATTTCATCTAAAATCACCGCCAATATATGTGGGGGCCTCTGTCTGCCTATCGGGGAAATTTCTCTAGAGGTGAGCCAGGACTATATTTTCCTCTGCCAGGATTAGTTAGTCCTCCGGCCGGCGCTGGGCGTCTAGGGATAAAACGCAGGCAACACTACCCGGCTACTGTTAGTTGTGCGGCAGGTTTAGTTCATGGTCAGTTTAGTTTCCATCCTTCCAAGAGCTAGTACGTATGTTTGCTGGGCTATGTTCTCTTGCCATTGAGAACCATAACAGAAGACCCTGTTGAGGAGAACTCTAGAGAGCCGGTGGGGAATATCCGTGCTCCTCAAAAAATTACTCCTGATAAGCCTGGTCCTGGATCGTCCTGAGGCCGCTTCTGAGGTGGGAGTAATGTAAGGATTCTGGACTTTCCTGGTGCCTGTTCGCCCTGATCCAAGATGGAGTCTTGGATCTCGCCCTGTCATGGAACTTCCTGTCTGTCCTGATTATTTAAGTCCGGGTCATGTGTTCTAAGGTGCCTGAGTATTTTGTGCTGCTGGCTCCTGAGCTTCTGCCGGTTTGCTGGTGAACTCCCTGCTTCTTCTGCTCACTACTCGGTGGTCTGCCTTTCTCCATTCAGCTACCTCTTGCCTCTGGAACTTCTGCAATGGGCTGCGCACCAGTGGAAGTATCTTCCTTGTTTGCAAAACTTTTCCCAGTATTGTGCCTCTTTGCACAACCACACCAGGTGAGCAAGATTCAAGTGGTGCTTGTCTCATCCAGAAATATTTACTCATCTGCTATGCTTAGATAGCGCTCTCCCTCTTTTCCCCTCGTCCTCTCTTTCCCAGGACTGCATTCACACAACGCATCATCTGTGAATTATTGGACTCCTACTAACAAGTACTGGCACATGTGTGATCAAGTTTTGCTGGACTTCCTCATTTAAAATACTGTGTGCATTCGCACTATAGCCCCATTGGACTTCCTGGTTTAAATATCTGTTCGCCTCTAAGTCTGCTGTGATTTACTTTATTGTGCTGAGGACCTTGTTACTACAGCAGGAATATCTGTATTATGCTCTGTTTGCTATTTACTATATAGAGCTGAAGACCTCGTTGCAATTGCAGAAATATTTGGGTCTATTCTGTTTACATTTCTGTTTCGAGTAAAAACATTCTTTGCTGCAACTTTGTTCTCGGACTGGCTTTATCCCATGCTATTAGATTCCGTAGTACCCATATAATCATTACACTGAGACTCTTTCGCCCGGGACGCTCAAAAACCTGGAGCCGGCCCTGGCTTCACTGACCAACACCATCAACCGGTCACGCCCGGCTGCGAACAATCAGCGACATGTGCAGTCAGCCCGCGAATTGGCGCGGAATTTGAACCACACTTCGCTAATTGGTCTCGGCCGGCCGAATCCTGTGTATACATTGCATTATTCTGAAAACTTCATAAATAAACTACATACATATTCTAGAATACCCAATGCGTTAGAATCGGGCCACCATCTAGTAATCATATAACAGTATTCACCGCGCTGAGTAAAAAAGACTATATAATGTGATGTAAATATAAAAAAGTAAGGTATACTCACTTTTGTAGTGGAGATGGTTGGAAAATATTCATAGAGCCATAAGAGGATGAAATATCCGATGGTAGAAGCTAGTGAGATGATATGGTAATTAGTACCTGGTATCAGTATAATTCTAATGACATGCAGACTGGTTCTGAATAGTAGATAATTACTTACTCCAATAAACATATGGAAAAGTACCGAAACTAGTCCAAAAAAGGATAAGTGCTGGTATGCGTGAGCATTTTGTTAGACGACTGGGGTTTTAGAGGCACTTGCCTACGGGTCCAAAGGTAAAAAAATACTGAAAATAAAAATAAAAACTATAATAAAGGGATCACAGTGTATTGAAAGGAGTACCAATTGTATAATGGCACTTACTGGGTTAAACTGCTGTTTGTGAGTGGGATCTAGGGACCTACGTCCTGCAAGTCATCTAGAGATGGCCTTTAACTGTAGTCTACCCAGTACTGCTTGTAAAAGTGGTGATACAGCGTTTTGCCTATAGGTAAAACAACTGGAAGCCATTAACCCCTTTACCACCAAGGGTGGTTTGCACGTTAATGACCAGGCCAATTTTCACAATTCTGACCACTGATAGTGGTAAAATTTCTTTGATATTACCTGCGTTTATTTGTGAAAAAACCAGAAATTTGGCGAAAATTTTGAAAATTTTGCAATTTTCCAACTTTGAATTTTTATGCAATTAAATCACAGACATATGTCACACAAAATACTTAATAAGTAACATTTCCCACATGTCTACTTTACATCAGCACAATTTTGGAACCAAATTTTTTTTTTGTTAGGGAGTTATAAGGGTTAAAAGTTGACCAGCAATTTCTCATTTTTACAACACCATTTTTTTTTTAGGGACTACATCTCATTTGAAGTCATTTTGAGGGGTCTATATGATAGAAAATAACCAAGTATGACACCATTCTAAAATCTGCACCCCTCAAGGTGCTCAAAACCACATTCAAGAAGTTTATTAACCCTTCAGGTGTTTCACAGGAATTTTTGGAATGTTTAAATAAAAATGAACATTTAACTTTTTTTCACAAAAAATTCACTTCAGCTCCAATTTGTTTTATTTTACCAAGGGTAACAGGAGAAAATGGACCCCAAAAGTTGTTGTCCAATTTGTCCTGAGTACGCCGATACCCCATATGTGGGGGTAAACCACTGTTTGGGCGCATGGCAGAGCTAGGAAGCAAAGGAGCGCCATTTGACTTTTCCATGCAAAGTTGACAGGAATTGAGATGGCACGCCATCTTGCGTTTGGAGAGCCAGTGATGTGCCTAAACATTGAAACCCCCCACATGTGACACCAGTTTGGAAATGACACCCCCTAAGAAACTTATCTAAATGTGTGGTGAGCACTTTCACCCATTAAGTGATTCACAGAAGTTTATAATGCAGAGCCGTAAAAATAAAAAATCATTTTTTTCACAAAAATGATCTTTTCACCCCCAATTTTTTATTTTTCCAAGGGAACGAGAAGAAATTGGACCTCAAAAGTTGTTGTACAATTTGTCCTGAGTACGCTGATACCCCATATGTGGGGGTAAACCACTGTTTGAGCGCATGGGAGAGCTCGGAAGGGAAGGAGCGCTGTTTGACTTTTCAATGCAAAATTGACAGGAATTGAGATGGGACGCCATGTTGCGTTTGGAGAGCCACTGATGTGCCTAAACATTGAAACCCCCCACAAGTGACACCATTTTGGAAAGTAGACCCCCTAAGGAACTCATCTAGATGTGTTGTGAGAGCTTTGAACCCCCAAGTGTTTCACTACAGTTTATAACGCAGAGCCGTGAAAATAAAAAAAAAATTTCCACAAAAATTATTTTTTAGCTCCCAGTTTTGTATTTTTCCAAGGGTAACAGTTGAAATTGGACCCCAAAAGTTGTTGTCCAATTTGTCCTGAGTACGCTGATACCCCATATGTGGGGGGGAACCACCGTTTGAGCACATGGCAGAGCTCGGAAGGGAAGGAGTGTCATTTGGAATGCAGACTTAGATGGATTGGTCTGCAGGCGTCACATTGCGTTTGCAGAGCCCCTAATGTACCTAAACAGTAGAAACCCCCCACAAGTGACCCCATATTGAAAACTAGACCCCTCAAGGAACTTATCTAGATGTGTTATGAGAACTTTGAACCCCCAAGTGTTTCACTACAGTTTATAACGCAGAGCCATGAAAATAAAAAATCCCTTTTTTTCCACAAAAATTATTTTTTAGCCCCCAGGTTTGTATTTTCCCAAGGGTAACAGGAGAAATTGGACCCCAAAAGTTGTTGTCCAATGTGTCCTGAGTACGCTAATACCCTATATGTTGGGGTAAACCCCTGTTTGGGCGCACGGGAGAGCTCGGAAGGGAAGGAGCACTGTTTTACTTTTTCAACGCAGAATTGGCTGGAATTAAGATCGGACGCCATGTCGCGTTTGGAGAGCCCCTGATGTGCCTAAACAGTGGAAACCCCCCAATTATAACTGAAACCCTAATCCAAACACATCCCTAACCCTAATCCCAACGGTAACCCTAACCACACCCCTAACCCTGACACACCCCTATCCCTAATCCCAACCCTATTCCCAACCGTAAATGTAATCCAAACCCTAACTGTAGCCTTAACCCTAGCCCCAACCCTAACCCTAGCCCTAACCCTAGCCCTAACCCTAACCCTAATGGGAAAATGGAAATAAATAAATTTTTTTAATTTTTCGCTAACTAAGGGGGTGATGATGGGGGTTTTTTATTTACTTTTATAGCGGGTTTTTTAGCGGATTTTTATGATTGGCAGCCGTCACACACTGAAAGACGCTTTTTATTGCAAAATTTTTTTTGGGGCGTTACCACATTTTGAGAGCTATAGTTTTTCCATATTTTGGTCCACAGAGTCATGTGAGGTCGTATTTTTTGCGGGACGAGTTGACGTTTTTATTGGTGACATTTTCAGGCACGTGACATTTTTGGATCACTTTTTATTCAGATTTTTGTGAGGCAGAATGACCAAAAACCAGCTATTCATGAATTTCTTTTGGGGGAGGCGTTTATACCGTTCCGCGTTTGGTAAAATGGATAAAGCAGTTTTATTCTTCGGGTCAGTACGATTACACCGATACCTCATTTATATCTTTTTTTATGTTTTGGCGCTTTTATACGATAAAAACTATTTTCTAGAAAAAATAATTATTTTTGCATCGCTTTATTCTGAGGACTATAACTTTTTATTTTTTCTTTGATGATGCTGTATGGTGGCTCGTTTTTTGCGGGACAAGATGACGTTTTCAGAGGTACCATGGTTATTTATATCCGTCTTTTTGATCGCGTGTTATTCCACTTTTTGTTTGGCGGCATGATAATAAAGTGTTGTTTTTTGCCTCGTTTTTTTTTTACGGTGTTCACTGAAGGGGTTAACTAGTGGGACAGTTTTATAGGTCGGGTCGTTACAGACGCGGCGATACTAAATATGTGTACTTTTTTTTTGTTTGTTTTATTTAGATAAAGAAATGTATTTATAGGAACAATATATATATATATATTTTTTTTTTTACACATGTGAATATTTTTTTTTTACACTATAACATTGCCTCGGGGGGCATCATGTTATAGTGTAAGATCGCCGATCTGACACTCTGCTGTGCACTGTGTCAGATCGGAGATCTGACGTGCATGGCTCCTGTAGGCTTCCCGGCACCTGCTCTGAGCAGGCGCAGTGAAGCCACCTCCCTGCAGGACCCGGATGCCGTGACCATCTTGGATCCGGGCCTGCTGCAGGGAGGAGAAGGTAAGAGACCCTCGGAGCAACGCGATCACATCGCGTTGCTCCGGGGGTCTCAGCAAAGCACGCAGGGAGCCCCCTCCCTGTGCGATGCTTCCCTATACCGCCGAAACACTGCGATCATGTTTGATCGCAGTGTGCCGGGGGTTAATGTGCCGGGGGCGGTCCGTGACCACTCCTGGCACATAGTGCCAGATGTCAGCTGTGATAATCAGCTGACACCCGGCCACGCTCCCCCCGTGAGCGCGGCCGATCGCATATGACGTACTATCCCGTCGGTGGTCATACGGGCCCACCCCACCTCGACGGGATAGTACGTCTAATGTCAGGGGTTAATAAATGTAAAGTGTTACCGTCAAGAGACTTGCATTGGCGTCTGTAGAAGTCGTGTGCCTGAGGTATACTTACTGGAGTGTAAACGTTGGTGGCAAAGCGGCTGTCTGGTGAGAGCAGATGCCTGACGTTGCTAGCAGGTGCTGATCTCTGCTGTAGATAGGTTCCCAGCAGGGAAAGCAGGAAGACGAGAGACTCCAGCACCTAGGGTGCCCCGGCCGAAAGCAGACGCTGAGGACGCCGCGGAATAGGGAGGCGGGACTACTGGGACGTCACTGGGAAGAAGGGACAGGTGCGCGAATGGACAGTTTTCCTACGCGTTTCAAGAGGTAACTCCCCTCGTCATCAGGGTTATGTCCATCCCAACTAATGCCTCCCTTATATGTGGGTCTATCTGCAGAGTATAGCACCTGAATTCAATTCAAAGAAAAAAAAACCTCTTTTGTTGGGCAAATCACAGGTTATCTACCCTAGAGTGTCTAATGAGATGTTATTATTGCACCCCTACTTGGAAAATGCATAATGGGCTGGCTGAGTAAGAAATTATATAAATATAACGAAAATTGTTTTGTATACATAAAATGGTATATATTAAAGATGACATGAGTCAAATTGTAAGATCTAAAAAATTTACACTGGTCTTGCTGTAGGTAGGTTAAACTCCAATCTATAGTCGTTAGAATTGAGACTAGAAATGAAGGATTGTAGTTCTGATAGGGGTCCTTCCCAGATAAAAAGGATATCGTCTATGAATCGACGCCAGAGCCTAAGACCCTTGTGTAGACAGTTATCCTTATCAATGTGATTTTGTTCCCACATGTCAACATATGTTTGTGAAACTTGGTGCGAATTGCGTACCCATGGCGGTACCATGTGTCTGAAGGTAGTATTGCTTGTCATACATGAAGTAGTTGTGCTTAAGTATGAAACCTATACTTTCGACAATGAGTTGGATTTGGTATCTTTAGAAATGTTTAGAGCATTAAGGAAAGTTTCTGCGGCTTGACAGCCCATCTGAGGGTCAATAACCGTTTATAAGGACTTGATTTCCAAAGTGCCTAGGATAGAAGTACTGTTCCATTCAAGGGAGTCTACAGTTTGGAGGGTATGGGTGGTATCCATATAATATAGGCTGGTATCAGAGACATACACTTCTGCAGATGTGTGTCTACATATCGTGATAGATTTGCAGTGAGACAATTTATACCAGAGATAATAGGTCTACCCTGGGGGGGTTATGCAAGTTTTTGTGAATTTTTGGGATATGGTAAAAAATAGCTGTAGATGGGGTTTTGTTACAAATGAATTGGTATTCTTTCTTATTCAGAATTCCAAGGATCTAGCCCTTAGAGATTAATATATGAAGTATTTTCATAAATTTAGGCGTGGGGTCAGAGGTTATTTGTTTATATGTGACTGTGTCACTAAGGAGTCTTATTGATTCTCTGTGATACATTGCGTTGTCCATTATTACAATGCCCCCACCTTTATCTGCTGGGTGAATAACGATATTGTTTTCTTGGAGTTGAATAATAGAATTTCTTTCCCCTTGGTTGAAATTGTGTGCCATAAATCTGTAATTTTTGGGGGATTTTTTAATGCTTTTTTGATATAATTGGGTACTAGCTTCTCAAATGTACGGAATGAATTGGAATATTTGTTAAGGGGATTAAATGATGATGGTTGGGATAAGTTGGTTTGTATAAATTCCTGTAGGTTAGGATTAGTAGCTGTATTAAAGTTGCATTGGTAGTTGTCACCTTTTTTCAAAAAATATTTTTTTAGGGCTAAATTGCGTAAATATTTTTTAATACTAATGTAGAGTTTGAAGTAGTTAGGTCTTGCTGTTGGTGCAAATTTAAGACCTTTTTGGAGGAGGGACTGGTCATGGGAATGTTAATTGATAAGAACTTAAATTGAAAGTTTTTTGTGAATTAGAAGTGGATGAGGGTTGTGCATTTGTTTGATTATTTATTTTAATTTTGGCACGTGACCCACCCCTCTTGCCTCTTTTGGTTTAGTAACTACTGGACAAAAAAAATCCTTATTGATGGATTGGTGTATTCTGGGTTTGAATCCCTTTTTAGCATGGGTGGTGGGATTGGAGTTTGACATATATTTGTTATTATGGTTATTGACTAATGGTCGTTTCACAATAGGATTCAGTTGTCTGACCAATCCTATTGGTGCTTTGTGTTGCCTACTTGGTTGTATATTGTGTGGAGATGGTGTACGTGGAAAAAATTGTAGAAGTATCAAGGGAATTCTCTGTAGGAGCTAAATTGTATTCGTCTAGAGTGACAAATTTGTTTGTCACACTAGTAGGTGAGTCTTCATTATCATTGGGATGGATCATTTTGGTAATACTATCTATGCAGATGTTATCCCTAGTGAATTTTCTCATTTTTTTAGTTATTATTTCTTCTTTAAGTCTATACAAGATATTTGCAGTGAGGTTATAAATATCTTCTAGGTGGTCGAAGGCCTTGAGTTTCTCAAAGAGTGAAGCGATGGAATTGCTGGTTTTATTGAGGTTAAATGTTCTTTTATCAATGATATATTGCAATGTTTTATTTGAAAATTTGGAAAACAGGTTATCCCACTCCTTTTGTATATCTGGATCCCCAAAGTCTCCAGCCAAGGTTTTATAGACGACAAGGCCTTTGGGGACTATCCCTGCCTGGGCGTATTTCTCCAGGGATGCAATTTCCCACATATCACGCATTTAATTGATAAGGAGTTTTTCCACGGATTTTAACAGACTCTGGGCCTGTTCTAGTTTATTTGTAGAGTTTTTAAACTGTGAACATTGTTTACTAATGAAGGTACGTCGAAATTCCCTATCTTTGCGTAGGGCCTCAATGGCCATAGTGGAGCTGCCAAAGTGTTAGAGACACAGGAGAGGGAAAATTGATAATACTAGAAAACACTGGCGCTATCCGCTAGGAGAGAGAGAGAGGGGAAAAAAAAAGTGCTAGACTCCTGCTGGTGAATAAACAGGAGTTGTGTCTTACCCTGTTAGTAGAAGGAACTGAAATGTATTTAAATATATAACAGTATTTACCACGCTGAGTAAAAAAAGACTACCGTATTTTTCGGACTATAAGACGCATCGGACCATAAGGCGCACCCCAAATTTGGGGTGAGAATTGCAGAAAAAAAGATTTTTTATAAGATGGGGGTCCGTCTTATTGTCCGAATTTACAGTATCTTACCTGAGGGCTGGCGGTGGCAGAGCAGGGTCACAAGAGGCATGGTGTCGGCAGAGGTGGGGTGATGTGGTACGGCGTGCACCTGAGCAGGGTCCCTTCCTGCTTAGGTGGGCGATGCCACGGCCTGGTGTCCATGGGAGGGTTGCAGCAGTGGTTACCGGCACAGGTGCTGGGATGAGGAGGCACGGTGAGAGGTATGGCGTGAGAGGGGTCCTTTTCCCCGGTGAGGTGATGCAGCAGCCCACATCGAGTTCGCATCTCGGCTTCAGGAAAATGGCTGCCGCGATCCCCATCTGCGCACGCGCGGCATCCCGCGGCCATTTTCCTGAAGCCCCGGGCAGCAGAGCGCTCCATCTGCGCACGCGCGGCCTCAGGAAGATGGCCGCCACCACCGGTAACAACAGGATTCACCCGGCTCTGCTGCATTAGGACACCGCTCACTGCGCCTCCTCATCCCCGCACCTCTGCTGCAACACCTCTGCCGCCGCAACTCTGCCGCCGCACCTCTCAAGCCATGGTAAGCCTGCATTGCGACTATTAGACGCACCCCCCATTTTCCCCCCTTTTTTGGGGGGGAAAAAGTGCGTCTTGTAGTCCGAAAAATACGGTATATAATGTGATGTAAATATCAAAAAGTAAGGTATACTCACTTTTGTAGTGGAGATGGTTGGAAAATATTCATAGAGCCATAAGAGGATGAAATAGTAGAATCTAGTGAGATGATATGGTAATTAGTACCTGGTGTCAGTATAATTATAGTGACATGCAGACTAGTTCTGAATAGTAGATAATTACTTACTCCAATAAACAGATGAAAAAGTACCGAAACTAGTCCAAAATAGTATAAGTGTTGGTATGTGTGAGTATTTTGTAAGACTGGGGTTTTAGAGGCACTTGCCTACGGGTCCAAAGGTAAAAAAAATACTGAAAATAAAAACTATAAAAAAGGATCACAGTGTATTGAAAGGAGTACCAATTGTAAAATGGCACTTACTGGGTTAAACCGCTGTTTGTGAGTGGGACCTAAGTCCTGCAAGTCATCTAAAGATGGCCTTTAACTGTAACCTGCCCAGTACTGGTTGTAAAAGTGGTGATACAGCGTTTTACTGATAGGAAGAGCAACTGGAAGCAGTTAATAAATGTAAAAGTGTTACAGTTAGGGGACGAGGGCCAACAGCCCGAAACACCGTGTCTGCGAATTGATATACTGATTTGGCTTTTATCCTAAGTCATATTGCACGACTTGTTAAAGGGTTGATTATGACTTGCAGGATCGCTACTTCCAACAGGTGGCGCTATAGGGTTTAAGTCCTCTTTTTCTCAGAAGAGGCAATTTGAATATCTAAAACCCCAGTCATCTTACAAAATGCTCACGCATGCCAGCACTTATCCTTTTTTGGACTAGTTTCAATACTTTTTCATCTGTTTATTGGAGTAAGTAATTATCTACTATTCAGAATCAGTCTGCATGTCACTATAATTATACTGACACCAGGTACTAATTACCATATCATCTCACTAGCTTCTTCCATCGGATATTTCATCCTCTTATGGCTCTATGAATATTTTCCAACTATCTCCACTACAAAAGTGAGTATACCTTACTTTTTGATATTTACATCACATTATATAGTCTTTTTTACTCAGCGCGGTGAATACTGTTATATATTTATATACCTTTCAGTTCCTTCTACTAACAGGGTAAAGGTACCTTCACACTAAGCGACTTTGCAGCGAGAACGACGACGATCCGTGACGTTGCAGCGTCCTGGATAGCGATCTCATTGTGTTTGACACGCAGCAGCGATCTGGATCCCGCTGTGATATCGCTGGTCGGAGCTAGAAGTCCAGAACTTTATTTCGTCGCTGATCACCCGCTGTCATCGCTGGATCGGCGTGTGTGACGCCGATCCAGCGATGTGTTCACTTGTAACCAGGGTAAATATCGGGTTACTAAGTGCAGGGCCGCGCTTAGTAACCTGATATTTACCCTGGTTACCATTGTAAAAGTAAAAAAAAAACAGTACATACTCACATTCTGATGTCTGTCACATCCCCCGGCGTCCACAGGGTTACTCGCTGCTGCTCAGAGCTTCCTGAGTAGTAGAGGTTTCGTCAAACTCAATTTGACAGGTGGACCCGCCACTATCAAAGTGTATCAAGAGTGTGTAACCCCTCCCCTCCCTGGCTGCCAGCTGTCAGCATCTGTTCCCTGTGTGTCTGCTCTCCCCTTTTGATATAGTTTGCTAATGTTAATTTGATACAGTGATTATTATCCCAGTATTGGTTTATATTAGATTTTTCATTTTTATATGTAACTGGTGTGAGATTACTCTGTAATCAGGGCATTGTGCTTTATTTTATATTAGATTTTTCATTTTATATGTAGTTGGTTTGGGATTATTCTGTAAGATGTGTTTCATTACCAATGAGTACATATAGTGCAAAATTGTGTTTTATAACACACTGTCCCAGTTATATAATTATTTCCTATTAGGTTGTCATATTATAGCTTGCTTCTGTAAGATGTATTTTAGAAGCAGTGTTTCTGTCTGCAGCCTGTTACGTGAAGCGTATTCTCATTTTATATGTGTTTTATAACATAATTGCTAGCAGATGCTAGCTATCAGTGTGAAACTGACAGACAAGCACAGCTGTGTCTCTATACAAGACATTCACCACTACTGTCAGAGTTTCTGGAGATCCAGCAATTCCGGTTCACATACAACAAGCAGCTGTGTGTGTGTTATGAGTTATGGTGGGATATGTCTGCAATTCCGGTTCACATACAACAAGCAGATGTGTGCGTTATGAGTTATGGTGGGATATGGTGGGCCCCACGGATCCTTCTTCCCTTCTGGGATCCCAGATAGATGTGCAAACACAGAACGGTTTAAAATCTTTATTGTCAGTACTAAAGCACAACAGCGCTAATTGCTAGCAGATGTCGCCCTGAATATCTTTTAACTAGCTATCTGTCCTGGTCAGACATTTAGATCAACGAAGACAAGTACATTTTTGAATAAATTGATAACTTTGGTCAGAACAGCGAGTTAAACTTGAAAATTTTGATGCAACAAAATCTGATACGATTCTATCATTTCTTTGCACATCAGAAGTGAAATGCTGTAAAAGTTTCTTGAATGGTAACCCGAGCGCTAAATGTTGCAATACATATACGCAATAATGGCCGCATACACGACTATACATATCTTGGATTTGGGCGTCTTGATAACAATACGCGGCACAATTCTTGTTCAGGAATGTCACAAAATCACGTGGAAAGATAATATTTTCAGGACTAAAGCCATAACTATCAAAAAATATGCCCGTCTTATCATCGCAGAGTACGATTAATACCCAGTGGCGTCCAGCTTGATTCGCTGGGTCTGTATTCACGATATATGCCGCTGGTCTCTGAGTCACTCTTTCTTCCGGAAGCAAATCACACGGAAACACACCGGCGAATATGCAGTTTGTATAATTATCGGCTTTCAGTATCGCTGTAAGCTGCAGGCTGTCCATCGTTACTTAATTAAAATCGTACAAGATCTCTCTCCTATTATTAATTTCCAGAATGGTGTGGTTGACTGCAAAAGCAATCATATTTCTCGTGTGGGGTGTCGCTAGCGCAAAGCGGACTTCAGCACGTAGGTTACCTGTTTTAATGAGCGAGAAATGTCCTCCAGGCTCTTGATCAGGCGATAAATCAAAAGCAAATAGAGTGAATCCAGCCATAAATTCTTCACGATCTATCGCCATGGCACAATCAGCCTTTTGCTTGCCAGATATATGGGCAAGCGCCATATACTCTCTGATGGCTAAATCATCATTAAAATTAGGATTATAAGGTCTCGTGGGTATCTGCTGGCCGTCCAGATATAAAGCGGCATGGTTGACATGGTAGTGGTGGAAGTGCAACGAATTTTTCGCGTAAGAACCGCTGAACCCCTCATTATCTACAAACCCCAATATAACAGTTTTTGGTATCTGGCCTAGGAAGAGGTTCTCATGGTTCGTGATCCGTGTCCCTGCGGCGATGCTGTACACTTTCAAACATGTTCGGTCAATAGCGTACTTGGCGGTTGCGGATAGGAGGGCCTGGCTGTGGCCGATTCGGACAGCCGGAGACACCTGCACTCTTTTCACATAGAGAGCCGCTTGCGAGATTTGAACCTTCAGCGGCTCGGCTTCTGCGGACATGAGGCAGAAAGCATCCTTATTTCTTGTTAACTTAACCTTAAGGTCAAGACCATTCAATATTAACTTTGGCTGATTAAATATATCCCCAAAAATGGGCCCCAAGAGGATGATGGGCTTTGAGCGAGAAGCTGCATTGGCTCTTTTGATAAACCCTGCATTTGCGCCATCCAAGCTCCGGTCATTATGATGGCCCGCAGTGTCTTTATAGAACAAACCGGCTGTAAATTGTGATGCCAGCGTCTGCGAGCTGTAATTTAAAAGGGTCTCTATGTACGCTCTATAGCTGTAGAGATTGTCCGATTGTGAGAAAAGTCGATCTCCCAGAGTAATATCGACCTGGTTAAAAAGGGTGGCTAGAGGATAGTTTATGAGAGCCACCCGGGAGGCATCGGGGATAGCCGTATTATCTTACCTCACGATGCGACAGCTTATGTACAGCAGCGTATTGTTTAGATTATAATAATAATCGCCGCTCCCAGATATGAAAAATTCCAACGGACCATTGTCTGACAGAGCTGCAACCGGTTGTACTTCTACAAATAGAGATTTCTCTATACTTGTTTGTGTCGGGGGTACGTCAAAAATATCCAGTTCAGATTTTGCGCACTCTACAGAAGCGTCATGCAGGAAAGCCATGATAACTGATTAGAAGATGTCGTCCGCAGAGCGTCTTACTCGTTTCTGACGGTGGCGTCTTTTGGTGGTAGTTTTATTCATGAGCATCGGTGGTAAAGGGGGGCAAGCGCGCCTCTTTCTTTTTTGTGCTTTTTTAGCGATATAAATTATCCCAGATCCGTCTTGCTGCGGTTGTGTATTTATCCGTTTCATAAGGGCCGTTGAGGCGGTCGTGACGGCGTCCGTCGCGATGTTCCGGACAGCCGTCTTTATGTGCGGTTTTACTAATTCTAGGCCTTTTCTGAAAAGCAGCACAGCGCGGCGAAATAAGCCTTTAAATATCCTGGCCAGGCCGGAGCCATACATGTACTCGCTCCCGCGGAACCCCTCTAGCCCGTGCCCCGACTGGGCAGTATAGTAGCGGGCATAAACAGCGGGATCTCCATACACCCTTTGAGACACCATTTTATCGTGTCAATACTGTCGCGGTCTGAAATGTAATCGCACTATACACTTTCCGTATCTGAATTTAACCGGCGTACCCTGGTCCGACATGACTGTAATGTTTTTGGAGTCAAATGTGTTGTTTGCACAGCGGTATGTAATCGGGACGCGTGTAGCGCACCATGACAATATCATTATCATCGCCGCTAACTTCTACGGTTCGTAACAGTTGAACGTAACTGTCGCCTACAAGCTGATGCTGAATTATATCAGTGTATACAAAAAGCGAATAAAAACCAGCCTTTGAATCGGGGTAAAAGCGGCGATTCCACGGCATTAAAGCAACAGGGGAGTCATCGACGGTCTGTAGTCCGAAAATAAATTTTAGCTTAGTACCCAGAGCAAACTGTATAGGGGCTGAGTCGGGCAGGATCACCTCTCGGCGTAGCTCATCATACCGTATTCTGTAGGCAGGCGTGGATAAATTCAGCGCCTCTATTCTGGCATTGACCGTGCCAACCAGCTTATGAATGTTCGAGTAAAATCCTGATTTTATGTGATAATGTTCTAACGGTTCGCCGTGTTTCGCAGCGTAGAAGTTTCCTTCAAAAGCCTCAAACGTGTTCCACGTATGGGGGTACTGTATTTCCGTTAACGCCACTTCATAAGCGTCTGAAAGATGAACGGCCCTCGCTAACTTGGTATTGTAATTCGATATGGTGTTGTCGGGGTAGATTTTAATTGAGGAATTGCTGGGCAGTGTCACAAAAAACGACCCTGCTTCCATGGCTATATATCTGTCAACTCCGAAGCCGGGATCCAACTATTGAATTTTTCGGGGTACCCCAGCCATTTGACGAAACAGTGACTCACAGCCCTGACACGTTTTTTCTCAAAATCTTTTCTACTCTGTAGACGCGATTATCATCCATAGGTATTTTTTGCAGCTCTTCCTTATAAAATGACCCCTCTACAGCCTCGCTGGCTAAATCACTAATTTTATAAAGAGGTTTATGAAATTTATTGGAGACTGCGGTAATTAAAAAAATCTCTTCGCTGTACGATTTTTCATACCCCTTTACAGAATGTTCCCTTATAGCGCGATATCCTGACATGATCGCCAACCTTTAAAGACGGTTTAACGCTAGAAGTCCCAGAGACGGGTCATTTGACATTTCTACCTTTGAAACCCAGAGAAGGGTCAAATGAGCTAAAGGATTTTATCTATAGCTTATCTTATCTCTATTCACTGTCTTTTGTTCTGTAATTAAGGCCATTACTGTTGCACCACAGGAGGTTGTTTGCTGTTTTCCATCGAGTTTACCCATGTAGTTTCAAGTTTCAAGTTAGTTCTGTTCAGTTTATTGTATTTGATCATATAAAGACTATACATATTGTATTTAGTTTAGTTTTATTTGAGCAAAAAAGCGCTGAAACAATGAATCATTTTTTATATATTTTAAATAGAGAATTAGAAATTTTAGAGCAAGGTACAGCTGTGAGTAATGACCAGAAGCATTTGTGTCTAAGGCTATGTGCACACTTTGCGGATTCCACTGCGGATTTTTCCACAGCGGAATTCCAAAATCCGCAGTGAAAACCCGTTGCGGTTTTTACTGCGGATTTATCGTGTTTTTTACTGCGGTTTCTTCTGCGGATTTTCATCTGCAGTTTCCTATTGGAGCAGGTGAAAATCCGCAGAAAAGAAGTGACATGCTGCGGAATGTAATCCGCAGCGTTTCCGCGCAGATTTTTCCGCAGCATGTGCACAGCGTTTTTTGTTTCCCATAAGTTTACATTGTACTGTAAACTCAGGGGAAACTGCTGCGGATCCGCAGCGGTCAAAGGTACCGTTACATGTTACGATCTCGTCGACGATATAGTTAGAAATGTCACGTGATCACATCGTTCGTGCAATCAGTTTCACATCGTCCAAGAGGCGTCACATGCAACTATCTTGTTAACGATGTAAATTTTGGCTCCGCGTTAGCCTCATTGCAAATGTTTGCAGAACGATTTTTCACAATGGCAGGAATAGGAGAATTTAGACCGACATCGTTCATCTCAGCGTTACACTGAACGATGCTGCACATCTTCTGACACATAATTGGACGAGGATCGTCAGATTTGAGATCCTGACCTCAAATCTGCGATCAGCGATCCAACGATGTGTTCGTCCGATATCTTCACGTTACACGCATCGATGTGAAAACGACATCGCATGAACGACGTGATCACGTGACGTTTTCAAACGATATCGTCAATGAGATCGTAACGTGTAACTGTACCTTTAGGCCTCAATCACACTAGCGAAAAAAAATCTCAGCATGTTCATTCTTGTGCAAATTTGGCGCGAAAAAATTTTGCTCAAGAGGACTGAAATTTTAGTGTGAAAAATATACAAAAGAACAACTGTTATTTGTTTCGATGCTTTTTATTTTTTTTTAAAAACCAATAAGATTTTTTTTTTCACTAAAGGGTCATTTCACACCAACATCAAACAAATAGTCACATTTTCAAGATGAGCAGTGTATAAGCGGCATGGCCAAACAAATGTGATAAAACAGTGAACAAGAAAACAATATAATCAAATTATACAACAGGGAGGGATGTTGGTGGAGGAGTGGGAAGAGGGGAGGGGGGAAAGGGTAAAGACAAATACATGGGGGTAGGGGAGTAAAGGAGCACGCATCAAAGGATGCTTTTTATTTTTGTTATAAAAATGTTAAAAAAATACAAGGAATAAAACAATTCCACACATATTTTCAATAGGCTGCAGTGGGGGGCTGTGTGTGTGTGTGAGTGGCATGTCCTTGTGTGACTAGCATTTCAGCACTCACTCAGCAGTCTGTCTGACGAACATGTCGGAACATACCTGGCACTGCCTGGGTATGTCCCTGGTACATTTGCCACACGTGTATTTGTAGCAGTCAACACATCTCTCAGTTGCACAATTGTTCGTGCATCGATGGTTGACCTGACACTTCACCCTTTTGCCAGGGCTGGGTGTGGAAGGAAGTTGCCAAAGGAGTTTCTCCTTGCGTGCCTTCTTTTCAGACACATGACGGCCACCTAACTCTTTTGCAAGCTCAACCAGGAAGTCCACCCATCTCTCCTGCACCCCAGTGCATGCCTGATAAAGAATATGAGCATTGAGTGCTGCCATGTCAATCATGTTGTAGAACACGGCGACTGGCCATCTCCGTGTTCCTGCACGCACGCTGTACTCCCGCAGTTCTGCCCTTGTCCATGAATGGTTCCATCAGCCTCATCACTACAGTTTCGGACAGTCTCTCCCCGCTGGGACGACTGGGGTCCTGGCCAAGATATGGGAGGACATTACAGATGTACTTTGATTTCAAGTCGCAAGCCACCCAAAACTCGATGCCAAACTTGTCTGGTTTTGTTGCAATGTATTGCAGAAAACAGCAGCGAGTCTTTGACGGGAAAAGCTGTTCATCAATAGTGATGTGTCGACCAGGGTTGTAGGATGCGATGCAGTTGGTGACAAACGATCTCCACACATCGGAGATTGCAGCAAACTTATCGGTCTCCACTCGCTCACTGCTCGTGAACATGTCATCAAAGTGTAGGTGTTGCAGGATGTCTTGAAAGCGGTTTCGTGTCATAGTGGCAATGATCCTTGGGTTTCCCAGGTTTGCTGACCAGCTGTCACGTAGTGATGGAACCTTGGTCACCCCCTGCAAGATAAAGACTGAAATAAATGCCATTAGTTCCGGGAGACCCATGAACCAATCCACCTGCTCCGTGTGACGTGCATGTTGAGTAGTCCATTCTTCAATGCTACGAAGCATGTCAAGACTGATAAAACAGATGAAGCTCTGAAGGCGACTCTGGACACTTCGTCTGGCCTTAGCACTTGGCTCTCCATCTGTAGGGTACGGTTCTATTGGGGTCAAATGGAGATGTTTCCCCACTTGTACTTCATGCCACACTGTGCCATCTTTTGCGGTCTCTGTCGGCTCACTCGCCAACCGAGCTCTCTTTTTTGGTAGAGGTGGAGTCTGTTGTGGATTCTGTTTGTGGGCTCCCTCTGGTGGTTACTGCTGGTACTGGGTGACTTTGGTGGGTTGCGGCCTTTGGTTTCCACCTGTCCATCAGAGGCTGGGTGTTTCCTATTTTACCTGGCCTTTCTGTCATTCTCTTGCCGGCTATCAATGTATTCAGATGTGCTCTGTTTGGTTCCTGCCTACCTGCTCCCAGATCTTTCAGGATAAGCTAAGTGCTGATTTTCAGTTGTTTGGTTTTTTGTCCAGCTTGCTTATTATGTCTCTATGCTAGCTGGTAGCTCTAGTGGACTGAGGTTCTCCCCATCTGCCATGAGTTGGCACATGGGTTCTTGTAATCTCAGGATGGTTTTTTTTGATTAGGGTTTTTTGCTGACCGCTCAGTCCCCTTTTGTATCTTTCTGCTTTCTAGTTTACAGCGGGCCTCAATTTGCTAAAGCTATATATATCATCTCTATGTGTGTGCCTTCCTCTCATTTCACCGTCAATACATGTGAGGGGGCAACTATATCTTTTGGGGTTCATTCCTCTGGAGGCAAGTGAGGTCTTTATTTTCTCTGCAGTACTAGTTAGCTCTTAGGCTGGTGCGTGGCGTCTAGAACCAACGTAGGCACGCTCCCTGGCTATCTCTAGTTGCGTTTGTCAGGCGTAGGGCAGCAGTCAGCCCAGGTTCCATCACCCTAGAGCTCGTCCGTTATTTATTTGTACTTTGCTTGTCCTGTGCTATCCCTAGCCATTGGGGATTCATGACAGTATAGCCGGCCTACAAAGTGTTAATTGTTTGGGCTGAAGCAGGAGAAAAAGAAGTGTTTAAGGGAAATTTTTTTTTTTTTTTCCTTCAGAGTTTTGCTGCCTAGCCCTTAATTGCTGTCTAGCTGCTTCTTACCTCCTCTTAACCCTTGAATGGCTCTGATCTTAGCTGTTTAACATGGATGTCCAGAGTTTGGCTTCCAGCCTGAGTAATCTCGCGGCAAAAGTTCAAAACATACAGGATTTTGTTGTTCACACTCCCATGTCTGAACCTAGAATTCCTATTCCAGAGTTCTTTTCTGGAGATAGATCTACCTTCCTGAATTTCAGGAACAATTGTAAATTGTTTCTTTCTTTAAAATCTCGCTCCTCTGGAGACCCTGCTCAACAGGTCAAGATTGTAATATCTTTCCTGCGGGGCGACCCTCAGAATTGGGCATTTGCATTGGCACCAGGGGATCCTGCATTGCTCAGTGTGGATGCGTTTTTTCTGGCATTGGGATTGCTCTATGAGGAACCTAACCTGGAGATTCAGGCTGAAAAGGCTTTATTAGCCCTCTCTCAGGGTGTTATGACCCCAATGGCGAGGGTCTCAGAGGAACGTGGAAGTCTGCAGAATACAAAAATCCAGCTCATAGGGCAGTGGTAACTGGTTTGACCATATATCTACTCCTAACGCCAACACTAGAAGTAGCCGGGGATCATTCCTACGTTGATTCTAGATGACACGCGCCAGCCGGAGAATCTAGCTACCCCTAGTAGAGGAAAACAAAGACCTTTCTTGCCTCCAGAGAAGGGGACCCCAAAGCTGGATAGAAGCCCCCCACAAATAATGACGGTGAGGTAAGAGGAAATGACAAACACAGAAATGAACCAGGTTTAGCACAGAGAGGCCCGCTTACTGATAGCAGAATAAAGAAAGGTAACTTATATGGTCAACAAAAACCCTATCAATATCCACACTGGAAATTCAAGAACCCCCGAACAGTCTAACGGTCCGGGGGGAGAACACCAGCTCCCTAGAGCTTCCAGCAAAGGTCAGGATATAGATTTGGAACAAGCTGGACAAAAATACAAAACCAAAACAAATAGCAAAAAGCAAAAGGCAGACTTAGCTGATATAACTGGAACCAGGATCAGTAGACAAGAGCACAGCAGACTAGCTCTGATAACTACGTTGCCAGGCATTGAACTGAAGGTCCAGGGAGCTTATATAGCGACACCCCTAACTAACGACCCAGGTGCGGATAAAAGGAATGACAGAAAAACCAGAGTCAAAAAACTAGTAACCACTAGAGGGAGCAAAAAGCAAATTCACAACAGTACCCCCCCCTTAGTGAGGGGTCACCGAACCCTCACCACGACCACCAGGGCGATCAGGATGAGCGGCATGAAAGGCACGAACCAAATCGGCCGCATGAACATCAGAGGCGACCACCCAGGAATTATCCTCCTGACCATAGCCCTTCCACTTGACCAGGTACTGAAGCCTCCGCCTGGAGAGGCGAGAATCCAAGATCTTCTCCACCACGTACTCCAACTCGCCCTCCACCAACACCGGAGCAGGAGGCTCAGCAGAAGGAACTACAGGCACAATGTACCGCCGCAACAAGGACCTATGAAATACATTGTGAATAGCAAACGACACAGGAAGATCCAGACGAAAAGATACAGGATTAAGGATTTCCAATATCTTGTAAGGCCCAATAAAACGAGGTTTAAATTTGGGAGAGGAGACCTTCATAGGAACAAAGCGGGAAGAAAGCCACACCAAATCCCCAACGCGTAGTCGGGGACCCACACCGCGGCGGCGGTTGGCAAAGCGCTGAGCCTTCTCCTGTGACAACTTCAAGTTGTCCACCACATGATTCCAGATCTGCTGCAACCTATCCACCACAGAATCCACCCCAGGACAGTCAGAAGGCTCCACATGACCCGAAGAAAAGCGAGGATGGAAACCAGAGTTGCAGAAAAAAGGCGAAACCAAGGTGGCGGAACTAGCCCGATTATTAAGGGCAAACTCAGCCAACGGCAAGAATGTCACCCAATCGTCCTGATCAGCAGAGACAAAACACCTCAAATAAGCCTCCAAAGTCTGATTGGTTCGCTCCGTCTGTCCATTAGTCTGAGGATGGAAAGCAGACGAAAACGACAAATCAATGCCCATCCTACTACAAAAGGATCGCCAGAACCTGGAAACGAACTGGGATCCTCTGTCTGACACAATATTCTCAGGGATGCCGTGCAAACGAACCACGTTCTGGAAAAACACAGGAACCAGATCGGAAGATGAAGGCAGCTTAGGCAAAGGAACCAAATGGACCATCTTGGAGAAACGATCACATATCACCCAGATAACGGACATGCCCTGAGATAGCGGAAGATCAGAAATGAAATCCATGGAGATATGTGTCCAAGGTCTCTTCGGGACAGGCAAAGGCAAGAGCAAACCGCTGGCACGAGAACAGCAAGGCTTAGCTCGAGCACAAGTCCCACAGGACTGCACAAATAACCGCACATCCCTTGACAAGGAAGGCCACCAAAAGGACCTGGCCACCAGATCTCTGGTGCCAAAAATTCCCGGGTGACCTGCCAACACCGAGGAATGAACCTCGGAAATGACTCTGCTGGTCCACTTATCCGGGACAAACAGTCTGTCAGGTGGACAAGACTCAGGCCTATCAGCCTGAAATCTCTGCAACACACGTCGCAGATCCGGAGAAATAGCTGACAAGATAACTCCATCTTTAAGAATACCAACAGGATCAGCGACTCCAGGAGCATCAGGCACAAAGCTCCTAGAAAGAGCATCGGCCTTCACATTCTTTGAACCTGGTAAATACGAGACAACAAAATCAAAGCGGGAGAAAAACAATGACCAGCGGGCCTGTCTCGGATTAAGGCGTTTAGCAGACTCGAGATACATCAGATTTTTGTGATCAGTCAAGACCACCACACGATGCTTAGCACCCTCGAGCCAATGACGCCACTCCTCAAATGCCCATTTCATGGCCAACAACTCCCGATTGCCCACATCATAATTTCGCTCGGCAGGCGAAAACTTCCTAGAGAAAAAGGCACAAGGTTTCATAACAGAGCAACCAGGGCCTCTCTGCGACAAAACGGCCCCTGCCCCAATCTCCGAAGCATCCACCTCAACCTGAAAGGGAAGTGAGACGTCAGGCTGGCACAAAACAGGCGCCGAAGTAAACCGGCGTTTCAACTCCTGGAAAGCCTCCACGGCAGCAGGAGCCCAGTTAGCTACATCGGAGCCCTTCTTGGTCATATCCGTCAAAGGTTTCACAATGCTAGAAAAATTAGCGATAAAACGACGGTAGAAGTTAGCGAAGCCCAAGAACTTCTGAAGACTCTTAACTGACGAGGGCTGAGTCCAATCAAGAATAGCTCGGACCTTGACTGGGTCCATCTCCACAGCAGAAGGGGAAAAAATGAACCCCAAAAAGGGAACCTTCTGTACACCAAAGAGACACTTTGAGCCCTTGACAAACAAAGAATTTTCACGCAAAATTTTAAAGACCAACCTGACCTGCTCCACATGCGAATCCCAATTATCAGCAAAAACCAAAATATCATCCAGATAACCAATCAAAAATTTATCCAGATACTTCCGGAAAATGTCATGCATAAATGACTGAAAAACTGAAGGCGCATTGGAGAGCCCAAAAGGCATCACCAAGTACTCAAAATGACCTTCGGGCGTATTGAATGCGGTTTTCCATTCATCACCTTGCTTAATGCGCACAAGGTTGTACGCACCACGAAGGTCTATCTTGGTGAACCACTTGGCACCCTTAATCCGGGCAAACAAGTCAGACAACAGCGGTAAAGGATACTGAAATTTGACAGTGATCTTATTTAAAAGCCGATAATCAATACAAGGTCTCAAAGATCCGTCCTTTTTTGCCACAAAAAAGAATCCCGCACCAAGAGGGGAAGAAGACGGACGAATATGTCCTTTCTCCAGAGACTCCTTGATATATGAACGCATAGCGGTATGTTCAGGTACCGACAGATTAAACAGTCTTCCCTTAGGAAATTTACTGCCTGGGATCAAATCTATAGCACAGTCACAGTCCCTATGAGGAGGCAGTGCACTGGACTCAGACTCACTGAAGACATCCTGATAATCAGACAAATACTCCGGAACTTCCGAAGGCGTAGAAGAAGCAATAGACACAGGCAGGGAATCCCCATGAATACCACGACAGCCCCAACTTGAGACTGACATAGCCTTCCAGTCCAGGACTGGATTATGGGTCTGTAACCATGGCAGCCCTAAAACAACCAAATCATGCATTTTATGTAAAACCAGGAAACGTATCACCTTGCGGTGTTCAGGAATCATGCACATGGTAACCTGTGTCCAATACTGCGGTTTATTTGCTGCCAATGGTGTAGCATCAATACCCCTAAGAGGAATAGGATTTTCTAATGGTTCAAGAGTAAAACCGCAGCGCTTAGCAAATGAGAGATCCATGAGACTCAGGGCAGCACCTGAATCTACAAACGCCATGACAGGATAAGATGACAGTGAGCAAATCAAAGTTACAGACAGAATAAATTTAGGTTGCAAATTACCAACGGTGACAGGACTAACAACCTTAGCTATACGTTTAGAGCATGCTGAGATAACATGTGTAGAATCACCACAGTAGTAGCACAAGCCATTCCGGCGTCTATGAATTTTCCGCTCATTTCTAGTCAGGATTCTATCACATTGCATTAAATCAGGTGTCTGTTCAGACAACACCATGAGGGAATTTGCGGTTTTTCTATCACATTGCACCGAATTAGGTGTCTGTTCAGACAACACCATGAGGGAATTTGCGGTTTTGCGCTCCCGCAACCGCCGGTCAATTTGAATAGCCAGTGCCATAGTATCATTCAGACCTGTGGGAATGGGAAAACCCACCATAACATTCTTAATGGCTTCAGAAAGGCCATTTCTAAAATTAGCGGCCAGTGCACACTCGTTCCAATGTGTCAGCACGGACCATTTCCGAAATTTTTGGCAATACACTTCAGCCTCGTCCTGCCCCTGAGACATAGCCAGCAAGGCCTTTTCTGCCTGAATCTCAAGATTGGGTTCCTCATAAAGTAAACCGAGCGCCAGAAAAAACGCATCAAGATCAGCCAATGCCGGATCTCCTGGCGCCAGCGAAAAAGCCCAATCCTGAGGGTCGCCCCGTAAGAACGAAATAACAATTTTTACTTGCTGAGCAGAATCTCCAGATGAACAGGGTCTCAGGGACAAAAACAATTTACAATTATTCACGAAATTCCTAAACTTAAACCTGTCTCCGGAAAACAGTTCAGGAATCGGTATTTTAGGTTCTGACCTAGGATTTCTGATAACATAGTCTTGTATGCCCTGCACACGAGTAGCCAGCTGGTCCACACTTGTAATCAAGGTCTGGACATTCATGTCTGCAGCAAGCATAGCCACTCTGAGGTAAAGGGGAAGAAGAAAAAAAAACCTCAGAATCTTCTTTCTTATAATCCCTCTTCTGCAATGCATTAAACATTTAATACTGGCCTGGCAAACTGTTATGACCCCAATGGCGAGGGTCTCAGAGGAACGTGGAAGTCTGCAGAATACAAAAATCCAGCTCATAGGGCAGTGGTAACTGGTTTGACCATATATCTACTCCTAACGCCAACACTAGAAGTAGCCGGGGATCATTCCTACGTTGATTCTAGATGACACGCGCCAGCCGGAGAATCTAGCTACCCCTAGTAGAGGAAAACAAAGACCTTTCTTGCCTCCAGAGAAGGGGACCCCAAAGCTGGATAGAAGCCCCCCACAAATAATGACGGTGAGGTAAGAGGAAATGACAAACACAGAAATGAACCAGGTTTAGCACAGAGAGGCCCGCTTACTGATAGCAGAATAAAGAAAGGTAACTTATATGGTCAACAAAAACCCTATCAATATCCACACTGGAAATTCAAGAACCCCCGAACCGTCTAACGGTCCGGGGGGAGAACACCAGCTCCCTAGAGCTTCCAGCAAAGGTCAGGATATAGATTTGGAACAAGCTGGACAAAAATACAAAACCAAAACAAATAGCAAAAAGCAAAAGGCAGACTTAGCTGATATAACTGGAACCAGGATCAGTAGACAAGAGCACAGCAGACTAGCTCTGATAACTACGTTGCCAGGCATTGAACTGAAGGTCCAGGGAGCTTATATAGCGACACCCCTAACTAACGACCCAGGTGCGGATAAAAGGAATGACAGAAAAACCAGAGTCAAAAAACTAGTAACCACTAGAGGGAGCAAAAAGCAAATTCACAACACAGGGGCATGATGAAGCGGAAATATATTGTCAAAAATTTCGGAAATGGTCGGTGCTTACTCAGTGGAATGAGTGCGCCCTGGCTGCAAACTTCAGAAATGGTCTTTCTGAGGCCATTAAGGATATTATGGTGGGGTTCCCTACGCCTACAGGTCTGAATGAGTCTATGGCTATGGCCATTCAGATTGATCGGCGTTTACGGGAGCGCAAACCCGTGCACCAGTTGGCGGTGTCTTCTGAACAGGCACCTGAGACTATGCAATGTGATAGAATTCAGTCCAGAAGTGAACGGCAAAATTATAGGCGGAAAAATGGATTGTGTTTTTATTGTGGTGATTCAGCTCATGTTATATCAGCATGCTCTAAACGCACAAAAAGGGTTGATAAATCTTTTGCCATTGGTACTCTGCAGCCTAAGTTCATTTTGTCTGTGACTCTGATTTTTTCACTGTCTTCCATTTCCGTCGATGCCTATGTGGATTCGGGCGCTGCCCTGAGTCTTATGGATTGGTCATTTGCTAAACGCTGCGGTTTTAGTCTGGAGCCTCTGGAAGTTCCTATTCCTCTGAAGGGAATTGACTCTACACCATTGGCTATGAGTAAACCGCAGTACTGGACACAAGTGACCATGCGCATGACTCCCGTTCATCAGGAGGTGATTCGCTTCCTTGTACTGTATAATTTACATGATGTACTAGTGCTTGGTCTGCCATGGTTACAAACTCATAATCCTGTCCTGGACTGGAAAACAATGTCTGTGTTAAGCTGGGGATGTCAGGGGGTTCATGGTGATGCACCTCCGATTTCAATCGCTTCATCTACTCCTTCTGAGATCCCTGCGTTTTTGTCTGACTATAGGGATGTTTTTGAGGAGCCTAAGCTCAATTCGCTCCCTCCTCATAGAGAGTGTGACTGTGCTATAGAATTGATTCCTGGCAGTAAGTTCCCTAAGGGTCGTTTATTTAATCTGTCACTACCAGAGCATACTGCTATGCGGAATTATATTAAGGAGTCCTTGGAAAAGGGACATATTCGTCCATCTTCGTCCCCTCTGGGAGCAGGTTTTTTTTTTGTGGCAAAAAAAGATGGTTCCCTGAGGCCTTGTATAGATTATCGCCTTCTAAATAAGATTACAGTCAAATATCAGTATCCATTGCCATTATTAACTGATTTGTTTGCTCGCATTAAGGGGGCCAGGTGGTTCACTAAGATAGATCTTCGCGGTGCGTATAATCTGGTGCGGATAAAACAGGGTGATGAGTGGAAAACCGCATTTAATACGCCTGAGGGCCATTTTGAGTATTTGGTAATGCCTTTTGGACTCTCCAATGCTCCGTCAGTCTTTCAGTCCTTTATGCACAATATTTTCCGTGAATATCTGGATAAGTTTATGATTGTGTATTTGGATGATATTTTGGTGTTTTCTGATGACTGGGAGTCTCATGTTCTACAGGTCAGGAAGGTGTTTCAGGTTCTGCGGGCCAATTCTCTGTTTGTGAAGGGCTCAAAGTGTCTCTTCGGAGTCCAGAAGATTTCTTTTTTGGGGTACATTTTTTCTCCTTCTACTATTGAGATGGATCCCGTCAAGGTTCAGGCTATTTGTGACTGGACACAACCTACATCTGTTAAGAGCCTTCAGAAGTTCTTGGGGTTTGCTAATTTTTATCGTCGGTTCATTGCTAATTTTTCCAGTATTGTTAAACCTTTGACTGATTTGACTAAAAAGGGTGCTGATGTTGCTGATTGGTCTCCTGCGGCTGTGGAGGCCTTTCAGGAACTTAAGCGCCGGTTTTCTTCTGCTCCTGTGTTGTGTCAACCAGATGTTTCACTTCCTTTTCAGGTTGAGGTTGATGCTTCCGAGATTGGAGCGGGGGCGGTTTTGTCACAGAGAAGTTCTAATGGCTCGGTGATGAAGCCATGTGCATTCTTCTCTAGAAAATTCTCGCCCGCTGAGCGCAATTATGATGTGGGTAATCGGGAGCTTTTGGCCATGAAATGGGCATTTGAGGAGTGGCGTCATTGGCTTGAGGGTGCTAAACATCGCGTGGTGGTCTTGACTGATCACAAGAATCTCATTTACCTTGAGTCTGCCAGGCGTTTGAATCCTAGACAGGCTCGTTGGTCGTTGTTTTTTTCTCGTTTCAATTTCGTGGTTTCATACCTGCCAGGTTCAAAGAATGTGAAGGCAGATGCTCTTTCCAGGAGTTTTGTGCCTGACTCTCCTGGAGACTCTGGGCCTACTGGTATCCTTAGGGATGGGGTAATATTGTCCGCCGTATCCCCAGACTTGCGACATGCATTGCAGGAGTTTCAGGTGGATAAACCGGATCGTTGTCCCCCAGAAAGACTGTTTGTCCCGGATGATTGGACCAGTAGAGTCATCTCCGAGGTCCATTCTTCTGTGTTGGCTGGTCATCCTGGAATATTTGGTACTAGAGACTTGGTGGCCAGGTCTTTTTGGTGGCCTTCCTTGTCTAGGGATGTGCGTACCTTTGTGCAGTCTTGTGAAGTGTGTGCTCGAGCTAAACCTTGCTGTTCTCGGGCCAGTGGGTTGTTGTTATCTTTGCCCATTCCGAAGAGGCCTTGGACGCACATTTCCATGGATTTTATTTCTGATCTCCCGGTTTCACAGAAAATGTCCGTTATCTGGGTTGTGTGTGACCGATTTTCCAAGATGGTTCATTTAGTGCCCTTGCCTAAGTTGCCCTCCTCCTCTGAGTTGGTCCCTTTTTTTTTTCAGAACGTGGTTCGTTTGCTTGGGATTCCGGAGAATGTCGTTTCTGACAGGTGATCCCAGTTTGAGTCTAGATTTTGGCGGACGTTTTGTGCCAAGATGGGCATTGAATTGTCTTTCTCGTCTGCATTCCATCCTCAGACGAATGGCCAGACGGAGCGAACTAATCAGACCTTGGAAACTTATTTGAGGTGTTTTGTTTCTGCTGATCAAGATGACTGGGTTGCTTTTTTGCCACTGGCCGAATTTGCTCTTAATAATCGGGCTAGTTCTGCCACGTTGGTCTCTCCTTTTTTTTGTAATTCGGGGTTTCATCCTCGTTTTTCCTCTGGTCAGGTGGAGTCTTCGGATTGTCCTGGAGTGGACGTGGTGGTGGACAGGCTACATCAGATTTGGAATCAGGTGGTGGACAATTTGAAGTTATCTCAGGAGAAGACTCAGCAGTTTGCTAATCGCCGTCGCCGCGTGGGTCCCCGACTTCTTGTTGGGGATTTGGTGTGGTTGTCTTCTCGTTTTGTCCCTATGAAGGTCTCTTCTCCTAAGTTCAAGCCTCGGTTCATCGGTCCTTATAGGATCTCGGAGATTCTTAACCCTGTATCTTTCCGTTTGGATCTCCCAGCATCGTTTGCTATTCATAATGTGTTCCATCGGTCGTTGTTGCGGAGGTATGAGGTGCCCGTTGTTCCTTCAGTTGAGCCTCCTGCTCCGGTGCTGGTGGAGGGAGAATTGGAGTATGTTGTTGAGAAGATCTTGGATTCTCGTGTTTCCAGACGCAAACTCCAGTATTTGGTTAAGTGGAAGGGTTATGGTCAGGAGGATAATTCCTGGGTGGTCGCCTCCGATGTTCATGCGACTGATTTGGTCCGCGCCTTCCATAGAGCTCACCCTGATCGCTCTGGGGGTTCTCGTGAGGGTTCGGTGACCCCTCCTCAAGGGGGGGGTACTGTTGTGGATTCTGTTTGTGGGCTCCCTCTGGTGGTTACTGCTGGTACTGGGTGACTTTGGTGGGTTGCGGCCTTTGGTTTCCACCTGTCCATCAGAGGCTGGGTGTTTCCTATTTTACCTGGCCTTTCTGTCATTCCCTTGCCGGCTATCAATGTATTCAGATGTGCTCTGTTTGGTTCCTGCCTACCTGCTCCCAGATCTTTCAGGATAAGCTAAGTGCTGATTTTCAGTTGTTTGGTTTTTTGTCCAGCTTGCTTATTATGTCTCTATGCTAGCTGGTAGCTCTAGTGGACTGAGGTTCTCCCCATCTGCCATGAGTTGGCACATGGGTTCTTGTAATCTCAGGATGGTTTTTTTGATTAGGGTTTTTTGCTGACCGCTCAGTCCCCTTTTGTATCTTTCTGCTTTCTAGTTTACAGCGGGCCTCAATTTGCTAAAGCTATATATATCATCTCTATGTGTGTGCCTTCCTCTCATTTCACCGTCAATACATGTGAGGGAGCAACTATATCTTTTGGGGTTCATTCCTCTGGAGGCAAGTGAGGTCTTATTTTCTCTGCAGTACTAGTTAGCTCTTAGGCTGGTGCGTGGCGTCTAGAACCAACGTAGGCACGCTCCCTGGCTATCTCTAGTTGCGTTTGTCAGGCGTAGGGCAGCGGTCAGCCCAGGTTCCATCACCCTAGAGCTCGTCCGTTATTTATTTGTACTTTGCTTGTCCTGTGCTATCCCTAGCCATTGGGGATTCATGACAGGAGTCTCCTCATCTGCAAGATAAATAATTTCAAATAAGCATTTTGTTTTGGTTCAAAATAAAAAAGATAGTCAGGCACCACACCCACCCTGCACCGCAGCGTACTGCCCACGCACCACACCTGCCCCGCACCGACCCTTATCTGCACCAACCCCTGCAAAACATAGGATCCAAATGAACAGGCAAAAAAGGGAGTGTGAAGCCAGCCTAACCTGAAGACAGCTCAGAGTCCGAATCCGGTTGAAGGACTATGTCTTCTCCATCTGAGTCAGAAGGGTTTGTGTTGCTCAGAATCAGTTCCAATGCCTCTTCAATGGTGTGCCTTCTCTCCATTTTCTTTCCTGTGAACAAAATAGGTTTCTCCCCCACAGCACATAAAGCTGCATGCAAATTTGCTAATGCAATGCAGCTGGGGGGGGGCAGACACTCAGGAGCAGCTCACATTCTTTGGCTAGGGACACACTTCAGTTCCTGATCAGTTTTCTTTCAAGATTGACACCTGTTCTGGGTTTTGGAGTCACTCCTGGGCCCTAATGGGGCCGTCACATGGGGAGATGATTCCCGGCGATGTGCGGGCAATCACGTGCGCGTGCACATCGCCGGGGCATCACTGGTGACATGACACATGCGGACATGTCGCCGGCGAACGTCTGTCTGTGAAGGATCGCCTCGGAACCAGCCTGTATTTCAGAGGCGATCCCCGGGCCATTCTCTGGATGACTGTACCTTCTCTGCACCAACCCCTGCAAAACAAGATGCAAACGATCAGGCAAAAAAAGGCACTGTGAAGCCAGCATCTCTTTCTTGTGAGCAGCAACCCCCACACTCAGGAATAGCTTGCATTCTTCTGTTTACACACTCTTATCTTAGATAATCCCCCCTGCAGATTCCTCAGGCAAGAGCACATTTACAAATGAAAGGATGCTAATTAAGGTGTCAATATGGACTGAGGGTCATTTGACCCTTTCTCAGGACTTCAGGGGAGATCTTGAAATTCCTGGGACTTCTAGTGTTAATCGGTTTATTAGTAATAGTGGAACTGTAAATATTGCGCCAGATCTGCATCGCGTTTTGCGAACTCACTTCAGCCGGGCTACAGCGTATGGTAGAATGATAAGTATGATTGTAGCTATGCACCAAATCCGGTAAAATATCAATATACCTAAAGGTATTATGCTTCGTGAGATAGCGCCATATACAAGTTTTTAATGTGCGATTAAAGCGCTCTACGATAGCTGCTTTCAAGACATTGTTGGTAAAAAAGTGGTGAATATTATGCATATTACATAGTTGCTTGAGTGACGAATATATAAATTCTTTGCCGCGATCCGTCTGCAATTTCTTCGGTATGCGCTTATCATTTTGAAATATTAATTCGAACGATCTGACCACACTAGCTCCGGTCTTGTTTGATAAGGCCACACACCACGTGTATCTCGATAGAGTATCAATCACCGTTAGGATGTATTTGACATTATCATTTTCCCTTGAATAGTCAATTAAACTTACGAGATCCGCTTGCCACTGCGCATCAATGTCCGAGACATAAATTTTATTTGTCAAAAACCGTTTTCTAACAGGTCGGTGTAGCGTGTATGCATCTTGGTTATTCAACCACTCAGCCACGTCCGATTTCTTTATTCCGCGGTCTCTCGTCGCTCTAAATAATTTGTCAATTCCGCAGAATGATCCGGGCTCCATAGCTGTAAAATATTGTTTTTCTAATATTTTATGATACGAGTTAGACGCCATGATTGAATAAAATGATTGTGTCTCGATAATCAACAGCCGCTTGTCTCTTCAATTGTATAGAATTTCATATTAAATGCTGTATTTATTCCGAATATTCCAGTCCTAGATAATATATTTCATAGGAATTAGAAGCCATGATTGAATAAAATGATTGTCTCGATGAACAACATCCGACTGCTTCTTACAGAAATTCAATTGTATAAAATTCCAGGTTTTAATCCGGCAATATCATGCGTGAGTTAATACACGCTGTAATTGTCTGTATGGGTGTGTTCTGGGTGTTAACAGAAGGCATGTGGCTGGGGCGTAACTGGGAGTGTTTCTGGGTGTTAACAGAAGGCTTGTTTTCTGCCAGTCAGGATAAATACAGCTGTCTCTACCACTGCAGTACATCAGGCATACAGCTGTCTCTACCACTGCAGTACATCAGGCATCCACCAGAAGCCAGACAAGACTATCAGACGTGTTATTCTAAATGTAAGTATCTACAGAGCTCAGCATTATTCTCTTTTGCCTTATTATTCGCAAATGCTTAACTATGTATAGCTAAAACCATAATTAAAGTTGTTATTTGTTTTAATAAGTTAGTATTATATTGGCGGTTAGCGGCATTATATGTTTTAATAATTTAATCGTATATTTATTATGACATAATTTGTGTAATACAGTAGTTAATAGCTGTTAATACAGCCTAACTAGTGTATTCACCGCTTACTTATTACCTATGTTTTGGTTAGTATAAACATATTTATGCCGCACTCGCAAATATAGTTTTACTGTATAAACCATATTTGTGTTGTAAAATTAATATAGATAGCACAAAAATTTACACAGATAATTTATTTTAGATGGAATCCCAAAATTTTTCGGCTTTTTCTGACCTAGTTGAGGATTCGCTATTAGGTATGTTTCAAGCTTTATATAAATGCAGCAGCTAGTGTGCCATTCTAAGTAAGGGCTGTTTTGTATATTATTTTTATATTGTTTTATTCTTACTTGTTTAAGATGAACTTATGCGGACCATCCCCGATGATTTTTTAAACGCCTTCAGCGTGCCTACTCTGGAGTGTGATACACCAGGAGCTGAGTATAGTAACACTAATGAAGCTGACGCTGCTGTGTGGGATTTATCGCACGACATCATAGGTGCGTTGTGTGTCTGTGTGTATATATATCTTTTAATTATTTAGACGTGTAAATTTATATTAATTCTTTACAGATGTCACCCTGAATATCTTTTAAGTATTTAGACGTGTAAATATATATTAATTCTTTATATTAATTCTTTACAGATATCGCCCTGAATATCTTTTAAGTATTTAGACGTGTAAATATATTAATTCTTTACAGATGTCAACCTGATTCCAGAAACTATTACCTCGGAACACAATCAGATGACCGCTGAAGACCTGTTGTACCAGACCCCCACACTGAGAAACAGTCCGGTTTCTAGAGCGCCTAAAAAACCACGAGGACCTGCGAGCAAGAAAGGAAAAGGTAGCAATCGTATGAATACGTGTTTTTGCACAACCGCTCTGAGAAAATCCCCCTCGCCACTACTAAGCCCTATATCTTTATTTATAGCCTGTAAAGTGAAGCCTAGGAGAATTGTATACACAAAAGAGAATATACCGTTGCTAATGGAGAACCTCACAGAAGCTCCAGAAGCCGCCACGGCAATCATCCACCCCACATCGCTAGTCCGTAAGTGTATATTTTGATATACATGCACACTCTCTGTACAATCAATGATACACGTGCTTCTCCAATGAGATCCTGGTTCCACACATATCTGACGCATATCTGACACATATCTGACACATATCTGACACATGTATAATCTTTCCACCAGCTAAGCGCCGCGCCATGCAGCGGTCTCGCACATAACTGGCACATGTATAATCTTTCCAGCAGCTAAGCGCAGAGACACGCGACGCTCGCGCACATATCTGACACATGTATAATCTTTCCCGCAGCTAAACGCAAAGTCGTGAGAAAAACGCCACCAGCACCGCTACAACCACTACAGATCTCCGAGAATGGCGCAGCACCAGTGTGGACGCCAATACAGTCGTCTAATGGACCTGTTAGAAAACCCCCGGTATCGTCGACCTGTGTGGTGCACTGTTATGATCTGGTGGCCTAGGAGCAGCATCAGACGTACTCTGGAGAAGGTGGTACCTGTACTGACCGCAGACCCTGAACTTAACCCCGCAACTAGAAGTAGCCGTGGAATGTACCTAACACTCCCTAGACATCTCGACACAGCCGGAGGACTAAATACCCCTAGAGATAGAAAAGGGAAAACTATCTTGCCTCAGAGAAAATCCCCAAAGGATAGACAGCCCCCCACAAATATTGACTGTGAGAGGAGAGGGAAATAACATACGCAGACTGAAATCAGGATTTAGCAAAGGAGGCCGCTCTAGCTAAATAGAAAGGATAAGACAGAGTACTATGCGGTCAGTATTAAAACACTAGAAAATATCCACCACAGAAAATACAAAATCTCCACATCTAACTAAAGATATGGAGGGTATATCTGCATCTCCAGAGATACCAGCTTGGCTGAAGAAATCCTTATACAGACCAAGCTGGACAAGACAAAACATGGAAAAGAACTGAACAATAAGGCCCACAGCATGTGGACTGCAAAAAACAAGGCCAGAACTTATCTTTGTTGAAATGAACAGCAAAGCATGAGAGACCAGGCAGGGATGTGAATCCTCCAGGAACAATGGACAACTGGCACTGACTAAAGGGTCAAGCAAGACTAAATAGCCCAGTCAAAATTGCAATAAGTGGACACACCTGATGAATGCAGCGATCCAAAGACAGCAGCGCTACCATTTATAACCACTGGAGGGAGCCCAAGAGCAGAATTCACAACAGTACCCCCCCCCCTTGAGGAGGGGTCACCGAACCCTCACCAGAGCCCCCAGGCCGATCAGGATGAGCCAAATGAAAGGCACGAACCAAATCGTCAGCATGAACATCGGAGGCAACAACCCAAGAATTATCCTCCTGGCCATAACCCTTCCATTTGACAAGATACTGAAGCTTCCGCCTCGAAATACAAGAATCCAAAATCTTCTCAACCGCATACTCCAACTCCCCATCAATCAACACTGATGCAGGAGGATCAACGGAGGGAACAACGGGCACCACATATTTCCGCAACAAAGATCTATGAAAAACATTATGGATGGAAAAAGATGCTGGAAGGGCCAAACGAAAAGACACAGGATTGATAATCTCAGAAATCCTATAAGGACCAATAAACCGAGGCTTGAACTTAGGGGAAGAAACCTTCATAGGAACATGACGGGAAGACAACCAGACCAAATCCCCAACCCGAAGCCGGGAACCAACACACCGACGACGGTTAGCAAAACGCTGAGCCTCCTCCTGAGACAACACCAAATTGTCCACAACATGAGCCCAAATTTGCTGCAACCTGTCAACCACAGAGTCCACCCCAGGACAATCAGAAGGCTCAACCTGCCCTGAAGAAAAACGAGGATGAAAACCAGAATTACAAAAGAAGGGTGAAACCAAGGTAGCAGAACTAGCCCGATTATTAAGGGCAAACTCGGCCAATGGCAAGAAAGCCACCCAATCATCCTGATCAGCAGACACAAAGCATCTCAAATAAGTTTCCAAAGTCTGGTTAGTTCGCTCGGTTTGGCCATTTGTCTGAGGATGAAATGCGGAAGAAAAAGACAAATCAATGCCCAGCCTAGCACAAAAGGCCCGCCAAAACCTAGAAACAAACTGGGAACCTCTATCGGACACAATATTCTCCGGAATGCCATGCAAACGAACCACATGCTGGAAAAACAACAGAACCAAATCAGAAGAGGAAGGCAATTTAGGCAAAGGTACCAAATGAACCATCTTAGAAAACCGGTCACAAACCACCCAGATAACCGACATCCTCTGGGAAACCGGAAGATCTGAAATAAAATCCATAGAAATATGCGTCCAAGGCCTCTCAGGGACCGGCAAAGGCAAAAGCAACACACTAGTGCGGGAACAGCAAGGCTTGGCCCGCGCACAAGTCCCACAGGACTGCACAAAAGAACGCACATCCCGTGACAAGGAAGGCCACCAAAAGGACCTACCAACCAAATCTCTGGTACCAAATATTCCAGGATGGCCAGCCAACACAGAACAATGAACCTCAGAAATCACTTTACTAGTCCATCTGTCAGGAACAAACAGTTTCCCCACTGGACAGCGGTCAGGTTTATCAGCCTGAAATTCCTGAAGAACCCGTCGTAAATCAGGGGAGATGGCAGAAAGAATCACCCCTTCCTTCAGAATGCCGACCGGCTCAAGGACCCCAGGGGAATCAGGCAAAAAGCTCCTAGAGAGGGCATCAGCCTTAACATTCTTAGAACCCGGAAGATACGAGACCACAAAATCAAAACGGGAGAAAAACAGGGACCACCGGGCCTGTCTAGGATTCAGCCGTTTGGCAGACTCGAGGTAAATCAGATTCTTATGATCGGTCAAGACCACAATACGGTGCTTGGCCCCCTCAAGCCAATGTCGCCACTCCTCAAATGCCCACTTCATAGCCAACAACTCATGATTGCCGACATCATAATTGCGTTCCGCAGGTGAAAACTTTCGAGAAAAGAAGGCACACGGTTTCATCAAGGAACCATCAGAATTCCTCTGAGACAAAACGGCCCCTGCCCCAATCTCAGAAGCGTCAACCTCCAGCTGAAAAGGAAGAGAAACATCCGGCTGACGCAACACAGGGGCAGAAGTAAATCGGCGTTTAAGCTCCTGAAAGGCAGAAACAGCCGCAGAGGACCAATTTGTCACATCAGCGCCTTTCTTCGTCAAATCGGTCTGGGGTTTAACCACACTGGAGAAGTTGGCAATGAAACGGCAATAAAAATTAGCAAAGCCCAAAAATTTCTGAAGGCTCTTCACAGATGTGGGCTGGATCCAATCATGAATGGCCTGAACCTTAACCGGATCCATTTCTATAGATGAGGGAGAAAAAATTAAGCCCAAAAAAGAAACCTTCTGTACTCCAAAGAGGCACTTGGACCCCTTCACAAACAAGGCATTATCACGAAGGATCTGAAATACCATCCTGACTTGTTTCACATGAGACTCCCAATCATCTGAAAAAATCAAAATATCATCCAAATATACAATCATGAATTTATCAAGATAATTCCGAAATATATCATGCATGAAGGACTGAAACACAGATGGAGCATTAGAGAGTCCGAATGGCATCACAAGGTATTCAAAATGGCCTTTGGGCGTATTAAACGCAGTTTTCCATTCGTCACCCTGCTTAATACGAACAAGATTATATGCCCCTCGAAGGTCAATCTTAGTAAACCAACTAGCCCCCTTAATCCTAGCAAACAAATCAGAAAGCAAAGGCAAAGGGTATTGGAATTTGACCGTGATCTTATTCAAGAGGCGATAATTAATACAGGGTCTCAAGGAGCCATCCTTCTTGGCAACAAAAAAAAAACCTGCTCCCAATGGTGAAGAAGATGGCCGATTATGCCCCTTCTCCAAAGACTCCTTAACATAACTCCGCATGGCGGCATGTTCTGGCACAGACAGGTTGAAAAGTCGGCCCTTAGGGAACTTACAGCCTGGAATCAAGTCAATAGCACAATCACAGTCCCTATGCGGTGGAAGGGAACTGGATTTGGGCTCATCGAATACATCCTGGAAATCTGACAAAAACTCAGGAATTTCAGAAGAGGGGGAGGAGGAAATTGACATCAAAGGAACGTCACCATGAACCCCCTGACAACCCCAACTAGTCACAGACATAGATTTCCAATCCAATACCGGATTATGCACCTGTAACCATGGGAAACCCAGCACAATAACATCATGCAAATTATGCAACACCAGAAAACGACAATCTTCCTGATGGGCTGGCGCCATGCACATGGTCAGCTGTGTCCAAAACTGTGGTTTATTTTTAGCCAACGGTGTAGCATCAATGCCCCTCAAAGGAATAGGACTTTGCAAAGGCTGCAAGGGGAAACCACAACGTCTGGCAAATTCTAAGTCCATTAAGTTTAAAGCAGCGCCTGAATCCACAAATGCCATGACAGAAAATGACGATAATGAGCAGATGAGGGTCACAGATAACAGAAGTTTGGTTGTACAGTACTGATGGTAACGGAACTTGCGATTCTCTTGGTACGCTTAGGACAATCAGAAATAACATGAGCAGAATCGCCGCAGTAAAAACACAACCTATTCTGACGTCTGAATCCTTGTCGTTCAGCTCTAGACACAATCCTATCACACTGCATAGGCCCAGGACTCCGCTCGAAAGACAACGCCATAGTGTGCACAACTCTGCGCTCGCACAAGCGCCGATCAATCTGAATAGCCAGAGACATAGAATCACTCAGACCAGCAGGCGTGGGGAACCCCACCATAACATCTTTAACGGATTCAGAAAGACCCTTTCTGAAAATTGCCGCCAAGGCATCCTCATTCCATTTAGTCAGCACAGACCATTTTCTAAATTTCTGGCAATACGATTCTGCCGCTTCTTGACCCTGACACAGGGCCAACAAGGTCTTCTCAGCATGATCCACTGAATTAGATTCATCATACAATAACCCTAGCGCTTGAAAAAAGGCGTCTACATTAAGCAAAGCAGGATTCCCAGATTCCAGGGAAAATGCCCAATCCTGAGGATCGCCACGCAGCAGAGAGATGACTATTTTAACCTGCTGGGTGGGATCACCAGAGGAACGGGGTTTCAGAGCAAAAAACAGTTTACAGTTATTTCAAATCAGGAGTTGGAATTCTAGGCTCTAAAACTGGAGTCTGAACGATATAATCGGAAATATCCTGTACTCTAGCAGCAAGTTGATCCACACGAGAAGCCAATCCCTGAACATCCATGCCAGCGCCAAACTCCTGAGCCACGCAGAGGTAAAAAATGGCTCAGCACTTTCCTTCCCTTCTTCTGAGATGCGATTAACTCATTGTTGGCCAGTTGTACTGTTATGATCTGGTGGCCTAGGAGCAGCATCAGACGTACTCTGGAGAAGGTGGTACCTGTACTGACCGCAGACCCTGAACTTAACACCGCAACTAGAAGTAGCCTTGGAATGTACCTAACACTCCCTAGACATCTCGACACAGCCGGAGGACTAAATATCCCTAGAGATAGAAAAGGGAAAACTATCTTGCCTCAGAGAAAATCCCCAAAGGATAGACAGCCCCCCACAAATATTGACTGTGAGAGGAGAGGGAAATAACATACGCAGACTGAAATCAGGATTTAGCAAAGGAGGCCGCTCTAGCTAAATAGAAAGGATAAGACAGAGTACTATGCGGTCAGTATTAAAACACTAGAAAATATCCACCACAGAAAATACAAAATCTCCACATCTAACTAAAGATATGGAGGGTATATCTGCATCTCCAGAGATACCAGCTTGGCTGAACAAATCCTTATACAGACCAAGCTGGACAAGACAAAACATGGAAAAGAACTGAACAATAAGGCCCACAGCATGTGGACTGCAAAAAACAAGGCCAGAACTTATCTTTGTTGAAATGAACAGCAAAGCATGAGAGACCAGGCAAGGATGTGAATCTTCCAGGAACAATGGACAACTGGCACTGACTAAAGGGTCAAGCAAGACTAAATAGCCCAGTCAAAATTGCAATAAGTGGACACACCTGATGAATGCAGTGATCCAAAGACAGCAGCGCTACCACTTATAACCACCGGAGGGAGCCCAAGAGCAGAATTCACAACAGTGCATGGCCTGGGAAACCCTTTGTCTGCAGCCCAGCGTGAAATACCCCATTCAAGTACTGAGCAGACAGCGACCAGCCGTGTGAATGACCCAGCACTATTATATACAGAAGTGGTAGAGGCACCCCGAAAACATAAGCGAAAAACAAAGCATATTACAGAGCCAGCAAACACATCCGGCGCCGTGGGTGCCACAGCCACGATGGCTGGTGAAGCGCTTGATCGCGCGATTGATCAGCTCGCTGATGGTAAGCAACCAGCCGTAGAACCGATCATTATACGTATGGCACACACTATGCATCCGCCAGTGGCGTATCTAACTGTACCTGCTAACTCCTCTGGTGCCGCCCCCACAGGCGCCTCTAATTTGGGTGGCACATCTCATGCTTGTGTATCTAACTCTGTTAATGTTAAGAAACGGTTAAGGAGGTCTTTACCAGCAAGTGTTAAGGTGTGTAAAAAGCCAAGGATTCAAGCGCCATCTACAAATCTGTCGCATGAATCCATCGGTTGGGGGATCGCTGAAATGACTGTGTTTCAGGAACAGTTCACCCGCTACTTACGCTACAAACTCTGGGGCCCCAACATAATGTTTTTTTCTGATACTTTTGAAAAATTATCAACACGAGCCCCAACACATGCTAATAAGGCCGAACTATATGCACTCCGGAATCTGCAGCTGGCTGGCGAGACAGCAGCTGCCGCTAGCCCATTATGACTGAATATGGTCGGCCACGGTATGCATAAACCACCTAAACCAACACTACCCAGCTATAATAGGGCTAGAGTTATAAAGAGGGCTCTAAAATTGTTGGTCAGCGCAAGGCGCGCGCTATGCTCTAGGAGGCGTCGTGGTGGCATGTGTCCTGCAATACCTCTACAGACCCCACAGTTGCAGCCACAAGCGTCAGACCAGCATTCACATAGCCGAGACAACTCTGCAGATGCCATGCATACATCTACACAAAATTCACAAGCCTCAGACATTGATGCTGCCGCTGATGGTGATGTGTTGTACCCCGATCATACAGTATTTTTACAACGCATCTATCACCATCAAAGGGCTCTCCGCAATTTCAACGGGCACATACATACAAATCATTTTAGATTTGTAAATTTGGAGCGTGTACAATCATTTGTAGAGGGCGTGAATATTGTTCATGACGGCAGTCAGTCATTACTGGATAGCATCATCAGGGACATTGAACCTGGTGACTTTGTACAGTTAAGACTTGAAGGTGGCGATACTCTAGACCCTATTTTCGCTACAAAACAGACCAGGGAAGATTTTAATTCTGAATCTTTTTTAAATGCTGTTGCCCGCACACTTCAAAGTAACGCTGAATGCATAGCAACCAATTCGCTAAAGCTAGTCGTCACCATCATTAAAAACAGCCGTGGTGGTGTAAAACAGAGGCGCTTGAAATCTATAGCGAGCAGTCGTATCATTAAGCAAAAGAGGCAGTGGCTGTATGATTTTAACAATTACATGACAAATCTGTGTTTGGCTGCTAGTGTGTGCGCCCTGATGGATGACACGGATCTCGTTGATGGCGATTTACTGAGCAGCTCTAAAAACATACACACAGCACTGGGCATCCCTGATGGTCAGTTAGTGAGCTTTAGCGACATTCCTGCATTTGAAAAATATTTGGGGGTCACCATTAAAGTACTGTACTATAGCCAGGGTGACTGGCGCTACTTTCAGAGCGGCAATACAACTAGGGGTAAAGCCATATTCATATTGTTCCATGATCATCACTACTACGGTATCAAAAATATGAAGGGTTTTATCGCTGCTGATTACTTTTGCGAACGCTGCAATTCTGTGTTTCATCAAAAGAGCAATCATTCCTGTCAGTATTTTTGTAAAGCCTGTCAGAGAGAGGATTGTGTAGAAACCACTGGCGAGCAACAGCCCAGGTGCCCTATTTGCAGGGTTTATTGCCGATCGAGCGAGTGTTTAGATTATCACGCACAATTGGGTGTAGCCGACTTAACAGTCTGCAGGCTTAAAACATTTTGTGATAAATGCAACCGTTTTGTTTTCAGAAATAGCGAGACTGAGCATAAATGTAATGGTTTGCACTGTCCTGTATGTCGCGGACGTATAAATAAATTCGATGCTCATCTTTGTTACATGCGGCAGTATGTAGCACAGGATGAGACGGATTGTTATATCTTTTATGATTTTGAATGTATGCAGGAGACAGGCACACACATCCCGAATTACATTTATGCTACTATGCTGTATGGTCACCCCTCCTGGGAGTTTGAGGGTGATACCTGTACACATGACTTTGTACAGTTCTTTACAAGCGGTAAATTTTCAGATCACACATTTATTGCCCACAATGGTGGTAGATACGACTCATACTTTATTGTTAAGGAACTGATTTCTGAAAAACTACAGGTAAAGTTGATAACCCGAGGTGGCCGCCTCTTGTGTGTGACGCTACCCGATCTGTCTATAAGGTTCATAGACTCTCTAAATTTTATCCCCATGAAACTCAGTAAATTACCACAGGCCATGGGTTTTTCAGGAGGCAAAGGACATTTTCCACACTTTTTTAATACCAGAGAAAACCAAAACTATGTAGGTCCCATACCTGATGTAAAATATTATGGGGTGGAGTACATGTCACCTGGTGAGAAGTCAGAGTCCCTGGAGTGGTATGCGACACAGGTAAATACAACTTTTGACTTCAAGGCTGAGCTAAAATCTTATTGCAAACAAGATGTTGAAATTCTGAGACACGCCTGCGAGATCTATAGAGAGCGTATTATGCAGATGACACAGAAAAATGTCAAAAAATACTGTAAGCATCAAAAGCAAACGATTGTAGTGAGCAGATGTGTTGATCCTTTTCAGCTCATCACCCTGGCCTCAGTGTGTATGGCAATGTACAGGTTTAAATTTCTTCCAAAAAAGACCATCGGCATTTCGCCTGGTGATAATTATCACAAGGCAAAAAAGCGCTACTCGTCACCAGCTATACAATGGCTCATGTATGTAGCACAATCCGAGAACATCGACATCCGTCACGCATTGAGAGGCGGTGAAAAACAAGTCGGGAAATATTTTCTAGATGGTTATGCCTATGTTAGCGGCCAACACATAGCATTTGAATTTCAAGGGTGTTTTTACCACGGGTTTCCCGTGTGCTATAATGAAAATGACACGAATAAGGTCACAAACACGTCCTACGGTCAATTATATTACACCTTTTTAGCTAAAAAGCGCTACTTACAGGCCTGCGGCTACACAATAAGAGTGATGTGGGAGCATGAGTGGAATGAAATGGTTGAAAATGATTCTAACCTTCAATCATTTCTACACCAGATGGAATTTCCCATTCCTTTAGACCCCCGTGATGCGCTTTATGGCAGGCGAACTAACGCCATTAAGCTCTATCACCAGCTGGTAGAAGGGGAGACTTTACATTACTACGATTTCACCAGTCTGTACCCCTTTGTAAACAAAACTAAAACATACTCTGTAGGTCATCCAGACATCATCTATGACAATTTTGGATTCATTAAAAAATACTTCGGCATTGCTAAAGTCAAGGTCTACCCACCGAGAGATTTATTTTTACCAGTTCTACTGGTAAAACTCAACCAAAAATTAATGTTTCCCCTATGCTACACATGCGCTGTAAATTCCCAGGCAGATATTTGTGCTCATAGTGATGAAGAACGTGCACTGTCAGGCACCTGGTGCACTATAGAGCTCGAGATGGCGATAGAAAAAGGGTATCAGATCGCGCACATCTATGAAATATGGCATTTTCCTAAAACCACTGATGATCTGTTTGCTCCCTACATTAACCCCTTCCCGACCCATGACGCCACGTAGGCGTCATGAAAATCTGTGCCAATTCGACCCATGACGCCTATGTGGCGTCATGGAATGATCGCGTCCCTGCAGATCGGGTGAAAGGGTTAACTCCAATTTCACCCGATTTGCAGGGACAGGGGGAGTGGTACTTCAGCCCGGGGGGGTGGCTTCACCCCCCCGTGGCTACGATCGCTCTGATTGGCTGTTGAAAGTGAAACTGCCAATCAGAGCGATTTGTAATATTTCACCTAAAAAACTGGTGAAATATTACAATCCAGCCATGGCCGATGCTGCAATATCATCGGCCATGGCTGGAAACACTGATGTGACCCCCCCACCCCACCGATCGCCCCCCCACGCCATCGATCTGTGGTCCGCTCCCCTCCGTCTTGTGCTGCGCTCCCCCGTCCTCCTGTCCGCTCCCCCCGTGCTCCTATGCCACCCCCCCGTGCTCCGACGCCCCCCTGTGCCCCGATCTCCACCCCCTTATACTTACCGAGGCTCCCAGGGTCCATCCGTCTTCTCCATGGGCGCCGCCATCTTCCAAAATGGCGGGCGCATGCGCAGTGCGCCCGCCGAATCTGCCGGCTGGCAGATTTGTTCCAGGTATAATTAGATCACTGTGATAAAACCTATCACAGTGATCAAAATTAAAAAAATAGTAAATGACCTCCCCCCTTTATCACCCCCATAGGTAGGGACAATAATAAAAAAAAGAAAATATTTTTTTTTCATTTTCCACTAGGGTTAGGGTTAGAACTAGGGTTAGAACTAGGGGTAGGGTTAGGGTTAGGGGTAGGGTTAGGGTATGTGCACACAGTGCGGATTTGGCTGCGGATCCGCAGCGGATTGGCCGTGGATCCGCAGCGGATTGGCCGCGGATCCGCCGCGGATTGGCCACTGCGAATTCGTAGCAGTTTTCCATCAGGTTTACAGTACCATGTACACCTATGGAAAACCAAATCCGCTGTGCCCATGGTGCGGAAAATTCCGTGCGGAAACGCTGCGTTGTATTTTCTGCAGCATGTCAATTCTTTGTGCGGATTCCGCAGCGTTTTACACCTGTTCCTCAATAGGAATCCGCAGGTGAAATCCGCACAAAAAAACACTGGAAATCCGCTGTAAATCTGCAGGTAAAACGCAGTGCCTTTTACCTGCAGATTTTTCAAAAATCGTGCGGAAAAATCTCACACGAATCTGCTACGTGGGCACATAGCCTTAGGGTTAGGGTTGGAATTAGAGTTAGGGTTGGAATTAGGGCTAGGGTTGGAAATAGGGTTAAGATTAGGCTTGTGGTTAGGGTTACGGATAGGGTTAGGAGTGTGTTGGGGTTACAGTTGTGGTTAGGGTTGGGATTAGGGTTAGGGTTGGGATTAGGGTTAGGATTAGGGTTAGGGTTGGGATTAGGGTTACGGGTGTGTTGGGGTTAGGGTTGTGGTTAGTGGTTAGGGGTGTGTTGGGGTTAGGGTTGTGATTAGGGTTAGGGCTACAGTTGGGATTAGGGTTAGGGGTGTGTTGGGGTTAGTGTTGAAGTTAGAATTGAGGGGTTTCCACTATTTGGGCACATCAGGGGTCTCCAAACGCAACATGGCACCACCATTGATTCCAGCCAATCTTGCGTTCAAAAAGTCAAATGGTGCTCCCTCCCTTCCAAGCCCCGACGTGCGCCCAAACAGTGGTTTACCCCCACATATGGGGTACCAGCATACTCAGGACAAACTGGGCAACAACTGTTGGGGTTCAATTTCCCCTGTTACCCTTGCAAAAATAAAAAATTACTTGCTAAAACATAATTTTTGAGGAAAGAACAATTATTTTTTATTTTCACGGCTCTGCGTTATAAACTTCTGTGAAGCACTTGGGGGTTCAAAGTGCTTACCACACATCTAGATAAGTTCCTTGGGGGGTCTAGTTTCCAAGATGGGGTCACTTGTGGGGTGTTTCTACTGTTTAGGCACATCAGGGGCTCTGCAAATGCAACGTGATGCCCACAGACCATTCCATCAAAATCTGCATTTCAAATGTCACTACTTCCCTTCCGAGCCCTGACGTGCACCCAAACAGTGGTTTACCCCAACATATGGGGTATCAGCGTACTCACAACAAACTGGGCAACAAATATTGGGGTCCAATTTCCCCTGTTACCCTTGTGAAAATAAAAAATTGCTTGCTAAAACATCTTTTTTGAGGAAAGAAAAATGATTTTTTTATTTTCACGGCTCTGCGTTGTAAACTTCTGTGAAGCACTTGGGGGTTGAACGTGCTCACCACACATCTAGATAAGTTGCTTGGGGGGTCTAGTTTCCAAAATGGGGTCACTTGTGGGGGGTTTCTACTGTTTAGGCACATCAGGGGCTCTGAAAACGTAACATGATGCCTGCAGACCATTCCATCAAAGTCTGCATTCCAAAACGTCACTACTTCCCTTCCGAGCCCCGGCATCTGCCCAAACAGTGGTTTACCCCCACACATGGGGTATCAGCATACTCAGGAGAAACTGGTCAACAACTTTTGGGGTCAAATTTCTCCTGTTACCCTTGGGAAAATTAAAAAATTCTGGGCTAAAAAAATTATTTTGAGGAAAGGAAACACATTTATTATTTTCACGGCTCTGCGTTATAAACTTCTGTGAAGCACTTGGGGGTTCAAAGTGCTCACCATACATCTAGATAAGTTCCCTTGGGGGTCTAGTTTCCAAAATGGGGTCACTTGTGGGGAGTTCCTACTGTTTAGGCACATCAGGGGCTCTGCAAATGCAACCTGACGCCCGCAGAGCATTCCATCAAAGTCTCAAATTTCAAAACGTCACTACTTCCCTTCCGAACCCCGACGTGTGCCAAAACAGTGGTTTACCCCCACATATGGGGTATCAGCGTACTCAGGAGAAACTGTACAACAACTTTTGGGGTCTAATTTCTCCTGTTACCCTTGGGAAAATAAAAAATTGTGGGCTAAAATTCATTTTTGAGAAAAGAAAAATTATTTTTTATTTTCATGGCTCTGCGTTATAAACTTCTGTGAAGCACTTGGGGGTTCAAAGTGCTCACCACACATCTAGATTAGTTCCTTGGGAGGTCTAGTTTCCAAAATGGGGTCACTTGTGGGGGAGCTCCAATGTTTAGGCACACAGGGGCTCTCCAAACGCGACATGGTGTCCGCTAATGATTGGAGCTAATTTTCCATTCAAAAAGCCAAATGGCGTGCCTTCCCTTCCGAGCCCTGCCGTGCACCCAAACAGTGGTTTACCCCCACATATGGGGTATCATCGTACTCAGGACAAACTGGACAACAACATTTGGGGTCCAATTTCTCCTATTACCCTTGGGAAAATAAAAAATTCCGGGCCCAAAATCATTTTTGAGGAAAGATAAATTATTTTTTATTTTCACGGCTCTGCGTTGTAAACTTCTGTGAAGCACCTGGGGGTTTTAAGTGCTCACTATGCATCTAGATAAGTTCCTTGGGGGGGTCTAGTTTCCAAAATGGGGTCACTTGTAGGGGAGCTCCAATGTTTAGGCACACAGGGGCTCTCCAAACGCGACATGGTGTCCGCTAACGATTGGAGCTAATTTTCCATTCAAAAAGTCAAATGGCGCACCTCCCCTTCCGAGCCTTGCCGTGCACCCAAACAGTGGTTTACCCCCACACATTAGGTATCGGTATACTCAGGAGAAATTGCCCAACAAATGTTAGGATCCATTTTATCCTGTTGCCCATGTGAAAATAAAAAAATTGAGGCTAAAGGAAATTCTTTGTGAAAAAAAAGTACTTTTTCATTTTTACGTATCAATTTGTGAAGCACCTGAGGGTTTAATGTGCTCACTATGCTTCTAGATAAGTTCCTTGGGGGGTCTAGTTTCCAAAATGGGGTCACTTGTGGGGGAGCTCCAATGTTTAGGCACACAGGGGCTCTCCAAACGTGACATGGTGTCCGCTAGCGATGGAGATAATTTTTCATTCAAAAAGTCAAATGGCGCTCCTTCCCTTCCGAGCCTTACCATGTGCCCAAACAGTGGTTTACCCCCACATGTGAGGTATCGGTATACTCAGGAGAAATTGTCCAACAAATTTTATGATCCATTTTATCCTGTTGCCCATGTGAAAATGAAAAAAATTGAGGCTAAAATAATTTTTTTGTGAAAAAAAAGTACTTTTTCATTTTTACGGATCAATTTGTGAAGCACCTGGGGGTTTAAAGTGCTCACTATGCATCTAGATAAGTTCCTTGGGGGGTCTAGTTTCCAAAATGGGGTCAATTGTGGGGGAGCTCCAATGTTTAGGCACACGGGGGCTCTCCAAAAGCGACATGGTGTCCACTAAAGATTGGGGCCAATTTTTCATTCAAAAAGTCAAATGGCGCTCCTTCCCTTCCAAGCCCTGCCGTGCACCCAAACAGTGGTTTACCTCCACATATGAGGTATCAGCGTACTCAGGACAAATAGGACAAGAAGGTTCATGGTCCAGTTTCTCCTTTTACCCTTGGGAAAATAAAAAAATTGTTGCTAAAAGATCATTTTTGTGACTAAAAAGTTAAATGTTCATTTGTTACTTCCATGTTGCTTCTGCTGCTGTGAAACACCTGAAGGGTTAATAAACTTCTTGAATGTGGTTTTGAGCACCTTGAGGGGTGCAGTTTTTAGAATAGTGTCAGTTTTGGGTATTTTCAGCCATATAGAACCCTCAAAATGACTTCAAATGTGAGGTGGTCCCTAAAAAAAATGGTTTTGTAAATTTTGTTGTAAAAATGAGAAATCACTGGTCAAATTAACCCTTATAACTTCCTAGCAAAAAAAAAAGTTGTTTCCAAAATTGTGCTGATGTAAAGTAGACATGTAGGAAATGTTATTTATTAACTATTTTGTGTCACATAACTCTCTGGTTTAACAGAATAAAAATTCAAAATGTGAAAATTGCGAAATTTTCAAAATTTTCTCCAAATTTCCGTTTTTTTCACAAATAAACTCAGAAATTATCGACCTAAATTTACCTCTAACATGAAGCCCAATATGTCACGAAAAAACAATCTCCGAATCGCTAGGATCCGTTGAAGCGTTCCTGAGTTATTACCTCATAAAGGGACACTGGTCAGAATTGCAAAAAACGGCCAGGTCATTAAGGCCAAAATAGGCTGGGTCATGAAGGGGTTAAATTACATCTGAAGGAGAAGCAGGAAGCCTCTGGTTACCCTAGCTGGTGCACTGATGAGGATAAGAAAAGGCAGTACATTGACTCCTTTCTTGAAAAAGAAGGTGTCCAATTACGGCCTGAAAATATAGCTGTCAATCCTGCTAAGAGACAGATCTCCAAGCTTTTCTTAAATTCTTTATGGGGAAAGTTTGCTCAGAGATCTAATCTATCATGTACCAGCATTGTTAGGGAGCCAGATGAGCTTTTTAAGTATTTGTTCCTGCCTTACTATGACATCTCGATATAACATTTCCTTGAAGATGACACCGCAACCATTAACTGGAAATACGCAAAAGGTCACCACACCGTCAACAAAAACACAAACATTTTTATAGCGTGTTTTACAACAGCGTATGCCCGGCTAGAGCTCTATTCGCTGCTGGACCGTCTGCAGGAGAGGTGCCTTTATCACGACACAGATTCTGTTATTTTTGTACAGAGAGATGGTGAGTGGCAGCTGCCTTTAGGCGATTACCTGGGGGAGCTGACCAGTGAAATACCCGATGGTACACACATCACAGAATTTGTATCCGCGGGCCCCAAAACTTACGGATACAAACTCAACACCGGTAAAACTGTCTTAAAAGTTAAGGGGATAACACTAAATGTCGGTAACTCTCAATCTATTAATTTCAACAGCCTAAAAGATCTAGTTCTGGACTACCCGCGCAATTCTGCCACAGATACACAGAAACGTATTGTCGTACAGCAGCTGTCCATTGTGAGAAATAAAAAGTACTGGGAGATTGAAACGAGGCCGTTACGCAAAACACAAAAGTGCGTTTATACAAAGCGGCGCCTAATTGACGCTTTCACAACCCTGCCTTTTGGGTATTAGCCGAGTATTGTGGTGATGGATACACGCCTGCAACACCCATTCTCATGCATTCTAGCAGGGCCGTTTAATTCTGGAAAGAGCTATTTTGTAAAACAACTGCTGTACAATATTGAAACAAATTTTTCTCAGAAACCTGATAATATTGTTTGGTTTTATTCGTGTTGGCAGAAACTATATGATGAAATCTCTCTCTTTTCCCCACGCCAGATTTGTGGAGGGTCTGCCGAATACATTCGTAGATGACTAATTATTCCCGCCGGAGAAGGTGAATGTGGCTATTGTTTATGATCTCATGGAGAGTGCTAGTGAAAATTGTGAGATAGAAAAAGCCTTTACCAAGTATGTGCACCACAGAAATCTCAGCATTTTCTACCTGGTACAAAACATATTTTGTCAGGGTAAGAAAAGCCGTACGATAAATTTAAACACAAAGTACATGGTGCTTTTTAATAACCCCCGAGATAAATTGCAAATTTTAACTCTAGCTCATCAGATGTACCCCAGAAAAACACGTTTTTTCCTAGAAGCTTTTGAGGATGCCACGCGGGAGCCTTATGGGTATTTGCTTGTAGATTTGAGAGCTAATACCCCTGAGGATCTTCACTTAAGGACCGGTTTGTTTCCACCAGCGTTGCCTGCTGTCTTTGTTCAAAAGTAAAACACTTCTAAAAAGTGAATTTTACCTAGGTATCAGACATTCTACGCTGTGTGCATTGTGCTGTAAAGATGTCTGAGAGACTCCGGCGTAACTGGGCTCTCTTAAAAACTCTGGTGAAAGCAACCCCCGCTGTCCGAAAGTCTATTTTGCGCAATTCAAGCAATGGTTTAATTACAGCCATAGGCAAGATTGCTTTAAGCATCTTAAAAGGCAGAATTCCGCTGAAAGAGCGTCAAAAAGACATATTAAAGAAGTCCCCAAACAGGAGCTAGACAAACTAAGACCCGCTGCTACAGTTAACATACGCGACAGCGTTATTTGACGCCTTGATGGTGAAATTAGCGACATTTTACAACGTCGCGACATTCCCGATGATGTGAAAATTAAAATGTATAGCTCCATGCTACAGCGCTACTTGGTACATACAAGGCACAGCTCAAAAGAAGTAACGGCTTTAAATCTCGTTAGCACTCCTGATCCTGGTCAGCAACAATTGGCAAATACCGACTCTGATAAAAATCAAGAGATCGCTGAAATTGTCAGCCATATAAACCAAAGATATAAAAAGAATGCTGAATTTTTACTAAACAGGTTTCTGCAGAATAGAAATGTTACAGCCTGGAATAATAAAGCTGAATTTATTTTCAAAGGATCCGTAATACCAGGGTCTAACTTACTGGATTTGGTACGTAGTACAACGCAGAGTCATGCTCTGACTGGCAGAAATTTACCGCCGGGTTGGGATTCATTTATGCAAGCTATGGCCGAACTAAATATACCGTCTACAGTTGTTGGTAACCCCATTACTAGGAAGCTTTTAGATGAATTAAAAATTTCCAGCAGTGAGACACACGCTGTATCTACGCCGCAGAAGCTAGCTCCGACGCCACGTACAATTCAATCTTTACAATCCCCATCATTAGGTACCACACGCGGAACTCTGCTACCTAAAAAAAGGTCTCTACCGATGCTACAAACCATGTGGCTCACGATGTAAAGAATGTACTGGATAAATGCTGTACATGGCTTGTAACACTATATTATTTATTTTGTAAGAAGTGTAATGATGTATGTTCATTGTACTTGCGATACTATTTATTTTGTAAGAAGTGAGTTGATGTATGATCATTGTACTATTTAATGTTTTTGCTTTTATACTCTGTAAGAATTTTTATAGTATTGAAATGTCTTTGAGATGTGTTTATTTTACAATAAAATCTTTTAAACTTTTACAATATCGTGTCTTTGGTTTTTTATAATCGTATTAAACACACCGCTACATACTTGCGGGTGTTGTAATATGGTCACATACATAATGTGCCCATATAATGAGACTGGTATTACCAAAACAGTTACATATAAAACGAAAAATCGAATATAAAATAAAACACAATGTCCTGATTACAGAGTAATCTCACACCAGTTACATATAAAAATGAAAAATCTAATATAAACCAATACTGGGATAATAATCACTGTATCAAATTAACATTAGCAAACTATATCAAAAGGGGAGAGCAGACACACAGGGAACAGATACTGACAGCTGGCAGCCAGGGAGGGGAGGGGTTACACACTCTTGATACACTTTGATAGGGGCGGGTCCACCTGTCAAATTGAGTTTGATGAAACCTCCCTATGCTCTACTACTTTCCTGCACTGACTGTGTCAGCGCCGGCCGTAAAGCAGAGCACAGCGGTGATGTCACCGCTGTGCTCTGCTTTTCTGCCGGCGCTGACACATTCAGTGCAGGAAGCTCTGAGCAGCAGCGCGTAACCCTGTGGACACCGGGGAACGTGACAGACATCAGAATGTGAGTATGTACTGTTTTTTTTTTTACTTTTACAATGGTAACCAGGGTAAATATCGGGTTACTAAGCGCGGCCCTGCACTTAGTAACCCGATGTTTACCCTGGTTACCCGGGTGCTGCAGGGGGACTTCGGCATCATTGAAGACAGTTTCAACGATGCCGAAGTCGTTCCCCTGATCGTTGGTCGCTGGAGAGAGCTGTCTGTGTGACAGCTCCCCAGCGACCACACAACGACTTACCAACGATCACGGCCAGGTCGTATCGCTGGTCGTGATCGTTGGTAAGTCATTTAGTGTAACGGTACCTTAAGACACAGCTCCTGTTTATTCACCAGCAGCAGTCTAGCACTTTTTTTCCCCCTCTCCCCCCAAGTGGATAGCGCCAGTGTTTTCTAGTCTTATCAATAAGTAATAATCCTCTGGATTATCATCATCTGAACTATCAGTTCTGACTTCACAGTCTGTCACCAGCATTACATCAGAGAAAGACAAGGAAGGTTGAGGCTCTTTTTCTTTTTAGCAGCCCTGGAGCCTTTAAATTCCTAGAAAGTATCAGATGGATGACTGTTAAGCCAAAAAGAAACCCTTTTGCTTCTGTCTGGAAGGAACTCTCAACCAGGCATCAGGGCCAGTTTTATTAAAAGTGGGGCCCCAAATGCTACCATATTGCACCATCACAAAGAAACACTTTGGTTATATTTACATGAGTTTAGACTGTTAACCCCTCCCGAACGTGGCTTTACCCAGTATGTCATGGAAGCAAATGACTTCCCAACCTTGGAGGTATTGGGTACGTCATGGCGATTTTGCACATACAGGAGCTTTACACACATGATCTCCCCCGGGTGTTCAGCTAACACCATAGCTGTCATTCTAGTTATTCCCATCAGTGAATACCACAAAAAAAAATGCAAGGAAAAAACTTTGCTTTTCATCATACCAAACAAAAAGTGGAACAAAACAAGATAAAAAAGATGAATGTAAATTGAAATGGTATCTCTGAAAACGTCATCTTGTCCTGCAAAAAAGAAAAAAGCCGCCACACAGCTCAATCAGTGGAAAAATAAAAAAGTTATAGCTCTCAAAATAAAGCGACGCAAAAATAATTATTTTTTTATTGTGTAAAAGCGCCAAAACATAAAAAAAAATATAAATGTGGAATCTCTGTAATCATACTGGCCCGAAGAAGAAAGCTGCCTTATCAATTTTGCCACACACGGAATGGCATAAAAGAAAAAAATTCCTGAATTGCACTGTCACCTACTCACTTTTCAGCACGTGACTTGGGGTTGTGCCTGCAAGGGTTAATCTATCTCCCCTCTCTCAATCCAGTATTCACCCTCTGTCCTATGCTGTAATGGGAGCATAAATCACACACTGACCCAGGCCACACACCGGCTCATACACGCTGCCACCACTCACCGAACACACGGGCGATGAGTCCCGGAAATATTACTACTACTGTCTGCCAATCATAAGGCTCACACTCTAAGGCTATGAATTCTTTAGAACATGCAAGGTTCAACTTGTTAAAGTTTTATGCTTTAACACAAAAAGGTTCAGTGCTTACAATAAAAAGGGTATAAAATATGGTAACAAAAAGACATACAAATATGCAAAACAGTTATAAAAAATAAACGGGAGAAAACTTACAGAAATATGTAACTTTGTAGTCTGCTTTCTGCTCCCTGAGGGGTGGACAAATATGGTATGTAACACATCAGCTTGGCTGCCCCTCAATCTGTGAACACCCCCCTTTGTGTGTAGGTCTAATTTATAGAGTCACACTTTAGGTCAAATTTCTAGACCAGCCTCTCTTGTTAATATTTATAATTGCTTGTTTGTGACTGGACCGTGAATGCTCCACCAATGAATGTATTAGTCTCTCTGAAATTCTCTGTGTAAGTTCTCACAGATAGTGTCAGGCTGTAATTGACATCTCTCCTCAGAAGAGCAAGAAGGTGTGAAATGTTTTCCCTTCTTCCTGGTTCTCAGCAAGACCCCCTGGTGAGATTGGAGACAGTAGACTGCCTTCTCAGGATAACATGTTGTGACCTTTATGATACCTGCAGTCTCAGGACAGATGGTAAATTACTGCTAGTCACACATTCATACCTATACATATTTTACTACCCCTCCCTCCTTATGAACGTGCGTGGGGGTTGACTTACAGGTCAGCTCCCGAGCGCATATCTGGTTCTGCCCCTCCTTGGCGAGATAGGCCATCAGCATTGCCATGATCGATTCCTTTCTTATGCTGAATTGTAAAATCATATTGCTGTAATATCATAGTCCATCTAAGCAATTTCCTTTTGTCCCCAACTACTCTGTTGAGCCAACTCAATGGGTTATGATCTGTTATCATGGAGAAGTTGCATCCATAGAGGTATTGTTGCAACTTCTGCAGAGCCCACACAATTGCCAAACATTCCTTCTCAATTGTGGCATAAGCCACTTCTCTGGGTAGAAGTTTCCTGCTTAGGTAAAGAATTGGGTGCTCCTCACCTTGCTGATTCACCTGGCTGAGAACCGCACTTAGCCCATAGGTGCTGGCATCTGTCTGCACTACAAACCTGCAAGTGAAATCTGGGGCCAGAGCACTTTAGTTTGGTACAAACCTCCTATAGTAGCCAGCCGTACCCAGGAAGGACAGTACCTGCTTCTTGGTTCATGTGGTGGACCAGGCCATAATGGCTTCTACCTTCCCTGGCTCAGGTTTTAGCAGTCCTCCCCCCACCCGGGGTCCTAGGTATTGTACTTCCCACATGGCTACCTGACACTTCACTGGCTTAGCAGTAAGACCTTCAGTTTTAAGCCTTTGCAATACCTGAGAAAGATGTATGAGGTGTTCCCCCCAAGAATTACTAAAAATGGCTATATCATCGAGATAAGCAATGGCAAAACCATCACATCCTTCCAATAAGTGATTGACCAACCTCTGGAAGGTGGCAGCGGCATTCTTCATACCAAATGGCATCACCACAAACTCAAACAGCCCGAATGGCGTTATAAAGGCAGACCTCTCCTGAGCTTCTCTGGTCAGGGGTATCTGCCAATATCCCCTATTTAAGTCCATGATGGTGAGGTACGATGCTTTAGCTAGCTGCTCTAACAGCTGGTCTATCCTCGGCATGGGGTATACCTCACATGTAGTCAGTACATTTTATTTCCTGTAGTCTACACAGAACCGGGTAGTACGGTCCTTTTTCGGGACAAGAACCACAGGTGAGGCCCAGGCACTCTGGGATTTTTGTATTACTTTGAGGTTCAGCATCTCCTCTACCTGTTCCTTCATGTGTGCCTTCACCTCTGCTGACACCCGGTATGCAGACTGCTGTGCTGGGGGATTAGTACCAGTGTCCACATGGTGAGTTGCTAAGTGCGTCCTCCCAGGCTCCCCTGTGAAGACTTCTGTGAACTCGCTGAGCCCCCCCATCAGCTCAGACCTCTGACTGTGGGATAGCTCAGGGTTAAATTCTGCTGACTCCAGGGGCTCCATATACTGAGTCCCAGCCCCCACATCTAGTAACAGATCAGCCTCCCCCTCTTCAGGCAGGCTATAAACAGGTAAGACATAGGTCTCTCTGTCATGATGAGCCTTCAACATATTTACATGAAATACTTTGACGCTGTGCATGCTCATCTAGGGTCAGCACATGCTTAACATCATTTAGCCACTGGGTAACCATTGCTGGATGCACCAGAGTCACCTCTGCCCCAGTGTCTCTGAGACTAATGGTGACTTTATTGCCAACAGTGACAGATTGACAGTTCTCATTAGTCCTCGCATCAGGGCTGGCCACAAAGAGGACAGACAGTGGGGACACAGATGGCTTTGTGGTTGTAGTTGGGCGTTTCTCCCTATCAGGGCAGGCAGCGCTAACATGTCCCACTTTGTTGCAGGAGAAGCACTGGCGTCTATTCCCCAGGACACTATAGGAGGGGGGCTTTGACAGCACTGGTGATCGGCCAGCAGAGGGGAAGGTTCCCCGTTTGGCTTACCTCCCTTCCAGCCGAATCCCGATGGTTTCCATACCTCAGGCATCCTGTTAGCCACATAGCAGTCCGCTATCTTTGCAGCCTGATCTGCAGTTTGTGGCTCCCGATCACACACAAATTGTCATACATCCGTGGGGCACATGTGAACAAATTTATCCTTGACCATAAGATCTGTTATGTCCTCAAAACTGTTCACAGAAAGTCACCTGATCCATTGGTGGAACGTGGTCCTCAAGGTGCTCACAACATCCGCATAGCTGTCAGTTGATCCACGTTGTAGGTTCCGGAAATTTCTCTGATACACTTCTAGGGTTAGGTTGCATTTCCTGATCAGGGCCTCTTTTATGGCCTCATAGTTCCCATCTAGCTCTGGTGGGAGGCCAGCAAAAACTTCCAGGGCTTTGCCTCTCAATCCTGGGGTTAGATACTGTGCCCACTGCTCACGGGGTAGATGGTATTGCCTGCAGGTTTTTTTCAAACTCCCGAAGGAAAGTATCTAAGTCCGTATCCTTCTCCATCACAGGGAAGTTTTCCAGACGTGGTCTCCTTGGATTTATGTCCTGGGAAGGGGTTAGCGTGGGCCTTGCGGGCGTGTTTACACTTTGTCGCTCCAGGAGACTGAGGCAATGTCGGAGTATATTAGGAAGAAACTGGCCAGGAGGTTTATTAGGAAATCTGTGTCTCCTGCGAGAGCAGGTTTCTTCTTTGTTCAGAAGAAACGCCGGGAACTTCCACCATGTATAGATTACAAGGGTTTGTATGCTATCACCATCAAGAAGAAATACCTGCTACCCCTCATCTCGGAGATTTTTGACAGGCTGAGAGGCGCTGGGGTGTTTACTAAATTAGATCTGCGTGGCTCATACAACTTGAGACAAATTTGTGAGGGAGATGAATGGAAGACCGTGTTTAACACACGGGACAGGCACTATGAATATCTGGTGATGCCACTCAGCCTGTGTCCAGCTGTCTTCCAAGACTTTGTCCATGACATTTTCCGGGAGTAATTATCCACTTTGGTGGTTGTCTATCTGGATGATATTCTTATCTTTTCTCCAGATAATGATACCCACCGGAAGGATGAATGCAAAGTCTTCGAACTTCTACGCGCCAATTCTCTGTTTGCCAAATTAGAGAAGTGTGAGTTTGAGCAGGAGTCTTTGCCCTTCTTTGGCTATATTATCTCAGCCAAAGGGTAGGCCACAGATCCTGCCAAATTGGAGTCTGTGATGAACTGGCAAGAACCACATTCCCTTAAAGCGGTGCAGCACTTTATGGGTTTCATAAACTACTATCGCCAGTTCATTCCACACTTCTCTACCTTAGTAGCTCCGCTAGTAGCCCTCACCAAGAAGGTGATAATCCTAAGGTATGGTCGGAGGAGGTCTCCAAGGCGTTTTCCTCTGTGAAGTTGCATTTCGCTAGGACTCCCGTGCTACATCGCCCCGATGTTGATAAGCCCTTCTTATTAGAGGTGAATGCTTCTTCCGTCCGTGTTGGAGCAGTTCTGTATCAAAAGATCACTCAAGGGCGTAAACACCAGTGTTTTTTCTTTTCTAAGTCCTTTACACCGGCGGAAAGGAACTATTCAATCAGGGACAGGGAGTTACTGGGTATTAAGTTGGCCTTCTCGGAGTGGAGACATCTCCCAGAAGGGGCTCGATTCCCCTTCCAAGTGTTCACCGACCATAAAAATCTGTTGCATCTGCAGACAGCTCAGCGGTTAAATTCTCGCCAGGCCAGATGGTCCCTATTCTTCTCCAGATTTAATTTCACCCTTCATTTTCTCTCTAAGGACAAGAATCTTCGGGCCGATGCTCTTTCCGGTTCCATGGTCTCATCTGAGGAAGGCGACGTGCCTCGGCTAATTGTCCCGTCAGAGAGTCTGCAAACGGTAGCTCCGGTTTCGCTGGAGTCGATGCCTCCAGGTAAGACTCTGGTACCAACTAATCTGAGGCCGGAGGTTCTCTCTTGGGCCCAAACATCTAGGCTGGGTGAGAATTTTGGGACCAAAAGGACGTCTGAGCTTCTGGCGAGGTCATATTGGTGGCCTCGGATGATGAGCGACGTTAGGGACTATATCCAGGCTTGTGTCTCCTGCACCAGGAATCGGCCATCCCGACAAAGTCCAGCAGGCTTGTTACATCCTCTGCTGGTGGCAGATAGGCCCTGGGAGATGGTCGGAATGGACTTTATTGTGGGATTGCCCAAGTCTCGCAACAATACGGTCATCTGGGTGGTCACTGACCATTTTTCTAAGATGGTACATTTAGTTCCCCTTAGGCGTGTTCTGTCGTCAAAGGCGTTGGCTTTCTTTTTGTTAAAAAGTTCAAAGAGACGAACGGCACCAGGATTCAACAATGCAGTATTGGGAGCGCTGAATCAAATACACCTCTTTAGACCCACAGCGTGCGGTATCCATGCAGTACTGGAGCGTGGTGCTCAGCATCAATAGCCATAACAGCACAGTAAATCTTTGCACAAGAAAGTAAAAAAATGCGGCACTCACCCAGGTTGCGAAGTGAATATCTTTAATCTGTCTTTAATCCATGTACAGACTTTGCATAACAGACAAGCAGAGACGACGAGGGTGCGGGGAGAGTGAGCTGGACGACGGCCGTTTCGCACAATTAGTGCTTCCACGGGTCCAGTCGGTTGCTCAGTATTGAGCTCAATCTCTCTTCCGCATATTATTCCGAGACGAACTGATTGGTGGAGAGGGCCAATCAGACCCTGGTTACGTATTTGTGGCATTTCGTTTCTGCCAAACATGATGAGTGGGCATCCTTGCTGCCATGGGCAGAATTTGCTCTTAATAACGCTGTCGTCAACTCTACTGGGCAGACACCATTCCTCCTCGATTACGGTCAACACCTGCGTGTTCCCGTCCCCATGCCCGTTTCATCTTCCGACTCTAGAGTAGTGGATTGGGCAGTGGAGGCTCGTGACATCTTGGATAGCACGCAGGATGCTATCAAGGCCTCAAAGGAGAGAATGAAGGTCTCTGCTGATGCGCATCGCCACCCCGTTCCTATCTTTGTGCCCGGTGACTTGGTGTGGCTTTCAGCTCGTAATATCAAGCTGCGCGTAGAGTCCACTAAGTTTGCTCCCCGCTGTCTGGTTCCTTTTAAAGTCCTTGAACAGGTTAATCATGTAGTGTATCGGCTGTCTCTTCTGCTGCACCTGAATATCACTGGCAGCTTTCACATCTCCCTTTTGAAACCCGTTCATATGTCTCGGTTTTCTGCTGGGACTTCGGGTTCGTCTTCGGACGATTTTAAGGTAAACGCTATTGTTGGTGCCAAAAAAATTGTTTTGATTGATTGGAAGGGTCATGGTCTGGACGATAGGACCTGGTTGAGCACATCCATGCCCCCCAGCTTATTGCAGCCTTTGAGTGTGATGAGGCTCGCAGGGGGGGTAATGTTAGGCATCGGGATCTATCCTATGCAGAGGAAGAATTCTAAGCCTTATCTTCTCCTGCGGTCTCCCATTCAGTCTCAACCACAGTAGATGCTGCTCAGCAAAGATGTCAATACCGGCATCTTGCTCAGACTCGGTCTGTGCGTGTTGTTACTGCTGCCTCTCCAGGTTCAGCTATGGTAACTAACAATACACAGCGGCGAGCAGCCTTTCCTGAGGCTAAGTCCAGGATTCGCTCTACTGAGCATGCTCGTGAGGTGGCGACCTCTCATTGGTGGTCGGTCATCAGCTGCTCAGGTCCTGTGCCGACTTCGGATTAGTCGGCAGCCAAGGTCCTTTCTGACTGGACTTAAGCGTGGGCTATAAAAGGATCTTTGGGGTGCCCGGCGGTGCGCTAAGATCACGTTTAATGCTGTATGTGTTGGTGGGACAGTTACCATTCCGTATGCACATGTGCTGCTACTAGCACAGCAAGTCTGGTTTTCTTCAGGCAATGTAGGGTGGAAACTCCCGCTTGAACTTAGCACCTGCAGCGGGGCGGCTGATGTCGCAACTGCCGTTTTGCACAGGTCGAGTGACTGGGCAAGCTCAATCACCAGCATAGTGGGGGGTGAGTTATAGGGACCCCAACTAGCATATATTCTGTTGTATGCCTGTGAACTTTAAATACACAAAAAGTAGCCGCACTCAAGTCTTGATTTCAAATGTGGAGAGTTTTCTTTGTTTTTATTCTTTTAATTCAAGTGCACAGGCACCACCAAATAATTTTACAGAGAAAGCAAGTGATTGCGGACAATACGGTGACGTTTCGACCTGATACGGTCTTTTTCAAAATCTCACTGCAAGAATAAATGCAACATATAAGTGTGCTGTACAAATATACATGCGTAAAGGAAAAACATGTAATTCATAAAGACAAAAACAAAACTTCCTAATTAGAGCCACAAGACATACATATTTCTAAAAATTACAACAATATACAAAAATTATACATATAGATACCCACAATTTGCAATATACTGAATACGGACACGTCTATGCCCTAGGGCAATAAATTGTGGCATATAGAGCACAAAGTAGAGATACCCTGAAATCAGGTTGCGTGTGAGGACTGTTCAAAAGAACGTTGCTGTACTGGGACATAATACTGGGCTAGGAGTAAGCACATACATGCACAAGACACTGTTCAAGACGCCACAATAATATACTAACCTTAAGTAAGAGGAGTGGTTTAGGAAGAAGGGAGATAGGAAAAGAGTCCCCAAGGACTAGAGAAAAGCAGAGAGGACATGGTTAAATGTATGGTAAACTGAAAACAAAGAGAGGCGAAGGGTGTTGACACATCATTAAAGCGCAGTTTTTACCAGCTCAAGGTAGACTTCAGGAGTAAGGTGTCCGTCTCATTGGTGGTGCAGTGGCTGGTGTGGCCGCTGTTGGCGCTTTAAATACACCGCAGATGCGGTCATGTCCGGTGTCTGCTGCCGTGCCCCCCTGTGCGGAATCCCGCGGCCATTTTCCTGAAGCCCCGGGCAGCAGAGCGCTCCATCTGCGCACACGCGGCCACAGGAAAGATGGGCCGCGCTCACCGGTAAACGGCTGAATAGCGCAGAACGCGCTCTTTTTCATCTCCTGGGCAGTGGATATTCTCTGTTGGACATGCGCACACCACTACGCCACCAACGGAATGATGAGCCTGATCTGGGGGAGAAACAGCGCTGTCACCACGCCCATAGGACCAGACCAGCGTGACAGCAGAAAACGGCAACTTTACAAAGGTATTTCAGCAGCATAGGTGGGTAATAAAGGCACACTAATGTAACGCCCAGCTCTGCCCCTTATTAATGCTATTTTTAGCTCATCTTCAAAAAACGGGGTGACAGGTTCCCTTTAAAAAGGTGAAAAGTCTTTAAAGGGAATTTGGTAATAAAGTTTATTCGTGACGCCACCTGTGGCTCTCGGTCAGAGGGGACCGACGCTTCTTAAATGGGTCCTCTGGGGTGATGTTGTTGCAGCAAGATGGTAACGCTTCCCACAGGTGAAGCGGGGTTCCCAGGGCTCTCAAGGTGTATGGGCAAGGATGGTGTATGCCGGCAAATAAGTGGAGGACACAGAGTTGTAAAGTCTTTACCTGGTTTACTGGTGGTAGCAGTCCACAGTCCAGGGTACCAGGCACAGGTGGTGATGTGGTCTGGCCAGCCTAGAGGCAGTGGTAGGTCCCTTTCCCAGGTGAGGTCCGTAAGCCTTTCCTACTTGCGCTGATATGCGAAGTCCCTGCTGCCTGAAGCTTGCTGGCAAAGTACCCCTTCCTTCCCCTGTCCTGGGACAGGTACCTGTATGGCAGGCGGTCTGAGCCGTTTTACAGGGTCTCTATCACGACCCAGGCTCTTCAGGTGCTGCTACATCTTCAGGTGTGGTGTGGGAAAATTACATACATGTCATGATTCTCAATGGCGAGAGAACATAGCCCAGCATATATGAGCACTAGCTCTTGGAAGATGGAAACTATACTGACCATGAACTAAACTTGCCGCACAACTAGAAGTGGCCGGGTAGCATGCCTACGTTTTTTTATCCCTAGATGCCCAGCGCCAGCCGGAGAACTACCTAATCCTAGCAGAGGAAAAGACAGTCCTGGCTCACCTCTAGAGAAATTTCCCCAAAAGGCAGACAGAGGCCCCCACATATATTGGCGGTGATTTTAGATGAAATGACAAACGTAGTATGAAAATAGGTTTAGCAAAATCGAGGTCCGCTTACTAGATAGCCGGAAGACAGAAAGGGCACTTTCATGGTCAGCAGAAAACCCTATCAAAACACCATCCAGAAATTACTTTAAGACTCTAGCATTAACTCATAACACCAGAGTGGCAATTTCCGATCACAAGAGCTTTCCAGACACAGTAACGAAACAGCAGCTGTGAACAGGAACAAAATGCAAAAACACACAAGGACAAAAGTCCAACTTAGCTGGGAGTTGTCTGGTAGCAGGAACATGCACAGAAAGGCTTCTGATTACATTGTTGACCGGCACGAAACTGACAGAGGAGCAAGGTTATATAGCGACTCCCACATCCTGATAGGAGCAGGTGAACAGAGGGGATGATGCACACAAGTTCAATTCCACAAGTGGCCACCGGGGGAGCCCAGAATCCAATTTCACAACAGTACCCCCCCCTCAAGGAGGGGGCACCGAACCCTCACCAGAACCACCAGGGCGATCAGGATGAGCCCTATGGAAGGCACGGACAAGATCGGAGGCATGAACATCAGAGGCAGTGACCCAAGAATTATCCTCCTGACCGTATCCCTTCCATTTGACCAGATACTGGAGTTTCCGTCTGGAAACACGAGAGTCTAAGATCTTTTCCACAACGTACTCCAACTCACCCTCAACCAACACCGGAGCAGGAGGCTCAATGGAAGGCACAACCGGTACCTCATACCTGCGCAACAATGACCGATGAAAAACATTATGAATCGAAAAGGATGCAGGGAGGTCCAAACGGAAGGACACAGGGTTAAGAATCTCCAATATCTTGTACGGGCCGATGAACCGAGGCTTAAACTTAGGAGAAGAAACCCTCATAGGGACAAAACGAGAAGACAACCACACCAAGTCCCCAACACAAAGCCGAGGACCAACACGACGACGGCGGTTGGCAAAAAGCTGAGTCTTCTCCTGGGACAACTTCAAATTGTCCACCACCTGCCCCCAAATCTGATGCAACCTCTCCACCACAGCATCCACTCCAGGACAATCCGAAGATTCCACTTGGAAAATCGAGGATGAAACCCCGAATTACAGAAAAACGGGGACACCAAGGTGGCAGAGCTGGCCCGATTATTGAGGGCGAACTCCGCCAAAGGCAAAAAAGCAACCCAATCATCCTGATCCGCAGACACAAAACACCTCAAATATGTCTCCAAGGTCTGATTAGTCCGCTCGGTCTGGCCATTAGTCTGAGGATGGAAAGCAGACGAAAAAGACAAATCTATGCCCATCCTAGCACAGAATGCCCGCCAAAATCTAGACACGAATTGGGTCCCTCTGTCAGAAACGATATTCTCCGGAATACCATGCAAACGAACAACATTTTGAAAAAACAGAGGAACCAACTCGGAAGAAGAAGGCAACTTAGGCAAGGGAACCAGATGGACCATCTTAGAGAAACGGTCACACACCACCCAGATGACAGACATCTTCTGAGAAACAGGCAGATCCGAAATAAAATCCATCGAGATGTGCGTCCAAGGCCTCTTCGGGATAGGCAAGGGTAACAACAATCCACTAGCCCGAGAACAACAAGGCTTGGCCCGAGCACAAACGTCACAAGACTGCACAAAGCCTCGCACATCTCGTGACAGGGGAGGCCACCAGAAGGACCTTGCCACCAAATCCCTGGTACCAAAGATTCCAGGATGACCTGCCAACGCAGAAGAATGAACCTCAGAGATGACTCTACTGGTCCAATCATCAGGAACAAACAGTCTACCAGGTGGGCAACGATCAGGTCTATCCGCCTGAAACTCCTGCAAGGCCCGCCGCAGGTCTGGAGAAACGGCAGACAATATCACTCCATCTTTAAGGATACCTGTGGGCTCAGAATTACCAGGGGAGTCAGGCTCAAAACTCCTAGAAAGGGCATCCGCCTTAACATTCTTAGAACCCGGTAGGTACGACACCACAAAATTAAACCGAGAGAAAAACAACGACCAGCGCGCCTGTCTAGGATTCAGGCGCCTGGCAGACTCAAGGTAAATTAAATTTTTGTGGTCAGTCAATACCACCACCTGATGTCTGGCCCCCTCGAGCCAGTGACGCCACTCCTCAAAAGCCCACTTCATGGCCAAAAGCTCCCGATTCCCAATATCATAATTCCGCTCGGCGGGCGAAAATTTACGGGAAAAAAAAGCACAAGGTCTCATCACGGAGCAGTCGGAACTTCTCTGCGACAACACCGCCCCAGCTCCGATTTCAGAAGCGTCGACCTCAACCTGAAAAGGAAGAGCAACATCAGGCTGACGCAACACTGGGGCGGAAGAAAAGCGGCGCTTGAGCTCCCGAAAGGCCTCCACAGCATCAGGGGACCAATCAGCAACATCAGCACCCTTCTTAGTCAAATCAGTCAATGGTTTTACAACATCAGAAAAACCAGCAATAAATCGACGATAAAAGTTAGCAAAGCCCAAAAATTTCTGAAGACTCTTAAGAGAAGAGGGTTGCGTCCAATCACCAATAGCCTGAACCTTGACAGGATCCATCTCGATGGAAGAGGGGGAAAAAATGTATCCCAAGAAGGAAATCTTTTGAACCCCAAAAACACACTTAGAACCCTTCACACACAAGGAATTAGACCGCAAAACCTGAAAAACCCTCCTGACCTGCTGGACATGAGAGTCCCAGTCATCCGAAAAAATCAGAATATCATCCAGATACACAATCATAAATTTATCCAAATAATCGCGGAAAATGTCATGCATAAAGGACTGGAAGACTGAAGGGGCATTTGAAAGACCAAAAGGCATCACCAAATACTCAAAATGGCCCTCGGGCGTATTAAATGCGGTTTTCCACTCATCCCCCTGCTTGATTCGCACCAAATTATACGCCCCACGGAGATCAATCTTAGAGAACCACTTGGCCCCCTTTACACGAGCAAACAAATCAGTAAGCAGTGGTAACGGATATTGATATTTAACCGTGATTTTATTCAAAAGTCGATAATCAATACACGGCCTCAAAGAGCCGTCTTTCTTAGACACAAAGAAAAAACCGGCTCCTAAGGGAGATGACGAAGGACGAATATGTCCCTTTTCCAAGGACTCCTTTATATATTCTCGCATAGCAGCGTGTTCAGGCACAGACAGATTAAATAAACGACCCTTAGGGTATTTACTACCCGGGACCAAGTCTATGGCACAATCGCTCTCCCGGTGCGGAGGTAGTGAACCAACCTTGGGTTCTTCAAAAACGTCACGAAAGTCAGACAAGAATTCAGGAATCTCACAGGGAATAGATGATGAAATGGAAACCAAAGGTACGTCCCCATGAGTTCCTTTACATCCCCAGCTTAACACAGACATAGCTCTCCAGTCGAGGACTGGGTTATGAGATTGCAGCCATGGCAATCCCAGCACCAAAACATCATGTAGATTATACAGCACCAGAAAGCGAATAACCTCCTGGTGATCCGGATTAACACGCATAGTCACTTGTGTCCAGTATTGTGGTTTATTACTAGCCAATGGGGTGGAGTCAATCCCTTTCAGAGGTATCGGAGCCTCCAATGGCTCCAAATCATACCCACAGCGTTTGGCAAAGGACCAATCCATAAGACTCAAAGCAGCGCCAGAGTCGACATAGGCGTCCGCGGTAATAGATGACAAAGAACAAATCAGGGTCACAGATAGAATAAACTTAGACTGTAAAGTGCTAATTGAAACAGACTTGTCAGGCTTCTTAGTACGCTTAAAGCATGCTGATATAACATGAGTTGAATCACCACAATAGAAGCACAACCCATTTTTTCGTCTAAAATTCTGCCTCTCGCTTCTGGACAGAATTCTATCACATTGCATATTTTCTGGCGTTTTCTCAGTAGACACCGCCAAATGGTGCACAGGTTTGCGCTCCCGCAGACGCCTATCGATCTGAATAGCCATCGTCATGGACTCATTCAGACTCGCAGGCACAGGGAACCCCACCATAACATCCTTAATGGCATCAGAGAGACCTTCTCTGAAAATCGCCGCCAGGGCGCACTCATTCCACTGAGTAAGCACAGACCATTTGCGGAATTTTTGGCAGTATATTTCAGCTTCATCTTGCCCCTGAGACAAGGACATCAAGGCCTTTTCCGCCTGAAGCTCTAAATGAGGTTCCTCATAAAGCAACCCCAAGGCCAGAAAAAACGCATCCACATTGAGCAACGCAGGATCCCCTGGTGCCAATGCAAAAGCCCAGTCTTGAGGGTCGCCCCGGAGCAAGGAAATTACAATCCTGACCTGCTGTGCAGGGTCTCCGGCAGAGCGAGACTTCAGGGACAAAAACAATTTGCAATTATTTTTAAAATTTTGAAAGTGAGATCTATTCCCCGAGAAGAATTCAGGCAAAGGAATTCTAGGCTCAGACATAGGTGCATGAACAACAAAATCTTGCAAATTTTGTACCTTTGTGGCGAGATTATTCAAACCTGTAGCTACACTCTGAAGATCCATTTGAAACAGGTGAACACAGAGCCATTCAAGGATTAGAAGGAGAGAAAGAGAGGAAGGCTGCAGCATAGGCAAACTAGCAAGTGATTCAATTAAGAGCACACTCAGAACTAGAGGAAAAAAAAAAAAAAAATTGTAGCAGACTTCTTTATTCTCTCCTTTCTCAGCCAGAAATTTAACCCTTTTTTGGGCCGGTCAAACTGTCATGATTCTCAATGGCGAGAGAACATAGCCCAGCATATATGAGCACTAGCTCTTGGAAGATGGAAACTATACTGACCATGAACTAAACCTGCCGCACAACTAGAAGTGGCCGGGTAGCATGCCTACGTTTTTTTATCCCTAGATGCCCAGCGCCAGCCGGAGAACTACCTAATCCTAGCAGAGGAAAAGACAGTCCTGGCTCACCTCTAGAGAAATTTCCCCAAAAGGCAGACAGAGGCCCCCACATATATTGGCGGTGATTTTAGATGAAATGACAAACGTAGTATGAAAATAGGTTTAGCAAAATCGAGGTCCGCTTACTAGATAGCCGGAAGACAGAAAGGGCACTTTCATGGTCAGCAGAAAACCCTATCAAAACACCATCCAGAAATTACTTTAAGACTCTAGCATTAACTCATAACACCAGAGTGGCAATTTCCGATCACAAGAGCTTTCCAGACACAGTAACGAAACAGCAGCTGTGAACAGGAACAAAATGCAAAAACACACAAGGACAAAAGTCCAACTTAGCTGGGAGTTGTCTGGTAGCAGGAACATGCACAGAAAGGCTTCTGATTACATTGTTGACCGGCACGAAACTGACAGAGGAGCAAGGTTATATAGCGACTCCCACATCCTGATAGGAGCAGGTGAACAGAGGGGATGATGCACACAAGTTCAATTCCACAAGTGGCCACCGGGGGAGCCCAGAATCCAATTTCACAACAGTACCCCCCCCTCAAGGAGGGGGCACCGAACCCTCACCAGAACCACCAGGGCGATCAGGATGAGCCCTATGGAAGGCACGGACAAGATCGGAGGCATGAACATCAGAGGCAGTGACCCAAGAATTATCCTCCTGACCGTATCCCTTCCATTTGACCAGATACTGGAGTTTCCGTCTGGAAACACGAGAGTCTAAGATCTTTTCCACAACGTACTCCAACTCACCCTCAACCAACACCGGAGCAGGAGGCTCAATGGAAGGCACAACCGGTACCTCATACCTGCGCAACAATGACCGATGAAAAACATTATGAATCGAAAAGGATGCAGGGAGGTCCAAACGGAAGGACACAGGGTTAAGAATCTCCAATATCTTGTACGGGCCGATGAACCGAGGCTTAAACTTAGGAGAAGAAACCCTCATAGGGACAAAACGAGAAGACAACCACACCAAGTCCCCAACACAAAGCCGAGGACCAACACGACGACGGCGGTTGGCAAAAAGCTGAGTCTTCTCCTGGGACAACTTCAAATTGTCCACCACCTGCCCCCAAATCTGATGCAACCTCTCCACCACAGCATCCACTCCAGGACAATCCGAAGATTCCACTTGGAAAATCGAGGATGAAACCCCGAATTACAGAAAAACGGGGACACCAAGGTGGCAGAGCTGGCCCGATTATTGAGGGCGAACTCCGCCAAAGGCAAAAAAGCAACCCAATCATCCTGATCCGCAGACACAAAACACCTCAAATATGTCTCCAAGGTCTGATTAGTCCGCTCGGTCTGGCCATTAGTCTGAGGATGGAAAGCAGACGAAAAAGACAAATCTATGCCCATCCTAGCACAGAATGCCCGCCAAAATCTAGACACGAATTGGGTCCCTCTGTCAGAAACGATATTCTCCGGAATACCATGCAAACGAACAACATTTTGAAAAAACAGAGGAACCAACTCGGAAGAAGAAGGCAACTTAGGCAAGGGAACCAGATGGACCATCTTAGAGAAACGGTCACACACCACCCAGATGACAGACATCTTCTGAGAAACAGGCAGATCCGAAATAAAATCCATCGAGATGTGCGTCCAAGGCCTCTTCGGGATAGGCAAGGGTAACAACAATCCACTAGCCCGAGAACAACAAGGCTTGGCCCGAGCACAAACGTCACAAGACTGCACAAAGCCTCGCACATCTCGTGACAGGGGAGGCCACCAGAAGGACCTTGCCACCAAATCCCTGGTACCAAAGATTCCAGGATGACCTGCCAACGCAGAAGAATGAACCTCAGAGATGACTCTACTGGTCCAATCATCAGGAACAAACAGTCTACCAGGTGGGCAACGATCAGGTCTATCCGCCTGAAACTCCTGCAAGGCCCGCCGCAGGTCTGGAGAAACGGCAGACAATATCACTCCATCTTTAAGGATACCTGTGGGCTCAGAATTACCAGGGGAGTCAGGCTCAAAACTCCTAGAAAGGGCATCCGCCTTAACATTCTTAGAACCCGGTAGGTACGACACCACAAAATTAAACCGAGAGAAAAACAACGACCAGCGCGCCTGTCTAGGATTCAGGCGCCTGGCAGACTCAAGGTAAATTAAATTTTTGTGGTCAGTCAATACCACCACCTGATGTCTGGCCCCCTCGAGCCAGTGACGCCACTCCTCAAAAGCCCACTTCATGGCCAAAAGCTCCCGATTCCCAATATCATAATTCCGCTCGGCGGGCGAAAATTTACGGGAAAAAAAAGCACAAGGTCTCATCACGGAGCAGTCGGAACTTCTCTGCGACAACACCGCCCCAGCTCCGATTTCAGAAGCGTCGACCTCAACCTGAAAAGGAAGAGCAACATCAGGCTGACGCAACACTGGGGCGGAAGAAAAGCGGCGCTTGAGCTCCCGAAAGGCCTCCACAGCATCAGGGGACCAATCAGCAACATCAGCACCCTTCTTAGTCAAATCAGTCAATGGTTTTACAACATCAGAAAAACCAGCAATAAATCGACGATAAAAGTTAGCAAAGCCCAAAAATTTCTGAAGACTCTTAAGAGAAGAGGGTTGCGTCCAATCACCAATAGCCTGAACCTTGACAGGATCCATCTCGATGGAAGAGGGGGAAAAAATGTATCCCAAGAAGGAAATCTTTTGAACCCCAAAAACACACTTAGAACCCTTCACACACAAGGAATTAGACCGCAAAACCTGAAAAACCCTCCTGACCTGCTGGACATGAGAGTCCCAGTCATCCGAAAAAATCAGAATATCATCCAGATACACAATCATAAATTTATCCAAATAATCGCGGAAAATGTCATGCATAAAGGACTGGAAGACTGAAGGGGCATTTGAAAGACCAAAAGGCATCACCAAATACTCAAAATGGCCCTCGGGCGTATTAAATGCGGTTTTCCACTCATCCCCCTGCTTGATTCGCACCAAATTATACGCCCCACGGAGATCAATCTTAGAGAACCACTTGGCCCCCTTTACACGAGCAAACAAATCAGTAAGCAGTGGTAACGGATATTGATATTTAACCGTGATTTTATTCAAAAGTCGATAATCAATACACGGCCTCAAAGAGCCGTCTTTCTTAGACACAAAGAAAAAACCGGCTCCTAAGGGAGATGACGAAGGACGAATATGTCCCTTTTCCAAGGACTCCTTTATATATTCTCGCATAGCAGCGTGTTCAGGCACAGACAGATTAAATAAACGACCCTTAGGGTATTTACTACCCGGGACCAAGTCTATGGCACAATCGCTCTCCCGGTGCGGAGGTAGTGAACCAACCTTGGGTTCTTCAAAAACGTCACGAAAGTCAGACAAGAATTCAGGAATCTCACAGGGAATAGATGATGAAATGGAAACCAAAGGTACGTCCCCATGAGTTCCTTTACATCCCCAGCTTAACACAGACATAGCTCTCCAGTCGAGGACTGGGTTATGAGATTGCAGCCATGGCAATCCCAGCACCAAAACATCATGTAGATTATACAGCACCAGAAAGCGAATAACCTCCTGGTGATCCGGATTAACACGCATAGTCACTTGTGTCCAGTATTGTGGTTTATTACTAGCCAATGGGGTGGAGTCAATCCCTTTCAGAGGTATCGGAGCCTCCAATGGCTCCAAATCATACCCACAGCGTTTGGCAAAGGACCAATCCATAAGACTCAAAGCAGCGCCAGAGTCGACATAGGCGTCCGCGGTAATAGATGACAAAGAACAAATCAGGGTCACAGATAGAATAAACTTAGACTGTAAAGTGCTAATTGAAACAGACTTGTCAGGCTTCTTAGTACGCTTAAAGCATGCTGATATAACATGAGTTGAATCACCACAATAGAAGCACAACCCATTTTTTCGTCTAAAATTCTGCCTCTCGCTTCTGGACAGAATTCTATCACATTGCATATTTTCTGGCGTTTTCTCAGTAGACACCGCCAAATGGTGCACAGGTTTGCGCTCCCGCAGACGCCTATCGATCTGAATAGCCATCGTCATGGACTCATTCAGACTCGCAGGCACAGGGAACCCCACCATAACATCCTTAATGGCATCAGAGAGACCTTCTCTGAAAATCGCCGCCAGGGCGCACTCATTCCACTGAGTAAGCACAGACCATTTGCGGAATTTTTGGCAGTATATTTCAGCTTCATCTTGCCCCTGAGACAAGGACATCAAGGCCTTTTCCGCCTGAAGCTCTAAATGAGGTTCCTCATAAAGCAACCCCAAGGCCAGAAAAAACGCATCCACATTGAGCAACGCAGGATCCCCTGGTGCCAATGCAAAAGCCCAGTCTTGAGGGTCGCCCCGGAGCAAGGAAATTACAATCCTGACCTGCTGTGCAGGGTCTCCGGCAGAGCGAGACTTCAGGGACAAAAACAATTTGCAATTATTTTTAAAATTTTGAAAGTGAGATCTATTCCCCGAGAAGAATTCAGGCAAAGGAATTCTAGGCTCAGACATAGGTGCATGAACAACAAAATCTTGCAAATTTTGTACCTTTGTGGCGAGATTATTCAAACCTGTAGCTACACTCTGAAGATCCATTTGAAACAGGTGAACACAGAGCCATTCAAGGATTAGAAGGAGAGAAAGAGAGGAAGGCTGCAGCATAGGCAAACTAGCAAGTGATTCAATTAAGAGCACACTCAGAACTAGAGGAAAAAAAAAAAAAAAATTGTAGCAGACTTCTTTATTCTCTCCTTTCTCAGCCAGAAATTTAACCCTTTTTTGGGCCGGTCAAACTGTCATGATTCTCAATGGCGAGAGAACATAGCCCAGCATATATGAGCACTAGCTCTTGGAAGATGGAAACTATACTGACCATGAACTAAACCTGCCGCACAACTAGAAGTGGCCGGGTAGCATGCCTACGTTTTTTTATCCCTAGATGCCCAGCGCCAGCCGGAGAACTACCTAATCCTAGCAGAGGAAAAGACAGTCCTGGCTCACCTCTAGAGAAATTTCCCCAAAAGGCAGACAGAGGCCCCCACATATATTGGCGGTGATTTTAGATGAAATGACAAACGTAGTATGAAAATAGGTTTAGCAAAATCGAGGTCCGCTTACTAGATAGCCGGAAGACAGAAAGGGCACTTTCATGGTCAGCAGAAAACCCTATCAAAACACCATCCAGAAATTACTTTAAGACTCTAGCATTAACTCATAACACCAGAGTGGCAATTTCCGATCACAAGAGCTTTCCAGACACAGTAACGAAACAGCAGCTGTGAACAGGAACAAAATGCAAAAACACACAAGGACAAAAGTCCAACTTAGCTGGGAGTTGTCTGGTAGCAGGAACATGCACAGAAAGGCTTCTGATTACATTGTTGACCGGCACGAAACTGACAGAGGAGCAAGGTTATATAGCGACTCCCACATCCTGATAGGAGCAGGTGAACAGAGGGGATGATGCACACAAGTTCAATTCCACAAGTGGCCACCGGGGGAGCCCAGAATCCAATTTCACAACAGTACCCCCCCCTCAAGGAGGGGGCACCGAACCCTCACCAGAACCACCAGGGCGATCAGGATGAGCCCTATGGAAGGCACGGACAAGATCGGAGGCATGAACATCAGAGGCAGTGACCCAAGAATTATCCTCCTGACCGTATCCCTTCCATTTGACCAGATACTGGAGTTTCCGTCTGGAAACACGAGAGTCTAAGATCTTTTCCACAACGTACTCCAACTCACCCTCAACCAACACCGGAGCAGGAGGCTCAATGGAAGGCACAACCGGTACCTCATACCTGCGCAACAATGACCGATGAAAAACATTATGAATCGAAAAGGATGCAGGGAGGTCCAAACGGAAGGACACAGGGTTAAGAATCTCCAATATCTTGTACGGGCCGATGAACCGAGGCTTAAACTTAGGAGAAGAAACCCTCATAGGGACAAAACGAGAAGACAACCACACCAAGTCCCCAACACAAAGCCGAGGACCAACACGACGACGGCGGTTGGCAAAAAGCTGAGTCTTCTCCTGGGACAACTTCAAATTGTCCACCACCTGCCCCCAAATCTGATGCAACCTCTCCACCACAGCATCCACTCCAGGACAATCCGAAGATTCCACTTGGAAAATCGAGGATGAAACCCCGAATTACAGAAAAACGGGGACACCAAGGTGGCAGAGCTGGCCCGATTATTGAGGGCGAACTCCGCCAAAGGCAAAAAAGCAACCCAATCATCCTGATCCGCAGACACAAAACACCTCAAATATGTCTCCAAGGTCTGATTAGTCCGCTCGGTCTGGCCATTAGTCTGAGGATGGAAAGCAGACGAAAAAGACAAATCTATGCCCATCCTAGCACAGAATGCCCGCCAAAATCTAGACACGAATTGGGTCCCTCTGTCAGAAACGATATTCTCCGGAATACCATGCAAACGAACAACATTTTGAAAAAACAGAGGAACCAACTCGGAAGAAGAAGGCAACTTAGGCAAGGGAACCAGATGGACCATCTTAGAGAAACGGTCACACACCACCCAGATGACAGACATCTTCTGAGAAACAGGCAGATCCGAAATAAAATCCATCGAGATGTGCGTCCAAGGCCTCTTCGGGATAGGCAAGGGTAACAACAATCCACTAGCCCGAGAACAACAAGGCTTGGCCCGAGCACAAACGTCACAAGACTGCACAAAGCCTCGCACATCTCGTGACAGGGGAGGCCACCAGAAGGACCTTGCCACCAAATCCCTGGTACCAAAGATTCCAGGATGACCTGCCAACGCAGAAGAATGAACCTCAGAGATGACTCTACTGGTCCAATCATCAGGAACAAACAGTCTACCAGGTGGGCAACGATCAGGTCTATCCGCCTGAAACTCCTGCAAGGCCCGCCGCAGGTCTGGAGAAACGGCAGACAATATCACTCCATCTTTAAGGATACCTGTGGGCTCAGAATTACCAGGGGAGTCAGGCTCAAAACTCCTAGAAAGGGCATCCGCCTTAACATTCTTAGAACCCGGTAGGTACGACACCACAAAATTAAACCGAGAGAAAAACAACGACCAGCGCGCCTGTCTAGGATTCAGGCGCCTGGCAGACTCAAGGTAAATTAAATTTTTGTGGTCAGTCAATACCACCACCTGATGTCTGGCCCCCTCGAGCCAGTGACGCCACTCCTCAAAAGCCCACTTCATGGCCAAAAGCTCCCGATTCCCAATATCATAATTCCGCTCGGCGGGCGAAAATTTACGGGAAAAAAAAGCACAAGGTCTCATCACGGAGCAGTCGGAACTTCTCTGCGACAACACCGCCCCAGCTCCGATTTCAGAAGCGTCGACCTCAACCTGAAAAGGAAGAGCAACATCAGGCTGACGCAACACTGGGGCGGAAGAAAAGCGGCGCTTGAGCTCCCGAAAGGCCTCCACAGCATCAGGGGACCAATCAGCAACATCAGCACCCTTCTTAGTCAAATCAGTCAATGGTTTTACAACATCAGAAAAACCAGCAATAAATCGACGATAAAAGTTAGCAAAGCCCAAAAATTTCTGAAGACTCTTAAGAGAAGAGGGTTGCGTCCAATCACCAATAGCCTGAACCTTGACAGGATCCATCTCGATGGAAGAGGGGGAAAAAATGTATCCCAAGAAGGAAATCTTTTGAACCCCAAAAACACACTTAGAACCCTTCACACACAAGGAATTAGACCGCAAAACCTGAAAAACCCTCCTGACCTGCTGGACATGAGAGTCCCAGTCATCCGAAAAAATCAGAATATCATCCAGATACACAATCATAAATTTATCCAAATAATCGCGGAAAATGTCATGCATAAAGGACTGGAAGACTGAAGGGGCATTTGAAAGACCAAAAGGCATCACCAAATACTCAAAATGGCCCTCGGGCGTATTAAATGCGGTTTTCCACTCATCCCCCTGCTTGATTCGCACCAAATTATACGCCCCACGGAGATCAATCTTAGAGAACCACTTGGCCCCCTTTACACGAGCAAACAAATCAGTAAGCAGTGGTAACGGATATTGATATTTAACCGTGATTTTATTCAAAAGTCGATAATCAATACACGGCCTCAAAGAGCCGTCTTTCTTAGACACAAAGAAAAAACCGGCTCCTAAGGGAGATGACGAAGGACGAATATGTCCCTTTTCCAAGGACTCCTTTATATATTCTCGCATAGCAGCGTGTTCAGGCACAGACAGATTAAATAAACGACCCTTAGGGTATTTACTACCCGGGACCAAGTCTATGGCACAATCGCTCTCCCGGTGCGGAGGTAGTGAACCAACCTTGGGTTCTTCAAAAACGTCACGAAAGTCAGACAAGAATTCAGGAATCTCACAGGGAATAGATGATGAAATGGAAACCAAAGGTACGTCCCCATGAGTTCCTTTACATCCCCAGCTTAACACAGACATAGCTCTCCAGTCGAGGACTGGGTTATGAGATTGCAGCCATGGCAATCCCAGCACCAAAACATCATGTAGATTATACAGCACCAGAAAGCGAATAACCTCCTGGTGATCCGGATTAACACGCATAGTCACTTGTGTCCAGTATTGTGGTTTATTACTAGCCAATGGGGTGGAGTCAATCCCTTTCAGAGGTATCGGAGCCTCCAATGGCTCCAAATCATACCCACAGCGTTTGGCAAAGGACCAATCCATAAGACTCAAAGCAGCGCCAGAGTCGACATAGGCGTCCGCGGTAATAGATGACAAAGAACAAATCAGGGTCACAGATAGAATAAACTTAGACTGTAAAGTGCTAATTGAAACAGACTTGTCAGGCTTCTTAGTACGCTTAAAGCATGCTGATATAACATGAGTTGAATCACCACAATAGAAGCACAACCCATTTTTTCGTCTAAAATTCTGCCTCTCGCTTCTGGACAGAATTCTATCACATTGCATATTTTCTGGCGTTTTCTCAGTAGACACCGCCAAATGGTGCACAGGTTTGCGCTCCCGCAGACGCCTATCGATCTGAATAGCCATCGTCATGGACTCATTCAGACTCGCAGGCACAGGGAACCCCACCATAACATCCTTAATGGCATCAGAGAGACCTTCTCTGAAAATCGCCGCCAGGGCGCACTCATTCCACTGAGTAAGCACAGACCATTTGCGGAATTTTTGGCAGTATATTTCAGCTTCATCTTGCCCCTGAGACAAGGACATCAAGGCCTTTTCCGCCTGAAGCTCTAAATGAGGTTCCTCATAAAGCAACCCCAAGGCCAGAAAAAACGCATCCACATTGAGCAACGCAGGATCCCCTGGTGCCAATGCAAAAGCCCAGTCTTGAGGGTCGCCCCGGAGCAAGGAAATTACAATCCTGACCTGCTGTGCAGGGTCTCCGGCAGAGCGAGACTTCAGGGACAAAAACAATTTGCAATTATTTTTAAAATTTTGAAAGTGAGATCTATTCCCCGAGAAGAATTCAGGCAAAGGAATTCTAGGCTCAGACATAGGTGCATGAACAACAAAATCTTGCAAATTTTGTACCTTTGTGGCGAGATTATTCAAACCTGTAGCTACACTCTGAAGATCCATTTGAAACAGGTGAACACAGAGCCATTCAAGGATTAGAAGGAGAGAAAGAGAGGAAGGCTGCAGCATAGGCAAACTAGCAAGTGATTCAATTAAGAGCACACTCAGAACTAGAGGAAAAAAAAAAAAAAAATTGTAGCAGACTTCTTTATTCTCTCCTTTCTCAGCCAGAAATTTAACCCTTTTTTGGGCCGGTCAAACTGTCATGATTCTCAATGGCGAGAGAACATAGCCCAGCATATATGAGCACTAGCTCTTGGAAGATGGAAACTATACTGACCATGAACTAAACCTGCCGCACAACTAGAAGTGGCCGGGTAGCATGCCTACGTTTTTTTATCCCTAGATGCCCAGCGCCAGCCGGAGAACTACCTAATCCTAGCAGAGGAAAAGACAGTCCTGGCTCACCTCTAGAGAAATTTCCCCAAAAGGCAGACAGAGGCCCCCACATATATTGGCGGTGATTTTAGATGAAATGACAAACGTAGTATGAAAATAGGTTTAGCAAAATCGAGGTCCGCTTACTAGATAGCCGGAAGACAGAAAGGGCACTTTCATGGTCAGCAGAAAACCCTATCAAAACACCATCCAGAAATTACTTTAAGACTCTAGCATTAACTCATAACACCAGAGTGGCAATTTCCGATCACAAGAGCTTTCCAGACACAGTAACGAAACAGCAGCTGTGAACAGGAACAAAATGCAAAAACACACAAGGACAAAAGTCCAACTTAGCTGGGAGTTGTCTGGTAGCAGGAACATGCACAGAAAGGCTTCTGATTACATTGTTGACCGGCACGAAACTGACAGAGGAGCAAGGTTATATAGCGACTCCCACATCCTGATAGGAGCAGGTGAACAGAGGGGATGATGCACACAAGTTCAATTCCACAAGTGGCCACCGGGGGAGCCCAGAATCCGATTTCACAACACATACAGTTCAATGCCCTCCAGTTCTGTCGCGTGTCCTGGAGCACAACACGATCTCGGGCTCCCGGTGCCTGGTTCCTGCGCTCTGGCTCTGAGGGTGCCCGGTCACAGTTCCCCACTGAGCCCCCTTCCTTTTCTACTGTGCTCCTTTCCTCCGTAGCTCCACCACATTCCACACCCCTCGGGTTCTCTCTCTTTCCTGGAGCTGCAGCACAAATCCTGGCCGCGTGGCTCCGCTGTCTGCTCTTCACTCTCCAGTGTCTCTCCCCAACTGACCTAAATCTTCCTCCAGACCAGAATACTTAAAGCTGAGGGAAGCTCCCCTGAATCAGGGTCCTGAGCTCCCCCTTCTGGCCTAGATTCAGAATGTTGAAAAAGCACCAGAAAATACCATAGACCTATGTAGGTACAACAACTCATATATATATCAATTTTATCAGGAGAAAGATTGAGTAAATAATATACCAAGATTCAAAATATAACAATGGTCTTTATTTAGTAATTACTTTTGTAACATGTTCAATAAATACATAGGTCACACATTATAATTATGTGAATCACACCAAAGTGTTAAAAAACATGACACACCAAAGGAGCATATCGGACCTGGATGTGTCCGCATTTCAAAGGGCGCTATTTACTACTAGGTGACAATATGTCCATGTGGACAAGGTATGTCTCCACCTGAGCAATAGTTGTTTTTTATACTGCCAGTAAAACGGCACTCATGCCGTATAATGAAAACAACCTGACCGTTCCCCCAAATGCATAGCTCAAAAACAGTATTTACCCATAGTAAGGTCTCCGGTCCTGCTCCTGGCGTGTGTCAAGTACCCCAACGCGCGTTTCGCGTGTACCGTAGTGTCGCTTCCTCAGGGGGCGTGGTTTAAGTGATGGCTTGGTTCAGATTAAATAGGAGGCCGTTCCGGTCCCAAGACCGGGCGGCAACCTATCACAGTCTGCTAACAGTGCGCACGCGCACCGCGTCCCGTCGCCATACCAACTAGAACCCGGAACGAATGTCCTCCTGCGATCGTGTGGGCGGACCGGCGCCAGGTCTCGCACCTCACTCACACAGAGAGAGCAAGCAAGCACGGACTAGAGGGATGACTAAACAGGACACGGTGCGTGCTATATATTAGAGAAAGAAAACTTAGAAGAAAAAAAGTGCTAAACGTGTATTTGTTCGTGCTAAATATAATAAAGTGCTTAGTGCATCCAGTAGTGCTTAATGATGGTCATTATACAACCAATACAAAATAGTGCAGTGTCAACATGTACTACTATGTATTATCTGCAATCTATCCATATAAAGAACATAAAATTGTATTAAAACTCTAAATAACATTTACCAAACCTATACATAAATTATTGCATCAATGTTACTATCTATACACTGAATGAACAAAAGGAGAGAAGGATAACATGGAAAAGCAGCTGTCACACTTAGTCCACACTGGGACCATACGTAGATGAGATAAATAGTCCCACTAATAAATAGTTAAACAGTTCTGGTATCCTATATGGTTAAACCCGAGATGTTAATTATTTTCATTTTTGTAGTTCTTTTATATTCATTTTTCGTTCTTTATTCAGGTCATCGTCTGGTTCCAGATGTCCGTCTAACAACGGTGGGCATCTACAGTCAGCAGCCCAGTCTCGTCTCCTCATCACATCACGAACACGGAATATACAACTAATAATGGTAATAATAAAACAAATTAAAATCACACAGACTAAACCACACTTAAAATCTGAGTAGTCTTATGACAGAGCTGTCAGAGGGGGATACCAAAAAATGAGACATAATTCATATTCAACTGGTTATAGGGATCATGTATCTCCATCAGTCAGAGCCATTAGGAGAGGTTCAAAGAAAGGAGGAAAATCCATGATTTTCATTTAGCCCTGCAGGCGCCATGGTGCCAAGGAGAGTTATCCATCGGCATTCTTTCTGTGCAAGGAGGCGTTTGATATTGCCTCCCCTGACCCCACATTGTACATGTTCAATACCTCTCACCAGGAGGGATTTGGGATTGCATTTGTGGTATTGTTTGAAATGACGTGGAACAGTTTTTAATTGGGAAAAATCTTCCTCTGTTTCTGCTGCCATAATGTCACGGACATGTTCCCGTGTCCGTGTTCCCAGGCGTCTGGATGTCAGACCTATATATATTTTAGGGCAGTTGCATCTTGCATAATATATGACGTGCGTTGTGTTGCAGTTAATATACTGTTTTATTGGAAAAAAATTTTCCCCATCAGTTGATTGAAAATCAACTGCACGACATATATTCTTGCAAGAAATGCAGCTGCCACATGGAAAGCATCCCAAACGACAAGCATTTAACCCAAATATACCCCTACTGGTGGAGGGTACATAATGACTAGATACCAAAATATCTTTTAGATTTTTACTTCTTCTTGATGTCATCATTGGATATCTAGGTAGAATTTTGGACAATGTGGGGTCAGTTTTGAGGACATCCCAATGTCTAACAAGACATTCTCTCATGGACGTCCACTTCCCATTGAAAGTTGATATGAACCGAACTGCTTCATCATTGTTTTTCTCTTTCTGTCTAGGGTATAGTAAGGCATCACGAGGTTGTGATTTTGCTCTCCAATACCCCTTTTTTATACATCTGTTGCTGTAACCTCTTTCCTTGAATCTCTCTCGGAGATCCAAGGCTTGCCTTTCAAATTTGGATTCGGAGGAACAGATCCGCCTCATCCTGAGGTGTTGCCCAACCGGGATGGCCCTAATCGTGCTCTGTGGGTGACTAGAACTCGCATGGAGCAATGAATTAACCGAGGTGGACTTCCTATATACATCTGTTTGTAAATATCTATGTTGGTCCACCTCCACTTTGATGTCAAGGAAGTCAACCCCAGTTTTACTCATATTATATGTAAGCTTGATATTGAACCTGTTGTCATTTAGCTGATGCATAAATTCATGTAGATCCTTTTCAGGCCCTTGCCAAATTATAAATAAGTCATCTATGTAACGCAGCCAGCACTGCACATGGTCCGCGGCCCGAACACCCCCCCCGCCAAATACCTCTCTTTCCCAAAAACCCAGGAAGAGATTGGCGAAGGAAGGCGCACAGGCCGCGCCCATGGCAGTGCCGCACTGCTGTAAATAAAAAACATCTTTGAATACAAAAAAATTTTTTGTTAAAATAAATGACAACAGTTCCATAATCAAGTTGCACATAGGGCCATCCAGGTTGCCGGACCCCAGGAAGAAGCGGACCGCCTCCAATCCTAGAATCATGTCATCGTCAAGTTGAATCCCATTGATCCTGCTCAGGACATCCGATGTGTCCCGTGCATATGAGGGAAGTGACTCCACTAATGGTCTCAAGTAAAAATCAACAAATTTACACACTGGGTCATTCAATCCCCCTATGCCGGACACAATCGGACGCCCGGGGGGATCAATGGGATTTTTGTGTATTTTGGGGATAAAATACAGAGTTGGTGTTTTGGGAAATTTTGTAAGTAAGCCCTCATATATTTTTCTGGGGATAATCCCCTGATCAAAAGCATCATCCAGAATGGTCTCTAGTTCTAGGGTGAACTTATGTGATGGATTGTGATCTAACCTCAAGTATGTTACTTTATCTCGGAGGTGTCTCATTGCCTCCTTCTCATAGAGTGATTTTGGCCATAATACGATGTTTCCCCCCTTGTCTGCTGGCTTAATCACTATATCATCATAACTTCTTAATTCTTCCAACGCCTTTCTCTGTTTAGACGTCAGATTGTCATGTTGACGCCTAGTTGGAATTTTCTCAAAGTCTTGTACCACCAGTCTAGTGAAAATCTCCACCGCTGGGCACAGAGACAAGGGGGGAAACCTCGTTGACCTCGGGTAAGGGCTGTCCCACACGTCCAGATAATTCCGGTACCGGAATAAATCGGTACCGGAGTTATCCGTGTCCGTGTGCCTGGGAACTCACGGAGGCCATACGTGCGGCACACGTGTGCCGCCCGTATGGCGAGTGGGTACCACACGGAGCGTGTGGTACCCACTCTGCATGGTGCTGAAGCTGCTGAAGCTGCGATTCATATCCTCTCTGCAGTAGCGTTTGCTGCAGAGAAAATATGAAGAATAGTGTTAAAAATAAAGATTTAGGTGTCCGCCGCCCCCCCACCCCCTGTGCGCCCCCCCGCTGGTCAGAAAATACTTACCCGGGTCCCCCGTCGGCTGTCGCTCCTTCCTGGTCTGGCCGCGGCTTCTCCTGCATGCGGTCACGTGGGGCCGATCATTTACAGTCATGAATATGTGGCTCCACCTCCCATAGGGGCGGAGCCGACTATTCATGATTGTAAATGATCGGCCCCACGTGACCGCATACAGTAGGAGGCGCGGCCAGACCAGGAAGGAGCGAGGGAGCGGGTAAGTATTTTCTGACCAGCGGGGGGGCGCACAGGGGGTGGGGGGGCGGCGGACACATGGATCTTTATTTTTAACACTATTCTTCATATTTTCTCTATAGCAAACGCTGCTACAGGGAAGATATAAATACCGGCTTCAGCACCTTGTGGGGGGGACAGCGCTTACTGTAGCGCTGTCTCCTGCACGCACACGGACCCCAGACGGAGAATGTCCGTGTGAGGTCCGTGTTTTACGCGGACCCATTGACTCTATTGGGTCCGTGTAAAACGTGCGCTCCCACGAACACTGACATGTCTCCGTGTTTGGCACACGGAGACACGGTCCGCAAAAAATCAATGACATCTGAACAGATGCATTGATTTTTATGGGTCTACGTGTGTCAGTGTCTCCGGTACGTGAGGAAACTGTCACCTCACGTACCGGAGCCACTGACGTGTGAAACCGGCCTAACAGGCACTAGGGAACATACCTGTGGGATTAAATGTCTGCTCGTTTAGGAGATCCTCCAGTGCCTGCTGCGCCTCCCTCTCCATCTTATCATCAGCTGACTCTTGTCCATCTTTTGCATATAGCTTTTTTAATATTAATTTCCTTGCAAAGAGATAGACGTCTTTGGTAGCTGTGAAAACATCAAAGTTATTAGTAGGAGAGAATGTCAGTCCTTTCTGAAGGACGTTTAACTGGTCCTCAGTGAGGGTATGACTAGATAAATTTATTACCTCAAGGCCCTTTTTATCTTTTTTGGCCTGTTGATAATTATTGGAATTCTTTGGTTTCTCATTCTTTTTTTCACGGTTGAGACCTGAATTCCGCAAGTCATAATATCTTGTTCTAGTCTTGTCACCTAGTAGTAAATAGCGCCCTTTGAAATGCGGACACATCCAAGTCCGATATGCTCCTTTGGTGTGTCATGTTTTTAACACTTTGGTGTGATTCACATAATTATAATGTGTGACCTATGTATTTATTGAACATGTTACAAAAGTAATTACTAAATAAAGACCATTGTTATATTTTGAATCTTGGTATATTATTTACTCAATCTTTCTCCTGATAAAATAGATTCAGAATGTGTTGTATGTGGGTGCCTTACCTGGTAAAGGAAATCCCCCTTGCCTCCAAGCATGATATCGCCCTCCCAGAAAGAAAGGCAACATCACTGTACCAACCGTTTACCTGGGGTGTTACACTCACCGCCCCGCCCCCCCCAAAAGCATACAGGTTAAAGACAATTTTTGGACATGCATGTCAACAGGTGTTAAGAGGTGAAAACTTAAGCATCCCTTTATGGGAGGTACGGTTCTTGAATGTTGCATAACATGAACTTAACATAACCAAAACTATTTATTATACAGTAAGTGTTACATCCTCCGCTACGCTCCAGCGTCCTCGTTCCTTCGCTCCAGCGTCCCGGTCTGCACGCTCCAGCGTCGCCGTTTCCACCGCTCCAGCGTCCCGGTCTGCATGCTCCTCTGCAGGTGTTCTTTCTCTGCGCAGGCGCTCTAGCTTCCCTGTAGCTCGCAGGCCCAGCGTCTCTGTTACCTCCTCCTGAAGTCACATGTTCTTTCCATCCAATCCTGTTCCTGCTCCTCCTATAAAAGGTAGTTCTTCCTGCTTCCTGGTGCCTGATTGTTTTAGCACGTTTGCTATTACGTTTGGCCCTTCGTATTCCCTGCTCAAGTACCTGCACTCTGTGCCTTACCGTGCTACCTTCCGGTTCTCTCTGGTTCACTCCGTTTCCTCCTTGTTGTTACCTGCAGTCCCCGTTCTTCTTTTCCTGTGGTTTACCTATGGTCTTGGTTTTGTTTTCCTTCCCTCAGCTCCGCTCCGTTCCTGCCTCCCAGCCCTCCGGGCTCTCTAGCTGCTTCCCGTATTCTTCCTCAGTATCCTGCATTCGTTTATCTCTCTTCCTGGAGCCGTCCCTACTGGTATCTCACCGTGGGTAAGTGACCTCTGGGCTTGCTCCTTGCGGTCCCTGTATAGGGGTCGTTATCACCTAGGTCGCTCGCCCAGGGGTAGGGCTCCCCACGGTCCAGAGGGTCCACTCTTGTCTCTCCTAGTTCGCTACAGTACAATCAGGCCATGGACCCCGCGGGTACCCCTTTCTCGGCCCAGAAAGAGCTAGCCCATTTGCGTGAAAACCAACGGTGCATAATGGCTTTTATGAAGTCTATGGAGTCCCGCCTTACCTCGATACAGACTTCAGACCCAGTTAACGCCGCCCAGTTAGTTAGTCTCCAACAAGAGCTTGCCCAGCAACGCGATACCCAATCCCGCATGCTGAGTTATATGGCCTCTATTGATGACCGTTTGTTTAGTCTCCAGTCTGCCCCAGCTGTGGTCACACAAGCCTCTTCCCTTGACTCCAGTCCTCCGTCTACCGCTCACCCTCCCCCTCGTTTGGGTAAACCTCCCAGGTACTCTGGCGATCCAAAACTTTGCAGGGGTTTTTTAAATCAATGCCGCCTCCACTTTGAGCTTCTCCCACTTCAGTATCCATCAGATCGGGCGAGAGTGGCGTTCATAGTGTCTCATCTTGAGGGGGAGGCATTAGCTTGGGTGAACCCCTTATGGGAGCGTGACGATCCCGTTGTCAGCCACCTGGAGGACTTTCTTGAGACGTTTCGGAAAGTTTTCGATGAGCCCGGACGTTTAGCCTCTACGACCGAGTCTCTCTTTAATCTGCGTCAGGGTTCTTCCTCCGTTGGACAATATGCCATCCGCTTTCGTACTTTGGCCTCGGAGTTAGGGTGGAACAATGAGGCTCTTGTGGGTGCTTTCTGGCGAGGCCTGTCCAGCCGTATTAAAGACGAGCTCGCCGGTCGTGACACTCCAACTACCCTGGAGGACCTTATCTCTCTCGCCACTCGGATCGACCTCCGCTTCCAGGAGCGTTCGCGGGAGTCTGCTCGAGAGAGGAGATCTATGCCTGTCTCCGCTACCTTCCGTCAGTCTAGTATTTCTCGTGCTCCCGTTTCTGTTCCCTCTACTGTTCCAACCTCTGAACCTATGCAAGTGGATCGAGTTAAAATGGCGGAACAACGCCGCAAAGAGAGACGCACCCAGGGCCTCTGCTTCTATTGTGGTAGTGCAACCCATTTACTCCGCAGTTGCCCTGACAGACCGGAAAACTCTTCCGCCTAGGACAGGTAAGAGAGGCCTCCCTAGGTGCCCGCGTTTCCTCTCAACCTTTGACTCTTTCCATTCTTTTTTTCTCTAACCAGCATCAATCTTCCGAGGTGGCGTATGTGGATTCTGGAGCGGCAGGCAATTTTATCAGTCTTGAGGCGGTTCGGAGGCTTCGCGTACCAGTAATCTCTTTGGACACTCCCCGTCTAATCGCCTCTGTGGATGGAAGACCTTTACAAGATGCAATTTCCCTCGTCACTGAAGAGGTGGAGATACAAATTGGGGCCCTTCATCGCGAGAAGATCGCTTTTTATGTTCTGCCTAACCTCTCCTATGCCTTCCTGCTGGGTCTTCCTTGGCTTCGACTACATGAGCCCACACTGAATTGGCGCACTGGAGATGTACTTCGGTGGGGTCCTTCGTGCCATGATCGTTGCCTTCGGTCTGTATGTCCGGTTTCTCGTACCCAGCCTGCTGAAGTTCCTGACGGGTTACCTTCTCCTTACTGGTCTTACGCTGACGTCTTCAACAAGCGAGAGGCTGAGAATCTTCCTCCCCATCGTTCTTACGATTGTCCTGTGGAGCTTCTTCCCGGCCGTTCTCCACCTAGGGGAAGGATTTACCCGCTTTCTGCAGCTGAGACCAAATCTATGTCTGAGTACATACAAGAGAACCTAGCTAAAGGATTCATCCGGAAATCCTCCTCCCCTGCTGGAGCAGGGTTCTTCTTTGTGAAGAAGAAGGACGGTTCCTTAAGACCTTGTATAGACTATCGGGGTTTGAACAGCATCACGATTAAGAATCGGTATCCTCTGCCCCTTATTCCGGAGCTCTTCGATCGCCTCCGTGGCGCTCGTATTTTTACTAAGTTGGATTTACGAGGCGCTTACAATTTGGTCCGGATCCGCTCTGGTGATGAGTGGAAAACAGCTTTTAACACCCGGGATGGACATTACGAGTATTTAGTCATGCCTTTCGGTCTCTGCAACGCTCCTGCGGTTTTCCAAGAGTTCGTTAACGATGTGTTCCGGGATCTTCTGTACTCTTGTGTTTTGGTTTATTTGGATGATATCCTTATTTTTTCTTCTGATCTTCCATCACATCGCAGGAGTGTCCGCGAGGTCTTGCAACGCCTAAGAGAAAACCACTTGTATGCCAAGATAGAGAAGTGCTTGTTTGAGCAAACCTCACTACCTTTCCTTGGTTACATTGTCTCTGACTCCGGCCTTAAGATGGACCGTGAGAAGGTGAATGCCATTATTAACTGGCCACGGCCCTGCGGAGTGAAAGCCATTCAACGCTTCATCGGATTCGCCAATTACTACAGGCAATTCATCCCACATTTCTCCTCCATGATTCGTCCTCTCTCTTCTCTCACTCGCAAAGGTTCCTGCTCCAAGGATTGGTCTCCTGAGGCCGAGAAGTCCTTTGTCCTTCTCAAGAGATCTTTTTCTTCTGCCCCAGTCTTGCATCACCCGGAGGTGAACAAGCCTTTTATTCTGGAAGTTGACGCCTCCTCTACCGGAGCTGGAGCTGTGCTCTCACAAAAGACTCCTGAGGGTCTAACGGCACCGTGCGGCTTCTTCTCAAAAGCCTTTTCACCCTCTGAACGAAATTACACAATTGGAGATCGAGAATTGCTGGCCATCAAATTGGCTCTAGGCGAGTGGAGATATCTACTGGAGGGCTCGGTGCACCCGTTTGTAATCTTCTCCGATCACAAGAATCTTACTTACCTACAGACTGCGCAAAGATTGAATCCACGTCAAGCTAGATGGTCCTTGTTCTTTGCTCGCTTTGAGTTCGAACTTCGTTTTCGGCCCGGCAACAAAAACATAAGAGCTGACGCCCTGTCCAGGTCTTTCCAATCGTCAGATACCATGGAGGAGCCAGCTTACATCATTGACCCTACTAAGATGGTCACCGTAGCCCCTTTACGGATGTTCCAACCTCCTCCGGGCAAAACTCTTGTCTTGGATGAAGACACTAAGAGGGTCTTATCTTGGGGCCATTCTTCCAAATTGGCTGGTCATGCCGGTATTAGAAAAACTTTTCTTCTCATTTCGCGTTACTATTGGTGGCCTACTTTACGTCAAGACGTAAAGGACTTCGTAGCCTCTTGTCCTTCTTGTGCCAGAAACAAGGTACCCAGGCGACTACCGCATGGAAATCTCCTTCCTCTTCCTGTTCCGTCCGCACCTTGGCAACACATCGCAATGGACTTCATCACCGATCTACCTTGCTCTTCTGCCTGCACGGTCATCCTCGTCGTTGTGGACAGATTCTCTAAGATGGCTCACTTCATTCCATTATCCGGTTTACCTTCAGCTCCTGAGTTGGCTAACATTTTTATTCTTAACATCTTCAAATTCCATGGTCTTCCTCAACACATCGCGTCAGACAGAGGGGTTCAATTTACTTCCCGCTTTTGGAGAGCTTTGTGCAAACTTTTAAAGGTGAATCTGGACTTCTCTTCCTCGTATCACCCTCAAACTAACGGTCAAGCAGAACGTACCAACCAAACCTTGGCTGCTTATCTTCGGCATTTTTCTAATGCTCACCATAATGACTGGGTCGAACTACTTCCTTGGGCGGAGTTTGCCTATAACAACCATTCCAGCGAGTCCTCCGCAAAGTCTCCATTTTTTGTTGTTTTTGGACGGCATCCAAGTGTTCCCCTACCGGTTTCTCCTGCCTCTGGTGTTCCAGCTGCTGACTCTACGGCTCTCAACTTTTCTTCCATCTGGAGCGAGGTCAAAGGGACCTTAAATCTAGCTTCTTCTAGAATGAAGAGACAAGCAGACAAGAAGCGTTTAGATTCTCCTCCTTTTTCTCCTGGTGACAAAGTTTGGCTTTCTTCAAAATTCATCAGACTCAAGATTCCTTCCTACAAGCTTGGTCCACGGTTCATCGGTCCTTTTGAGATTCTACGTCGAGTCAACGAAGTCGCCTACAAGCTGAAATTGCCTGCTTCGCTCCGTATACCCATTACGTTTCATGTCTCTCTTCTCAAACCAGCCGTCTTTAACCGTTTTCATTCTCCCTCTTGTTCCTCTTCTCAACCTGCTAGCACGGACAACATTTTTGAGGTTAAGGACATTTTGGCTGTTAAAAAGGTTCGGGGAAAAGAGTTTTTTCTGGTGGACTGGAAGGGTTTTGGTCCGGAGGAGAGGTCCTGGGAGCCCTTGGAGAACATTGATGCTCCTCGTATTCTCAATAGGTTTTTTGCTACTCTTCGTAAAGGGGGGTATAAGAAGGGGGGTACTGTTACATCCTCCGCTACGCTCCAGCGTCCTCGTTCCTTCGCTCCAGCGTCCCGGTCTGCACGCTCCAGCGTCGCCGTTTCCACCGCTCCAGCGTCCCGGTCTGCATGCTCCTCTGCAGGTGTTCTTTCTCTGCGCAGGCGCTCTAGCTTCCCTGTAGCTCGCAGGCCCAGCGTCTCTGTTACCTCCTCCTGAAGTCACATGTTCTTTCCATCCAATCCTGTTCCTGCTCCTCCTATAAAAGGTAGTTCTTCCTGCTTCCTGGTGCCTGATTGTTTTAGCACGTTTGCTATTACGTTTGGCCCTTCGTATTCCCTGCTCAAGTACCTGCACTCTGTGCCTTACCGTGCTACCTTCCGGTTCTCTCTGGTTCACTCCGTTTCCTCCTTGTTGTTACCTGCAGTCCCCGTTCTTCTTTTCCTGTGGTTTACCTATGGTCTTGGTTTTGTTTTCCTTCCCTCAGCTCCGCTCCGTTCCTGCCTCCCAGCCCTCCGGGCTCTCTAGCTGCTTCCCGTATTCTTCCTCAGTATCCTGCATTCGTTTATCTCTCTTCCTGGAGCCGTCCCTACTGGTATCTCACCGTGGGTAAGTGACCTCTGGGCTTGCTCCTTGCGGTCCCTGTATAGGGGTCGTTATCACCTAGGTCGCTCGCCCAGGGGTAGGGCTCCCCACGGTCCAGAGGGTCCACTCTTGTCTCTCCTAGTTCGCTACAGTACAATCAGGCCATGGACCCCGCGGGTACCCCTTTCTCGGCCCAGAAAGAGCTAGCCCATTTGCGTGAAAACCAACGGTGCATAATGGCTTTTATGAAGTCTATGGAGTCCCGCCTTACCTCGATACAGACTTCAGACCCAGTTAACGCCGCCCAGTTAGTTAGTCTCCAACAAGAGCTTGCCCAGCAACGCGATACCCAATCCCGCATGCTGAGTTATATGGCCTCTATTGATGACCGTTTGTTTAGTCTCCAGTCTGCCCCAGCTGTGGTCACACAAGCCTCTTCCCTTGACTCCAGTCCTCCGTCTACCGCTCACCCTCCCCCTCGTTTGGGTAAACCTCCCAGGTACTCTGGCGATCCAAAACTTTGCAGGGGTTTTTTAAATCAATGCCGCCTCCACTTTGAGCTTCTCCCACTTCAGTATCCATCAGATCGGGCGAGAGTGGCGTTCATAGTGTCTCATCTTGAGGGGGAGGCATTAGCTTGGGTGAACCCCTTATGGGAGCGTGACGATCCCGTTGTCAGCCACCTGGAGGACTTTCTTGAGACGTTTCGGAAAGTTTTCGATGAGCCCGGACGTTTAGCCTCTACGACCGAGTCTCTCTTTAATCTGCGTCAGGGTTCTTCCTCCGTTGGACAATATGCCATCCGCTTTCGTACTTTGGCCTCGGAGTTAGGGTGGAACAATGAGGCTCTTGTGGGTGCTTTCTGGCGAGGCCTGTCCAGCCGTATTAAAGACGAGCTCGCCGGTCGTGACACTCCAACTACCCTGGAGGACCTTATCTCTCTCGCCACTCGGATCGACCTCCGCTTCCAGGAGCGTTCGCGGGAGTCTGCTCGAGAGAGGAGATCTATGCCTGTCTCCGCTACCTTCCGTCAGTCTAGTATTTCTCGTGCTCCCGTTTCTGTTCCCTCTACTGTTCCAACCTCTGAACCTATGCAAGTGGATCGAGTTAAAATGGCGGAACAACGCCGCAAAGAGAGACGCACCCAGGGCCTCTGCTTCTATTGTGGTAGTGCAACCCATTTACTCCGCAGTTGCCCTGACAGACCGGAAAACTCTTCCGCCTAGGACAGGTAAGAGAGGCCTCCCTAGGTGCCCGCGTTTCCTCTCAACCTTTGACTCTTTCCATTCTTTTTTTCTCTAACCAGCATCAATCTTCCGAGGTGGCGTATGTGGATTCTGGAGCGGCAGGCAATTTTATCAGTCTTGAGGCGGTTCGGAGGCTTCGCGTACCAGTAATCTCTTTGGACACTCCCCGTCTAATCGCCTCTGTGGATGGAAGACCTTTACAAGATGCAATTTCCCTCGTCACTGAAGAGGTGGAGATACAAATTGGGGCCCTTCATCGCGAGAAGATCGCTTTTTATGTTCTGCCTAACCTCTCCTATGCCTTCCTGCTGGGTCTTCCTTGGCTTCGACTACATGAGCCCACACTGAATTGGCGCACTGGAGATGTACTTCGGTGGGGTCCTTCGTGCCATGATCGTTGCCTTCGGTCTGTATGTCCGGTTTCTCGTACCCAGCCTGCTGAAGTTCCTGACGGGTTACCTTCTCCTTACTGGTCTTACGCTGACGTCTTCAACAAGCGAGAGGCTGAGAATCTTCCTCCCCATCGTTCTTACGATTGTCCTGTGGAGCTTCTTCCCGGCCGTTCTCCACCTAGGGGAAGGATTTACCCGCTTTCTGCAGCTGAGACCAAATCTATGTCTGAGTACATACAAGAGAACCTAGCTAAAGGATTCATCCGGAAATCCTCCTCCCCTGCTGGAGCAGGGTTCTTCTTTGTGAAGAAGAAGGACGGTTCCTTAAGACCTTGTATAGACTATCGGGGTTTGAACAGCATCACGATTAAGAATCGGTATCCTCTGCCCCTTATTCCGGAGCTCTTCGATCGCCTCCGTGGCGCTCGTATTTTTACTAAGTTGGATTTACGAGGCGCTTACAATTTGGTCCGGATCCGCTCTGGTGATGAGTGGAAAACAGCTTTTAACACCCGGGATGGACATTACGAGTATTTAGTCATGCCTTTCGGTCTCTGCAACGCTCCTGCGGTTTTCCAAGAGTTCGTTAACGATGTGTTCCGGGATCTTCTGTACTCTTGTGTTTTGGTTTATTTGGATGATATCCTTATTTTTTCTTCTGATCTTCCGTCACATCGCAGGAGTGTCCGCGAGGTCTTGCAACGCCTAAGAGAAAACCACTTGTATGCCAAGATAGAGAAGTGCTTGTTTGAGCAAACCTCACTACCTTTCCTTGGTTACATTGTCTCTGACTCCGGCCTTAAGATGGACCGTGAGAAGGTGAATGCCATTATTAACTGGCCACGGCCCTGCGGAGTGAAAGCCATTCAACGCTTCATCGGATTCGCCAATTACTACAGGCAATTCATCCCACATTTCTCCTCCATGATTCGTCCTCTCTCTTCTCTCACTCGCAAAGGTTCCTGCTCCAAGGATTGGTCTCCTGTCATGATCTCTGCAGGCAGAGATCATAGCAAGCCTATAGAGGGACAAGCTCTCGGAAGATGGAACTATACTGACCATGAACTAAGCCTGCCGCGCAACTAGAAATAGCCAGGTAGCATTTCCTATTTATAGCTAGATGCCCAGCTCTGGCCTAAGACCTAAATAGCTAGCAGAGGGAAATATAAGACCTGGCTCACCTCTAGAGAAATATTCCAAAGAAGACAGTAGCCCCCCACATATAATGACGGTGAGTTCAGATGAAACAACAAACGCAGCAGGAAAATAGTCTTAGCAAATTTGAGGTCCGCTTACTAGATAGCAGAAGACAGATAGTATACTTTCATGGTCAGCAGAAAAACACTAACAAAACACCATCCAGAGATTACCTTAAACTCTGGCATTAACTCATAACGCCAGAGTAGCAATCCCTGATCAACGAGAGCTTTCCAGACACAGTAACAAAACTTCAGCTGTGAACTGGAACAAATAGGCAAAACAAAACATGGACAAAAGTCCAACTTATCTAGTAGTAGTCTAGAAGCAGGAACAAGCACTGAGAGGCATCAGATAACATTGTTGACCGGCAAGAAACCACCAGAGAAATGAGCTTAAATAGCGACACCCACTACTGATGGAACCAGGTGAAACAGGAAAGAGGATGACAAGTCCAATTCCACAAGCGGCCACCGGGGGAGCCCAGAATCCAAATTCACAACAGTACCCCCCCCTCAAGGAGGGGGCACCGAACCCTCACCAGATCCACCAGGGCGACCAGGATGAGCCCTATGGAAGGCACGAACAAGATCAGAAGCATGAACATCAGATGCATTGACCCAAGAATTATCCTCCTGGCCGTAACCCTTCCAGTTGACCAGATACTGGAGTCTCCGTCTGGAAACACGAGAGTCCAAAATTTTCTCCACAACGTACTCCAACTCACCCTCAACCAACACCGGAGCAGGAGGCTCAACTGAAGGTACCACAGGTACCTCATACCTGCGCAATAACGACCGATGAAAAACGTTATGAATGGAAAAGGACGCAGGGAGGTCCAAACGGAAAGAAACAGGATTAAGAATCTCCAATATTCTATAAGGGCCGATGAACCGAGGTTTAAACTTAGGAGAAGAGACCCTCATAGGGACAAAACGAGAAGACAACCACACCAAATCTCCAACACAAAGCCGAGAACCAACACGACGATGACGGTTGGCAAAACGCTGAGTCTTCTCCTGGGACAACTTCAAATTGTCCATAACCTGCCCCCAGATGTGATGCAATCTCTCCACCACCGCATCCACTCCAGGACAATCCGAGGATTCCACCTGACCGGAGGAAAATCGAGGGTGAAACCCCGAATTACAGAAAAACGGGGACACCAAGGTGGAAGAGCTGGCCCGATTATTGAGGGCGAACTCTGCCAATGGCAAAAAAGCAACCCAATCATCCTGGTCAGCAGAGACAAAACACCTCAGATATGTCTCCAGGGTCTGATTAGTCCGCTCGGTCTGGCCATTAGTCTGAGGGTGAAAAGCAGATGAAAAAGACAAATCTATGCCCATCCTAGCACAGAATGCCCGCCAAAATCTAGACACAAATTGGGTACCTCTGTCAGAAACAATATTCTCAGGAATACCGTGCAATCGGACAACATTCTGAAAAAACAGAGGAACCAACTCAGAAGAAGAAGGCAACTTGGGCAGAGGAACCAAATGGACCATTTTAGAGAAACGGTCACAGACCACCCAGATGACAGACATCTTCTGGGAAACAGGCAGATCTGAAATAAAATCCATCGAGATGTGTGTCCAAGGCCTCTTAGGAATAGGCAAGGGCAACAGCAGTCCGCTAGCCCGAGAACTACAAGACTTGGCCCGAGCACAAACGTCACATGACTGCACAAAGACTCGCACATCTCGTGACAGGGAAGGCCACCAGAAGGATCTTGCCACCAAATCCCTGGTACCAAAAATTCCGGGATGACCTGCCAATGCAGAAGAATGTACCTCAGAGATGACTCTGCTGGTCCAATCATCCGGAACAAACAGTCTATCAGGCGGACAACGATCCGGTCTATCCGCCTGAAACTCTTGCAAGGACCGCCGCAGATCAGGAGAAACGGCCGACAAAATTACTCCCTCCCTAAGGATACCTGTGGGTTCAGAATTACCAGGAGAGTCCGGGTCAAAACTCCTAGAAAGGGCATCTGCCTTAACATTCTTAGAACCCGGTAGGTATGACACCACAAAATTAAAGCGAGAAAAAAATAAAGACCAGCGCGCCTGTCTAGGATTCAGGCGTCTGGCAGTCTCAAGATAAATCAAATTTTTGTGGTCAGTCAATACCACCACCTGATGCCTAGCCCCCTCAAGCCAATGGCGCCACTCCTCAAACGCCCACTTCATGGCCAAAAGCTCCCGATTCCCAACATCATAATTCCGCTCTGCGGGCGAAAATTTGCGAGAAAAGAAGGCACAAGGCCTAATGACGGAGCAGTCGGAACCTTTCTGCGACAACACTGCCCCAGCTCCGATCTCCGAAGCGTCAACCTCAACCTGAAAAGGCAGATTCACATCAGGCTGACGCAACACAGGGGCAGAGGCAAAACGGCGCTTAAGCTCCTGAAAGGCCTCTACAGCATGAGGGGACCAATTAGCAACATCAGCGCCTTGTCTGGTCAAATCAGTCAGTGGTTTAACGACATCCGAAAAACCAGCAATAAATCGGCGGTAAAAGTTGGCAAAGCCCAAAAATCTCTGAAGACCCTTAAGAGAGGAGGGCTGAGTCCAGTCACAAATAGCTTGCACCTTGACGGGATCCATCTCAATGGAAGAGGGAGAAAAAATATACCCCAAAAAGGAAATTTTCTGGACCCCAAAAACGCACTTAGACCCCTTCACACATAAAGAATTAGACCGCAGAACCTGAAAAACTCTCCTGACCTGCTGGACATGAGAGTCCCAGTCATCAGAAAAAATCAGAATATCATCCAGATATATTATCATAAATTTATCCAGAAAATCGCGGAAAATATCATGCATAAAAGACTGGAAAACTGAAGGGGCATTAGAAAGACCAAAAGGCATGACCAAATACTCAAAGTGGCCCTCGGGCGTATTAAATGCGGTCTTCCACTCATCCCCCTGCCTGATCCGCACCAAATTATACGCCCCACGAAGATCAATTTTAGAGAACCACTTAGCACCCTCTATACGAGCAAACAAATCAGTAAGCAATGGCAATGGGTATTGATACTTAACAGTGATCTTATTCAGAAGCCGATAATCAATACATGGTCTCAAAGAGCCGTCTTTTTTTGAGACAAAGAAAAACCCAGCTCCCAAGGGAGAAGAAGATGGACGAATATGTCCCTTTTCCAAAGACTCCTTTATATATTCCCGCATAGCAGCATGTTCCGGCACAGACAGATTAAACAAACGACCCTTGGGATATTTACAACCCGGTATCAAATCTATGGCACAATCGCACTCACGGTGCGGAGGTAACGACCCAAGCTTGGGTTCGTCAAAGACATCTTGATAATCAGAGAGGAACTCAGGGACTTCAGAGGGAATGGACGACGAAATAGAAACCAAAGGTAAGTCCCCATGAATACCCTTACATCCCCAGCTCAACACAGACATTGCTCTCCAGTCCAAGACTGGGTTGTGAGACTGCAACCATGGCAATCCCAGTACCAAATCGTCATGTAAATTATACAGCACCAGGAAACGAATAATCTCCTGGTGATCCGGATTGATACGCATGGTTACTTGTGTCCAGTATTGTGGTTTATTATTAGCCAATGGGGTGGAGTCAATCCCCTTCAGAGGAATAAGAGTCTCCAAAGGCTCTAAATCAAAACCACAACGATTGGCAAAGGACCAATCCATAAGACTCAGAGCGGCGCCAGAGTCAACATAGGCGTCCGTGGCAATGGATGACAAAGAGCAAATCAGGGTTACAGACAAAATAAACTTAGACTGAATGGTGCCAATGGAAACAGACTTATCAAGCTTCTTTGTACGCCTAGAGCATGCTGATATAACATGAGTAGAATCCCCACAATAGAAACACAATCCATTCTTCCGTCTAAAATTCTGTCGCTCGCTCCTGGACAGAATTCTATCACACTGCATACTTTCTGGCGTCTTTTCCATAGACACCGCCAGATGGTGCACCGGTTTGCGCTCCCGCAGACGCCTATCAATCTGAATAGCCATTGTCATGGACTCATTCAGACCTGCAGGCACAGGGAACCCCACCATAACATCCTTAACGGCATCAGAGAGACCTTCTCTGAAAGTTGCCGCCAAGGCGCACTCATTCCACTGAGTAAGCACAGACCATTTACGGAATTTTTGGCAGAAAACTTCAGCTTCGTCTTGCCCCTGAGATAGTGCCATCAAAGTTTTTTCTGCCTGAAGTTCCAAATGAGGTTCCTCATAAAGCAAGCCCAAGGCCAGAATAAACGCATCCACATCGCGTAACGCAGGATCCCCTGCTGGCAATGAGAAGGCCCAATCTTGAGGGTCACCCCTGAGCAAGGAAATCACAATCCTAACCTGCTGAGCAGGGTCTCCAGCTGAACGAGACTTCAGGGACAAATAAAGCTTACAATTATTTCGGAAATTCTGGAAGCTAGCTCTATTCCCTGTGAAGAACTCCGGCAAAGGAATTCTCGGCTCAGATACCGGAGCATGTACCACAAAATCTTGTAAATTTTGTACTTTCGTGATGAGATTATTCAAACCCGCAGTTACACTCTGGAGATCCATTATTGTCAGGTGCACACAGAGCCATACAGAGATTAGGAGGAGAGAGAGAAAAAAGACTGCAGCAAGGCAGACTGGAGGAAAAAAAAAAAAAATTCCAGCAGACTTCTTATAACTCTCCTTTCTCAACCTGGGTCTTTAACACTTTAGCGGCCGGTCAAACTGTCATGATCTCTGCAGGCAGAGATCATAGCAAGCCTATAGAGGGACAAGCTCTCGGAAGATGGAACTATACTGACCATGAACTAAGCCTGCCGCGCAACTAGAAATAGCCAGGTAGCATTTCCTATTTATAGCTAGATGCCCAGCTCTGGCCTAAGACCTAAATAGCTAGCAGAGGGAAATATAAGACCTGGCTCACCTCTAGAGAAATATTCCAAAGAAGACAGTAGCCCCCCACATATAATGACGGTGAGTTCAGATGAAACAACAAACGCAGCAGGAAAATAGTCTTAGCAAATTTGAGGTCCGCTTACTAGATAGCAGAAGACAGATAGTATACTTTCATGGTCAGCAGAAAAACACTAACAAAACACCATCCAGAGATTACCTTAAACTCTGGCATTAACTCATAACGCCAGAGTAGCAATCCCTGATCAACGAGAGCTTTCCAGACACAGTAACAAAACTTCAGCTGTGAACTGGAACAAATAGGCAAAACAAAACATGGACAAAAGTCCAACTTATCTAGTAGTAGTCTAGAAGCAGGAACAAGCACTGAGAGGCATCAGATAACATTGTTGACCGGCAAGAAACCACCAGAGAAATGAGCTTAAATAGCGACACCCACTACTGATGGAACCAGGTGAAACAGGAAAGAGGATGACAAGTCCAATTCCACAAGCGGCCACCGGGGGAGCCCAGAATCCAAATTCACAACAGTCTCCTGAGGCCGAGAAGTCCTTTGTCCTTCTCAAGAGATCTTTTTCTTCTGCCCCAGTCTTGCATCACCCGGAGGTGAACAAGCCTTTTATTCTGGAAGTTGACGCCTCCTCTACCGGAGCTGGAGCTGTGCTCTCACAAAAGACTCCTGAGGGTCTAACGGCACCGTGCGGCTTCTTCTCAAAAGCCTTTTCACCCTCTGAACGAAATTACACAATTGGAGATCGAGAATTGCTGGCCATCAAATTGGCTCTAGGCGAGTGGAGATATCTACTGGAGGGCTCGGTGCACCCGTTTGTAATCTTCTCCGATCACAAGAATCTTACTTACCTACAGACTGCGCAAAGATTGAATCCACGTCAAGCTAGATGGTCCTTGTTCTTTGCTCGCTTTGAGTTCGAACTTCGTTTTCGGCCCGGCAACAAAAACATAAGAGCTGACGCCCTGTCCAGGTCTTTCCAATCGTCAGATACCATGGAGGAGCCAGCTTACATCATTGACCCTACTAAGATGGTCACCGTAGCCCCTTTACGGATGTTCCAACCTCCTCCGGGCAAAACTCTTGTCTTGGATGAAGACACTAAGAGGGTCTTATCTTGGGGCCATTCTTCCAAATTGGCTGGTCATGCCGGTATTAGAAAAACTTTTCTTCTCATTTCGCGTTACTATTGGTGGCCTACTTTACGTCAAGACGTAAAGGACTTCGTAGCCTCTTGTCCTTCTTGTGCCAGAAACAAGGTACCCAGGCGACTACCGCATGGAAATCTCCTTCCTCTTCCTGTTCCGTCCGCACCTTGGCAACACATCGCAATGGACTTCATCACCGATCTACCTTGCTCTTCTGCCTGCACGGTCATCCTCGTCGTTGTGGACAGATTCTCTAAGATGGCTCACTTCATTCCATTATCCGGTTTACCTTCAGCTCCTGAGTTGGCTAACATTTTTATTCTTAACATCTTCAAATTCCATGGTCTTCCTCAACACATCGCGTCAGACAGAGGGGTTCAATTTACTTCCCGCTTTTGGAGAGCTTTGTGCAAACTTTTAAAGGTGAATCTGGACTTCTCTTCCTCGTATCACCCTCAAACTAACGGTCAAGCAGAACGTACCAACCAAACCTTGGCTGCTTATCTTCGGCATTTTTCTAATGCTCACCATAATGACTGGGTCGAACTACTTCCTTGGGCGGAGTTTGCCTATAACAACCATTCCAGCGAGTCCTCCGCAAAGTCTCCATTTTTTGTTGTTTTTGGACGGCATCCAAGTGTTCCCCTACCGGTTTCTCCTGCCTCTGGTGTTCCAGCTGCTGACTCTACGGCTCTCAACTTTTCTTCCATCTGGAGCGAGGTCAAAGGGACCTTAAATCTAGCTTCTTCTAGAATGAAGAGACAAGCAGACAAGAAGCGTTTAGATTCTCCTCCTTTTTCTCCTGGTGACAAAGTTTGGCTTTCTTCAAAATTCATCAGACTCAAGATTCCTTCCTACAAGCTTGGTCCACGGTTCATCGGTCCTTTTGAGATTCTACGTCGAGTCAACGAAGTCGCCTACAAGCTGAAATTGCCTGCTTCGCTCCGTATACCCATTACGTTTCATGTCTCTCTTCTCAAACCAGCCGTCTTTAACCGTTTTCATTCTCCCTCTTGTTCCTCTTCTCAACCTGCTAGCACGGACAACATTTTTGAGGTTAAGGACATTTTGGCTGTTAAAAAGGTTCGGGGAAAAGAGTTTTTTCTGGTGGACTGGAAGGGTTTTGGTCCGGAGGAGAGGTCCTGGGAGCCCTTGGAGAACATTGATGCTCCTCGTATTCTCAATAGGTTTTTTGCTACTCTTCGTAAAGGGGGGTATAAGAAGGGGGGTACTGTTACATCCTCCGCTACGCTCCAGCGTCCTCGTTCCTTCGCTCCAGCGTCCCGGTCTGCATGCTCCTCTGCAGGTGTTCTTTCTCTGCGCAGGCGCTCTAGCTTCCCTGTAGCTCGCAGGCCCAGCGTCTCTGTTACCTCCTCCTGAAGTCACATGTTCTTTCCATCCAATCCTGTTCCTGCTCCTCCTATAAAAGGTAGTTCTTCCTGCTTCCTGGTGCCTGATTGTTTTAGCACGTTTGCTATTACGTTTGGCCCTTCGTATTCCCTGCTCAAGTACCTGCACTCTGTGCCTTACCGTGCTACCTTCCGGTTCTCTCTGGTTCACTCCGTTTCCTCCTTGTTGTTACCTGCAGTCCCCGTTCTTCTTTTCCTGTGGTTTACCTATGGTCTTGGTTTTGTTTTCCTTCCCTCAGCTCCGCTCCGTTCCTGCCTCCCAGCCCTCCGGGCTCTCTAGCTGCTTCCCGTATTCTTCCTCAGTATCCTGCATTCGTTTATCTCTCTTCCTGGAGCCGTCCCTACTGGTATCTCACCGTGGGTAAGTGACCTCTGGGCTTGCTCCTTGCGGTCCCTGTATAGGGGTCGTTATCACCTAGGTCGCTCGCCCAGGGGTAGGGCTCCCCACGGTCCAGAGGGTCCACTCTTGTCTCTCCTAGTTCGCTATAGTAAGTGCACACAGGTAAAGTGCAAACATTTGAGTAACAAGGCGCATTGACCAGTCCTGATCTCTGCTACACCATGCAGTTCTGCTTCAGGTCTGAAAAGCAAAACAGGTAGACACACAGTGTTACGCTACCAGCGCGTGGCAATATCAATGAGGGGCACTGGAACAGGTGCCAAACTATTTACAGGGCAAAAGTTCTCAGGTAATGATTGTCCATTACCGTATTGTCCTTTTCAACTAAAAGAAAAAATGAACAAAACTCAATTAACAACATTACTTTCATGCAGGTGAATGTCTCTTTACTTTTTCTTCCTGGGCAAGTCCTGGTGTGCACAGCTTCCTGACTGGGGAAGTCTCCTTTCCTCAGTAGCTCCACCACATTCCACACCCCTCGGGTTCTCTTTCTTTACTGAAGCTGCAGCACAAATCCTGGCTGCACGGCTCCGCTGTCTGCTCTTCACTCTCCAGTGTCTCTCCCCAACTGACCTAACTCCTCCTCCAGACCAGAATACTTAAAGCTGAGGGAAGCTCCCCTGAATCCAGGTCCTGAGCTCCCCTTTCTGGCCTAGATTCAGAATGTGTTGTATGTGGGTGCCTTACCAGGTAAAGGAAATCCCCCTTGCCTCCAAGCGTGATATCGCCCTCCCAGAAAGGAAGGCAACATCACTGTAACAACCGTTTACCTGGGGTGTTACACTTGCGGATGCCTCCACATGTGCAGTTTGGACGCTGCGCCAAACTGTGCCAAACGCAACATGTTGCATTGTTGCAGTCTGCGCAGCGTCCAAACGGTGCGTGCAGAGGCATCTGCAAACAGCGTATGTCCCTGCATACCCAATTATAAAGATAGGTAAGCAGGGCATCGCAGGACACAAGGAAGCGTAGGCGTGGTTTCAGGGAGGAAGAAGGGAGGAAGTAAGCTGCCATCCGCAGCACTCCCGTATGCAAATCTGAAACCAACCTTACCTGTAGGTTCAAAATGCTCACTATACCCCTGGATAAAATCCTTGAGGGGTATGGATTCCAAAATGGGGTCACTTGTGGGGGGGTTTTCACTGTTTCGCCACATCAGGGTCTCTCCAAATGCAACATGGCGTATGTGCGTTAGTTATTCCAGCAAATTTTACATTCAAGAAGTCAAATGGTGCTCCTTCCCTCCCGTCTGAGCCCTGACGTGTGTCCAGTTTTTTTCCCCACATACGGGGCATTCAGTGTACTCAAGAGAAATTGCACAACACATTTTGGGGTCCATTTTCTGTTGTTACCCTTGTGAAAATAAAAAAGTATAAGTTCAAAGTAAAAATTTTCTGAGAAAAGTTAAATATTCATGTTTTCCTTCCGCATTGTTTCAGTTCTTGTGAAGCACCTGAAGGGTTAATAAACTTCTTGAATGTGGTTTGGAGCACCTTGAGGGGTGCAGTTTTTAGAAAATACCCAAGTGTGACACCATTCTATCATATAGACCCCTCAGGGTATGTGCACACGATGCGGAAAACGCTGCGGATCCGCAGCGTTTCTGCAGCAATTTCCCATGAGTGTACATTACAATGTAAACCTATGGGAAACAAAAAAGCTGTGCACATACTGCGGAAAAAAACGCGCGGAAACGCAACGGTTTACATTCCGCAGCATATCACTTCTTTCTGCGGTTTCCGCAGCGGTTTTACAGCTGCTCCAATAGAAAACTGCAGTGAAATCCGCAGAAAAACTGCGGTAAATACACGATAAATCTGCAGCAAAAACAGCGTTTTTGCCCTGCAGATTTATCAAATCCGCTGCGGAGAAATCCACAGTGGACCATTCTACGTGTGCACATAGCCTTAACGGAAATATATATTTAAATGCTCATCTTCTCATTTAACCCATCAGTGACCAAACTTTTAATTTTTATGCCCTTAAACCAGGCAGGTTGGTCACACGAAATAGTTAATAAGTAACATTTCCCACATGTCTCCTGAACAGCAGCACAACTATGGAAGCATATTTTTTTTTAAAGGTTGACCAGCGATTTCTTATTTTACACATTTTTTTAGGGACCACATCACATTTGAAGTCACTGAGTGGGCTTCCACACAAGCTGGGCGTTTCCAAAGCTCCTATTCCGCAGCGCACCACGCCCCTCCCCCGGCGCTGCTGAGGAGCAGTGCTGGCTGGGACGGACTTCGCACTCGCCATTTACGGCACTCACTCATCACACGCCGGATGAACTGTCAAACGATTGTCCCTTTAAAAGAGCATGCATTGTTTTCTAACCAATCAAAACTGGGATTTCTTCCTAATGGTGGGCGCTTTAACGTCAGCCAATAGGAACAAACTGTGTCTGGCAGTTGTCCAATTATAGTGAGTGTCAGCTTTTGGGTGGGCTGGGCAGGCACGTCGCTAAGCTATTCCTCCCCTCCAATCGTAAACTCCTGTGAGCGAGAAGGCAGATGACAGACGTGCTTTTCGTCCAATAAGCGTTGAAGTTACACTGGGTATATAAGAGACCGCGGACAAGGAGTTTCCCTGTGGGTTTCCTGGCTGTCAGTGTCGCCGGTTCTGCTCCCTGTGACCCGCCCCGCACACTGACAACCTCGTTTTAATGTTCTGTCACGCTTTGAGACTAATTTTTTAACTGAGCGACTCCCGCTTTCACAGACGACCTCCTCCTCTCGGACCTGTTGCCGTCAGTGTACGACCCCCGGAGAGCAGCAAGCAGCAGCCATGTCCTCTCACACAGCGGCTGACTCCAAGCGGTTCAGCGTCCTCTCGTGGCAGCAGGTGCGCCGCCTGGACGCCATCCTGAGGGAGAGTGTGCCCATCCACGGGCGCGGCAACTTCCCGACCCTGTCCTGCCAGCCCAGGCACCTGGTGCAGGTAAGCGGCTGCCGGCCCCGCCGCTGAGTCAGTGCTGGAGGCCGGCTTCCTGTCACACACGTGGTGCGGAGGAGGGCGCCCCTCACTGGAGGCTGCCGGCGGGATGGGGCTGCCGGCGGGATGGGGCTGCCGGCGGGATGGGGCTGCCGGCGGGATGGGGCTGCCGGCGGGATGGGGCTGCCGGCGGGATGGGGCTGCCGGCGGGATGGGGCTGCCGGGGCAGAGTGCGGGCCGCCGTGCTCTGTGCTGCTGAATGCGGGCTATTGTCTTCTGTTGTCACCCAGAGCAGGGGCTGCCTGTACGAGCGCTGCGGATAGATCTTTCCAGAACGCTGGGCGATGCTGTGGCTTCCCTTATGGCTGCCTCTATCCTGCCCTCCACACGTGTCTCCGGCATCAGGGCACAGTTACCCCTCTTTATTAGTAATTCTTCTCTCTGCCCCCTTTTCATGTGGCTCATAGGGCCCTTTATTGGGCCTTTCGGCTGCTCTGCATAACTATCCTGTAAGAATCGGCAATAAATGTCAGGCCTCTGCCCTGGCACTGTGCGGTGGATGAAGTGTGGCTAGAGGAGCCTCCCCTGGCTGCTGTGCTGTCAATGTCACCCTGTGGCCACATGGCTAGGGCACTGCTAGGGGATTGTGCTGATCAGCTCTATGGCTGCCCGCCAGAGGCTCATGTGGGTGAGCTGGAATCCTAGTATTGGTCCGTCCCTGGTCTAACTGTGACTTGCCCAAAGCCAGCAGCTCCCAGGGGGCATGAAGCTCCTCTTCCCCACGTAGCTGCACCTATAGGAAGATGACAGCAGCACTGGAATGCTGTAACCCTGCAGACTAAGGGTACCGTCTCACAGTGGCACTTTTGTTGCTACGATGGTACGATCCGTGACGTTCCAGCGATATCCATACGATATCGCTGTGTCTGACACGCAGCAGCGATCAGGGACCCCGCTGAGAATCGTACGTCGTAGCAGATCGTTTGGAACTTTATTTCGTCGCTGGATCTCCCGCTGTCATCGCTGGATCGGTGTGTGTGACACCGATCCAACAATGCGTTCGCTTGTAACCAGGGTAAACATCGGGTTACTAAGCGCGGCCCTGCGCTTAGTAACCCGATGTTTACCCGGGGACTTCGGCATCGTTGGTCGCTGGAGAGCGGTCTGTGTGACAGCTCTCCAGCGACCACACAACGACTTACCAACGATCACGGCCAGGTCGTATCGCTGGTCGTAATCGTTGGTAAATCGTTTTGTGTAACGGTACCCTAACCCTATGGCTGCAGCTTCGTGTTGGCTTCCTGTGAGACTGGCCTTGAGCTGGGAACATGATCCCAGTAGTCAGTGACTGGTGGACGTTAGGGCTGTATAGGGCACTGACTGCGGGAGTGACTGGTGGACGTTAGGGCTGTATAGGGCACTGACTGCGGGAGTGACTGGTGGACGCTAGGGCAGTATAGGGCACTGACTGCGGGAGTGACTGGTGCACGCTAGGGCAGTATAGGGCACTGACTGCGGGAGTGACTGGTGCACGCTAGGGCAGTATAGGGCACTGACTGCGGGAGTGACTGGTGCACGCTAGGGCTGTATAGGGCACTGACTGCGGGAGTGACTGGTGCACGCTAGGGCTGTATAGGGCACTGACTGCGGGAGTGACTGGTGCACGCTAGGGCTGTATAGGGCACTGACTGCGGGAGTGACTGGTGCACGCTAGGGCTGTATAGGGCACTGACTGCGGTAGTGACTGGTGCACGCTAGGGCTGTATAGGGCACTGACTGCGGGAGTGACTGGTGCACGCTAGGGCTGTATAGGGCACTGACTGCGGGAGTGACTGGTGCACGCTAGGGCTGTATAGGGCACTGACTGCGGGAGTGACTGGTGCACGCTAGGGCTGTATAGGGCACTGACTGCGGGAGTGACTGGTGCACGCTAGGGCTGTATAGGGCACTGACTGCGGGAGTGACTGGCGCACGCTAGGGCTGTATAGGGCACTGACTGCGGGAGTGACTGGCGCACGCTAGGGCTGTATAGGGCACTGACTGCGGGAGTGACTGGCACACGCTAGCCCTGTATAGGGCACTGACTGCGGGAGTGACTGGCGCACGCTAGCCCTGTATAGGGCACTGACTGCGGGAGTGACTGGCGCACGCTAGCCCTGTATAGGGCACTGACTGCGGGAGTGACTGGCGGATGCTAGCCCTGTATAGGGCACTGACTGCAGGAGTGACTGGTGGACGCTAGGGCTGTATAGGGGAGTTGTAAAGAACAGCCGCACTCGGGGTTTAGATTTTCAAATGCAAAATTGAGTGACAATTTATTGTTTTCACCACAGTAGCGTAAAGATGTTGCGGTAATGTTTCGGCCCCGTAGTGGGCCTTTGTCACACCTCACTGGAAGAGACAATGAAGATACAATACACTAGATGTTATAGAAAAATTAAAGAAAAGGTGCTGTACATAAACTATATACAAATGTCAGTGCCAAATGGATAGAGTAAGATCATAAGATCCGATATCAATGTGTAAAACTATATGCAGTGACATACACTCACCGGCCACTTTATTAGGTACACCATGCTAGTAACGGGTTGGACCCCTTTTTGCCTTCAGAACTGCCTCAATTCTTCGTGGCATAGATTCAACAAGGTGCTGGAAGCATTCCTCAGAGATTTTGGTCCATATTGACATGATGGCATCACACAGTTGCCGCAGATTTGTCGGCTGCACATCCCAAAGATGCTCCATACAAGGCAGGATGGATCCATGCTTTCATGTTGTTTACGCCAAATTCTGACCCTACCATCTGAATGTCGCAGCAGAAATCGAGACTCATCAGACCAAGCAACGTTTTTCCAATCTTCTACTGTCCAATTTCGATGAGCTTGTACAAATTGTAGCCTCAGTTTCCTGTTCTTAGCTGAGAGAAGTGGTACCCGGTGTGGTCTTCTGCTGCTGTAGCCCATCTGCCTCAAAGTTCGACGCACTGTGCGTTCAGAGATGCTCTTAGGCCTACCTTGGTTGTAACGGGTGGCGATTTGAGTCACTGTTGCCTTTCTATCAGCTCGAACCAGTCTGCCCATTCTCCTCTGACCTCTGGCATCAACAAGGCATTTCCGCCCACAGAACTGCCGCTCACTGGATTTTTTTTCTTTTTCGGACCATTCTCTGTAAACCCTAGAGATGGTTGTGCGTGAAAATCCCAGTAGATCAGCAGTTTCTGAAATACTCAGACCAGCCCTTCTGGCACCAACAACCATGCCACGTTCAAAGGCACTCAAATCACCTTTCTTCCCCATACTGATGCTCGGTTTGAACTGCAGGAGATTGTCTTGACCATGTCTACATGCCTAAATGCACTGAGTTGCCGCCATGTGATTGGCTGATTAGAAATTAAGTGTTAACAAGAAGTTGGACAGGTGTACCTAATAAAGTGGCCGGTGAGTATGTGTATGTATGTGTGTATATATATATATATATGTGTATATATATATATATATTTTTTTTTTTTAGTGCAGACATAGGTATAGCGTAGGCGCAAATGGCAGGCACAAGTAGACTAAGGTATGTAACAAAAAGCAATTTGATATACCGTGTATATACTCGAGTATAAGCCGACCCCCCCCCCCCCTAGTTTTGCCACAAAAAACTGGGAAAACTTAATGTCTCGAGTATAAGCCTAGGGTGGAAAATGCAGCAGCTACTGGTAAATTTCAAAAATAAAAAGATACCAATAAAAGTAAAATTAATTGAGACATCAGTAGGTTAAGTGTTTTTCAATATCCATATTTAATCAGGAGCCCCATATACTGCTCTATACAGTTTATGATGGGCCCCATAAGATGCTCCATACAAAATACGCCCCATATAATGCTCCAGAAAGTTCATGATGGGCCCCATAAGATGCTCCATATTAAAATATGGCCCATATAATGCTGCACAAATGTTGATTATGGCCCCCATAAGATGCTCCATAGAGATATTTTCCCCATATGCTGTTGCTGCGATTAAAAAAAAAATCACATACTCGGCTCTCGTCGCTCAGGCCCCCGACACTTGCTATATTCACCTGCTCCCCGTTCCACCGCCGCTGTATCTTCCCTGTCCTCTGCACTGACTGTTCAGGCAGAGGGTGTCACGCACTAATCGCGCCCTCTGACCTGAGCGTCACTGCAGAGGCCGTGGAAGACGCAGCAGCACCGACGGTGGAACGTGGAGCAGGTGAATATCGCGCACTGCCCCCATACTCGCCTGCTCCTGGCGCGGTCCCTGTACGTCTGTTCCCCGGCAGCTTCTTCCTGTAGTGAGCGGTCACATGGTACCGCTCATTACAGCAATGAATATGCAGCTCCACCCCTATGGGAGTCCATATTCATTACTGTAATGAGCGGTACCATGTGACTGCTCACTACAGGAAGAAGCTGCCGGCACCCGGAGAACCAGGGACCGCGCCAGGAGCAGTTGAGTATTGCACAGCTGCTGCTCCCCCTCCCCTGCCGACCCCTGGGTATGACTCGAGTATAAGCCAAGAGGGGCAATTTCAGCCTGAAAAATGGGCTGAAATTCTCAGCTTATACTCGAGTATATACGGTAATATACAGGGGGAGTGTAAACGGTTAAACTGACCTTGTTGTAGAAATAATAGGAGATACTGCAGTAAAGAAATAAAGATGCTTATTTTCTGTGGTTAATTTTTTTGGGGCTTATTGGGTCCCTATAGCTAGCATTTGCTCCCTTACCTATACAGGGGTACCCCTTCACTATATGGTTTTCTAGGGACGCCCAGACAATACCTATTGCCTTATTGTGTATATTCATATAAGAACAAGCCATTTTTTTGTTCATATACGTGGTATCATTTATATTATTGTTCCTTAAGGTCGTCTTTATATGCTGATTTATTATGGGACCAGCAGTGTTGTGGTTTGTGTTTTTTAACATGTTTTTATTGTTTTCACTGTCTTTCAATAAATTTAGCATTTTTGTAATTTTATCATATTTTGGGAGTGCACTCTATATGCATGGTTCTTTCTCTTGCTCGCCTGTAGCAAGGTTTAATGTCCACATTGGTGTGTCCAATATAAGTGGGAAGCCCTAGGAGATGTCTGGCAGTGACGTGGCATCCACCGCTCGTCAGCTGACAAGTGGTGGATGCCGCATCACTGCCAGACACGCTGGCACACCACTCCGTCACTGCCAGACACGCAGGCACATCTCCTAGGGCTTCCCACTTATATTGGACACCCCAATGTGGACATCATACCTTGCCACAAGCATTTACTGCTATTGTGCCGCTGATACTCCATTACATTCATGAAAACGCTCCTTTGTCCCTGAAGTTATTGTTACTGAAGAAGGCCTTGTATTTGGGCTGAAACGTTTGTTTGATGACAACAATAAATTGCAAAAACCTACATATAAGTTGAGTGCCTTAGTTTCTCTCGCCCCCCAGCACAGAGACCCGCAGAGCATCGCTGCCACAATGAGGTAATAGGGGGGATACTCCACTCTCGCCTTCCCTGTGAGACATCCCCTCCCTTCGTCATTGGGACCGCTCCCACCATATGCAGATTGGTCCGCACCCGCCCTGTAAGATGACACACACGGTGTTTAAGACCCCTGACTTTTAAGAAGATTTTATATTTTAACTGGAAAAGTTGGGGGGTTGTCTTATACGCCCAGTCGTCTTGTACTCCGGAAAATATGGTAATGAATATGGATGTGACTCCATTCCCATAGGTGGGGAGCGCATATTCATTATTAATCAGCGGTACCTTTTGCCCGCACAGGAACAAGCTGCCGGAGACCATCGGAGAAGCAGGGACATGCAGACTGTGCCTGGAGGGGTGAGTATCATGAGGGAGGTGAGCCATGCGATATTCACCTGTCCCTGTTCCACAACCGGGTTGTGTCTTCCGCGTCCTCTGGCTGTGACGTTCAGGTCAGAGGGTGCGATGACTAGGTTAGGCTACGTTCACATTTGCGGTCGGCGCCGCAGCGTCGGGCGTTGCCGCATGCGTCATGCGCCCCTATATTTAACATGGGGGCGCATGGACATGCGTCGCACTTGCGTTTCGCGCCGCATGCGTCCCAGCGTTGTGCATGCGTTTTGCTGTGTTTTTGTTTGCGTTTTGCGTTGCGGCGCACAACGCAAATGTGAACGTAGCCTTTGTGCGCACACTCTGCCTGAACAGTCACTGCAGAGACACAGTGGCGGTGGAACGGGGATAGGTGAATATCGCAATTGCTGGTGTCCTGAGCAGCGGGCGACTCCGGCACCTGGCCCTCATAGCGCGCCGATGTCCCCAGCGACAAGAGGTGTGGGTTTTTTAAATCGCAGCAGCATATGGGGCATAATATTCTATGGAGCATCTTATGGGGCCATCATTAACCTTTTATGCAGCATTATATGGGACATATTTTAATATGGAGCATCTTATCAGGCCCATCATGAACTTTATGGAGCATTATATGGGGCTGCTGATTCAATATGGATATTCAAAAACACTTAACCTACTGATGTCTCAATTTTACTTTTATTGGTATTTATTTTTGAAATTTACTAGTAGCTGCTGCATTTCCCACCCTAGGCTTATACTCGAGTCAGTAAGTTTTCCCAGTTTTTTTTTTTTGTGGCAAAATTGGGGGTCTCGGCTTATAACTCGCGTATATACCATAATTTCAGCCTATTGGTTTGGCCCTTCAGTCATGGTCTCTCGTGTGGCCCCTTGGGAAAATTACCGTATTTTTCGGACTACAAGATGCACTTTTTCCCCCCCAAAAAAGGGGGGAAAATGGGGGGGGGGGGGGGGTGCGTCTAATAGTCGCAATGCAGGCTTACCGTGACTTGAGAGGTGTGGCAGCAGAGGTGTGGGATGAGGAGGCGCAGTGAGGGGGTCCCTTTCCCTGGTAAGGTGATGCAGCAGCCCGGTAATGCAGCAGAGCCGGGTGAATCCTGTTGTTACCGGTGGTGGCGGCCATCTTCCTGAGGCCGCGCATGCGCAGATGGAGCGCTCTGCTGCCCGGGGCTTCAGGAAAATGGCCGCGGGATGCCGCGCGTGCGCAGATGGGGATCGCGGTGGCGATTTTTCTGAAGCCGAGATGCAAACTCTGCTTCAGGAAAATGGCCGCCGCGATCCCCATCTGCGCACGCGCGGCATCCCGCGGCCATTTTCCTGAAGCCCCGGGCAGCAGAGCGCTCCATCTGCGCACGCGCGGCCTCAGGAAGATGGCCGCCACCACCGGTAACAACAGGATTCACCCGGCTCTGCTGCATTACCGGGCTGCTGCATCACCTCACCGGGGAAAAGGACCCCTCTCACGCCATGCCTCTCACTGCGCCTCCTCATCCCAGCACCTGTGCCGGGTAACCACTGCTGCAACCCTCCCATGGACACCAGGCCATGGCGTCGCCCACCTAAGCAGGAAGGGACCCTGCTCAGGTGCACGCCGTACCGCATCACCCCACCTCTGCCGACACCATGCCTCTTGTGACCCTGCTCTGCCACCGCCAGCCCTCAGGTAAGATACTGTAAATTCGGACAATAAGACGGACCCCCCATCTTATAAAAAATCTTTTTTTTCTGCAATTTTCACCCCAAATTTGGGGGGCGCCTTATGGTCCGGTGCGTCTTATAGTCCAAAAAATACGGTAATTGCCCACCCGTGCTATAGTGTGTTTTGAGTGGTCAGACTACTACTTTTGACCACTTTGCATCTTTGGAAACCTAAAGTGATTAAAAGGTGCTGAAAAGACTGAATATATGAACAGCTACTTATTTTTAGGTTGAAATTAATGTTCATTCTTTTGAGCATTTGGTTAGCACTCTTTTGGACTTGATCCAAATCCTGCCTGGGTAAGAAAAAAAAAAAAAAAAAAAATTGTGGACATACCCTAATATTTTTTTTTTTTTCTAGCCCTGCTGCAATTTTGCCAAAAATGCAGCATTTCAATGGCTGCAGCATATTTATGTATTTATTTATTCATTTTTTCACTCACAGGAGTGCCTAATATGGCATGTAATGTACAGTTTGTTTGTTTTTTCGCAACCCCTGCATTTTTCATGCAGGAGAAAAACATCCAGTGTAAAATGTTCTTATCAGCTTGGTAGAGTACAGCTCTTCTGGGTGTGAAATGAATTGCATTTACTAGGAAGATGTGATCTCTAGCTGGTTACTCACCTCTTCATACTGTAGTGTTTTCTTCCACACCCTGTGAGCTGCCTGCAGATGAGAAGAACCTGTCTTCTGGCACTCCAAGGATGTTATGACTGTCATCCTCCTATTCATCTGGGGCTATGAACTGTGTAGGTGAGCTCAAGACTTTATCTGTTAGGCCTCTTTCACACTTCCGGGTTTTTTTTTTTTTTGTTTTTTTTTTTTACAATCAGTCATAATCCGTCAAAATGTTGAAAAGATGGATCCTGTGCAAATTGCAGGGCTGTGGAGTCGGTAAGCCACAGTCGCGACTCCGACTCCTGGATTTTATCAGGTTCCGACTCCTTCATAAATGGTCAATTCGTAACAATAAATTTACTGTTGTAAAATATTAACATCATGCTTGTTCAGTTTCTCACCATCATATAAGTAATCAGACCACTTAGAGCAAAAACTATATTTATTAGAATACAATTAGAATATAGCAAATAACTTTTCTAAACTCTTGTAAGTAAATATGCAATAAACACTGTTATGCAGTTAATAAGAAGAAATCTAAATTTGTCCTCAGAAAAAGTATTGCCTCTGTCAGATCCTCCTTCATGGATGCCCTCAAATCTGATCTAATTATTTTGAGCAGAGAACAACCTCTCTACACTAGCTTGGGTTGGTGGCAAAGCAGTAACCACTCAGGCAACATCTCTGACAATGTCAGGATACAGAGGAATCACTTGTTGCACTGTTATTTTTGATAAATGGTCAAATTTCTCAATTTCTTTTAGTGCACATGAAAAATTCTGCTGAAATGTACTGGCTGTGTTCTTTGATGGGGATGACTCTTCTTCTATGTGGGAACGCTTTGCACGGTCCTTGTGATCCAAATATTTTTCGAAATTAAATTCTTCATCAGTTGATGAGGGTGAAGATGTGGCAGGATGACCAAATTCTTCTTGTTCCTCCAGACTGTTCTGCAACCCTTTCATCCTTACTGCTATTTCAAACAGAGCTTCTTTTCCTTCAGTTAGCTGTTGATCATCTAGAAGAATCCGATGCATTGGGTCTACATAAACAGCTGCCAAAAGAATGTTATTTTGTAATAGTAGCTCCTCTCTCCGTTTCATTGATGTAGCAATGCCACTTGCAATTAACCCTCCTCTTTGGGACAGGCGAAACATCAGGTTCTTCCACTCCTTTAAGAAAATTCCTGGAGTTAAGTCCTCTGCTTGTAATTTTTTAGTCACTGTAAATGGGTGCTCTAGCAATTTTTCCAGCTCAGTCACCTGATTCCACTGACTTTCATTTAGCGTCAGTTGAAGGTTAGCCATGTCTACAAGAGAGGTTTTCAGTTCAACCAAGCGCTGAATCATTAAGTACTGCCCCATCGTGTGGCTTGATCAATAATTGCCCCTTTTCCAGCACGTCTCTTCAAAATTGAGTCAACTTTAGGGGTTCTGGCAACAGTAGCCAATTTTCTCACCTTGCCAATCCGTGCAGCAGCATGTCCTTCTTGCAGACTGTCTCTTATAGCCAGCTGTAGCGTATGCACAACACAGCGCATGTGATGAATGAAAGAACGTATTGACACAGTTCCAACAAGATCATCTAAACTATCATGTTGCTGTTCATCTGAAGCAACTTCAGTTTGCTCCTCGGTTACAATACTGTGTTCCTCTATTTCAAACATTTGTGTCTGTGGACCCAGAATGTTCTTCTAGCTGCTGGTCACCATCATTACTCTCATTCATTAGCTTAATAGTACTTATCACATTTGAAGCATTGTCAGTTACGACAGAAAAAACTTGCTCATTTTTAAGTTCATAGTCTTGCAGAACCTTTTCAACCAAGACCTGGAGAAAATCACTGGTGTGATGAGCTTTGGTGTCTTTTACTGCCAATTTCTTGGTAACTGTTTCATTTTTGTCACAAACAAATCGGACATTGATGACAAAATAGTTCACTCTGTGACGTATGCAGGCATCCATTTTAAGAAACACAAAGCGTCCCTGGAGAGTTTTTTTAAGTTCTTCCTTTTGTTTAAAAGCTTCTTCGATTACTAACCCTCTCTCCCCGCCTCTCCCCCCCTCATAATGAAATAGGCACACTATCCTTTACAACAAGCTCTATGATCTGTTTTTAAATGTATCTACTGTCATTGTCACAGTAATTTGTCACTGACAAAATACCTTGCAACTGATGGCTGCAAAGTTCTCTGCTCCTTTGTTTGGCTGGAAGAGCTGGGCACTGGTTCATTGGTTTGGATGCAGTCTTTCTCATCCACTGCTTTCAGTACTTCTGGATGAAAGCGCTGTAAATGTCTCTTTAGATTAGAAGCTCTGGTAGGAGCCTTTTTATCTTTGCCTGAATATGCACTGATCTTGGCTTCACAGCATTTGTTTTCGTCTGGGTCATTTGTCATACACTGACAGACATAATGTTTTCTATCTTGAGTGATGGTGAAATGTTTTAAATACAGCTGATTTAATGTGACGCTTCTTTGACATTCTCAGGTTTTTAATTCTGCATTCACAATCCAAATGACAAGTTTTTCCTAAAAACAATTGTACAAAATTATTGCCAGGCCGTACAACTGATATAGTGGTCAGTAATACTGTTATTCCTCATGTACTCAGTTAACTGATGCAAAGTTTGTAAGGATAATACTACTTAGTCTTCCTCTTCTGAATAGCAGCTGTGAGATGCTTGGAAGATGCACACCTAGTAAACGTCTAGTCTAGAGGAGGAGCTTTACTACTAAGAATTTGCAACACATTTTCAGTTTCATACATTGTAAGTAGGGGGGATTGGGGCAGCATGAGGTTAACCAAGTATAAGATTAGATAAGGGCAGTGGAACAGTGACACACAAGAAGTAAGTGTCTCTATCTCCAGCAGAACTGCTTATCACTGTTCATAGTTTGATAGAACATATATATTTGAGTAACATTTATAAAATTCATATAAAAGTTCAATTATGAAATAAATACTTTTTTTTTTTTTTTTTTTAAAGCTGGAGGTCAGTACATTTCTACCGACTCAGACTCCAACCAAAACTAACTCAGACTCCACAGCCCTGGCAAATTGTAGAAAAAAAAAGATGCACTGGGTCTGTTTGATGGATTCGTCGAGGCTATGTGCACACTTGTATGCGTCTTCGCCGTTTTTTTCCGCTGCGAAAACGCATACATAACACAACCCAGGTTTTTTGTTTTTTTTGCGAGATGAGACCATTACATCATCACAGGTCATTGTCTCGCAAGGCTTTACTGAGAATGGGAGCTGCAGGCAGCATCGCAAAGGCTACAAGGGATGCCGGAAGGTAAGAATATCACGTGTTTTTTTTTTTTTTTTTGTTTTTAAATATATCTTTTTACTTTTGATGCTGCATGGGCAGCATCAATAGTAAAAAAGAGCCTTTCCCTGACGGTAAACTTTTTTTCGCGCATGCTCGGTTTCAAGACTGCAACTGTCGCTGGATTCCTGCTTTTGACAGCAACAGATCCTGCGTCCATAGGCTTCCATTATAGCCAACAACGGACAGCGCAGGATCCATCGCTGACCGATTTTCCGACATACAGAAAAACGTTTCTCTGTGCGTTGTCTCCGCCTGACAGACAGCATTTTTACGACGGATCCAGTGCACGATGGATGAAACGGAAGGCCATCCATCACAATCCGTCACTAATACAAGTCTATGAGGAAAAAACGGATCCAGCAGAAAAATTTGCTGGATAAGTTTTTTTTTTTTTTTCTTTTTTTCACAAAACGACGCATTGTGACGGAAAAAGACAGAAGTGTGAAAGAGGCCTTAAACTGCAGCTAGATGCTATTTGTCATGTGAAGTATATTTGGTGTACATGCAAGTCATAGAGAAGGAATCTCTGCAGATCAGGATTTATAAGGTCACAAGAATTCCTCTTTTTATACTGGATTGAAGGGAAGGCACTAGGTCTTGTCAGCTTTGGGGCATTGGTTGCTTACTATGTCTTGTAGCGAATGCACTTGAGAAGGCTAGGGCTACATGCCAACTCTGGCCAACCTAATCTGAGGTAGTTTGACCTTTAAAAAAAAAAAATATATATATATATATATTTTAATTTATTTTCTTGTTGCAGTACCCTCAGGGTCACAATGCAGCCTCTTCATTTGTATTGCACCTCTTCATTTGTATTGCACTATGGTATAGTGGTGACATGGTGAACTGACAACATGAAACGTGTCATAGCCAAAGATGCCATTTAGGCTTAATGTGTATTTTATAATTTACACAAAGCACCTGCCTCTATAGACCAGACTGAAGATGAATATCTGCTGCTTTAGTGGATCTGAGACATCTGACTGGTGTACACAATCTGAAAGTGTCAGCGCTTTGGACACAGAGCATGTCCGCTGCGTCCAAATTGCTGCCGTCTGTTGAATGTAGGTGAATCCGCATGTGTTCACTGAACTGTGCAGATTCACTGCATTCAATACTATCTGTGAAACATCACATGCGGAGACTAGCATCTCCACAAGAGAAATTGATATTCTGCTGTCTGGAAAGACCCACCGCGGGTCCGTCTCTGCAGGTGAGCCGCAGGCACGCATAGTGGGCATGGGATTTCTTTAAATCCCAATCGCTATGTTGTAACATCTGGCTGCTATGAGTTTGATGCTGCACAAGTAGGCAGCATCCAACCAGCAGCGATGACTGATTGTGAGCACACACCATAAGTGTTATGTGGCCTTTGACAGAATAAAATCCTATTTATGTTCATGTTTGCAAATGTCAGTAGCTAAAAATAATCAACACTAGGATTTTTTGCTTTCTGCCTTCCTTTCTTGGGGTGTGGGGATTCCCTTTTTCTTTGAGTGTAGGCAATGGGATGTCCATTATGGAAATCATGTAGAAAAGCTGCGGAGACACCATCACGTGTTTCTCGACGCAAGCAATGAAGAGCTTCATTGCTTGCGTCGAAACACGTGATGGTGTCTCCGTGGCTTTTCTACATGCATTTGCATATTTCCCATCAGGGATGGGGGCAGTCTTCTGGATCACTGCGTTGAGAAACACGTGATGGTGTCTCTGTGGCTTTTCTACATGCATTTGCATATTTCCCATCAGGGATGGGGGCAGTCTTCTGGATAACTGCGTTGAGAAACACGTGATGGTGTCTCCGCGGTGTTGGATGTTTTGATCTCCCCGAGGTCATTCACCCTTATGTTTACATTATGGAAATCAAACCTATAAAGCACATTAACTGCAATTTCTGACCAGCCATTTGAAGGATACTGGCAGACCCTATCAAGGGTGTCTTTTAGCCACCCCATGTCCACCTCATATTAATAGTGTCTGTGTAGGAAACATTCCTAACCCCTTCTACCTCTTCCCTCATCAGTAATGGTTCTGACTCCTCCTATGGTAATATTGGGGCTGAATGCTTTACGTAACGACTACATAAAATGTCTGCATATTAAAACTGTAGACTGCAATAAGATGTTTTACTTGTGGCTCGCTAATAAAGGCATAAATGTGCCGTCCTATCCCTGAAGCTCTTGAGCAGCTAGAATTGCAGCATGTTGTGTTGAGGGCTACTGAGCGTAGGGTGTGGTATGAATTTCCACCCTAGCTGGCATTTTGCTGGTTCAGCTGTTAGTCTAGATGAGGGTAGGTACATCTCCAGTCTTGTATGAATTGATGATGGGTGGATGTGTAAACTGATATTAAATTTAGTTCATATTCTTAAATTGAGCCAATACCAGTTCATTCCAAGGATATTAGGACTTGGGTGTTTACTGCTGGTTACTGTAACTAATAAACACTCCTGATAGAAACCGGTCTCTCGGGTAAATGTATGACTTGATACAAATGTACTCATTTAGTGAACATGCTTTGTAGCCTAGATGGAATTTGTAATCTACATCCATGTAGGTGATTTGTCTTGAGCCTGCATGATCTCTCCATAGTAACCAGCTCCTCCTGGTTGAGCTGTCTTTAGGATAATGGGTGTAAGTACTTGGCATGCACTGTCACTAAAGGGAACCTGTCACCCCCAAAATCGAAGATGAGCTAAGCCCACCGGCATCAGGGGCTTATCTACAGCATTCTGTAATGCTGTAGATAAGCCCCTGATGTATCCTGAAAGATGAGAAAAAGAGGTTAGATTATACTCACCCAGGGGTGTTCCCGCTGCGGTCTGATGGGTGTCGCGGTCCGGTCCCTCCCATCTTCTTATGATGACGTTCTCGTCTTCACACTTCGGCGCAGGCGTACTTTGTCTGCCCTGTTGAGGGCATCATAAAGTACTGCAGTGCGCAGGCGCCAGGCCTCTGACCTTTCCCGGCTCCTGCGCACTGCAGTACTTTTGCTCTGCCCTCAATAGGGCAGATAAAGCACGACTGCGCCGGAGCCGCAGCGTGAAGACAAGAGGACGTCATCCTATAAAGATGGGGGTGCCCTGGACCGTGATGCCCATCGTACCAGACCGCAGCGGGGACCGCCCCTGGGTGAACATAATCTAACCTTTTTCTCATCTTTCAGGATACATCGGAGGCTTATCTACAGCATTACATTCTAGAATGCTGTAGATAAGCCCCTGATGCCGGTGGGCTTAGCTCATCTTTGATTTTGGGGGTGACAGGTTCCCTTTAATTTATTTTGGTAGAACTTGTCCTAGATGACTTTTTTATAATTTTTTTTTTTTTTCTCTATTGGTATTAATTGGCTGCCAAGTCAGACCGGCCCTGGTTATATGCAATGTGTCCAGTAGTTGCAAACAGTGATTTCCAAATTGTTGATCTATAGCACTTCCCTATAGTGTGGGGGTGAGGAATCTTTTCATTAGGCCGTTTGGATAGTTATACCATCCTTCTGGGGCTGTACAAATCGCGCACTAACTCTACCCACAAAGTACATCCTAACTCTGGCACTGGTGTCAGGATGTAATCTTTCATTGTACGCACCTCATTGTTCAGTAATGAACGCTTGTGCTCACAGAGCAAGAGGATATTAATGGGCCAGCGGCCATCAAAATACAGATTCCAGCCCATGCACTGCAGACCCAGAGTCTGCCTGGCAGCAGAATTAAAGATCATTGATGGCTGTAAATGGCCCATGGGTCTGAGGTTCCCCACCACTGACACAGGGGGATATTTCAGACTTTGGCCTTTTTTCTGTATGGGGTTATGAACTTGCAGGTAGTTGCTAACTATCTGCCAAGGGATGGGTTTCTGTTGGCTCAGGTGGTGACTCTTCGGCTTCAGTTCACCTCGCGTCCTACTGTTGACGGGGTGCTACAACTGATGTCATGCTGAGTGATAGCTGGCTCCTTGCAGTTTGACAGCGAATTCCCTATCAACATAGTGGAAGAGAAGCTAGTTGGTCGATATGACGTCAGCAGGAACGGTCAGTGACTGCCCTGAGCTAGCAAAGATTGTAACCAGCTAGAACAGGCAGCTAGTTAGCAACTAACTGACATTAGTTCTTGGCAATCAAAGCCTCTTGATTACATGCAGTGCCTCTGTCATTTGGTTAATCTGTCTATAGCTAGTTCTCAATTTCATTTTGGGTATAGGACCACCGAGATTAAATAATTTGGAATAAGGGTCAATCTGGCAGCACGGTGGCGCAGTGGCTAGCACAGCAGCCTTGCAGTGCTTGAGTCCTGGGTTCAAACCCCACCAAGGACAACATCTGCTGAGAGTTTGTATGTTCTCTCCGTGTTTGCGTGGGTTTCCTCCAGGTACTCCTTCCTCCCACATTCCAAAGACTTACTGATAGGGAATTTAGATTGTGAGCCCCAACGAGGACAGCGATGATAATGTGTGCAACCTGTAAAGCGCTGCGGAATATGTTAGCGCTATATAAAAATAAAGATTACTATTATTGAGGGATAGTTCTCGGTGAGCTGGGGGTGCCAACCTCTGCAGCAAGGCAGACACAAAGTGCATCTGCTCGTCCTTATGTATGTTAAACGTTGACTATAAGACGTGTGTTCTGTATGATGAAATACATTTTTAAGGGTTTTGTTTTTCAAACTATTTGATCATCCCTTAATGATGTAACTGACAAAGAGGTATTCCTATCTCAAAGATCCTATCCCAATATGTAGTAGGTATGATATACCCCAACTAGAAATGTAGTATAGTTTTTCTGATTCACTGTCTTTCCTCGTGCAGGCATTGCAGAACCTTGGATATCTATGGTTACAACTGCATGTCTAGTGAGTTAGTTGCTAATGGTCATAACCGTGGATATCTAAGGTCCTGCAATGCCTGTGCATGAGGAAAGGGACATGGCGAATCAGAAAAACACTACTAAATTTCTAATTGCAGGTATTTGCTAATATTACACCTACTACATATTGGGATAGGATCTTGGAGATGGGCATACCCCTTTAAATTCTTGGCACCATAGCAAAAAATAAGTCCAGGGTAACCCCACAAATGCCAAACTATAAACTTGCTGTGTAAAAGATTGATCTTTAAATATAGCTGACTGTTTCTATACCAAGGCTGCTTTTCAGTAAGATGACAGATGTGATTATACAAGTGTCAAAGTAAACCTGCTTGGCTATGGAGTTGTTCACCAGCTCTTCATCTCCAAACCTTCAGTGACTAGTTATGATCACCAGACAGCTTTTTGTGCGTCCACATTGTAAATGAGTAGTGGACAAAACTAAAAGGTTTTATAGCTAATAATCACATAGACCTCAATATTGAAAGGGAACCTGTTATGTAACTTTAAGGGTCCCTTTCCACTTGTGAGATAAAAAACGGTCCGTAATCTGGACCGAAAAAACGGATGGAACGTATGCGATTGTTATGCGAGTGCCATGCGACTTTTTTTAATCGCACCATCCGTATGACATCCGTATTGCTGTCCGATTTTTACGCACCAGTGTCCTTTGAAAAGCCGGCAATTCAGCGCCGTGTACAGTAAAATCACACTGACAGGTTAGAATAGAGTAGATATATGCACATAGAATTTGTATATATACATATATACATGTCAGTGAGACACCTATATATGTATATTTAATGCAGCGCTAGATAGCATAAAAGCCTCTAATTCAATTGCCGTCTTTTTCCTTCTCCTTCACAAACCCGACAGGATATGAGACATGGTGTACATACAGTAAACCATCTCATATCCCCATTTTTTTTGCATATTCCACACTACTGTTAGTAGTGTGTATGTGCAAAATTTGGTTGCTGTAGCTGCTAAAATAAAGGGTTAAATGGCGGAGAAAATTGGCGTGGGCTCCCGCGCAATTTTCTCCGCCAGAGTAGTAAAGCCAGTGACTGAGGGCAGATATTAATAGCCAGGAGAGGGTCCATGGTTATTGGCCCCCCCGTGGCTAAAAACATCTGCCCCCAGCCACCCCAGAAAAGGCACATCTGGAAGATGCGCCTATTCTGGCACTTGGCCACTCTCTTCCCACTCCCTGTAGCGGTGGGATATGGGGTAATGAAGGGTTAATGCCACCTTGCTATTGTAAGGTGACATTAAGCCAGATTAATAATGGAGAGTCGTCAATTATGTCACCTATCCATTATTAATCCAATTGTTTGAAAGGGTTAAACACACATGATTTAAAAGTATTTTAATGAAAGAAACAAACAGGTTGTTTTAGTATTTTATTGCTCTCTCATTCCATCAGGAACACCCTCGCTTGGCAAAATAATAAACACACAATATACATACCCTCTCTGATGAACTGTCACGTCCCACGAAGTAATCCATCTGAAGGGGTTAACTAATATTACAGGCAGGAGCTGCGATAAACAACTCGCTCGTGTCTGTAATCCCCGGGTGCTGAAAGGAAAGCAGAGTGATCTATACTTGCATTCAGTCGCGGTGATGCGCCCCTGCTGGATGTTCTCATGAACTGCAGCCTGGGAACTTTTTCCCACGCTCCAGGTCATATGAGGACATCCACCAGGGGGCGCATCACCGCGACTGAAGGAAATGTAGGTCAATGACCTACATTTCCTTCATTCGCTGGGGAATTACAGGCACGAAGCACAGCTGCATTTGCAGGGCTCCTGCTTGTAAATTATTTTAACCCCTTCAGATGGATTACCTCGTGGGACGTGACTATTCAACAAAGGGTATGTATCTTGTGCATTTATTGTTTTGCCAAGCGGGGGTCAGCAAATGGATTGAGAGAACAATAAAATATTAAAACAACCGCTGTGTTTATTTCATTAAAATACTTTTAAATCGGGGTGTGTGTGTGTTTTTTAACCCTTTCAAACAATTGGATTAATAATGGATAGGTGTCATAATTGACGCCTCTCCATTATTAATCTGGCTTAATGTCACCTTACAATAGCAAGGTGGCATTAACCCTTCATTACCCCATATCCCACCGCTACAGGGAGTGGGAAGAGAGTGGCCAAGTGCCAGAATAGGCGCATCTTCCAGATGTGCCTTTTCTGGGGTGGCTGGGGGCAGATGTTTGTAGCCACGGGGGGGCCAATAACCATGGACCCTCTCCTGGCTATTAATATCTGCCCTCAGTCACTGGCTTTACCACTCTGGCGGAGAAAATTGCGCGGGAGCCCACGCCAATTTTTTCCGCCATTTAACCCTTTAATTTAATAGCTAGAGCCCCCAAATTGTGCACACAGACACTTGTTACATTAGTGAAGAGGAATATGTAATAAAAGAAGGGATATGAGATGGTTTACTGTATGTAAACCATGTCTCATATGTTGGATTTGTGAAGGAGAAGGAAAAAGCCGGCAATTGAATTAGCTTAAAAGCCTCTATCTAGCGCTGCATTAAATATAAATATACATATATAGGTGTCTCACTGACATATATATGTATATATACCTATTCTATATGTGTATATATATCTTCTCTCTTCTAACCTGTCAGTGTGATTTTACTGTACACCGCGCTGAATTACCGGCTTCTCAGAGGACACCGGTGCGTAAAAATCGGACAGAACTCGCATGGTTGGTGCGAGTGCTGTGCGTTTTTTTTTTTTTTCTCGCACCCATTGACTTGCATTGGCGAGTCTCGTCCGAGAATCGCAGCAATACGCAGCATGCTGCAAATTTTTTCTCAGCCGATCCAGATTTTTCTCAGTCCGATTTCGGCTGAGAAAAAAAATCGCAAATGAAGACACCTATTAAATAACATTGGTCCGAGTGCAATCCGATTTTTTTTTTTTTTATCGTATTGCACGCATCCGTTTTCCTCGCAAGTGGAAAGGGACCCTAATATTGACACTAGCGGTGTGGCTATATAGGTCCTAGTATTGCAATAAAATGCAGGGGTGTATCTATTGTGGTCAGAGGGTGTGATCAGGCCCATGTGAGACGGGGGGTCCTTCGACTTGACATTAGTTTGCCTGTGATGTCATGTGCTGCCAAAGTTGGGTATGGCAAGAATTTTTTCTTTTTAAAATGTACTGGAGAAGACTGGAAGCGGTTAAGTTTGGGAGGAAAACTATAGCCAGAAGGGGCCTGGAATGGGGGGGAAATGTTATAGCATGGAGGGGATTATTGCAAGCAGGAGCAAAGACTAAGGATATAATCACAGCAGGGGTGGGGGAGACAAACGCACGTCTCTATAGGATCAAGAATGCTACAAGGGCCAACATGCAAGTGGGGGGGGGGTCGTCCAGGTCCAAACCTTGCATTGGGGCCCATCATATTCTAGTTATGCCACTGGCAACATATTGATTACTAATAAATGGTTATCAACTGTGCCAGCACTGAAATCAAACTCTTAAAGCCACAAGCAATTTGCTTCGAAGTTCTTTAGGGGTCTGTCAGTATATGCTTGCGCTAACATGCCCTCAATGCACTTCAAAGTGAATTTGGATGTGGTTCTAAAAAACTGGGTTTATTTCAGTAGTGGCACATGAGTACAACTAAAAATCTGGTATCCCTTTTATTATTGTACTAGGAGTTGTGTAGCAATACCACTTTTTGCCATTAGTAAAGGGACATGAGGAACTATTTGTAAGTAGAACTTCTTGAGGTCGAGAATTGCTCATTTCCCAGTTATTATGTATGGCTAAAGTAGGGGAGAGTTGCATAAGCTAAAATATGGGAGTGTATCACAGATGATGGATTACTAGAGAAACACCTGCTGGATCAAAGCTTGGAAGCCTGACAGACGCCAACAGGCGAGTGCAGTCCCTAAGAAACATGCCACAGCATGGAGATCTGCTGAGCATGCAGATCGTGAGACATGTTTAGTCTGGAACAATTTCACAGTCTTGGTATACATGTTAAACCTAGATTTATGGATTATATTTTTGAGATGATAAACTATTGTGTATCTTTTGCAGGTGGTCAGAAATCGTCTAGAGCAGACTGGTATCCTGGTTCACAAGGTGAAACTGAATGGTTCTGCTGCAAGTCATGTGCTGCATGAAGATAGTGGCTTGGGTTACAAAGACTTGGACCTCATATTTCTGGTGGATTTGAAAGGTCCTGATGCGTTTCAGGTGGTAAAGAATGCTGTATTGGATTGTCTCTTGGACTTTTTGCCTGTAGGGGTCAATAAAGAGAAGATTACACCAATGACCCTGAGAGAAGCCTATGTTCAAAAACTAGTTAAGGTTTGTACTGAAAGTGACAGGTGGAGTCTAATATCCCTATTAAACAATAATGGAAAGAACATAGAGCTGAAATTTGTTGACACTCTAAGACGACAGTTTGAGTTCAGTGTCGATTCCTTCCAAATCCTGTTGGATTCAATACTTGTCCGCAATCAGAGTTTAGAGACTCCAATGTGTCAAAGCTTTCTTCCAGCTGTGACTGGAGAGAGCATGTTTGGGGACTTTGATGAAGCACTAGACCACTTGCGTAATCGGGTAATTGCCACTCGAAGCCCAGAAGAAATCCGAGGTGGTGGTCTTCTCAAATACTGTAACCTGCTTGTGCGTGGATTTAGACCAAAGTCAGAAGTTGATATGAAAACTATGCAGCGGTACATGTGTTCACGTTATTTCATAGACTTTCCAGATATTCGTGAGCAATTGAGGAAACTTAAATGCTATCTGCAGGACCACTTTGTTGGAATGGAGGATAAACGATATGAATACCTAATGACCCTTCACAATGTAGTAAATGAAAGCACTGTGTGCTTAATGGGACATGAACGTCGGCAGACTCTCACACTCATTGCTTCTTTGGCTATTCAGGTTTTATCTGAACAGAATCTTGTTCCTGCCATGCCAAACTTCACCTGCTACTACCAGCCAGCCGCCTTCATGAGTGATGGAAATTACAGTAGTTACTACCTTACTCCAGTCCAGCCCATGGTGTCTTGTAGCCATTCCTATCAGACTTGGCTTCCCTGCTGCAACTGACTTTTGTATAGGTCACTGGCCAACTTCTGACCTCAGGCTTCTAAACTGAGCAAGAACTTACTGGCTGTCTGACCTCCCCTTGTGATATTGAAAGGGTTAGCGATGTGAGCCATTCTACATCCTTTCACCCAATTTTATTTTTTCCTTTTAATAGAGTACCATTACTATTGAAGGTTTGCCAACTTTCCTCACTTCACACTGATGCAAGCTTTGGAGCCTGTGAATACTGTGTGCTTGGACCAAACTGAGAGTTTAACTCTTAAGTGCCTGTAAAACTTAATTGGTTCCACTCCTAGATTATAGAAACAATTATTCTTGCTATCGGTATTGCATAACCATTTTGCTGTAGATCACTAAGCACACATCTTTATCTTCCTTTATGATATTGTGCCTTTTGTATTTACTTTTGCAAAAAAAAAATCCTTGATTTGATTTCTACACCCGTATCAGACTTGCTAGAGTTGCATAGTTCGGTGCTATTAAATATGCCTCCAAGGTAATTGGCTTCTTTACACTGCCATTGTTGTGGTCTGCCCCCAGATCCCCCCCCCCCCCCAAAAAAAAAAGGAAAACCTGCCGGAAGGCATTGTCACTTTGCGGATGCCTAATCTTGGGTTTGGCAGATAAAATGATTGCGTACACATAAGGCTGTGAAAATAAGATTTTACAATAACTTTTTTTGCATTTGTATATCAAGTCAACATGGTTAAATGGAGTTTTAAAATATTGCACAACACTGACAAATGCAGGTATTAAGCCTTCAGCAATGTTGGTAAATGGTAAGAAATTCCCTAATGGTTAATGGTGAGTCAGGGTGTTGGATTTTAGACAGGTACAAGCATGTGTGAGCGCAAGTCCTTAGGTCCTGGAAGAGAAGTTCAATTTGATAAGCAAATTTACATTACATTAAAACCACAGTGGGGGAATAAAATCTAACTACCATAGAAATTCCATGCATCTTACTATTAAAGACATTATTTTATCTGGCCAGTCCCTATCCTCTGCAAGTGCTTTTAGCTGTTTTGTGACCTTTTATTTTTAAATACAGAGTAATGATTATCGGGGCACATAATTGTGCTGCCTCCTTTTGAAAGTGAGCAGTGTCGATGTTATGACTCCCACACCCTTGCCGAGATGTGGGCCGTGTCATCGGCTTATTTTCTAAAAGGAGTTGTCTGGGACCAGTCACTTCACGTAAATGGGACAACCACAAAAAATGCTTACTTGGCTTTTCTTGTTCTGTGGAACCTGCCATTGTTTTGGGAATATTAAGTGTAGGTACCTAAAGAACAAATGTCCTCTTTACCAGACAAAATATGCTGCACTGTTTAGTTTTGTATAGCATCACTCCAGTTGTTCAAATCAGGATGACCGCAAGACTGACAGAATATACAGTATTACTAATCGCTGTGAAAGATCACTACATGGGAAGCCATATCTAATTACTGTTGTGAAGCCTCCTGTAGCAGGAGATGGTCACACTAATGGTTACCCAGATCATGCTCATGTGCCCATTAAATTGTGTAATACAGCAGGAGATCCATGTGCTAAACCTGTACCAAATCTTATCCCGAGACCTGATTTGACCTTAATTTAAAGGAAATTACTTAAGTTTTAAAGTGTGAAGTGAATGCTATCTATTTTTACTATAATAATGGCCAATTGGCACCGCTGAGCTCACAACATTCTCCTTAAAAGGAGTCTGTCAGTATGATTTCATACCCCACACTATTCATTTATGCATCAAACTCCTTCAAAGACAAGTCCAGTTCTGCCACAACCTGGAAGTCTGTTCCACCATTACAGAAAAAATCTGCTTGCATTGATATGCAAATAAGCCTGAAGTGCTGTGATAGATCTGAAGTATGTCACTTCAGCTCTATTCTCCCCAGCGCCACTGCCTCCTGTTTGGCTCCTTTGCCTGAAGTCGCACAGCATAGAGGTTGTGTTTTAAGTAGGTGGAACTTGGAGCTGGAGTGGTGGAGGCTTCAGATCTGCAACTCAATTTGCATACTGATTAAATCTCTGGATTCTCAGAAACAAAGGAAAGGACTGGCTATGTAAATGTATTGCTGTACTAAACTGAAAAAGCTACCTGGTCATATAAATCACTTGGGGTGTAACATCCTGCTGACTGACTCCCTTTTTTTTTTTTTTTTTCTTTAAAGGGCTGTATTCATGGACTTGCTGGCTGGTGTACAGCGGTTCTCTAAGCCTTAGGCCAAATTTGGTATAGCTCCTAAGGCTTGAGCTAATCTGCACATGTGGTATCTAGAAAATATCCTATGTCCACACAGCCTTTCAAGCCTATCATGGCTTGTTTCTACATATAGTATAACGATGATTGCACCATCTTACTTCAGCTCCCCCTATTTAAACACTTTAATGTCCAGTCTGAGAGATTAATAGTTTGTTGGAAGATACACATATGCATTGGTGAAGTTGACAAAATGCATGGGTGGATTTCTCAATATGAATAAAACTATTCTAAGGCTGGGATGAGGGGTATCCGCTGCTGCTGCCCAGGGTGTCCGCCGCTGGCCAGGGTAATGCTAGTGTCTCTGGTGCTGTGGGGGGCTCTGCCGACATCTTGTGAAAGGCCAGAGCCCCCCAGCAGTTTGTCCATGCTTTCCTGTGCGGTGGACTTTGGGGAAAATGGCCACCAGGAGGCGGCTCATGCACAGTTAGAGATCTTGGGACCAAGATCTCGAGAAATTAGATCTGTGCTGCAATCTCATTTGCCGAGATCTCTATCTGCGCATGGGCCGCCTCCCGGCGGCCATTTTCCCGAAGTCCACCGCACAGGAAATCATGGACAGACTGCTGGGGGGGGCTCTGGCCTCTCTCAAAATGTCTGTAGAGCCCCCCCTGCGTCACCGGAGATGCCCCCGCAGCACAGAACACCTTCACACCCCCCTCATCCCAGCCTGCAGCAACGCTCCACTCTTGCTTCCTCCAGCAGTGACTCTGGGATCCCGCTTCACTGCAGCCACTGCCCCCCGGTAAGCAATAAGAAGCACCACCATTTTATTTAAAAAAAAAAAAAAAAAAAAAAAAAATCCTAATTTTTCTCCTCAAAATTTTGGGTGTCTTATAGACCCGGAGCGTCTTACAAAGCGGAAAACTATGATATTTAATTATTATAGATATTGCTTTTAAAAGTAATATCCACTACTTGACCGCCTCTTAAGTGCTGGATATATAGATCTTTTTTATTTTTTTATTTTTTTTATTTATATATTGGTGATTTTCTCTAAATCTGGGCTGCGGCTGCACAACCTACAGTCTTCAGTGACACCAACAGTGCATGTTTCCAGGATATCCTTGGCATTGCACAAGGTGTTGAAATACTCACTCACCTGTGAAGGGGAGTACCATATTTTTCAGCCTAAGGCTGCCGTCACACTATCAGTATCTGGTCAGTATTTTACATCAGTATTTGTAAGCCAAAACCAGGAGTGGAACAAAGAGGAAAAGTATAACAGAAACATACGCACCACTTCTGCATTTATCACCCACTCCTGGTTTTGGCTTACAAATACTGATGTAAAATACTAGTGTGACGGCAGCCTAAGACGCACCTATGTTTTAGAGGAGGAAAATAGAAAAAAAATCCAGTTATACATGACCCTCTCATCCCTATCCTGCTTTACATGGCACCCATCAGAAAAAAACAAACCTTTCTACTTGCCTTCCCTGCGCAGCATCCTGTTGTCAATGCCAGCAACTGATTTCAGCTCATAAGCTGCACATTACAAGCAGAGGTCAGGTGCCGAAATACTCTTGATTGGGACACTGGGCGCGTGAAGCAGTGAATATTCATCTTCTTTAACTTCAAGACGCAGCCCTTTTATCGTTTTCTGCTCCCCTCCTTCCCAGAGCCATAACTTTTTTTATTTTTCCATCAATATGGCCATATGAGGGCTAATTTTTTGCGGGACAAGTTGTACTTTTGAACGATACCATTGGTTTTACCATGTCTTGTACTAGAAAATGGGGAAAAAAAATTCCAAGTGTGGTGAAATTGCAAAAAAGTGCAATTCCACACTCGTTTTTTTGTTTGGCTTTTTTGCTAGGTTCACTAAATGCTAAAACTGACCTGCCATTTTGATTCTCCAGGTCATTACGGGTTCATATTATTTTTTATCTAAGTGGTGGGGAAAAAAAAAAAAAAAATTGCGCCATTTTCCAATATCCATTACATTTACATTTTTCGAGCTCTCGGGTCAGGTGAGGGCTTATTTTTTGCGTGCTGAGCTGACGTTTTTAATACTACATTTGTGCAGATATGTTCTTTTGATCGCCCGTTATTGCATTTAAATGCAATGTTGCGGCGATCAAAAAAAGTAATTCTGACGGTTTTAATTTTTTTTTTCTCGCTACGCTGTTTAACATTCAGGTTAATCTTTTTTTTTTTTTTTTTTCTTTTTTTTTTTTTGAATGAGGCGAAAGAATGGGGTGATTTAAACTTTAAATTTTTATATATTCAAAAAAATAAAAAAAGTATATGTCGCTCCTATGTAGCTGAATTGCAGGCTTGCTATGAGCGCCGACCACAGGTTGCCATGCCGACGCATTGCCAACCCCTGATCATGTGACGGGGTCGGCAATTCGAGCATTTCTGGCCGGAAGTGGTAGTTAAATGCTGCTGTCACCATTTGACAGCGGTATTTAACTAGTTAATAGCGGCAGGTGGATCGATTTCACCCGCCGCTATTGGGTGCACATGTCAAATGTACAAAACAGCTAACATGTCATGACTTTGATGTGGGCTCACCGCCGGAGCCCACATCAAAGGAGGAGACACGACATGCGCAGTACTAGTACGGCACATGTTGTGAAGGGGTTAATAGCAGGCACAGTTGGCTTCCTATAGCTGCTGGGCAATTGTATGTGCTCGCTACCAAATAGAATGCATATTCACTGCTTTCAACTCTTGTAGGAGTGGAGAGCAGGGAATATTCATTGATCTTTTAATAGCGGGCACACGTGATTGGCTTCCTGCAGCTGCTGGGCAATGGCTGCGGCTTACATTGCGCCTCCTGCTAAAGTGTCTTCCCATTTCTCTCCCTCCCACTACTATGGGAGTGAGGAGCAGTGAGTATTCATTTCTCTTTAGCAGCAGGCATAGGGTTAGCCATACCAGACAGCTCCTGAGACCCTCTTTGCCATCTCTCCATCCACAGCAGGTACATGTGGACTAAGACTTTAAGACACTTTCTTCCCCCTCAAAATTTTGGAGGAAAGTGGAGGATAGTCTGAAAAATATGGTACATTATCACCAGTGCAATAGTAAGGAAATCCAGGAAACTTTCACTGTTGGGGTTGTGTACCCCTAATCTTGATGCTCAAATTTTAACAAGGCTGCACCGAAAGATCCTTAATGTTGCTAGAAAGTCGGGCCCTTTTTAAAGGAATGTGGGATCCTACTGCCCTCCACTTGCCTCTGAGACTGCTGGTTTCACCAAGGGCTCATACTCACATGTGAGACTATATTCTGAGTTTCCTGCATGGCAATCCCCGGCACTCGGGAATAGAGCACGCGGCTGCATGTATTGCTATTCGGCCGCACGCTCCGATCTGAGGGCCGGGTTTTGACGTGCGAGACTCATCTGTTTCTCGCATGGGAGTATGAGCCCTTACCCTAGGTCTGCTGCGTGCTTATTAACAACACCACTAATCTTAAAGTTGGACCTTTCATGAGATCTTTTGGACCCTTTTTTGAGCAAGCCATTTTGGTAAGATATGTAGAAGAGTGCTCGGGGGCCGCCTACTTTTTTTTTTTTTTTAATTTAAAGTCTAGTGGCAAACTAGGTATGACTGTCTCGGCTCTCAGTGCTGTCTCCCACCAGTCCCCTGACAGATGTCACATGACTGCAGCTCCTTATCATTTGTAACCGGGATGCATTTGCCATATGTTTTCTCAATATTAAATGCCATGCCAGTAACTTGCTTCTGCTCATGGGCTGTATATTTTTATATACTGTTCTGTTTCAATCTGATCTGTACAACTTTTGCGTCATCTGTGGATCAGAGCCTTATGTGGATGTGCAGGACCACTCAACCCTTGTCTGGACGGTGAAGCTGAATGCACCTTTTTCATACTTTATACCAATGATTCCTTGTGGTGATTGTTTTGCATTCCTGTGGTGTTTTTTGTTTTCTAAATCTGTGCCAAAAGTTCGTTATGCCTCTCATTTACGTGTTTTTGTTTTTTTTTTGTAATTTATCTAGAACTGCAATCTCTTCTACTTCCTCAATGTCATGCTGTAAGTCTGTGAGAACACTGCTCCTAATTACACTTCAGCCTGCATTGCTGTTGTAAGGTATTGTAGGATCTCCCTGTGTGGCAGTGATGCTTAAGGCCCCGTCTCACATAGCGAGATCGCTGCTGAGTCACAAGTTTTGTGACGCAACAGCGACCTCAGTAGCGATCTCGCTATGTGTGACACGTACCAGCGACCAGGCCCCTGCTGTGAGATCGCTGGTCGTGTCGGAATGGCCTGGACCTTTTTTTGGTCGTTGAGGTCCCGCTGACATCGCTGAATCGGTGTGTGTGACACCGATCCAGCGATGTCTTCACTGGTAACCAGGGTAAACATCGGGTTACTAAGCGCAGGGCCGCGCTTAGTAACCCAATGTTTACCCTGGTTACCAGCGTAAATGTAAAAAAAAACAAACAGTACATACTCGCCATCTGTTGCCCGTCAGGTCCCCCGGCGTCTGCTTCCCACACTGACTGAGTGCCGCAAAGTGAGAGCACAGCAGTGACGTCACCGCTGCGCTCTGCTCTCACTGTACGGCGGCTCAGTCAGAGCAGGAAGCAGACGCCAAAGGGATCTGACGGGCAACAGATGGTGAGTATGTACTGTTTGTTTTTTTTTTTACGTTTACACTGGTAACCAGGGTAAACATCGGGTTACTAAGCGCGGCCCTGCGCTTAGTAACCCGATGGTTACCCGGGTGCTGCAGGGGGACTTCGGCATCGTTGAACACAGTTTCAACGATGCCGAAGTCGTTCCCCTGATCGTTGGTCGCTGGAGAGAGCGGTCTGTGTGACAGCTCCCCAGCGACCACACAGCGACGCTGCAGCGATCAGCATCGTTGTCTGTATCGCTGCAGCGTCGCTGTGTGAGACGGGGCCTTTAGACCTAGCTGTCATCTCCAGTGGCCACATGATGTCTAGTCTTCGTTATTTTGCAGTTGTCGGTGCCATTTTTGTATTTGACACTTGCTGTCAACACTTCCACTAACCTTGCTTGTAAAGTGACTGGCCATCCTCGCTCCACCTGCTTTAATGAAAGGCCCATCTAATTGCAGTCTAGAATTTGAGGTGGAGGGTAGATATAACTGCTGATTCATATGGGCAGATTCAATAATAGCAATCCAATTGAAGCCTGAAACAAGAAAGGTAACATGCCTCACAACTTAATTCAAGTGGCCACGTAAGTGTGCACACAACTGTGATGAATAAATGAGTCTAGCCTCCATGATGTGTAATGTATGGATCAGGAGGCAGTTTGTCCAGATTCCCCCCCCCCCCCTTTTTAAGGGGTGTAGCTTTATGCCAAAGTTTTTTTTTTTTTTTTTTCTAAAGTGTATTGCAATCGCTTTAATTAAAACAAACAATGGGAGAATATTAAATGACTTTGGAACTACTGTGGATGTAGAAATCCTGCCTTCCGAGCAATATTAAAGTTCTACACTCCTTTGCCCAAATTTAGGCACTTCTCTCCAGGGCTGGAGTGGCTAACAATTGGTGACTTCATTCTCCTAGCTGCAGGCTCAGCTCATTCCTGGAATCTGAGCACATGGTTAACACTTTCGGTACAAAGCTGACCAATATCACTAAATTAGGAAGTAGTAAATACAAATTTGGAGCGGGTAGCATGGGGTAATGCATTTTATTTTTACAATGTGCCTTTTATTTCCCTACTACAGCAAATTTTTCAATCCGAAAGTCAGGCCCGAGGTTTTTTTTTTTGTTAAAAAATCTGCTTTTGAACACTACAGGCAAAAGTGGAATCTGTTTTTTGTTTAAAAAAAAAAAAAAAAAAAGGAGATTCCACTTAAGCCTGCAGTGTTTAAAAAGCAGATCTCTTCCCCCCCCCCTTGCAACATACCTTTTTTTATTTTTATGGGATAAAATAATGTGCAGTGTTATTAACCCTTTGTTGGGTTGTGGAGCGGCAAAATAAAAAATAAAGCTATATTTTCTCAAAATTGGCATTGTTGTTTGGTACTCTTGTTCCAATACTAGTCAAACTGATCGTGTGATGCTTTGTGTGGTGTTTTTTTTTTTTTTTTTTTTTTTTTTCTCCTTTGCAGTGTGGATATTTTATGGTATACCCAATGTTGCCTCTGACAAGTCTGGTGAAGAAGGTTACCTGGGTCTTTAAAGGGCACTACCCTAGAGTTATGCTGCTCCATTTTCTGCTGCTCTGGATTTTGTCAAAGGGGAGCCATAGATTATAAATACTTGGGCTGACAGCACACCCATGATAAGAGGACTACAGGAAAAAAAATACTTTGTATGAAAATGGCAGCAAGTAATGCTACAGTCTCAACACTCTGCCAGATTTAGCGCCACATACATGATTTGCAGATTCCATTCAACTATTTTTATTTTTTATATACAGTGGGTATGGAAAGTATTCAATTCCTTTAACCCCTTTCTGCCATTGGACGGATTATTCTGTCCATGTGGGCCCTACTTCCCATGAACGGAATAGTACGTCCAGTGTGATCAGCCGTGCTCACGGGGATCGCAGCCGGGTGTCAGCTATCGCAGCTGACTTCTGGCACTATGTGCCAGGAGCGTCACGGACCGCTCCTGGCACATTAACATCTGGAATGCTGCGATCAAAGATGATCGCAGCGTTCTGGCGGCACAGGGAAGCATCGTGCAGGGAGGGGGCTCCCTGCGTGCTTCCCTGAGACCCTCGGAGCAACGCGATGTGATTGCGTTGCTCCGAGGGTCTCCTATCTCCTCCCTGCAGCCCTAGATCCAAAATGGCCATGGTAGGCCTTCCGGGTCCTGCAGGGAGGTGGCTTTCAAGCGCCTGCTCAGAGTAGGTACCGGGAAGCCTCCCTGCACTGCCTGTCAGATCGCTGATCTGACACAGTGCACTGCATATTGTCAGATCAGCAATCTGATCATATAGCTATATTAGATAGATGTCCCCCCTGGGGAAATGTTAACCCCTTCATGACCTTGGGATTTTCCGTGTTTGTTTTTCGCTCCCCTCCTTCCCAGAGCCGTAACTTTTTTATTTTTCCGTCAATTTGGCCATGTGAGGGCTTATGTTTTGCGGGACGAGTTGTACTTTTGAACGACATCATTGGTTTTACCATGTCGTGTACTAGAAAACGGGCAAAAAAATTCCAAGTGCAGTGAAATTGTGAAAAAAATGCAATCCCACACTTGTTTTTTGCTAGGTTCACTAAATGCTAAAACTGACCTGCCATTATGATTCTTCAGGTCAGTACGAGTTCATAGACAACTAACATGACTAGGTTATTTTTTTGAAAATACCCTGATGTGACACCATTCTATCATATAGACCCCTCAAAGTGACTTCAAACGTGATCCCTAAAAAAAGAAAAAAATGGTGTTGTAAAAATGAGAAACTGCTGGTCAACTTTTAACCCTTATAGCTCCCTAACAAAAAAAAATTTGTTTCCAAAATTGTGCTGATGTAAAGTAGACATGTGGGAAATGTTACTTATTAAGTATTTTGTGTGAAATACACTACAGACCAAAAGTTTGGACACACCTCATTTAAAGATTTTTCTGTATTTTCGTAACTATGAAAATTGTAAATTCACACTGAAGGCATCAAAACTATGAATTTAATACATGTGGAATTATATACTTAATTTCAGTTGTTTCACTTTTTTGTTATGTCTTATATTCTAGGTTCTTCAAAGTAGCCACATTTTGCTTTGACTGTTTTGCACGCTCTTGGCATTCTCTTGACGAGCTTCAAGAGGTAATCCCCGGGAATGATTTTCACTTCACAGGTGTGCTCTGTCAGGTTTAATAAGTGGGTTTTCTTGCCTTATTATTGGGGTTGGGACCATCAGTTATATTGTACAGAAGTCTGGTGGATACACAGCTATTAGTCCTACTGAATAGACTGTTGGCTGCTTTTTTTTTTTTCTTTTCCTTCCTTGCCATATTACAAGTTCAAAGTAAAGAAAAACGAGTGGCCATCATTACCTTAAGAAATTAAGGTCAGTCAGTCCGAAAAATTGGTAAGATCAAGAGTCACCTCTGCTTCTGAGGATAAGTTTATCCGAGTCACCAGCCTCTGAAATCGCAGGTTAACAGCAGCTCAGATTAGAGACTAGGTCAATGCCACACAGAGTTCTAGCAGCAGACACATCTCTACAACAACTGTTAGGGCTCATTTCCACTTGCGAGCAAAACGGACCAGTGCAATCCGATAAAAAATCGGACTAATGTTATTCAATAGGTGTCTTTTCATTTGCGATTTTTTTTTCTCAGCCGAAATCAGACTGAGAAAAAAAATCGCAGCATGCTGCGTATTGCTGTGATTCTCATGGGAGCAAGGGAAAAAAAATCGCACAGCACTCGCACCATGCGAGTTCTGTCCAATTTTTACGCATCGGTGTCCTTTGAAAAGCTGGCACTTCAGCACGGTGTACAGTAAAATCACACTGACAGGTTAGAATAGTACACATAGAATAGGTGTGTGTATATATGTGTGTGTGTGTGTGTGTGTGTGTGTGTGTGTGTGTGTGTGTGTGTATGTATGTATGGGATTGGCATCTGAACCGTAGCAGCTACAGCCACAAAATTTTGCACAGTCACACGTCTGGACCCCGAGAGCGTCATAGGCTATGTTGTGAGGTGAAATTTTAACCCCGCGCTTTCCAATTCACCAAACAATTTTGCCCCTATCTACATAATGGGGAAAAAGTGAAAGGAAAAGTGTTGGAGGCGTCGCAGCTACAGGCACAAAATTTTGCACAGTCACACGTCTGGACCCTGAGAGCGTCAAAGCTATATTGTGAGGTGAAATTTTAACCCCGCGCTTTCCAAGTCACCAAACAATTTTGCCCCTATCTACATAATGGGGAAAAAATGAAAGGAAAAGTGTTGGAGGCAAATTAACAGCTGCCAGATGTGAACAAGGGGGACTTAAAGAATGACAGCGATGGCACCAAAGAGTATATACTGTACAGTTGCTAAGGTGGGGCCCCAACATGGGATAATCACACCACCACGGGGATATGAACACACACACAAAATGCGCCACACACTACCACGTGCTCGAACACATATACCACCCTCAGTGCACATTTCACCACACATACACCAACCTCGCCACATAAAAGTAGAAACACAAAAGTCGCCGCTCAAAACTCGCCACGCGCAAAACTCTCCACATGCAAAACTCGCCACACGTGCAAAACTCGCCACACGCAAAACTTGCACACGCAGAAAAATTGCCACACGCAGAAAAATTGCCACATGCACAAAAGTTGCAACACATGCAAAAGTTGCCTCACACAAAACTTGCACATACTCAAAAGGCACCACACATAAAACTCGCCACGCGCAAAACTCGCCATGCGCAAAACTTGCTGCACACAACTTGCTACACTAACCTGTCACATGCAACTCGACACACAAAAAGTTGCTACACGCATGTCGCCACACAAAACTCATCTCACAAAAGTCCCTACATGCATGTCGCCACACGCAACTCAACACACACAACTTGACACACGAAACTCGCCCTAAAACACACACAAGTCTGGTATCCTTCAAAAATAAAAATCTGATTAATAAGCAGACAAACTACAAGAGCAACAAATGTACCATATAGGAATCCGGCAGCTGTCAGTCACATGACCAGTCTATTATGTGTATGTGTGAGCTAATATATACTGCCAGGGGGTGGGCTTACTGTTGGCTGGGGATTTATCAGGCTGCCATTTTAGCTTACAAATACTGAGGTAAAAATACTGACCAAATAACGTGTGAACGAGGGCTAATACAGGAGGAGATGGCATACAGCTATATACTATATACAGGAGATGACACACAGGTATATACTATTTACAGGGGAGATGACACACAGGTATATACTATATACAGGAGGAGATGACACACAGATATATACTATATACAGGAGAGATGACACACAGGTATATACTATATACAGGAGCAGATTACCTACAGGTATATAGTATATACAGGAGGAGATGACACAGGTATATGCTATGTATAGGAGGAGATGACATACAGGTATATACTATATACAGGAGATGACACACAGATATATACTATATATAGGTGAGATGACACACAGGTATATACTATATACAGGAGATTACATACAGGTATATCTAATATATAAAGCTGAATGTGTGTATGTATGTATGTGTGTATGTCCGGGATTGGCATCTGTACCGTCGCAGCTACAGCCACAAAATTTTGCACAGTCACACGTCTGGACCCCGAGAGCGTCATAGGCTATGTTGTGAGGTGAAATTTTAACCCCGCGCGTTCCAATTCACCAAACAATTTTGCTCCTATCTACATAATGGGGAAAAAGTGAAGGGAAAAGTGTTGGAGGAAAATTGACAGCTGCCAGATGTGAACAATGAGGACTTAAAGAATGAGAGCGATGGCGACAAAGAGTATATACCGTACAGTTGCTAAGGTGGGGCCCCGACATGGGATACTCACCACACACGGGGATATGAACACAAACACAAAATGCGCCACACACTACCACGTGCTTGAACACATATACCACCCTCAGCACACATTTCACCACACACACACACCAACCTCGCCACATAAAAGTCGAAACACAAAAGTCACCACTCAAAACTCGCTACATGCAAAACTCGCCATATGCAAAACTAGGCTCACGCAAAACTCGCCACACGTGCAAAACTCACCTCATGGAAAACTCACCTCATGCAAAACTTGCACACACAGAAAAATTGCCACATGTACAAAAGTTGCACCACATGCAAAAGTTGCCTCACACAAAACTTGCACATACTCAAAATGCACCACACATAAAACTCGCCACGCGCAAAACTCGCCATGCACAAATCTTGCTGCACACAACTTGCTACACTAACCTGTCACATGCAACTCAACACACAAAATGTTGCTACACGCATGTCGCCACACAAAACTCATCTCACAAAAGTCGCTACATGCATGTCGCCACACGCAACTCAACACACACAACTTGACACATAAAACTCGCCCTAAAACACACACAAGTCTGGTATTGTCCTTCAAAAATAAAAATCTGATTAATAAGCAAACTACAAGAGCAACAAATGTACCATATAGGAAATACGGCAGCTGTCAGTCACATGACCTGTCTATTATGTGTATGTGTGAGCTAATATATACTGCCAGGGGGGAGGGCTTCCTGTTGGCTGGGGATTTATCAGGCTGCCAATAGCAACCAATCACAGCTCAGCTTCTATTTTGCTACAGTTAATTAACCTGAGCTCTGATTGGTTAATATAGGCAACAAAGACATTCTCAGTATAACAAAGCTAATATATGTTGTGAAATGCTTCTATTTGCTTAGTTTTTGCCTTTTAATAATTACATTTCTATCTATTTGTTTTGTGGTTTTTGTGTGCAGAATAAATTTTTGTTAACACATTCTATTTTGCTAACAGCAGTCATTAACCCGGGCGAAGCCGGGTAGTACAGCTAGTATATATATATATATATATATATATATATATAACACCTATATATTTAATTCAGCGCTAGATAGCAGAAAAGCCGGTAATTCAATTGCCGGCTTTTCCTATCTCCTTCACAAACCCGACAGGATATGAGACATTTCATATCCCTTCTTTTATTACATATTCCTCTTTACTAATGTAAGAAGTGCCTTTGTGTCAAATTTGGGGTCTCTAGCTATTAAATTAAAGGGTTAAATCCTGGAAAAAATGGCGTGGGCTCCCGCTCAATTATCTCCGCCAGAGTGGGAAAGCCAGTGACTGAGGGCAGATATTAATAGCCTAGAGAGGGACCATGGTTATTGCCCCCCCCCCTCCGGCTAAAAACCTCCCCCCTCCCTCCGGCTAAAAACATCTGCCCCCAGCCACCCCAGAAAAGATGCCCCTATTCTTGCACTTGGCAACTCTCTTCCCACTCCCCTGTAGCGGTGGGATATGGGGTAGTGAAGGGTTAATGTAACCTTGCTATTGTAAGGTGACATTAAGCCAGGTTAATAATGGAGAGGCGGCAATTATGACACCTATCCATTATTAATCCAATAGTACGAAATAGTTAATAAAACACAATATTAAAAAGTATTTTAATTAACGAAAGACACATGGTGTTTTAATATTTTTATTATACTCTTAATAAACCTGAAGACCCTTGTCACCTGAAATAAAGTTAGAAAAAACAAACTATTCCATACCTTCTGTCGTTCAGTCTTGTCCCACGCTGTAAATCCATCTGAAGGGGTTAAATCATTTTACACCCAGGAGCTCTGCTAATGCAGCTGTGCTCCTGACTGTAAAACTTGGTGAATGAATCGAAAGCAGGGGAATGTACTGTAGTTACCTCGAGTTGCGGTGATGCGCCCTCTGCTGAATGGACATTAGACCAGTGGAAATCTGTGCTTTATTCTGATGAGTCCAAATTTGAGATCTTTGGTTCCAACTACCGTGTCTTTGTGCGACACAGAAAAGGTGAATGACTGGACTCTACATGCCTGGCTCCCACTGTGAAGCATGGAGGAGGAGGTGTGGGGGTGCTTTGCTGGTGATACTGTTGGGGGTTTATTCAAAATTGAAGGCATACTGAACCAGCATGGCTACCACAGCATGTTGCAGCGGCTTGCTATTCCATCCGGTTTGCGTTTAGTAGGACCATCATTTATTTTTCAACAGGACAATGACCCCAAACACACCTCAAGGCTGTGTAAGGGCTATTTGACCAAGAAGGAGAGTGATGGGGTGCTACGCCAGATGACCTGGCCTCCACAGTCACCAGACCTGAACCCAATCGAGATGGTTTGGGGTGAGCGGGACCGCAGAGTGAAGGCAAAAGGGCCAACAAGTGCTAAGCATCTCTGGGAACTCCTTCAAGATTGTTGGAAGACCATTCCTGGTGTCTACCTCTTGAAGCTCATCAAGAGAATGCCAAGAGTGTGCAAAGCAGTCATCAAAGCAAAAGGTGGCTACTTTGAAGAACCTAGAATATAAGACATAATTTCAGTTTCACACTTTTTTTGTTAACACATGTGGAATTATATACTTAATTCATAGTTTTGATGCCTTCAGTGTGAATGTACAATTTCCATAGTCATGAAAACACAGAAAAATCTTTAAATGAGAAGGTGTGTCCAAACTTTTGGTCTGTACTATATCTCTGATTTAAGGGCATAAAAATTCAAAGTTGGAAAATTGCGAAATTTTCGCCAAATTTCCATTTTTTTAACAAATAAACACAGGTAATATCAAAGATATTTTACCACTGACATGAAGTACAATATGTCACGAGAAAACAATGTCAAAATCACTGGGATCCGTTGAAGCGTTCCAGAGTTATAACCTCATAAAGGGACAGTGGTCAAACTTGCAAAAATTGGCCCGGTCATTAACGTGCAAACCACCCTTGGGGGTAAAGGGGTTAAATCTTTCAGTGTTTGTTTCATTGCAACCATTTGGTAAAATCAAAGTTCAGTGTTTTTTTTTCCCACATTGTACACTCTGCACCCCATCTGGATTGAAAAAAAATGAAATATCACATGGTCATAATTATTCAGACCCTTTGCTTAGACATTAATATTTAAGTCACATGCTGTCCATTTCCTTGTGATTCTCCTTCACTGGAGTCCAGCTGTGTTTAATTAAACTGATTGGACTTGATTTGGAAAGGTACACACCTGTCTATATAAGACCTCACAGCTCACAGTGCATGTCAGACCAAATGAAGTCAAAGGAGCTCCGAGACAGAATTGTGGCAAGGCACAGCATTCTATAATGCTGTAGATAAGACCCCGATCTGACCTGAAAGATAAAAGTTATTTTTCTTATACTCACCTGGGGAGGCCGTCCGGTCTAATGGGTGTCGCGGGTCTGGTGCCTCCCATCTTTTTGCAATGCTGCCCTCCTGTTGCTTCATCGCTCCCCGACATTGTGCTCCTGCGCAGGCGTACTTATCTGCCCTGTTGAGGGCAGAGGAAAGTACTACAGTGCACAGGTGCTAGGCCTCTCTGACCTTTCCCAGCGCCTACGCACTGCAGTACTTTAAGGGTATGTTCACACAGGACTTTTTTGCTGCGTATTTTTGCTGCGTTTTTTAATGCTAATTTTCAGCTGCTTTTTACAGTACCAGCAAAGCCTATGAGATTTCAGAAATCTCATGCACACACATTGGGTTTTTGTTTGATCAGTATTTTCTGCTTTGCTGCGTTTTTTGGACATAGGGCATGTCACTTCTTTCAGCGTTTTTGCTGCGTTTTTGCAGCGTTTTTTCACCCATTGACTTGAATGGGTGATGGAATAAACGCTGCAAAAACGCATGTAGCATTATTTGCTGCGTTTTTTGTGCAGAAAAATCATGGCCAGCAGGAAGTGATCTCACAGCCAAGAGCTTAGGGGTGTGGTTAGTGAGGTGTGAAGAGCCATTGTGAGCCATAGTGAGGTGTGAAGAGCCATTGTGAGCCATTGTGAGGTGTGAAGAGCCATTGTGAGGTGTCCTGATTGTGATCAATTGTGAGGGAGTTTCTGGTAGTGAGGTGTTAGCCATGTCTTGGTATAGGAGGATGAGCATTAATGTTTCCCAACTAATCATGGAGGTAATATTTTTTTTAATTTGTGATATATCTATCCGATTGTTTGCAATGGTACACTTTGCGATGCTCATGTGCTGTTATGTACATGTTCATGTGTTCTGCATGTGTATGTTTGTATCTTCCTTGTCATGAATGTTGGCTTCATTTCATCTTGCATTTGGTAATTACTTTTTCATTTATTTTTCTAAGGTGGAAGCAATGCCTGTAATTTGGGATGTAGCTTGCCCAAACTACAGTGATCGTCAAAAAAAGGCCGATGCATGGCATGTAATTCGCCGTAAATTGTTCCCCCGCTGGGATGAAGGCGATGCTAAGCTCCACTGGGGTCACTCAACTTTATTATCATGCACAAATAGACAAACGCGCCAAAACTGAACAGAAAACGTATCTATTATAAGCAGCTGAAAGTTGGCATAAAAAACGCAGCAAAAATACGCAGCAAAAAAGTCCTGTGTGAACTTACCCTTACTCTCAACAGGGCAGATAAGGATGCCTGCACAGGAGCGCGATGCTGTGGAGCGATGAAGCAACAGTAGGGTGGCATCGCAAGAAGATGGGAGGTGCTGGACCTGCGACACCCATCAGACCGGACCGCCCTCTCCCTGAGTATAAGAAAAATAAGTTTTATCTTTTCCTATCGCCATGACCGCACCCACGGAGAGAGGGGATCCGCCCACCATCAGGACAGGAACCTACAGGTTAAAAAGGGGGGTGGTCCCCTTGCCTCAGTTTGGTTTCCTGAAGTGGGAAGAAATCTTACCTGGGTCCATGCAGCCTCTGTGCGTTGTCTGAGAGAATGACAAGCCTGGTATGCCGGAAGGAGCATCAGGTGTTCTGCATGCAGACCCCTCCTCGTCTGGTCCATGGATGTTGCGATCCCAGGGGGGTGTGCCCTGGGTAGGGTGGGCACAGCGCAGGAGGAGCAGTACCTCTGCGTTCATCCTAGAGGCCGCCGATGCTTGGATGTCCGCGGCGGTGTTAGGCTCCTATGACCTGGAAGTGGAGAGATGACTTCCAGGGGAGACGAGAGGAGGCGCAGCCAGGCCCCTTTTTCATTCGGCGTGGTGCTAAGCCCCATGTGCGCATATGGAATCCTTTCTGGGGAACATGGAGCACCAGCCCTTCTATGCTCTGACTTCAAAATCTGAACACAAGCAGTGTGCTTTGTGCAAGATACCTCTACCTGACAATTATAGCAAAAGACTCAATCCTGTATGTCAGACCTTGGAACAAGAAGCTTCCCTATGGGCATCTGACATAAGAGCTGTAATCAGGGAGGAAATTAATAGCTCCCTTAGGGTAAATTATGGCACAGCTAACGTTGAGGGAGTGAGTTCAAGATCCTCTCCGTCTCTAAGAGCAAGAATCGAATTATGAGGAGTCCTCTCAGTACCTAGCAAGAACTCGGGGTTGGAGGAAGAGTAGGGCACTCTTTTTTGCTTTCCAGGGGCAACGAAAAGGTTCAAGTGTCACAAAGAATTCTATTGCCCATTGGATAAGGGATGCAATCAGCCTGGCCTATTCAGTAAAGAGAATTGCAGCCAGAGGGAATTAAAGCACACTCAGCACGAGCTATGGCTTCCTAGTGGGCAAAGAAGGCGGAAGTCTCTATTGATGTAATTTGTAAAGCAGCTACTTGGGCATCACCTTCTACCTTTTATAAGCACTATCGGCTGGACCTATCATCCGCCACTTATTTAGATTTTGGGCGTTCAGTTCTTGGTGCTGTAGTCCCTCCTAAATGTTAGTCTCTGTAAGTCTCTCCGTGGGTGCTGTCGTGGCGATAGGAAAACCGGTTATTAATACCGCGCTGATACAGTTACATTCTGCGGCAGAGCAAGGAGAATCGGTCTCCCTGCTATGCCGCCCAGCTGCTATGGGGCCCCTGAACAGGTGGGGGGGCCCGGTGCCAGCAGTGGGCCCCCTGCCCGTCACCGCAAGGTCGGCTGTATCGGCATTTAACCAATACAGCTGACTGCATTGATGAGGGAAGGAGCGTGCACAGTGGGCTCAGTGATGTCACCACTCGGCGCCCGCTGTCAGAGCACCACTGGAACTAGAAGGAAGAGGTAAGTATTGTTTTTTTAATGGGAGCTGCCTTATACTACAGGGTCTTCCTATGGGGGTGCTGCCTTATACTACAGGATCTGCCTATGGGGGTGCTGCCTTATACTAAAGGATCTGCCTATAGGGGTGCTGCCTTATGCCTTATACTACAGGGTCTGCCTATGGGGTGCTGCTGTATACTACAGGGTCTGCCTATGGGCGTGCTGCCTTATACTACAGGGTCTGCCTATGGGGGTGCTGCCTTATACTAAAGGATCTGCTTATGGGGTGCTGCCTTATACTACAGGAACTGCCTTTGGGGGTGCTGCCTTATACTACAGGGTTTGCCTATGGAGTGCTGCCTTTATACTACAGAGTCTGCCTATGGGGTGCTGCCTTTTACTACAGGGTCTGCCTATGGGGTTCTGCCTAATACTACAGGATCTGCCTATGGGGGTGCTTCCTTATACTACAGGGTCTGGCTATGGGGTGCTGCCTTATACTACAGGGTCTGCCTATGGAGTGCTGCCTTTTACTACAGGGTCTGCCTATGGGGTTCTGCCTTATACTACAGGGTCTGCCTATGGGGGTGCTGTCTTATACTACAGGGTCTGCCTATGGGGTGCTTCCTTATACTACAGTCTGCTTATGGAGTGCTGTCTTATACTACAGGGTCTGCCTATGGAGGTGCTGTCTTGTACTACAGAGTCTGCCTATGGGGTGCTGCCTTGTGCTATAGAGTCTGCCTATGGGTGCTGTCTTGTGCTATAGAGTCTGCCTATGGGGGGTACATTATACTATATTTAGGACGATCTGGGGCATTATACTATATGGAGGCTATCTAGGGGGCCATCATACAGTGTGGGGATTACAGTGAGGGGGGCCATCGTACAGTGTGTGGATTACAGTGAAGAGGCCATCATACAGTGCTGGGGCCATCAAACAGTTTGGAGGCTACTAAAGGGTCAGTATACTGTGTGGGGTTGCATTAGTGAGGAGGCATCATGGACATGGTATGTTTAAGAGAGCATCATACTGTGTATAGGGGCTGTACAGGGGGGGAGACTCAGATTACTTACTCAGGGGACTTTATTAAATGTAAAGTAGGCACTTATTGTTATAGGGGAACTCAGGTTACTGTGACTATCAAAGGAGCGCACAGAGGGCATTATTACTTTCTAGGGGGCAAAATGTGGGCACTGTTTTTTAAGGCACTTGCACTCAGCATTACTATATTATAGAGGGGTGCATTAGAATTTAGTGGGCACACAGAACCACACAGCAGGTGCAGTAATAAGGACACATACTGCAGCGGCTCAGTATTGGGATATCAGGTGCAGTAATAGGGACACATACGGCAGCAGCGGCTCAGTATTGGCGTATCAGGTGCAGTAATAGGAACACATACGGCAGCAGCAGCTCAGTATTGGCGTATCAGGGGCAGTAATAGGGACACATACGGCAGCAGTGGCTCAGTATTGGTGTATCAGGGGCAGTAATAGGGACACATGGCAGCAGCGGCTCAGTATTGGGGTATCAGGGGCAGTAATAGGGACACATACGGCAGCAGCGGCTCATTATTTGGGATATCAGCAGGATGAGGAGTTTGTGCAGGTTGGGAATAGATGGTGATGGGGCTGGAATGTGAGAAGTGAAACGTGTCTTTGTTGTATTCTCTGCAGGTGAGTCATTGCTGGAAGAACTTGTCATGTCGGTCTGGGCCAGATGGAAAAGACGGGAAAAGTGAACGATTCCATCAGAAAGGATATCAGCGGTAAGTCATTATCTGCAACTGTGCAGTGATCTCTTATATGTTCTGTAGGACTGGTATCTACCACTGACCATATGGCGGTAATATCTATGCTGGTCTTTGTATAGAGATTATCTTCAGTAATAGCGCGGTCATCTGCTGAGGTCCTCCTCCACTATTGGGGTGCGTCACCGAGTTGTAATCAAGGTTACCTGGTTAGGGGCCCACTCAGAAGCTTCGCCCCCCCCCCCCCTAACCAAAACCCTAGCTACGCCTCTGCATTGAAGGAAACATGAATGTGACCAAGTGCAGAGATATCCTGGATGAAAACCTCTTCCAGAGTGCTCTGGACCTCAGACTTGGCCGAAGGTTCACCTTCCAACAAGACAATGGCCCTAAGTACACATCTGAAAATGGCTGTCCACCAACGTTCACCATCCAACCTGTCGGAACTGGAGAGGATCCCCAAATCCAGGTGTGAAAGAACTTGTTGCATCATTCCAAAGAAGACTCATGGCTGTACTAGCTCAAAAGGGTGCTTCTACTCAATACTGAGCAAAGGGTCTGAATACTTATAACCATGTGATATTTCAGTTTTTCTTTTTTAATAAATTTGCAAAAATTACTACATTTCTCTAGTCACCTTCCACGACAGCCACTTCGGAGGTTGTCTTCCCCGCCCTAATAGGGGACAGGAACACAAAGTGGTTAAATATCCCTCCCCTTCCTGCAACTACCAGTGTTTTCCTGTCCCCTATGGGGCATGAAGAGGATCTGAAGGGGCTGCCGTGGCCGGCGATCGGAGCTCCACACACCTGAACAAGCCGGGCAGCTGAGGTCGGACTCCCCTCCTCTGATGCTGCTCCCGTCTCCTCTTCGGTGGGACTCGGGACCTTCCCGCCCCTCCTGCGCCTCCTCTGTGGGTAATGCGGGGAGGTGACGTGCATACCGAGGGCCTCCTGCAGCCCCCCGGTTTCCTCCTCCCAAGTGTTGCACGCCGGAGGTGGCGCATCTTGGCTGTGGGCATCACTTCCAGGTGAACACGCGTCACTTACGGTTCGCCCAGTGCGTTCCACAATGGAGCGCACACGCGCGCCGGCCAGCATTCTCTCGTGTCACGTCAACTGGCCCGCTAGGTCAGCAATACCGGGACGTTCCAGATAGGATTCCCCCCAATCGGGCGAGGCAGGGAGGAGGAGCACAATGACACTGGCCCACGATCCTATTTAAAAGATCCAGGTGGCAAGGTAAGACTGTCTGACATTACTGTGACGGACATGGACAAACCCCCTTGCTCTGCATCTGCAGAACTCAGTGTACCCCCTCCTACCGTAAGTAGCAGGTGTTGGGCCCAGCTATCCTGTGTGTGTATATATATATATATGTATATATATATGTATATATATATATATATATATATATGTATATATATATGTATATATATATATATATATATATATATATATATATATATATATATGTGTGTGTATATATATATATATATATATATATATATATATATATATATATATATATATATATATATATATATACACACTCACCGGCCACTTTATTAGGTACACCTGTCCAACTTCTTGTTAACACTTAATTTCTAATCAGCCAATCACATGGCGGCAACTCAGTGCATTTAGGCATGTAGACATGGTCAAGACAATCTCCTGCAGTTCAAACCGAGCATCAGTATGGGGAAGAAAGGTGATTTGAGTGCCTTTGAACGTGGCATGGTTGTTGGTGCCAGAAGGGCTGGTCTGAGTATTTCAGAAACTGCTGATCTACTGGGATTTTCACGCACAACCATCTCTAGGGTTTACAGAGAATGGTCCGAAAAAGAAAAAAAATCCAGTGAGCGGCAGTTCTGTGGGCGGAAATGCCTTGTTGATGCCAGAGGTCAGAGGAGAATGGGCAGACTGGTTCGAGCTGATAGAAAGGCAACAGTGACTCAAATCGCCACCCGTTACAACCAAGGTAGGCCTAAGAGCATCTCTGAACGCACAGTGCGTCGAACTTTGAGACAGATGGGCTACAGCAGCAGAAGACCACACCGGGTACCACTCCTTTCAGCTAAGAACAGGAAACTGAGGCTACAATTTGTACAAGCTCATCGAAATTGGACAGTAGAAGATTGGAAAAACGTTGCTTGGTCTGATGAGTCTCGATTTCTGCTGCGACATTCGGATGGTAGGGTCAGAATTTGGCGTAAACAACATGAAAGCATGGATCCATCCTGCCTTGTATGGAGCATCTTTGGGATGTGCAGTCGACAAATCTGCGGCAACTGTGTGATGCCATCATGTCAATATGGACCAAAATCTCTGAGGAATGCTTCCAGCACCTTGTTGAATCTATGCCACGAAGAATTGAGGCAGTTCTGAAGGCAAAAGGGGGTCCAACCCGTTACTAGCATGGTGTACCTAATAAAGTGGCCGGTGAGTGTATATATATATATATATATATATATATATATATATATATATATATATATATATATACATACACTCACTGGCCACTTTATTAGGTACACCTGTCCAACTTCTTGTTAACACTTAATTTCTAATCAGCCAATCACATGGCGGCATCTCAGTGCATTTAGCATTTAGGCATGTAGACATGGTCAAGACAATCTCCTGCAGTTCAAACCGAGCATCAGTATGGGGAAGAAAGGTGATTTGAGTGCCTTTGAACGTGGCATGGTTGTTGGTGCCAGAAGGGCTGGTCTGAGTATTTCAGAAACTGCTGATCTACTGGGATTTTCACGCACAACCATCTCTAGGGTTTACAGAGAATGGTCCGAAAAAGAAAAAAAATCCAGTGAGCGGCAGTTCTGTGGGCGGAAATGCCTTGTTGATGCCAGAGGTCAGAGAATGGGCAGACTGGTTCGAGCTGATAGAAAGGCAACAGTGACTCAAATCGCCACCCGTTACAACCAAGGTAGGCCTAAGAGCATCTCTGAACGCACAGTGCGTCGAACTTTGAGGCAGATGGGCTACAGCAGCAGAAGACCACACCGGGTACCACTCCTTTCAGCTAAGAACAGGAAACTGAGGCTACAATTTGTACAAGCTCATCGAAATTGGACAGTAGAAGATTGGAAAAACGTTGCTTGGTCTGATGAGTCTCGATTTCTGCTGCGACATTCGGATGGTAGGGTCAGAATTTGGCGTAAACAACATGAAAGCATGGATCCATCCTGCCTTGTATGGAGCATCTTTGGGATGTGCAGCCGACAAATCTGCGGCAACTGTGTGATGCCATCATGTCAATATGGACCAAAATCTCTGAGGAATGCTTCCAGCACCTTGTTGAATCTATGCCACGAAGAATTGAGGCAGTTCTGAAGGCAAAAGGGGGTCCAACCCGTTACTAGCATGGTGTACCTAATAAAGTGGCCGGTGAGTGTATATATATATATATATGCTCCTAAGCGGCTTAAACCCTTTCTCTCTCTTATAGGGAGAAAAGGTCTCTGATCCTAGTAGGACAAGCCGCAAATGTAACGTGTGTGCAGCCAGACTCCCATCTACATATGGGAAGAAACTCTGCCAATCCTGTACAGATGAGGTTCTACGCGCTGAGCAGCCCTCTCTTATGGATAGCATCAGATCCCTCATTAAAGAAGAGGTCCACTCTTCCATGGCTACCTTCTCCCAGATCCCGGTGCCTCAACCACCTCCTCCTAAAAAGAGGAAAAAGGATCCAGTAGAATACGACTCAGACTCAGGAGAGATTCAATACTCGGGTTCGGAGGATGCTTGGGAAAATGAGGGCTCCACTTCCTCCCCCACCTTTAAATCAGAGAACAAAAAATATAATTTTAATTCTGAGGATATGGGTGACCTAATCAGTATAGTAAGAGGCACCATGGGGGTGGAGGATGAGGAAATTAAACTCACGGTACAGGACGAAATGTTTGGAGGTCTAAAGCCCAAAGATCAAAAGGGCTTTCCTGTGCATAAAAATATCCAGAATTTGATTCTACATGAATGGGTCCTCTCTGAAAAGGGTTTTTCTATTTCCTCAGAGCTAAAGAACCGGTTCCCCTTAGACGGAGATACAGTGCCTACAAGTAGTATTCAACCCCCTGCAGATTTAGCAGGTTTACACATTTGGAATTAACTTGGCATTGTGACATTTGGACTGTAGATCAGCCTGGAAGTGTGAAATGCACTGCAGCAAAAAAGAATGTTATTTCTTTGTTTATTTTTTTTTTAAATTGGGAAAAGTTTTTTCAGAGGGTCATTTATTATTCAACCCCTCAACCCACCAGAATTCTGTTTGGTTCCCCTAAAGTATTAAGAAGTAGTTCAGGCACAAAGAACAATGAGCTTCACATGTTTGGATTAATTATCTCCTTTTCCAGCCTTTTCTGACTATTTAAGACCCTCCCCAAACTTGTGAACAGCACTCATACATGGTCAACATGGGAAAGACAAAGGTGCATGCCAAGGCCATCAGAGACAAGATTGTGGAGGGTCACAAGGCTGGCAAGGGGTACAAAACCCTTTCCAAGGAGTTGGGCCTACCTGTCTCCACTGTTGGGAGCATCATCCGGAAGTGGAGGGCTTATGGAACTACTGTTAGCCTTCCACGGCCTGGACAGCCTTTGAAAGTTTCCTCCCGTGCCAAGGCCAGGCTTGTCCGAAGAGTCAAGGCTAACCCAAGGACAACAAGGAAGGAGCTCCGGGAAGATCTCATGGCAGTGGGGACATTGGTTTCAGTCAATACCATAAGTAACGTACTCCACCACAATGGTCTTCGTTCCAGACGAGCCCGTAAGGTACCTTTACTTTCAAAGCGTCATGTCAAGGCTCATCTACAGTTTGCTCATGATCACTTGGAGGACTCTGAGACTGACTGGTTCAAGGTTCTCTGGTCTGATGAGACCAAGATCGGGATCTTTGGTGCCAACCACACACGTGACGTTTGGAGACTGGATGGCACTGCATACGACCCCAAGAATACCATCCCTACAGTCAAGCATGGTGGTGGCAGCATCATGCTGTGGGGCTGTTTCTCAGCCAAGGGGCCTGGCCATCTGGTCCGCATCCATGGGAAGATGGATAGCACGGCCTACCTGGAGATTTTGGCCAAGAACCTCCGCTCCTCCATCAAGGATCTTAAGATGGGTCGTCATTTCATCTTCCAACAAGACAACGACCCAAAGCACACAGCCAAGAAAACCAAGGCCTGGTTCAAGAGGCAAAAAATCAAGGTGTTGCAGTGGCCTAGTCAGTCTCCTGACCTTAACCCAATGGAAAACTTGTGGAAGGAGCTCAAGATTAAAGTCCACATGAGACACCCAAAGAACCTAGATAACTTGGAGAAGATCTGCATGGAGGAGTGGGCCAAGATAACTCCAGAGACCTGTGCCGGCCTGATCAGGTCTTATAAAAGATGATTATTAGCTGTAATTGCAAACAAAGGTTATTCCACAAAATATTAAACCTAGGGGTTGAATAATAATTGACCCACACTTTTATGTTTAAAATTTATAAAAATTTAACTGAGCAACAAAACTTTTTGGTTTGTAAGATTTATGCATCTGTTAATAAATCCTGCTCTTGTTTGAAGTTTGAAGGCTCTAACTTATTTGCATCTTATTAAACCTGCTAAATCTGCAGGGGGTTGAATACTACTTGTAGGCACTGTAACTCCTTATGGGAGACTCCAAAAGTGGATGTGCAGGTGTCCAGGGTAACTAAGAAAACAGCCCTTCCCTTTGAGGACTCTTCCCAGCTCAAGGATCCGATGGATTGAAAGATAGAGAGCTTATTAAAAAAGTCCTGGGACACCTCCACAAATTTACTAAAATCTAACATAGCCTCCACTTGCGTGGCCCGATCCCTGTTCGTCTGGTTATGCAAGCTTGAGGATCATTTAAAACAGGGCACCCCAAGAGAGGAAATTTTAGACTCACTACCCCTGCTACAGAAAGCAACTGGGTTCCTAGCCGACGCCTTGGCTGAGTCTGTCCAAGTAGCCGCAAAAGCTGCAGTCCTCTCCAACCCCTCCAGGAGAGCACTTTGGATAAAATCTTGGGGGGGGGCGACTTCGTCTCCAAGTCCAAGTTGTGTAGCATCCCCTTCCAGGGCCATAATGTATTTGGACCCATTCTGGATGATATCTTGGATAAGGCAGCAGATAAAAAGAAATCTCTCCCTGAACAGAAAGATCCTAAAAAATGCTTTTACCCTTCGCCACGACAGCACCCCACATGAGAGAGGGATCCGCCCATAGGAACAGGAAATGTACAGAATAAAAGGAGGCGGTCCCCTGTCCTCCTCAGTTTGTTTCCTGTTCCTATAGGAATCCGAAGTCACCTGCAGTTGAAGAGGATTCCTCGGCCATGCATCCGCCTGTGTCGGTTCTGGGGGAATGGCAGGGGCTGTGGTTCCAGAAGCAGCGGCGGGGGAGCCCCTGCTTGCAGCCTCCCCCCTCCTCTGATCAGCTATCCATGGTCCGGGTCCGGTCACCGATGGTCCGCCCGGCTCTTATGCTAAAAGGTTGTGCTCAGAATGTATCATGCTAACCTTACGGCAAGAGAATATAATGACTCCATCTGATGTTAGAGCCATAATTCAGGAAGAGATGCAGGGTTTGGCGCATACAAGTAGCACCAGTACCCGCCAACCAAGCAGGTCCCGGTCTGCAGCAAGCTCAGAATCAGAGGATGTACATAAGATCCTCAGACGAATCTAGATCCCAGCCGAGTTCATCTGAGAATGAAGGGGGGCTTTGTCTACCTAACAGCAGTATAGACAACTTAGTAAAATCTGTCAGAAGCACAATGGGGTGCCCAGACAAAAAGGGAAAAAATCGGCTCAAGACATTATGTTTGCGGGGTTAGGACAGAAAAAACGTAGATCCTTCCCCGTCATACCCACTATTAAAGACCTAATTAAAAAAGAATGGGATAAGCAGAATACAAGGGGTCTCCAACCATCATCCTCTAAGAGACGCTATCCCTTAAGCGATGAGGAACTAATTTCCTGGTCAAAGGTGCCAAAGGTTGATGCCGCAGTTGCTTCCACTTCTAAACAATCGGTCTTACCAGTTGAGGATTCGGGGGGTCCTAACAGACCCGTTAGACCGTAAAGCAGAAGCCTTACTAAAAAGATCGTGGGAAGCTAACACGGGGGCATTCAGGCCAGCTATATCTAGTACCTGCACCGCAAGGTCACTACTAGTGTGGATGGAACAGCTGGAGGAACAAATTAGAGGTCGAACTTCGAGAGAATCAATCTTGCCGAAAATCCCTCTAATCAAAGAAGCGATAGCATTCCTGGCAGATGCCTCTGTGGATTCGCTACGCCTAGCAGCCAGATCAGCTGGCCTAGTGAACAGAGCCCGGCGAGCACTCTGGTTAAAAAACTGGAAGGGGGACGCACAGGCAAAAGCAAAACTTTGTGCGATCCCTTGCCAGGGTGAGTTCCTTTTTGGGAAAACATTGGATGATCTCCTAAATAAAGCGGGAGAGAGAAAGAAAGACTTCCCTAATCAATCTCTTCCATCTTACAGGAGAGCCTTCAGAAGACGCCCCTTTACCAGAAACAAACCGTTTGAGACTCAAAGGGAGCGCTGGGAGACAAAGGATCCAAAACAAAAAGGTGCTCTGTTTAGCGGATCCTATAATACGAAGCGTAACAAGTACCGCTGACCATGAAGTGGGCGGCAGATTAAAATTTTTCTTTCCTAAATGGAAACAAATAACATCTAGCCAATGGATTCTGGACATTATACAAAACGGTTTAAGATTGGAGTTTGATCGAATCCCTTGGGATTCTTTTGTAGTAACATCACCAAAAGGATGGGAACAACAAAGGGCTCTGGAATCAGAGATCCTATCTCTTCTATCTAAAAGAGTCTTGATAGAAGTTCCCCAGGATCAAGAAGGGAAGGGGGTTCTATTCCCCTTTATTTTTGATCAATAAACCAGATGGTTCATTTAGAACCATCATAAATCTCAAAAAATTAAATTCTTTTTTGCGTAATCATACTTTTAAAATGGAATCCATTGGTTCGACCATCAAACTTTTGTCCCCTAGATGTGTCATGCCGGGGATAGACCTAAAAGATGCCTACTATCATCTTCCCATACATGTTGAACACCAGCGGTACCTAAGGGTAGCGGTCATTCTGGTGGGACAGGTTTGTCACTTTCAATACGTTGCAATGCCCTTTGGGCTTTCAATGGCTCCCCGCATCTTCACAAAAGTGATATTAGAAGTGATGGCTCATCTACGCCAACAGGACACTTTAATAATACCCTACCTAGATGATTTTCTAGTAGTAGGAAACTCTATACCTCAATGTAAGATTTGATTATCTAATACGATCTCGTCCCTGCAGGAGTTAGGTTGGATCGTCAACTTCAAAAAGTCCAGGCTGAATCCAGAAACCGTTCAAACATTTCTAGGAATCCAGCTAGACTTCGTAAGTCAGAAATGCTTCCTCCCACAGTCAAAAAGATTGACTATACAATCAAAGGTGTCAGGGGCAATGAAAAACCCACACATGACACTAAGGAAAGCTATATCCTTACTGGGATCATTATCCTCATGTATTCCAGCCGTGCCGTGGGCTCAATTTCATACCCGTCCATTACAGTATGAAGTATTATCTGTTCAGGGAAAAGAAGGACATCTGGAACGTAAACTAACTCTTTCCAGGGATGTTATAGAATCCCTATCCTAGTGGCTAGATATGGAGCACCTTTCAAAGGGAGTACCATGGATAATAGACCCTTCTAAGATAATTACCACCGACGCCAGCCCTACGGGGTGGGGTGCCCATATGGAAGATAGTCTGGCCCAAGATATCTGGGATCAGACAGAGTTACCATGTTCTTCCAATTGGAAAGAATTAAGAGCAGTAGAATATGCCTTAAATCATTTTCTTCCACAGATTCGAGGAGCACATGTAAGGGTTTTCTCGGACAATTCCACCACAGTGACATATGTGAACCGTCAAGGTAGTACACGGTCAGGAAGTCTGATGACCATAGCAGCAGACATCTTCCAGCTAGCAGAGACTCATCTCACATCCCTAACAGCCCTACACATCAGAGGTGTAGAAAACATCAAAGCAGACTACCTCAGCCAAAACATGTTATGCCAAGGGGAATGGACCCTAAACAGAACTATATTCAGAATGATAACAAGAGCATGGGGCATACCACAAATAGATCTGTTTGCCACCAGAGACAACAGACAAGTAAAAAGGTTCGCTTCCCTGAACTTCATGGATCATCCAGACATGTTGGACTCTCTTCATCACCCTTGGAAGTTCAAACTAGCATATGCCTTTCCTCCGATGTCTCTGATTCCACTAGTGATCAGAAAAATCAGGAGGGAACGAACAAGAGTAATCCTCATTGCACCCTTTTGGCCAAGAAGAACATGGTTTTCTTGTCTCCAGACCATGAGTCTATTCGACCCGTGGGTTCTTCCATCAAACAAGGAGCTGCTGTTCCAGGGCCCCTTTTTCCACCCGCAAGTAAAAGGTCTTCACTTGACGGTGTGGAATTTGAGAGGCAACTATTAAGTTCAAGAGGGTTTTCAGTAGAACTGGTAAACACCCTTTTACTAAGTAGAAAAAGATATACCACCCTAATATATAGTAGGGTATGGAATAAATTCTTAAATTTTTATACAGTACCATTCACTAGGCAAGTTCCGGTGACACCTATTCTAGAATTCTTACAAAAGGGCCGAGAATTAGGGTTATCGGTAAACACCTTAAGAGTCCAGGTCTCAGCATTGGGAGCCCTATACGGATGCAATATTGCAGCTAATAGGTGGATCTCCAGATTTATAAAGTCTTGTGAACGTAGTAACCCGGTCCATATTCCCCGTCTACCTCCGTGGGATTTAAATCTAGTACTAGAGGCCTTAGCCGACTCCCCATGTGAGCCACTAGATTCCATACCTCTAAATGTCCTAACATATAAAGTAGCCCTATTGGTAGCTCTAACCTCAGCCAGAAGGGTTAGCGACATCCAGGCCCTATCAGTAGACCCACCTTTCTTACTAATATTCCAAGATCGGGTAGTCCTAAAACCAGACCCCTCATACCTCCCTAAGGTGGCATCCACCTACCACAGATCACAGGAAATTTTTCCCCCTTCCTTTTTCGATTCCCCTGTAACTCCAGAACAACATACTGTAAGTTCCACACCTTAGATGTCAGAAGAGCCATCCTGACCTATATAGAAAGGTCTCAGACATGGAGGCAGAGTAGGGTTCTGTTTGTCTCCTTTCAGGGCCACAAGAAAGGACATCGGGTCACAAAAGCTACCGTATCTCGGTGGATCAGAGAAGCTATCTGCTTGGCCTATACATCAAAAGGCGAGATTCCTCCAGTGGGTATAAAAGCACATTCAACACGAACCATGGCTTCCTCCTGGGCAGAACAAGCAGATGTACCAATCCATTTAATATGTAAGGCCGCAACCTGGTCAACACCTTCTACTTTTTACAACCATTATAGACTTGATCTATCTACATCTTCTGACCTGACCTTTGGTAGAGCTGTCCTTAGTACAGTAATCCCACCCAGATAATGGCTCTCTGAAAATCTCTCATGTGGGGTGCTGTCGTGGCGAAGGGTAAAAAGCCGGATTACTTACCGGTAATGCTCTTTTAATGAGTCCACGACAGCACCCATTTACTACCCCCTCTAATTATGCACAATTTCCTTCTTTTAAGCTCACAAATAATGGTTGTATAGAGTTTAAGACATTTGTAATTGCTGATTATGAGTTAATACTAAAACTTTGCGGTTCCCTTTTTATACTCTGAAAGCTAAACTGAGGAGGAGAGGGGACCGCCTCCTTTTATTCTGTAGGTTTCCTGTTCCTATGGGCGGATCCCCCTCTCCTGTGGAGTGCTGTCGTGGACTCATTAAAAGAGCATTACCGGTAAGTAATCCGGCTTTTTTTTGCCCCTCCCGTGACCAGTCTTCACAGAGAGGAAAAGGCAAGACAGGGACATGGAGTTATCCCAAAGGAGGCAGGGGTAAGAACATCCTTGTCCCTCAAACCCAACAAACCCCAGATAAGCAATGACGATGCTCTGATCGGAGGTCGACTCTCACTCTTTTTCACCCAGTCGCAGTCCATCTCCGCAAATCAGTGGGTCCTTTGTACCATACGAGATGGACTAAAAATAGAATTCGAGAGACCTCCCCCACAATGCTTGAGGATAACCTCCCTACAAACTCCGCACCTCCAAAACTCCTTGTTGAGGGATCTACGAAATCTACTACAATCAAATGTGATCTCGCAGGTGCCGAAACTAGAGGAAGGACGTGGCCATTATTCACGTCTCTTTCTAATAACAAAACCCTCGGGGAAGAACAGAATCATCAGAAACCTGAAACCATTAAACGAATCAGTCCGGTACAGGAGATTCAAAATGGAAACAATCAGGTCAGTAATCCCCCTCATCGGACAAAATTGGGTAATGGCGACTGTGGATCTGAGGGATGCGTACTACCACGTACCAATCCACCCAGAACACAGAAAATTCCTCAGATTCGCAGTCTTCCAGGGGAGGCAAATCAAACATTTCCAATTCAATGTCCTACCCTTCGGCATCACATTGGCTCCACGGGTTTTTACAAAAATTATGGCGGAAGCAATGATTTTCATCCGTCAACAGGGAATATGCATTGTCTCATATTTGGACGACTTTCTCATTATGGCGCCATCTACCCCCTGTCTGGAAACAACCCTGGAGATATTACAGTTCCTGGGCTGGATCCCGAATCTGGAAAAATCAGAGATCCATCCCCCCACAAGGAGAAAATTCTTGGGGATTCTACTGTACTCAAAAGAAAGGACATCGTTTCTACCCAGAGATCATCAAATCAACCTTGTCTGCAAGATAACCAGATTCAGGGATCAGCGAGCGCCGACCCTCAGAGAGTCAATGTCTGTGCTAGGATCCCGGACCGCATGCATCCAAGCAGTCTCCTGGGCTCAAGCTCACATGCGAACCCTTCAGACTTACGTGCTTCTGTATTCCAGAAGATGGCAGACTCCATTGAATCAAAGAATTCTTCTCCCAGGCCACGTAAAATCGGCCCTGAAATGGTGGTTGGATTACCAAAATCTTCAGAAGGGGGTCAGCTGGGATCAGTTTCCCCTAAAAATACTCCTCTCAGATGCCAGCAAGAAAGGCTGGGGTGCAGTGGTAGAGGGTTTCCACTTTCAGGGACGATGGAAATCAAGCATCAGCAGCAGTTCCTCAAACCTAAGAGAACTAAAGGCTGTGGAAGAAGCCCTAAAAGCGTCATCTGCGCTGATCAAAAATCACCACGTTCGTATATACTCGGACAACATGACCACAGTAGCCTATCTACGACACCAGGGGGGAACGAAGTATGCCGGTCTGAAGGAAATAGCAGCAAGAATTTTCTTCTGGGCAGAGAAAAACCTTCTGTCAGTCACAGCGGTACATCTAAGAGGGCTAGACAATACTCAGGCAGACTTCCTCAGCAGGAAAGACATACATCCAGGAGAGTGGTGTCTGGACCAAACAGTGTTCCGGATCCTAACCTCAAGATGGGGAACCCCAGAGGTGGATTTGTTTGCCAACAGGCAAAATGCGAAAGTGGAAACATTCTTCTCCCTTTATCACACGGGCGGGGCGCAGGTAATAGATGCATTCTCACAACGGTGGAGGTTCAACCTCGCGTATGCGTTTCTACCCATCCCCATGCTGGCAAAGACACTACAAAAGATCAGGACAGACCGAGTTACCACAATCTTAATCACCCCGCTATGGCCTGGGAGGAGTTGGTACAGTGCCCTGATAGACATGGCCCTGGAAGGTCCCTACCTTTTACCTCAAAAAATCGATCTCCTTCACCAAGGTCCCCTAATGCATCTGGACCTTCGCAGACTGAACCTGGCGGCATGGCTACTGAAGCCAGAATTTTAAGAGCCAAAGGACTCTCGGATGAAGTGATCCAGACCCTCCAAAAAAGCAGGAAGCCAGTAACCAATGCCATCTATGCTCAGGTCTGGAAAAAGTTTACATCCTGGTGCTCCCCAGACCACTCCAGACCCCTTCAATGCCAATATAGTGCGAATCTTAGATTTTTTACAGAAAGGTTTAGAATTGGGCCTTACCCATAGCACACTCAAAGTGCAAGTATCGTCCCTTAGCACCTTTTTTTATTTAAATTTCGCCAGCCACCGCTGGATCAAGCGCTTCATGACTGCAGCATCCAGAATTCGTCCTAGACTCCGTATTAGGGTGCCTTCTTGGGACCTCAATACCGTGCTTAACAGGCTAACCAAAGATCCTCACTTATAGCAATCAAAAACAACAGATATGGCACTCACATTAATTACAGCATCTTAGGGGTGAGTGCCATATCTGTTGTTTTTGATTGCTATAAGTGAAGTTCTCCGTTCTGAACATTAATAGAGCACCACCTTTGTATGCCTTGGCTGAAAGTGTTCCAATGTCCACTTACTTTGTGCTTAAGGAATAGCCTGTGAAGATTAACCCACCTGGTGCCGCTCAGTTTCCAAATCTTTATTTGGGTTAACCAAAGATACATTTGAACCCCTGGAATCTATGGACATAAAAAACCTAACTCTTAAAACAGTCTTTTTAGTCGCAATCACTACGGCTAGACGTATTGGAGAGTTGCAGGTCCTGTCGATACAGGAACCTTATCTGACTTTCACTGCGGATGGCATTGTACTCAAACTAGATCAGTCCTTTCTACTTAAAGTGGTCTCAAATATCCACAGGGATCAGGACATTGTACTGCCCTCATTTTGCCCAAACCCCTCCAACCCTAAGGAAGAGACCTTCCACACCCTTGACGTTCGCAGGGTGATCCTATTTTACCTATGACAGACTGAAGCCTGGCGAATTGATCAAAATTTATTCATCCAGTTCTCAGGACGAAACAAAGGCAAGAAGGCGGCAAAAAACACTATCGCGAATTGGATCAAACAGTCTATTTGCCTGGCTTATTCATCACAGGGATTTGATCCACCTGCTTTTCTGAAGGCGCACTCTACCCAGGCAATAGCAGCATCATGGGCAGAGAGGGGGAATGCTTAATCAGAGCAGATATGCAGAGCTGCCACCTGGTCGTCCATCCACACGTTCACCAGACATTACAGGCTAAATTTCAATAGGGATTTAACATTTGGCAGACGAGTTCTGCAGGCCGTGATCCCTCCCTAGAGAAATTAGCTGTTGGTACTATTCCGAAGTGGCTGTCATGGAAGGTGACTAGAGAAAATAGAATAAGGCTAGGGTCACATTGCGTTATGTGACCGCGTTTAACGGACTACGTTACACCGCGGCATAACGGGGTGTTAACGTAGTCCGTTAACGCCGCCATAGCCTGTAATGGTGAACGCGTCGCTAGCGCCCGCCCACATTGGGCGTGCGCTAGCGATGTGCCGTCATTTGAGTGACGGCCCGTGAACGCTGCAAGCAGCGTTCGCGGTCCGTTCCTTGCTAGCGCAGATCGGGGATCTGCGCTAGCGGGATCAGCGATCTGCGCTAGCGGGATCAGCTAACGCGATCCCTTTTGGGACATTGCGTTAGCGCAGTCCGTAGCGCTATGCGCTAAACAGACTGCCTTAACGCAATGTGACCCTAGCCTTAGGCTTACCGGTAATTCGGTTTCTAGGAACCTTCCACGACAGCACTAATTTCCCTACCTATCTGATGTTCTTATTGGATAATTCCTGCACTTTTGTGGTAACTATACATGCTAGTGTGTCCAGGAAAACACTGGTGGTTGCAGGAAGGGGAGGGGTATTTAACCTCTTTGTGTTCCTGTACCCTATTAGGGCGGGGAAGACAACCTTCGAAGTGGCTGTCGTGGAAGGTTCCTAGAAACCGAATTACCGGTAAGCCTAATTCTATTTTCTGTTTTTTTTCAGTCAAGATGGGATGCAGAGTGTACATTAATGAGAAAAAAATGAACTTTTTTGAATTTACCAAATGGCTGCAATGAAGCAAAGTGAAAAATTTAAAGGGGTCTGAATACTTTTCGTACCCACTGTGTATATAACAAGATATTGAAGCGCCACTCCTCACTATAAAAGCACATAATATCTACTTTCACTATATATTTTTACATGATGGAGTTTTGTGCTTAAAAAAAAAAAAGTAAGCTTATTTCAACAGTAAAGGAATGGGCAAGATGGCTTGAGCTGTGTGTTATATGGGTCACTCACTTGAACGGTTTGGGGTCAGTCGGGCTCAGCCTTGCGTTTATGCGTCAACTACTATCAGATTTCCTGTAAAGTATGAGGAACTTGTTTTCTACACACTAACTCTTCCATCATAAAGTTAATTTAATATAAATGGTTGTTAATAGTGGACAATATGCAACAAACGTAAACATTAGAAGTGATTAGTTGTGCCATATTGGAAAATACAGAACACACTAAACTACAGCGGCAGTATGCAAGTACATACCTACCAACTTTTGAAGAATGCAAAGAGGGACAAAGTTCGCTGTGTGGCAAATTTTAGACCATGCCTCTGACCACACCCATTTCACAACTACTCACACCCATATCCACGCTCCAACCACACCCATTTAGCACTGCTGATCACACTGTTTCATAAGCAATAATTATAAACAAAAAAATATGGCCACACAGTGCTCCATACTGTATAATGGCCCCACATGATGCTGTGTACAGTATAATGGCTCCACGTGATGCTCCATACTGTATAATGGCCACACATGATGCTCAATACTGTATAATGGCCACACATTACTCCATACTGTATATTGGTCCCACATGATGCTACGTACAGTATAATAGCCCCACAAGATGCTGCGTACAGTATGATGGCCCCATGTGATTCTCTATACAGTATAATGGGCCCACATGATGCTGCATACTATATAATGGCCTCACATGATGTTTTGAACAGTATAATGGCCCCACATGATACTGTGTACTGTATAATGGCCCCACAAAATACTGCGTACTGTATAATGGCCCACATGATGCTCCATACAGTAAAATGGGCCCACATGATGCTGTATACTGTATAATGGCCCCACATAATACTGCGCACTGTATAATGGCCTTACATGATGCTGGGTACAGTATAATGGCCCCACATGATGCTGTGTACAGTATAATGGCCACACATAGTTACCCCACCCCATCATTGCCTTCTCCCCAACCCCCATCATTGCTTTCTCCATCACCACACACACCTACACACACACACCTCTCACCGCGCTCCCTCACAGCAGCTGGCAGCGTCCTGTCCCGCGGCGCTAAATGATGTCATCCAGCCATGCCACGCCGCTGACTGCTCACATCACTGCAGCTCCGGTATGCCACTGATAAAGACCTCTCCTTGTCTCCTGTGCCAGTCAGTGTCAGAGCGAGGAGCAATATCTGCTCCGATCCGACACAGCTAGTGATCGTGCTAGCAGTTTAAAGCGGCGGTACATTTGGTCTGAGGCCATGCGGCAAAAGGAGGATCCCAGCCTGGATCCTGGATGGTTGAGAGTTATGCACACGTGACTTCGCTCTGTACACACACATGGCTCCACTCCGTACACCTCGTACACACGCAGCTCCGCTCCATACACCTCGTACACACACGGCTCTGCTCCATACACCTTCTACACTCGCAGCTCCGCTCGTACACCTCCTACACATGCAGCTTCACTCTATACACCTCGTACACATGCGGTTCCACTCCGTACACCTCGTACACACACGGCTTCACCCCGTACCCCTCGTACACGTGGCTATTCTCCATACACCTCGTACACACGTGGCTCTGTGCCGTACACTCCATACACACACAGCTCCGCTCCGTACACCTCGTACACACACGGCTCTGCTACATCCACACTGTAAACCCCTCCTGACCCCACACATAAGCTTACCGTCATCCAGCACCATGACAACCAGCACAGCAGAGTCCTGCATATACGGAGGCCCCTGATCATGTGACCCCTGACTCTTCCCCTCTTGTGACCTCATCACAGGTCCTGTGCGCACAGAGCAGCCATACGGATGTTGTACAAAAGCTGCAGAGGAAGTTTCCTGACGTCTCTTAGCAACCAGTCCAATGGATCACAGTGCAGTGCGGGAACAGTAAGATCCCGGCTGTGACAGCAGAACAGAGTCTCAAAATCGGGACTGTCCCACTGGATTCGGGATGGTTGGGAGGTCTGTGGAAGTATCTTTAGGTATACTGTGGTATCCCACAAAGTGGCTATTTCTATGGGATACCGGATATACAGTGTATTTTCATATAAATGATGAGAATTTTTATGTGGACTGTGCATTTTAAATACATTGTGAGACCTGCAGACAGGCAGCACAAAAAGGGTTAATCTTCTCAGAGATTTGATCATGTAACCCAGCTCTGTTTTAATATGCAGAAGGTTCTGGAAAAATGCCTCAGGGCAGCCAGCCAATGACTGCAGCTCTACAGTCACATAGAAGGGGGGAATCCTGTGAGTGAGTTTTTTAATTTGAAGTGGCAATTGGTGGTCAGACACCTTGAGAAGAGGAAGCCATTTTGTAAGTGAAGGAATTACCTACCTTCTCCCTGCCTGCTTTGCTTAAAAAGGGGACTGAAATGATAAGGGGACTTAATAGTCTTCATGTGAGGAAGACTACCATTGCACCTCTAGGAGGAACAATTACCTCAGGGCAGAAACAGAGCACATTGCTCATTGCTGAAGAAGAAATATTTAGACTTAATAAAACCAGAGGTTACTGAGATCTGCCTGTATGCAGGTACACAGCAATCATCAACCGTGAGTTTACACTTCAGTTCCCTGCTGTTTGTAAATAATAATTTGCCCCATTACCTCCAGTAAAAAAGACTTCTATTTTAAATTCTTATGGCTACTTCATGGCTGGGGCTCAAATGCACCAACTACTACCACCATCATAATCTTCTGCCAAGAGGCAGTTACTGAGCAAACATTGTATTGTGGAGTTTCTGGTGTGTGCAATTTGAGAAGGAAAGACTCTTCTCCTGACAGAAAGCTTGGCCACCGTAAGATACATCATACCTTGTCAGGAGTACACCCTCAGCCATACACCACATGAGTACGCCACAATACCGCATTTTAAAAGTGTTTGTACAGTAAGTAATATGTCTATCTATGCTATGGAGATTCATCAGAAAGCCACTAACTGTTTAGTGCAACGAATGACACAAATGTCATCATAAATTAATCTAATAAATCTTCAATTTCTTTCCAGATAACAATGATCATCATATTGATATTAGCGTGTCAGTTGTTGGCAAATCATATTGAGAATGAGCTGCTCCACATGCCAAACTCTGCACATACAGCATTTGCCGATGGTTATCTCTATTGACTAGCTGTGTAAGACTCCTCCACTTCTTTATTATTACTCTTTTCAAATATAGTAACGCCATGCTCCTGGTCACATTGTTGATCTATTGCGTACTGTCACGATATTGTATGAAATATCATATAAGTTTAGTTTCTCTTGTTAGCCCAGGCTGTGGGCTAAAAACCCCCCTTCCCTGTGTTTCTGAATGTGTGTGTAGCAGAGCTTTTATGGCTTCTTGCTGCATTCCTGACTTTCAGCTCCCAAATCCCTTATGCCCATCCCAAAAGAATTTTTACGACCGCTAAACGTAACTGCAGTGGACAGTTGTACCAGCTGAAACTGGCTGGATCTATCTTTTAAAACATGAGGCTCTTTGTTCTGTTATAGTAAGATATTGGGCCAATGATTTTGGCTAAGAAAATAATAAATACCTATTTTAAATGTCCCTCGGTGGATCTATCCGCCACGGTAAGCACGGGCTTCTAACTCCATCAGGTAAAAAGTAGGAATTTCTCTGTAATTATGCATCACAAATAGGACATATTTGATCTCATTAGAATGTCAACGTTAATACAAGATAAATGCTGGGTTTGTTATGACTATGACATGTTCTGTAGCGGAGTTATAGGCATTAGACAAATTTAGGCTGAATTTACTAAGACTGAAGAAAGAGGAGGGCGATCTTAACTCAACCCTTTTGATGATGTCACAGGCTGCGGTTTATAAGTTTCTGCCACTGCCAGGCCCCCAGCAGAGTGAGGTTTGACCTGAGAAGCCTGAATGCCAGTCCTAATGCACTGGGACATATGGGAACTCCACTAGCCTGGTTGCATGAAATGAACTGAGAATATGTGAGTTTTACCTTTTCTCATTTAATCCCTTTATGTTATAATTACCTTGTACATATTTTCAATTGTCTCATTTTGTAACATCCTTGTAATATTTTTATATAAACACTGCCTTAAAATTTATGGAGTATAATATTTAATACTAGTTCATTCTTCATGCTCTAAAACGTACCCTAAGTCTTCTGAAGAGAATTACGCTACTGTTTTGGGTTAGCTTCGGACCCGTTTAATCGAAGCTGGTGGCAGCAATACCGTGCACTGTGCCTTTGGGAGTCATTGTAGCGACAGCGACATTGATAATTATTGTTCCTGCCTGAGCGGGAGTAGTTAAATCGCCTCGCTGCAGCGTGCCCAATAGCCATTACATAGCAGGCAGCCTTTCTGGCGACTAATTATCCTAGGTGCAGTACCTTATCTGACCTGAGGGTAAGGGGGGCACCAGAGAGCTGCAGGTGTCAAGTGCAACTGTAAGCGGGATATACATAAATCCCTGCAGTTCGTGGTATATTGAAGAGCAGTGGGATACCCAAAATAAGCCCCTGCTGTAAACTAAGAGGTAAATAGCCTTGTGTGTGTTTTTTCATCACATTGTAGCAGTGGAGGGATAACTAAGACAAGCCCCCTGCACATGTGATAGCCGTCTGTTGGCCTAAAGTCACCCCGATCTGTGACGTAGGGGTGACGGTCATGGTGTGAATCCGTGACATATTGGCGGCAGAGGTGAGGAATCGTGACACGTACGCCTAGAAATCTAATGCACAACTGTGCTCATTATATATATATATATATATATATATATATATATATATATATATATATATATAGGCTTCACCCAACCACTAACCATGAGTGGAGAAAAAGTTTTGGTGTTATCATTAATATTCTCTGAAAACAAGGCCAAGAAAGAAAAGAAAATTCTGCTGGGGTACGTAAGCTTTTGAGCACAACTGTGTGTGTGTGTGTGTGTGTGTGTGTGTGTGTGTGTGTGTGTGTGTGTGTGTGTGTGTGTGTGTGTGTGTGTGTGTATGTATGTATGTATGTATGTATATATATATATATATATATATATATATATATATATATATATATACAGCCCTGGCAAAAAATAAGAGACCACTGCAAAATTTTCAGTTTGCCTGAGTTTCCTCCTTGTAGGCATATTTTTGAGGAAATGTATATTGTTCTTTTATTCTATAAACTACTGGCAACTAGGGTTGAGCGAAACGGATCGGTCAATTTCATAAGTCACCGACTTTCGGCAAAGTCGGGTTTCGTGAAACCCGAGCCGATCGCAGTGTGGGATCGGCCACGTAGTTGGCGATCTTCGCGCCAAAGTCGCGTTTCATATGACGCGTTCAGCGCCATTTCTCAGCCAATGAAGGTGCACGCAGAGTGTGGGCAGCGTGATGACATAGGTCTCAGTCCCCACCATCTTAGAGAAGGGCATTACAGTGATTGGCTTGCTTTCTGCGGCGTCACAGGGTCTATAAAGGGGTGTGCACGCCGACCGCCATCTTACTTCTGCCGATCGTGGCATAGGGAGAGGTTGCTGCCGCTTTGTCAGAAGCAGGGATATTGTTAGGGAGGAAATATTAACCTCAAAACCGCTTGTGCTGTAGCGATTTCCACTGTCCAACACCACCTTTTTCTTTGCAGGGACAGTGGAGGCTAGATTTCCGTGCATCAGCTCTGTAGCTTGTAAGGTTCCCTGATAGCTGCGTTGCTGTGTGTACGCCGCTGTGCAAACCAACTGCTTTTTTAAAAGCAAAAATCCTGCTGCTCTTTCTTTTATGCACAATTATCTTGTTTATTTGTCCACACTTTTGTGTGCAGCAGTCCTTTTTATTGCTGGCTGCCATACTTGTCCTGACTGACATCATTGTAGGGAGATTGTTATAGTAGTGCAGTCCCTATATATATATATATATATATATATATATATATATATATATATATATATATATATATATCTGCCAGTCACTGTCTGCCACTGAAACTGTAGTGTAATACAGTGGGCCTGATTTTTTCTGCTGTCTCCCACACATAAAAAGGGATATTTATGCTGCCACTGAGTGTATCTGCGTCAGTCCTGTTTGTGGCATATCTGCAAGCCACTGTCTGCCACTCAAACTGTGTGGTGTAATACAGTGGGCCTGATTTTTTCTGCTGTCTCCCACAAATTAAAAGGGAGATTAATACTGCCACAAAGTACATCTGCCTCAGTCCTGTTTGTAAAGAGAGAAAATTAGTCTGCACTCTGCTATGTAGAAGAGGGTGCTGGTGTAACGGACAAAAAGTCCTCAATAATATCAATAGAAAAATACACCGCACTCACGGATGGAATATATTGCAAATCACATAACAATTTATTTATGTACATCCATATCAACGGTAATAATGCAATCACATGAAAGAAGCGTATTTAAATGACGTTTCGAACCCAACCGGGTTCTTATTCATATACCGCTGTGGAAAAAACAGGAAAAACACAGACAAGTAATACATAACCATACAATAATAACAATATGCACACAAAAAAAGGCACCAAGCCTATTAAAATAACCCCAAATAAAGAAAGGAACGGAGTGTACCTATACCACCAAAGGGGGAGGAGGAAGGGGAGGTGAGAGAAACCACCGAAACTAAATTTAAATAGATAGATCACCAGATTATACCCAAGTATACCAAAGGACATACTGAAATGAGGCAGGGGAATTAAGTCATTACCTTGTAATGATATGTAGCTGCTTAATTGGAACTGTCTCAGCCGAGACAGAATATTGCATTCAGCAGTTGTGCTGTGGGGGATAGTGTGACAATCAGGAGGATGTTAATAGTAGAAAAAAAGGTGAGCTCAAACCATTATATAGACACTACCTATATATGCTGTAAGAAGAATCCAGATGCGGGCTAGCTACTGCTAGGTAGGTGAACCTGTGGGCATGAACAAACGGTAAGCACCTAGGAGTCCCTGTCTACTCACTCTAAACTGAACAATGCGCGCTATAATGTATTACCTGTAGGCAGGATTGGAAAAGCGGCGCTCCCGCGCCCTGCTGTGCTGCGTGTGAGTACCAATGATAGCTGCTAAATAAAGGGAGCCGGGACATAACATAGACCGGAAGTATCCAGTCTGAGGGCGGATGTGACGTCGCGCGAGACCGCCGATGCACAGGGCATGCGCAAAGGTTGCTATGGACGCTAGGTAGCGTTCAGCTACCATGAAACACTAGGCGCCTGCGCAGTGGTGAAGGAGCTATAAAGGCCGTTAATATATGTCCCTGCCGTCTGACAGGATATAATAGTCTGGCCCACAAGTAAATCGGTATTCCAAGGATCTAGTAAGTGTGATCCTGGTAGCCGTCCAATGGCCCTTCTTAGCTGATGTTAGAGTATAGGTAATGCTCGGAATATCTACAAAAAAGTGGACTAAGCCATATATGGTATTAATATTAAAGACAAAACTAGATAACTGGTTAAGGACAACGAGATAAATAACCGAGAGGAATGCACTGGATTGAACCAAAATTAGAGAGTGTGATGATAAATAGAATAAGAGAAATAAAAAATGAAATACCATGAAAAACAAAAGAATAAAAAAAGGTAAAAAATAAAAAATACAAAATAAGAATAAAAAATTATATGAAAAAATAGAGAAAATAATTATAAATAAAGAAATAAAATATATTTTTTTTAAAAATGTATGGAGAATCTAGACCTGGACCCAATGGGAGGTAAGATATGAGGGTATATAAAATGAAAAAATGAAAAAAAGGAAAAGTTAAAATGAAAAAAGTGAAGAAAAAAAGAAAAAAAGAAGAAAAAAAGAAATGATTGAATGAATAAATAAATAAATAAATAAATAAATAAGTTGACCGAGAGCCCTGGAAGATGTAACCTGAGTCCCAACAAGGGAAAAATTATTTTGAAAATAGTTATTGAAAGACAATAAGGGGGGAAAAAATGAAATTAAATCAAACTAAAAATAAATATGAAAAAAAATGAATAATAAAAATAAGAATGGATATAAAATAAAAAATAAAAAATACCAAATAAAAATAAAAATAAAGAGAACCAGCCGTAGCCAGAGCAAAATTGAACTCACCAACAGGGCTTCCAGGTCAACATGCCAAATGCTATCACCGATACATCGACGACATATTTTGTATCTGGTCGGGATCCCTTGATTCCCTAAAAACATTTCACGAGTACCTTAATTCCATTATACCTGAGCTGACTTTCACCATGCAATTCAACATGAAGGAGATACCTTTTCTAGATACACTGGTGATGAAGGACGATACAGGGTTACTTTCCCTTGATCTATACGGTAAACCCACCGATCGCAATAACCTACTTCATTACTCTAGTTGTCACCCTAGAGCCACAAGAAACAGCCTTCCACGGTCACAGTTTACCAGGGTGTCGCGAATAGTCACGGACCCCACAAAGCGAGACGTTAGACTCAACGCTATAAGTGATAAATTTAAAGAGAGACAGTATCCTACCAGACTGCTGGAGAGAGAAATAATACGGGCCACCACCCCACTTTCACCACCCCCAGCATCCCGTAAAATTGACAGGATACCGTTCGTCCATACATACCATCCGTGTATGCCCAAAGTCTATTCAATCATCAAGAAACACTGGTCACTCCTCTCTAAAGCTTATCCTAAGATAGAGTCATTTTCCACACCTGCATTAATTTGCACCCGGAGACCAACCAATATTAAAGATACGGTCGTTAGAGCTGACATAGGCAGTTCATATCCAGGCTCTTCCCAGAGATTCCTCAGCACACAACGTCGAGGCACATTTCCGTGCCTTTGCTGTGCAGCCTGCTCCAATGTTATCAAAGCTGAAAATATCACTCACCCTAGAACTGGCAAGAGCTATCCCATCCGTGGTTATTACACATGCAGTTCAAACTTTGTGGTCTATATAGCAAAGTGTCCATGTGGCCTCCTCTATGTGGGAGAGACCACACAGTGCATTCGTGATCGCATATCAAGCCACAAATCTACAATTAGATGCAATAGAAATTGGCTCCCATTACCAGATCACTTCACCAAATTTAGGCACACAGTTGCACAACTGCGTTTCCAAATCATGGAACAGGTGGCTCGTCCCAGAAGAGGTGGGGACCGTATTAGGCTCTTAAAACAGAGAGAGGCCTACTGGATCTATACACTGGACACCTTGGAACCTAGGGGTTTAAACAGAGAGATAGATTGGTATCCATGAATTTTCATATTTGCTAATTATTTACTCTTTTCTCCATTTTTCCCAGACACGTTGACCTGGAAGCCCTGTTGGTGAGTTCAATTTTGCTCTGGCTACGGCTGGTTCTCTTTATTTTTATTTTTATTTGGTATTTTTTATTTTTTATTTTTTATTTTATATCCATTCTTATTTTTATTATTCATTTTTTTTCATATTTATTTTTAGTTTGATTTAATTTCATTTTTATTTTTTCCCCCCTTATTGTCTTTCAATAACTATTTTCAAAATAATTTTTCCCTTGTTGGGTCTCAGGTTACATCTTCCAGGGCTCTCGGTCAAATTATTTATTTATTTATTTATTTATTTATTTATTTATTCAATCATTTCTTTTTTTCTTCTTTTTTTCTTTTTTTCTTCACTTTTTTCATTTTAACTTTTCCTTTTTTTCATTTTTTCATTTTATATACCCTCATATCTTACCTCCCCTTGGGTCCAGGTCTAGATTCTCCATACATTTTTTTTAAAAATATATTTTATTTCTTTATTTATAATTATTTTCTCTATTTTTTCATATAATTTTTTATTCTTATTTTGTATTTTTTATTTTTTACCTTTTTTTATTCTTTTGTTTTTCATGGTATTTCATTTTTTATTTCTCTTATTCTATTTATCATCACACTTTCTCTAATTTTGGTTCAATCCAGTGCATTCCTCTCGGTTATTTATCTCGTTGTCCTTAACCAGTTATCTAGTTTTGTCTTTAATATTAATACCATATATGGCTTAGTCCACTTTTTTGTAGATATTCCGAGCATTACCTATACTCTAACATCAGCTAAGAAGGGCCATTGGACGGCTACCAGGATCACACTTACTAGATCCTTGGAATACCGATTTACTTGTGGGCCAGACTATTATATCCTGTCAGACGGCAGGGACATATATTAACGGCCTTTATGGCTCCTTCACCACTGCGCAGGCGCCTAGTGTTTCATGGTAGCTGAACGCTACCTAGCGTCCATAGCAACCTTTGCGCATGCCCTGTGCATCGGCGGTCTCGCGCGACGTCACATCCGCCCTCAGACTGGATACTTCCGGTCTATGTTATGTCCCGGCTCCCTTTATTTAGCAGCTATCATTGGTACTCACACGCAGCACAGCAGGGCGCGGGAGCGCCGCTTTTCCAATCCTGCCTACAGGTAATACATTATAGCGCGCATTGTTCAGTTTAGAGTGAGTAGACAGGGACTCCTAGGTGCTTACCGTTTGTTCATGCCCACAGGTTCACCTACCTAGCAGTAGCTAGCCCGCATCTGGATTCTTCTTACAGCATATATAGGTAGTGTCTATATAATGGTTTGAGCTCACCTTTTTTTCTACTATTAACATCCTCCTGATTGTCACACTATCCCCCACAGCACAACTGCAGAATGCAATATTCTGTCTCGGCTGAGACAGTTCCAATTAAGCAGCTACATATCATTACAAGGTAATGACTTAATTCCCCTGCCTCATTTCAGTATGTCCTTTGGTATACTTGGGTATAATCTGGTGATCTATCTATTTAAATTTAGTTTTGGTGGTTTCTCTCACCTCCCCTTCCTCCTCCCCCTTTGGTGGTATAGGTACACTCCGTTCCTTTCTTTATTTGGGGTTATTTTAATAGGCTTGGTGCCTTTTTTTGTGTGCATATTGTTATTATTGTATGGTTATGTATTACTTGTCTGTGTTTTTCCTGTTTTTTCCACAGCGGTATATGAATAAGAACCCGGTTGGGTTCGAAACGTCATTTAAATACGCTTCTTTCATGTGATTGCATTATTACCGTTGATATGGATGTACATAAATAAATTGTTATGTGATTTGCAATATATTCCATCCGTGAGTGCGGTGTATTTTTCTATTGATATTATTGAGGACTTTTTGTCCGTTACACCAGCACCCTCTTCTACATAGCAGAGTGCAGACTAATTTTCTCTCTTTATATATGATTATTTCTTAGTCCTTGCACCTGCTCTCCCCATGTCGTTAAATACATTTGCCTATGACACGGCCACTAGTTCCATTATACTTGCTCAGGTCACTGGCTCAAGTGACTTTCTAAAAACTCCAACACAGGAGTTAAGGACAAGGGATTATGAGAGAGAGAGAAAACGCCTAGTCTCTCACGATTTACATTGCACCACACTGGCGGAATACCACCGCCAGAACAAGATACCAAGAGGTCTTAGAAGTAATTTGCGCCCAACTCTATTTGCTGACAATGAGGAATTTTGTGATAAATACAGGAAAATATTAAACAAATGCTCCCTTGATATCATTGTCCTCACGGTGGAATATTTGCAAAAAAGTATTGTTGAGACAAAATCTAAGATTGAAGCTATTGAGACACAACTGAGTGCAACTCTTTCATCTGTTGAATGGACGGCTCTCAAAACTAAGACTGACAAAAGTTTGGCCGAGCACGAGAAATTATTACAGGAACGGAAAAGACAAAAGTTCTATCGTGACAACGAGGACTACGCTAATAATAGAGTGTACAGATGGAACGAATCATCTACCTGGCGCCAACCTTCCTCTCAGAGAAGGTTCGGTTCTTTCAGTTCAAGTGGAGACTCTTCAACAGGACCAGGACGGCAACGTTTTTTACCAAAGAACCGCAGGGGAGGAGCACATCAAGCAGGCCCACGAGAAGATCCAGGCGAACGCATGACAACACGTTCCCAGGTAGGCCATCCAGCCTGGTGATCAATATATCCAGCCACCTGCTTGCCCCTGCGGAACTTTCTGTATTAGAGAAGGGCTTATCCTTCTGCCCGACTCCAGGCTGGAATGCATTTCAACTTGAGAGGGATTTACAAATGTTTTATCGCTCTCTAAGACTTAAGACCCATTTTGGTGTATCACCTATCACAGTGGAACAAGGGGCACCTCCTTTAGGGGTTCAATCTGAACTTTCTATTTCATCACTCGGTCTCCGCACACCTAGTCGCTTTCAACCACCACGTACCTATCACGCAACTGAGACGTTTATAGATCTGGTTGACCAAGAAGTAAAACAACTTTCACATGATCACAAATTGGGCTTCTTTCCGACTCACTCGAATTTATCACAGAGCGAAAGAATAGCACTTAGGTCTCTTCGAGACAACAGACTGATCATGATAAAACCAGCCGACAAGGGTGGAGCAGTAGTAGTGATGGACCGATCATCCTACACTCAGGAAGTTTTACGTCAACTTTCTGACCATGAGACATACATGATCGTCAAGAGGGACCCTACCAGAGAGATAAAAACCAAAATAGACAGAGTGATAACACAATATTTGGATAGGCATATCATTGACAAGAAAACGGCCACGTTCCTGGTGAATCCCCATCCCATAACACCTGTTTTTTATGTATTGCCTAAAATACATAAGTCGCTTGTGAACCCACCTGGTAGACCGATCGTGGCCTCTACTGATTCGATCCTGTCCCCTCTGTCTATATTTCTGGATAAAATATTTACACCTCTCATTAAAACAACAAAATCATTCATTCTGGACACAGGTCATTTTATACGGATTATTAAAGGCATTAGGAGTATACCCCCCACCTGTTGGCTAGTCACATTTGACGTCAACAGCCTTTACACTTCAATTTCACATACTAGGGGCCTGGAAGCTGCCAAGTCCCTTCTGAACACGTCGGACCTTCCTGAGGGTTCTATACAACTTTGTATGGACCTACTAAAACTCGTTTTATATGAGAATTTTTTTCTCTATGAAGACAACTTTTATATTCAGAAACAAGGTACCGCGATGGGGTCACATGTGGCGCCCGCGTATGCAAATGCATATATGAATGAACTCGAGATCAAACATATCTTCCTAAACAATTTATTTATACAACATGCCAAATGCTATCACCGATACATCGACGACATATTTTGTATCTGGTCGGGATCCCTTGATTCCCTGAAAACATTTCACGAGTACCTTAATTCCATTATACCTGAGCTGACTTTCACCATGCAATTCAACATGAAGGAGATACCTTTTCTAGATACACTGGTGATGAAGGACGATACAGGGTTACTTTCCCTTGATCTATACGGTAAACCCACCGATCGCAATAACCTACTTCATTACTCTAGTTGTCACCCTAGAGCCACAAGAAACAGCCTTCCACGGTCACAGTTTACCAGGGTGTCGCGAATAGTCACGGACCCCACAAAGCAAGACGTTAGACTCAACGCTATAAGTGATAAATTTAAAGAGAGACAGTATCCTACCAGACTGCTGGAGAGAGAAATAATACGGGCCACCACCCCACTTTCACCACCCCCAGCATCCCGTAAAATTGACAGGATACCGTTCGTCCATACATACCATCCGTGTATGCCCAAAGTCTATTCAATCATCAAGAAACACTGGTCACTCCTCTCTAAAGCTTATCCTAAGATAGAGTCATTTTCCACACCTGCATTAATTTGCACCCGGAGACCAACCAATATTAAAGATACGGTCGTTAGAGCTGACATAGGCAGTTCATATCCAGGCTCTTCCCAGAGATTCCTCAGCACACAACGTCGAGGCACATTTCCGTGCCTTTGCTGTGCAGCCTGCTCCAATGTTATCAAAGCTGAAAATATCACTCACCCTAGAACTGGCAAGAGCTATCCCATCCGTGGTTATTACACATGCAGTTCAAACTTTGTGGTCTATATAGTAAAGTGTCCATGTGGCCTCCTCTATGTGGGAGAGACCACACAGTGCATTCGTGATCGCATATCAAGCCACAAATCTACAATTAGATGCAATAGAAATTGGCTCCCATTACCAGATCACTTCACCAAATTTAGGCACACAGTTGCACAACTGCGTTTCCAAATCATGGAACAGGTGGCTCGTCCCAGAAGAGGTGGGGACCGTATTAGGCTCTTAAAACAGAGAGAGGCCTACTGGATCTATACACTGGACACCTTGGAACCTAGGGGTTTAAACAGAGAGATAGATTGGTATCCATGAATTTTCATATTTGCTAATTATTTACTCTTTTCTCCATTTTTCCCAGACACGTTGACCTGGAAGCCCTGTTGGTGAGTTCAATTTTGCTCTGGCTACGGCTGGTTCTCTTTATTTTTATTTGGTATTTTTTATTTTATATCCATTCTTATTTTTATTATTCATTTTTTTTCATATTTATTTTTAGTTTGATTTAATTTCATTTTTATTTTTTCCCCCCTTATTGTCTTTCAATAACTATTTTCAAAATAATTTTTCCCTTGTTGGGTCTCAGGTTACATCTTCCAGGGCTCTCGGTCAACTTATTTATTTATTTATTTATTCAATCATTTCTTTTTTTCTTCTTTTTTTCTTCACTTTTTTCATTTTAACTTTTCCTTTTTTTCATTTTTTCATTTTATATACCCTCATATCTTACCTCCCCTTGGGTCCAGGTCTAGATTCTCCATACATTTTTTTAAAAAAATATATTTTATTTCTTTATTCATAATTATTTTCTCTATTTTTTCATATAATTTTTTATTCTTATTTTGTATTTTTTATTTTTTACCTTTTTTTATTCTTTTGTTTTTCATGGTATTTCATTTTTTATTTCTCTTATTCTATTTATCATCACACTTTCTCTAATTTTGGTTCAATCCAGTGCATTCCTCTCGGTTATTTATCTCGTTGTCCTTAACCAGTTATCTAATTTTGTCTTTAATATTAATACCATATATGGCTTAGTCCACTTTTTTGTAGATATTCCGAGCATTACCTATACTCTAACATCAGCTAAGAAGGGCCATTGGACGGCTACCAGGATCACACTTACTAGATCCTTGGAATACCGATTTACTTGTGGGCCAGACTATTATATCCTGTCAGACGGCAGGGACATATATTAACGGCCTTTATGGCTCCTTCACCACTGCGCAGGCGCCTAGTGTTTCATGGTAGCTGAACGCTACCTAGCGTCCATAGCAACCTTTGCGCATGCCCTGTGCATCGGCGGTCTCGCGCGACGTCACATCCGCCCTCAGACTGGATACTTCCGGTCTATGTTACGTCCCAGCTCCCTTTATTTAGCAGCTATCATTGGTACTCACACGCAGCACAGCAGGGCGCGGGAGCGCCGCTTTTCCAATCCTGCCTACAGGTAATACATTATAGCGCGCATTGTTCAGTTTAGAGTGAGTAGACAGGGACTCCTAGGTGCTTACCGTTTGTTCATGCCCACAGGTTCACCTACCTAGCAGTAGCTAGCCCTCATCTGGATTCTTCTTACAGCATATATAGGTAGTGTCTATATAATGGTTTGAGCTCACCTTTTTTTCTACTATTAACATCCTCCTGATTGTCACACTATCCCCCACAGCACAACTGCTGAATGCAATATTCTGTCTCGGCTGAGACAGTTCCAATTAAGCAGCTACATATCATTACAAGGTAATGACTTAATTCCCCTGCCTCATTTCAGTATGTCCTTTGGTATACTTGGGTATAATCTGGTGATCTATCTATTTAAATTTAGTTTCGGTGGTTTCTCTCACCTCCCCTTCCTCCTCCCCCTTTGGTGGTATAGGTACACTCCGTTCCTTTCTTTATTTGGGGTTATTTTAATAGGCTTGGTGCCTTTTTTTGTGTGCATATTGTTATTATTGTATGGTTATGTATTACTTGTCTGTGTTTTTCCTGTTTTTTCCACAGCGGTATATGAATAAGAACCCGGTTGGGTTCGAAACGTCATTTAAATACGCTTCTTTCATGTGATTGCATTATTACCGTTGATATGGATGTACATAAATAAATTGTTATGTGATTTGCAATATATTCCATCCGTGAGTGCGGTGTATCAGTCCTGTTTATGGCATATCTGCAAGCCACTTTCTGCCACTCAAACTGTGTGGTGTAATACAGTGGGCCTGATTTTTTTGTCTGTCTCCCACAAATTAAAAGGAAGATTAATACTGCCACAAAGTACATCTGCGTCAGTCCTGTTTGTGGCATATCTGCAAGCCACTTTCTGCCACTGAAACTGTGTAGTGTAATACAGTGGGCCTGATTTTCCCAGCAGTTTACGACACCTATTAATGGAAATTTAAATTCACACAAGTTTACGTACACCTACCTGGTTTTACAGTACCATATAACGGTTGTTAGTTTGATTACATTTTTCCAAGAATGAGGAAGTCTGGTGGAAGAGGTCGTGGCCGTAGGCAGTCATTGCCAGCTGGTAATGATGGTAGTGGTGGTGGTCGTGGAGCATCAGGTGGTCGTGGGAAAAGCAATATAGCACCTAAGTCTCTAGTTGTTGAGCCAGCATCTTCGTCTGGCTACACAAGGCCTCGAACGCTCCCTTTTCGGGGAGTAGGAAAACCGCTTTTAAAGCCGGAGCAGCAGGAAAAAGTTTTGGCTTTCCTTGCTGACTCTGCCTCTAGCTCTTTCGCCTCCTCTTCGGAAAGTGCAAAATTTAAAAGCAGCGCGTCGTCAGTGGATGCTCCCGGTCATGAACAAGTCGCTTCCTTATGTCCTTCACCCAAAGCAAAAGTGAAGGATGCAGCAGGTGACGCAACAGTTAACTCCATGGAGCTCTTTACACATACCGTGCCAGGGTTAGAAAGGGAAATAGTTCACAGCCCATTACAAGATGAATCGGACATGGAGTGCACAGATGCACAGCCACAGTTAGATTATTATGCTGTTCCATTGACTCAGATCGCAACATTGCCCTCGCAGTGTACTGAGCCAGAATGTGACCCTGATGAGACTATGGTGCCCCATCCCGAACGCTATAGCACCGGCTTACATGGTGACACAGAGGAAGGTGCACAGGACATAGAAGAGGAGGTGATAGATGACCCAGTTGTTGACTCCGATTGGCAGCCATTGGGGGAACAGGGTGCCGCTGGCAGTAGCTCTGAAGCAGAGGAGGAGGAGCCGCAGCAGGTATCAACATCGCAACGGATTTCATCTGCCAGGCCCGTATCTGGACAAAAACGTGTGTCCAAACCAAAAACAGTTGTAGGACAGCGTGGCCATCCGGTTAAAGTAGCACAGTGTGCAATGCCTGAAAAGGTATTCGATAGTAGGAAGAGTGCAGTCTGGCAATTTTTTAACCAAGATCCGAATGATCAGTGCAAAGTGATCTGTAAGAAATGCTCAAGGACCCTTAGCAGAGGTCAGAATGTCAAAAATGTAAATACAAGTTGCATGCGTAGACATTTAATCACCATGCACTTGCAAGCCTGGACTAACCACCAAACGTCCCGTAACGTTGTTGCACCCACTCACAATGAAGCTAGTCAGCAACGCTACATTCCTTCCCTCACTGTAAGCCCACCGGTTACGACACCACCTGCAGCAAATGTGGAGGTATCGTCGCAAGGCCGAACCAGTCAGGGAATCACCAGGTTCTTGGTAGGAAACACTGTATGTAGGCCAACAGCAAGAATACCATCACCAACCCTCTCTCAGTCTGCCATGTCCACCACCACCCCTGCTAGTTCCACCATATAGAACCAGAAACACATGGGCCACTTGCACATTGAACAAGTCTGTAGGAACCTGTTCACACCACCAGAAAACTTGAAGACACAAAAGAGCACAGTGAGGTCAAAAATACTCTGTTGTAAAAAAAAAAAAAAATCACAGTAATCAGCAAGTGCTAGTCAAAAGATGTAAAGAAAACAGGGTATTTAGTTGATACGTTTTTTTGCAAAAAAATGTATACTAAGCTGCTCCACCAAATCGTCAAGGTATACCCTTATAGAGCAGTCCTAACTAATGTATAGAATCCCTATCTGATGTATTTAAAACCTGATCATCTGTATAGTACCTGTATAAGCAGGGTTCAGAGAAGGACTATCCATGTGGACATGCAGGATGGAACAGCTTAAATGCAAATGACCCACAGAGGAGTGGTGGACTCCCCAGTCTTGTAGAAACAAGAGAACAATTATAGAACCAGAAACACATGGGCCACTTGCACATTGAACAAGTCTGTAGGAACCTGTTCACACCACCAGAAAACTTGAAGACACAAAAGAGCACAGTGAGGTCAAAAATACTCTGTTGTAAAAAAAATCACAGTAATCAGCAAGTGCTAGTCAAAAGATGTAAAGAAAACAGGGTATTTAGTTGATACGTTTTTTTGCAAAAAAATGTATACTAAGCTGCTCCACCAAATCGTCAAGGTATACCCTTATAGAGCAGTCCTAACTAATGTATAGAATCCCTATCTGATGTATTTAAAACCTGATCATCTGTATAGTACCTGTATAAGCAGGGTTCAGAGAAGGACTATCCATGTGGACATGCAGGATGGAACAGCTTAAATGCAAATGACCCACAGAGGAGTGGTGGACTCCCCAGTCTTGTAGAAACAAGAGAACAATTATAGAACCAGAAACACATGGGCCACTTGCATAATTGTTCTCTTGTTTCTACAAGACTGGGGAGTCCACCACTCCTCTGTGGGTCATTTGCATTTAAGCTGTTCCATCCTGCATGTCCACATGGATAGTCCTTCTCTGAACCTTGCTTATACAGGTACTATACAGATGATCAGGTTTTAAATACATCAGATAGGGATTCTATACATTAGTTAGGACTGCTCTATAAGGGTATACCTTGACGATTTGGTGGAGCAGCTTAGTATACATTTTTTTGCAAAAAAACGTATCAACTAAATACCCTGTTTTCTTTACATCTTTTGACTAGCACTTGCTGATTACTGTGATTTTTTTTTTACAACAGAGTATTTTTGACCTCACTGTGCTCTTTTGTGTCTTCTAGTTCCACCATATGCAGCTCTCCAGTCCAGCTCACCCTACAAGAGACTCTCGTTAGGAAAAGGAAGTACTCATCCTCTCATCTGCGTACACAGGGTTTGAACGCCCACATTGCTAGACTAATCTCGTTAGAGATGATGCCCTATCGGTTGGTTGAAAGCGAAGCTTTCAAAGCCCTGATGGCCTACGCAGTACCACGCTATGACCTACCCAGTCGACACTTCTTTGCAAGGAAAGCCATCCCAGCCCTCCACCAGCATGTGAAAGACTGCATGGTCCATGCACTCAGGCAATCTGTCAGTAGAAAGGTGCACCTCACAACAGATGCATGGACCAGTAGGCATGGGCAGGGACGTTACGTGTCCATCACGGCACACTTGGTTAATGTGGTGGATGCAGGGTCCACAGGGGACAGCCATAGTGGGACAGTTCTGCCTAGCCCATGGTCTAGGAAACAGTTGGCTGTAGGCGTTCGCCACCCCTCCTCCTCCTCCTCATCCAGCAGAAGCGAGAGCTAGTCCACAGACTGCAGTCGCACAACCACTCCATCCGCAGCTGCCAGTGTTGCACACGAGGTGTCCCATTATGGAACAGCTAGTGGTAAGCGTCAGCAGGCTGTGTTGGAAATGAAGTGTTTGGGCGACAACAGACACACCGCTGAAGTTCTGTCCGAGTTCTTGCAGTAATGAACTCAGTCATGGCTGGGCAGTGTACATCTTGAGGCAGGCAAGGTAGTCAGTGATAATGGATGGAATTTTATGGCTGCCAAAGCCCTTTCACAACTGAAACACATTCCTTGCCTGGCTCACACCTTGAACCTGGTGGTGCAGTGCTTCCTGAAAAGTTATCCAGGGTTAACCTCCCTGCTCCTGAAGGTGCGAAGACTTTGCTCGCACATCCGCTATTCGCCCGTACACTCCAGCCGTATGCAGAACCATCAGCGATCTTTGAAGCTTCCCCAGCACCGCCTAATAATCGACGTTGCAACAAGGCGGAACTCCACACTGCACATGCTTCAGAGACTGTGCGAACAGAGGCGTGCTGTTATGTATTTGTGGGAGGATACACATACACGGGCAGGCAGTTGGATGGCAGACATGGAGTTGTCAGGTGTGCAGTGGTCGAAGCTACAAGACCTGTGTCAAGTCCTTCAGTGTTTTGAGGAATGCACACGCCTGGTTAGTGCAGACGACGCCATCATAAGCATGAGCATCCCCCTAATGCGTCTGCTGATGCAAAGTTTGACGCACATAAAGGAGCAGGCGTCTGCAGCCGAGGACAAGGGAAGCCTTGATGACAGTCAGCCATTGTCTGCTCAGGGAAGTCTCCTGGACGAGGTGGCGGATGAAGAGGAGGAGGATGAGGAGGATGATGGGGATGAATATTTATGGGAGGAGAAAGCTTCTCAGGGGGCAATAGAAACTGGTGGCGTTGCAAGGTCAGCTACAGGTTTTTTGAGGGAGACAAGTGATGTTGATTTGCCAGAAAGTGCTCCTCAACCCAGCACAAGCAGTGAATTGACACCTGGAACATTGGCCCACATGGCGGATTATGCCTTGCGTATCCTAAAAAGGGACCCCCGCATTATCAAAATGATGATCGATGACGATTACTAGTTGGCCTGCCTCCTGGATCCACGCTATAAAGGGAAATTGCAAAATATCATGCCACATGAGAACCTTGAGCAAATATTGGCTACCAAACAAGCAACTCTTGTAGACCGTTTGGTGCAGGCATTCCCAGCTCACAGCGGCGGTGATGGTTCTCACACGAGCTGCAGGGGGCAACATGGCAGAGGTGTTAGAGGTGCACAAATCAGAAGTGGCGTTGGACAGAGGGGTTTTATGACCAGGTTGTGGAGTGATTTTGCAATGACCGCAGACACGACAGGTACTGCAGCATCAATTCAAAGTGACAGGAGACATTTGTCCAGTATGGTTACTAACTATTTTTCCTCCCTTATCGATGTTCTCCCTCACACATCATTCCCATTTGAATATTGGGCATCCAAAATAGACACCTGGCCTGAATTGGCAGAATATGCATTACAGGAGCTTGCTTGCCCAGCTGCTAGTGTGCTATCAGAAAGAGTATTCAGTGCTGCTGGTTCAATACTGACCGAAAAAAAGGACTCGTCTGGCTACTAGTGTTGAGCGATACCGTCCGATACTTGAAAGTATCGGTATCGGAAAGTATCGGCCGATACCGGCAAAATATCGGATCCAATCCGATACCGATACCCGATACCAATACAAGTCAATGGGACTCAAGTATCGGACGGTATCCCTGATGGTTCCCAGGGTCTGAAGGAGAGGAAACTCTCCTTCAGGCCCTGGGAACCATATAAATGTGTAAAAGAAAGAATTAAAATAAAAAATATCGCTATACTCACCTGTCCGACGCAGCCGGGACTTCAGCGAGGGAACCGGCAGCGTTGTTTGTTTAAAAATCGCGCTATTACTTGGTTACGTGAATTCCCGGCTTGTGATTGGTCAGGTCGGCCATGTTGCCGGGACGCGGACCAATCACAGCAAGCCGTGACGAAATTACGTCACGGCTTGCTGTGATTGGTCCGCTGTCATGATCTCTGCAGGCAGAGATCATAGCAAGCCTATAGAGGGACAAGCTCTCGGAAGATGGAACTATACTGACCATGAACTAAGCCTGCCGCGCAACTAGAAATAGCCAGGTAGCATTTCCTATTTATCGCTAGATGCCCAGCTCTGGCCTAAGACCTAAATAGCTAGCAGAGGGAAATATAAGACCTGGCTCACCTCTAGAGAAATATTCCAAAGAAGACAGTAGCCCCCCACATATAATGACGGTGAGTTCAGATGAAACAACAAACGCAGCAGGAAAATAGTCTTAGCAAATTTGAGGTCCGCTTACTAGATAGCAGAAGACAGATAGTATACTTTCATGGTCAGCAGAAAAACACTAACAAAACACCATCCAGAGATTACCTTAAACTCTGGCATTAACTCATAACGCCAGAGTAGCAATCCCTGATCAACGAGAGCTTTCCAGACACAGTAACAAAACTTCAGCTGTGAACTGGAACAAATAGGCAAAACAAAACATGGACAAAAGTCCAACTTATCTAGTAGTTGTCTAGAAGCAGGAACAAGCACTGAGAGGCATCAGATAACATTGTTGACCGGCAAGAAACCACCAGAGAAATGAGCTTAAATAGCGACACCCACTACTGATGGAATCAGGTGAAACAGGAAAGAGGATGACAAGTCCAATTCCACAAGCGGCCACCGGGGGAGCCCAGAATCCAAATTCACAACAGTACCCCCCCCTCAAGGAGGGGGCACCGAACCCTCACCAGATCCACCAGGGCGACCAGGATGAGCCCTATGGAAGGCACGAACAAGATCAGAAGCATGAACATCAGATGCATTGACCCAAGAATTATCCTCCTGGCCGTAACCCTTCCAGTTGACCAGATATTGGAGCTTCCGTCTGGAAACACGAGAGTCCAAAATTTTCTCCACAACGTACTCCAACTCACCCTCAACCAACACCGGAGCAGGAGGCTCAACTGAAGGTACAACAGGTACCTCATACCTGCGCAATAACGACCGATGAAAAACGTTATGAATGGAAAAGGACGCAGGGAGGTCCAAACGGAAAGAAACAGGATTAAGAATCTCCAATATTCTATAAGGGCCGATGAACCGAGGTTTAAACTTAGGAGAAGAGACCCTCATAGGGACAAAACGAGAAGACAACCACACTAAATCTCCAACACAAAGCCGAGAACCAACACGACGATGACGGTTGGCAAAACGCTGAGTCTTCTCCTGGGACAACTTCAAATTGTCCATAACCTGCCCCCAGATGTGATGCAATCTCTCCACCACCGCATCCACTCCAGGACAATCCGAGGATTCCACCTGACCGGAGGAAAATCGAGGGTGAAACCCCGAATTACAGAAAAACGGGGACACCAAGGTGGAAGAACTGGCCCGATTATTGAGGGCGAACTCTGCCAATGGCAAAAAAGCAACCCAATCATCCTGGTCAGCAGAGACAAAACACCTCAGATATGTCTCAAGGGTCTGATTAGTCCGCTCGGTCTGGCCATTAGTCTGAGGGTGAAAAGCAGATGAAAAAGACAAATCTATGCCCATCCTAGCACAGAATGCCCGCCAAAATCTAGACACAAATTGGGTACCTCTGTCAGAAACAATATTCTCAGGAATACCGTGCAATCGGACAACATTCTGAAAAAACAGAGGAACCAACTCAGAAGAAGAAGGCAACTTGGGCAGAGGAACCAAATGGACCATTTTAGAGAAACGGTCACAGACCACCCAGATGACAGACATCTTCTGGGAAACAGGCAGATCTGAAATAAAATCCATCGAGATGTGTGTCCAAGGCCTCTTAGGAATAGGCAAGGGCAACAGCAGTCCGCTAGCCCGAGAACTACAAGACTTGGCCCGAGCACAAACGTCACATGACTGCACAAAGACTCGCACATCTCGTGACAGAGAAGGCCACCAGAAGGATCTTGCCACCAAATCCCTGGTACCAAAAATTCCGGGATGACCTGCCAATGCAGAAGAATGTACCTCAGAGATGACTCTGCTGGTCCAATCATCCGGAACAAACAGTCTATCAGGCGGACAACGATCCGGTCTATCCGCCTGAAACTCTTGCAAGGACCGCCGCAGATCAGGAGAAACGGCCGACAAAATTACTCCCTCCCTAAGGATACCTGTGGGTTCAGAATTACCAGGAGAGTCCGGGTCAAAACTCCTAGAAAGGGCATCTGCCTTAACATTCTTAGAACCCGGTAGGTATGACACCACAAAATTAAAGCGAGAAAAAAATAAAGACCAGCGCGCCTGTCTAGGATTCAGGCGTCTGGCAGTCTCAAGATAAATCAAATTTTTGTGGTCAGTCAATACCACCACCTGATGCCTAGCCCCCTCGAGCCAATGGCGCCACTCCTCAAACGCCCACTTCATGGCCAAAAGCTCCCGATTCCCAACATCATAATTCCGCTCTGCGGGCGAAAATTTGCGAGAAAAGAAGGCACAAGGCCTAATGACGGAGCAGTCGGAACCTTTCTGCGACAACACTGCCCCAGCTCCGATCTCCGAAGCGTCAACCTCAACCTGAAAAGGCAGATTCACATCAGGCTGACGCAACACAGGGGCAGAGGCAAAACGGCGCTTAAGCTCCTGAAAGGCCTCTACAGCATGAGGGGACCAATTAGCAACATCAGCGCCTTGTCTGGTCAAATCAGTCAGTGGTTTAACGACATCCGAAAAACCAGCAATAAATCGGCGGTAAAAGTTGGCAAAGCCCAAAAATCTCTGAAGACCCTTAAGAGAGGAGGGCTGAGTCCAGTCACAAATAGCTTGCACCTTGACGGGATCCATCTCAATGGAAGAGGGAGAAAAAATATACCCCAAAAAGGAAATTTTCTGGACCCCAAAAACGCACTTAGACCCCTTCACACATAAAGAATTAGACCGCAGAACCTGAAAAACTCTCCTGACCTGCTGGACATGAGAGTCCCAGTCATCAGAAAAAATCAGAATATCATCCAGATATATTATCATAAATTTATCCAGAAAATCGCGGAAAATATCATGCATAAAAGACTGGAAAACTGAAGGGGCATTAGAAAGACCAAAAGGCATGACCAAATACTCAAAGTGGCCCTCGGGCGTATTAAATGCGGTCTTCCACTCATCCCCCTGCCTGATCCGCACCAAATTATACGCCCCACGAAGATCAATTTTAGAGAACCACTTAGCACCCTCTATACGAGCAAACAAATCAGTAAGCAATGGCAATGGGTATTGATACTTAACAGTGATCTTATTCAGAAGCCGATAATCAATACATGGTCTCAAAGAGCCGTCTTTTTTTGAGACAAAGAAAAACCCAGCTCCCAAGGGAGAAGAAGATGGACGAATATGTCCCTTTTCCAAAGACTCCTTTATATATTCCCGCATAGCAGCATGTTCCGGCACAGACAAATTAAACAAACGACCCTTTGGATATTTACAACCCGGTATCAAATCTATGGCACAATCGCACTCACGGTGCGGAGGTAACGACCCAAGCTTGGGTTCGTCAAAGACGTCTTGATAATCAGAGAGGAACTCAGGGACTTCAGAGGGAATGGACGACGAAATAGAAACCAAAGGTACGTCCCCATGAATACCCTTACATCCCCAGCTCAACACAGACATTGCTCTCCAGTCCAAGACTGGGTTGTGAGACTGCAACCATGGCAATCCCAGTACCAAATCGTCATGTAAATTATACAGCACCAGGAAACGAATAATCTCCTGGTGATCCGGATTGATACGCATGGTTACTTGTGTCCAGTATTGTGGTTTATTATTAGCCAATGGGGTGGAGTCAATCCCCTTCAGAGGAATAAGAGTCTCCAAAGGCTCTAAATCAAAACCACAACGATTGGCAAAGGACCAATCCATAAGACTCAGAGCGGCGCCAGAGTCAACATAGGCGTCCGTGGCAATGGATGACAAAGAGCAAATCAGGGTTACAGACAAAATAAACTTAGACTGAATGGTGCCAATGGAAACAGACTTATCAAGCTTCTTTGTACGCCTAGAGCATGCCGATATAACATGAGTAGAATCCCCACAATAGAAACACAATCCATTCTTCCGTCTAAAATTCTGTCGCTCGCTCCTGGACAGAATTCTATCACACTGCATACTTTCTGGCGTCTTTTCCATAGACACCGCCAGATGGTGCACCGGTTTGCGCTCCCGCAGACGCCTATCAATCTGAATAGCCATTGTCATGGACTCATTCAGACCTGCAGGCAAAGGGAACCCCACCATAACATCCTTAACGGCATCAGAGAGACCTTCTCTGAAAGTTGCCGCCAAGGCGCACTCATTCCACTGAGTAAGCACAGACCATTTACGGAATTTTTGGCAGAAAACTTCAGCTTCGTCTTGCCCCTGAGATAGTGCCATCAAAGTTTTTTCTGCCTGAAGTTCCAAATGAGGTTCCTCATAAAGCAAGCCCAAGGCCAGAAAAAACGCATCCACATCGCGTAACGCAGGATCCCCTGCTGGCAATGAGAAGGCCCAATCTTGAGGGTCACCCCTGAGCAAGGAAATCACAATCCTAACCTGCTGAGCAGGGTCTCCAGCTGAACGAGACTTCAGGGACAAATAAAGCTTACAATTATTACGGAAATTCTGGAAGCTAGCTCTATTCCCTGTGAAGAACTCCGGCAAAGGAATTTTCGGCTCAGATACCGGAGCATGTACCACAAAATCTTGTAAATTTTGTACTTTCGTGATGAGATTATTCAAACCCGCAGTTACACTCTGGAGATCCATTATTGTCAGGTGCACACAGAGCATACAGAGATTAGGAGGAGAGAGAGAAAAAAGACTGCAGCAAGGCAGACTGGAGGAAAAAAAAAAAAAATTCCAGCAGACTTCTTATAACTCTCCTTTCTCAACCTGGGTCTTTAACACTTTATTGGCCGGTCAAACTGTCATGATCTCTGCAGGCAGAGATCATAGCAAGCCTATAGAGGGACAAGCTCTCGGAAGATGGAACTATACTGACCATGAACTAAGCCTGCCGCGCAACTAGAAATAGCCAGGTAGCATTTCCTATTTATCGCTAGATGCCCAGCTCTGGCCTAAGACCTAAATAGCTAGCAGAGGGAAATATAAGACCTGGCTCACCTCTAGAGAAATATTCCAAAGAAGACAGTAGCCCCCCACATATAATGACGGTGAGTTCAGATGAAACAACAAACGCAGCAGGAAAATAGTCTTAGCAAATTTGAGGTCCGCTTACTAGATAGCAGAAGACAGATAGTATACTTTCATGGTCAGCAGAAAAACACTAACAAAACACCATCCAGAGATTACCTTAAACTCTGGCATTAACTCATAACGCCAGAGTAGCAATCCCTGATCAACGAGAGCTTTCCAGACACAGTAACAAAACTTCAGCTGTGAACTGGAACAAATAGGCAAAACAAAACATGGACAAAAGTCCAACTTATCTAGTAGTTGTCTAGAAGCAGGAACAAGCACTGAGAGGCATCAGATAACATTGTTGACCGGCAAGAAACCACCAGAGAAATGAGCTTAAATAGCGACACCCACTACTGATGGAATCAGGTGAAACAGGAAAGAGGATGACAAGTCCAATTCCACAAGCGGCCACCGGGGGAGCCCAGAATCCAAATTCACAACAGTCCGCGTCCCGGCAATATGGCCGCCCTGACCAATCACAAGCCGGGACGTCACGGGAGGCTGGACACGCGCTCATTTTAAAATGAGCGGGTGTCCAGCCTCCCGTGACGTCACGGCTTGTGATTGGTTGCGCCGCGATCAACCAATCACAAGCCGGGAGGCTGGACGCGCTCATTTTGAAATGGGCGCGTGTCCAGCCTCCCGGCTTGTGATTGGTTGACCGCGACGCAACCAATCACAAGCCGTGACGTCACGGGAGGCTGGACACGCGCCCTTTTTAAAATGAGCGCGTTTCCAGCCTCCCGTGACGTCACGGCTTGTGATTGGTTAATGGCGGCCATGTTGCCGGGACGCGGACCAATCACAGCAAGCCGTGACGTATTTTCGTCACGGCTTGCTGTGATTGGTCCGCGGCCCGGCAACATGGCCGCCCTGACCAATCACAAGCCGGGACTTCGCGTAACCATGTAAAAGCGGGAATTTTAAACAAACAACGCTGCCGGTTCCTGCGCTGAGGTCCCGGCTGCGTCGGACAGGTGAGTATAGCGATATTTTTTATTTTAATTCTCTATTTTACACATTTTAACATTAATGTTGTTCCGATACCCGATACCACAAGAGTATCGGAATCCCGGTATCGGAATTCCGATACAGCAAGTATCGGCCGATACCCGATACTTGCAGCATCGGAATGCTCAACACTACTGGCTACCCAAAATGTTGATGATCTAACCTTCATTAAAATGAACCAATCATGGATTTCTAAATATTTTGCCCCACCTTTCCCTGCTGACACCTAGCTTTCCTGTAAAAAGGTCTTGCTTTTGGACTCGTCTTACTGACTGCTCCAATTTCTCCATTTGCAGCTGCTGTATGTCCACCATAGGCCATTTTTACACCTCCCTAAATGGGCTCACTCCCCCCACGGGGCCGTGGTCACCACTTGGTGCAAGCACCCGTGCGAGTGTCATTTGGCTGAACAGGTGGGTGTGCCCACTTTTGGTCGACGGCACTGGCACAGGGTCCCTCATAGTACAATGAAGTGTCTCTGGCGGTGGTGGTGCACACCCAATGTCAGACACACCGTCGTAACATGAGGGGCCCTGGGCCAGTACCGCCGCCCACGAGAGAGTGTCCCCCCCCCAGCTCAAACAGTGCTCTACCACTTGCAAAATTACCTCTCACTGCTCCACCACTGTTTAGTCTGTGCTGTTAAATCCTTCAATGGCACTGCCAATACCAATTTGTTGACATGATTGTTGCTAGTAAAAATATTCAGGGGCCCTGTCCTACATTTACACCAGTTAATACTTTGCGCCAACTACCACTGTCTGCAAGTCAGCAGAGGAGCCCACCCCTGTACCTAGGTATGCCACCTGTTTTTTTGTGGAATTCTTTTTTGGGCCAGACATTAACCTCACTTTATTATTTTGGCCTACTAAGTGTGTCAGACACTCCTTACAGTTGTCCTCCACTGAACAAAGCTAGGCCGCCTGCGTACTCCTGTAACCTATTTTTACAGCATTTTGTCTATTACTTTTTTGGCCCTACTAACTGTGTCTGCCCCTCGGTGCAATCGTCCTCCGCTGACCACACCAATGAGGTCTGTGTAACCCTGTAACCTATTTAAACCTGCATAGAGCCTACTTTTTTTTATTTTAGGCCTAGTAAGTCTGTCTGTGTCCCTCCTTGCAATCGTCCTCCGCTGACCACACCAATGCTGCCTGTGTACCCCTGTAACCTATTTAAACCTGCATAGAGCCTACTTTTTTATTTTAGGCCTAGTAAGTCTGTCTGCGGTCCCTCCTTGCAATCGTCCTACGCTGACCACACCAATGCTGCCTGTGTAACCCTGTAACCTATTTAAACCTGCATAGAGTCTACTTTTTTTATTTTAGGCCTAGTAAGTCTGCGCCACTCCTTCCAATTGTCCTCCGCTGACCACACCAATGCTGCCTGTGTACCCCTGTAACCTTTTTTAAACTGCATTGAGCCTACTTTTTTTATTTTAGGCCTAGTAAGTCTGCGCCACTCCTTCCAATTGTCCTCCGCTGACCACACCAATGCTGCCTGTGTACCCCTGTAACCTTTTTTAAACTGCATTGAGCCTACTTTTTTATTTTAGGCCTAGTAAGTCTGTCTGCGGTCCCTCCTTGCAATCGTCCTCCGCTGACCACACCAATGCTGCCTGCGTAACCCTGTAACCTACTTAAACCTGCATAGAGCCTACTTTTTTATTTTAGGCCTAGTAAGTCTGCGCCACTCCTTCCAATTGTCCTCCGCTGACCACACCAATGCTGCCTGTGTACCCCTGTAACCTTTTTTAAACTGCATTGAGCCAACTTTTTGTTTAAGGCCTACTACCTGTGTCTGTCTGCGCCACTCAATACAGCTGTCCTCCTCTGAAAAAAGCTGAGCTTCAATTGTCAGGTTTTCAGCCTATAGGAATTTATAGGAATATAGGAAGTAGGCATTGGGCCTACTAGTTTGGTTGGGGCCTACTAACGGTGTCTGCCGCTCCTTGGTGTTCTCCTGGTTTTTTTTTCTGAGCTTCAATCTTCAGGCTTTCTGCCTATAGTATCAGATATTAAACTGCCTTTGGCCTACTAGTTTGGTTGGGGCCTACTAATGGTGTCTGCCGCTCCTTGGTGTTCTCCTGTTTTTTTTTCCTGAGCTTCAATCTTCAGGCTTTCGGCCCATATTTTAAATATGAAACTGCATTTGGGATACTAGTTTGGTTGGGCCTACTAACGGTGTCTGCCGCTCCTTGGTGTTGTCCTCCACTTAACAAAGCTGAGCTTCAATCTTCAGGCTTTCTGCCTATAGTATCAGATATTAAACTGCCTTTGGCCTACTAGTTTGGATGGGGCCTACTAACGGTGTCTGCCGCTCCTTGGTGTTCTCCTGTTTTTTTTTCCTGAGCTTCAATCTTCAGGCTTTCGGCCTATATTTTTATTATGAAACTGCATTTGGGATACTAGTTTGGTTGGGCCTACTAATGGTGTCTGCCGCTCCTTGGTGTTGTCCTCCACTGAACAAAGCTGAGCTTCAATCTTCAGGCTTTCTGCCTATAGTATCAGATATTAAACTGCCTTTGGCCTACTAGTTTGGTTGGGGCCTACTAGTTTGGTTGGGGCCTACTAACAGTGTCTGCTGCTCCTTGGTGTTCTCCTGGTTTTTTTTCCTGAGCTTCAATCTTCAGGCTTTCGGCCTATATTTTAAATATGAAACTGCATTTGGGATACTAGTTTGGTTGGGCCTACTAACGGTGTCTGCCGCTCCTTGGTGTTGTCCTCCACTTAACGAAGCTGAGCTTCAATCTTTAGGCTTTCTGCCTATAGTATCAGATATTAAACTGCCTTTGGCCTACTAGTTTGGATGGGGCCTACTAACGGTGTCTGCCGCTCCTTGGTGTTCTCCTGTTTTTTTTTCCTGAGCTTCAATCTTCAGGCTTTCGGCCTATATTTTAAATATGAAACTGCATTTGGGATACTAGTTTGGTTGGGCCTACTAACGGTGTCTGCCGCTCCTTGGTGTTGTCCTCCACTTAACAAAGCTGAGCTTCAATCTTCAGGCTTTCGGCCTATATTTTTAATATGAAACTGCATTTGGGATACTAGTTTGGTTGGGCCTACTAACGGTGTCTGCCGCTCCTTGGTGTTGTCCTCCACTGAACAAAGCTGAGCTTCAATCTTCAGGCTTTCGGCCTATATTATCAGATATTAAACTGCATTTGGCCTACTAGTTTGGTTGGGCCCTACTAACGGTGTCTGCCGATCCCTGGTGTTGTCCTCCACTGAACAAAGCTGAGCTTCAATCTTCAGGCTTTCGGCCTATATTATCAGATATTAAACTGCATTTGGCCTACTAGTTTGGTTGGGCCCTACTAATGGTGTCTGCCGCTCCTTGGTGTTCTCCACTGAACAAAGCAGTGTCGCCTGTTTACTCCTGTTACCAATTTTGAACTGCATTTAGCCCACTTTATTATTTGGGCCTATATCTGTGTTTCCTCCTCATCCTGCCCATTGCCCAGCCAGTGCTACATGAGTCTGCTGGTACATTGACCCAGACCACTACATTCCCCTTGCACTCTACACAGCCAGAATCTGACCCTGCTGAAAGTCAGGTTCCCCTTCCCGCATACTATACCACCTTACACGGGGACAAAGAGGAAGGCGCAGATGAAAGTGCAGGTTCCTTCATCAGGTGGGGAGGGCATACTCGTTGGCGATGTCACTGTCACAGGGCCCCTCATAGTACGCAAAAGTGTCTCTGCCGGTGGGAGGCGCCCCCGCCGTCAAACACAACGCCGTACTTTGAGGGGCCCTGTGCCAGTGCCAATGCGAGCGAGTGGGCCCCCCTGCTTGCTCAGGATCACAGCACTTGCAAAGTTGAAATACTGACCTCTCCCTGCTTCACCGCCGTGACGTAGTCCTGAGTTTCCTGGGCCCATGAAAAACTTGAGCCAGCCCTACCCCCCCACAACTTTAGCCAAATGACCCCCAATTTTCAATGCCTAACTATTATTATAAGGTAAATTGAGATTCACAAGCTTAAGTGACACAAAATGATGTTTATGACATTAAAATGGGCACTGTAGGTGTTTTCCTGTCCTCCACTCACTGCTGACTTTGCTTCCCCATTGACTTACATTGGGTTTCGTGTTTCGGTCGATCCTGACTTTGCGCAATAATCATCCGATTTCACTCGACTCGACTTTTTGCGAAACCCGACTCGATCCTAAAAAAGTAAAAGTCGCTCAACTCTACTGGCAACATGTCTTCGAAGTTCCAAGCAATAAATTTTGTATTTATTTTCTGAAAATGAGAGATGGGCAAAATAACAAGAAATGCATTGCTTGCAGACCTCAAATAATGCAAAAAAAACCAAGTTCATAATCATTTAGAAACAACAATACTAATGTTTTAACTCAGGAAGAGTTCAGAAATCAATATTTTGTGGAATAGCCATGATTTTTAATCACAGCTTTCATGTGTTTTGGCATGCTTTCCACCAGTCTTTCACACTGCTTTTGGGTGACCTTATGCCACTCCTGGTACAAAAATTTAAGCAGTTCTTCTTTGTTTGATGGCTTGTGGCTATCTATCTTCCTCTTGATTAGATTCCAGAGGTTTTCAATAGGGTTTAGGTCTGGAGATTGGGCTGGCCATGACAGGGATTTGATGTGGTGGTCCTTCATCCACACCTTGATTGACCTGGCTGTGTGGCATGGCGCATTGTCCTGCTGGAAAAAACAGTCTATTACTCAAAAAACATTTAAATCTCCTGGGAATCAAAACCATAACTTAGTGAACATATATCCCCTTAAAATCAATTTTTATTTTTTAATATTTTAAAAATTACACCACCCAGTGCTCAGTGGTACAAAAAAATACCTAAAAATGATATAGACCAAGGTCTAGCGCATACCCTGCAATGGCCTATTCTGTCACCTGCCTGGCTGTGGAGGTTGGCACCCTAATGACGATTTTTTGGCGCCCCCACTCACCGTGGACTGCCCCTCACTGCCCTAGATTACCCTATACTGCAGGTGTGAAAACAATAATGCATAAGAACAGAAATGAAGAAAGCAAAAAAATGGTCCAAAAAAACACAGAAAAAAGCAATATAATAAACTTAGCAAAAAAAGGCCAAAGCAGGATAATGACTATGGCTTATTCATATATAAATTTGCTAGTCACTAATTGGCAACAGGTATGCTATTAGATATGCCACATATAAATATTCAAGCATCAAAAACTACCAACTACACCACTTTCATGAGCTCCAGTTTCTCTCATAGAAATATATAACCTGTGCCCATACATACACAGCCCGAATAAATTACCCGGGCAAACAGGTACAATCTCTTAGTGGTATAGATACACTATTTGTTATATGTCTTGATAATTTATAACAATATATTGCAACACGCCCATTAGCTTAGATAGCTCCTTTCAGCAAAGATAACTGTCGTTTTTTACCATCGTCTGTATAGCCACATATATGTATCAGCCCATACAGTAGTTACCCCCATACAATAGGGCTAATAACCTCAAGATCACTATACAAATTCCACATAGGGCCCAGGCTATACATTTGATCAATGGTATACATAGACTGGCGTGTTACTTATCATGATACACCATGCCTCGCCTCAACGCGTTTCCCCGTAATTTGGTTCATCAGGAGGCCCGTCAGAGGGTTCTCAAAGGTTAGATGCCATAGATGAGTAGCATGACCCGCGGCTTAAACGGGCGGAATTTAATACCCCCGCTAATACAGTTGTTCCAATCAGCACTGCCACCATTATTGATGGCCAAAAACACCTGGGTAATGAGCCATTTACCTGCCAATTCCTCTAGATAGATGTTTACTTTATGCCATGCCTCTCCGGCATACACGTGCAGATACCACGCAATGCGGAAGTAGTTACTGCCGGGTGAAAGCGCTTATTTCTGCCAGATGCTCCTGCGTTCCATCTTCGCTTGCGGTCCACGCTACTGCGCATGACCGGAAATGTCAGAGGCGCATCTAATAATGCAAACCCCCGGAAAAGATAACTAATATACAGAGCGCCGGACCTTCCCATAGGTAACAAAATCGCCCATAAGCGCTCTATGGAGCAATACTGGTCAAAGATATATAGCGCTACCATCACAAATGTGCGCTCAGTAAACCTGATGCTAGACAAGCATAATGGTAACGGATCGCCAAATTAGCTAACCCAACCAATGGTTACAGGCATGAAAAGAATGTAAAGCGATATTACATATAAAATACATATACTCCGAAGTTTTATACATTCTTTTTCTTTCTCTTTCAAAACTCGGCATACATTATAGCTAACTGGCATAAATATCAATAAGAAGGCAGAATATACTTAGCGAAAGTACAAATAAAGTGTCCAATTATAGACATAAAGATATTGATAAACATTACAAACAATATGACACATGTACAAACATGCTCAAAAAATATGTACATAGCCCTAAAGATAAATCCATTAACCCCTATTTGCCCAGGGCCTTAGGCCCCAAAGGAGAACACTCTAGAACTATACAAAAACGTTAGAAGTAGAAAAAACGGGAGAAGTAGAGAAAAGAGAACTGTTAGATAAAGCACGCATATGAAAGATATTCATTCAGGCCCTTTGGGGACAACGATTGCAATCTATACATCCACTCCGTTTCTTTACGTTGGATAGCCTTATCTAGATCACCCCCTCTTGTTTTTGGTTTAAGTATTTCCACCATGTTGAAGGTGATTTCTTTTAAATTTCCCCCATGCACCTCATTCATATGCCGGGCTATCGGGGTGTCCCTCTTGTTTCTAATATCGCCCACGTGCTCACCCACCCTTACTCTCAATTCTCTAATAGTTTTACCGATGTAATCTTTTGGGCACGTGCATGTGGCCTTATAGACTAACCCGGTGGACTTACAGTTCCCAAAATCTCTGATTTGGTACTCCCTCCCGTTTGCCGCACTACAGAAGGTTTTACATTGTGTCATAAGTGAACATCTGGAGCAATTCCCACACCTAAAAAACCCGTTGGGTTTTCTCTCAAGCCATGTTCCTTCCTTACGTGGTTTTTCATACAAACTATGCACCAGAGTCCCCTATAGTTTTGCCTCTTCTATATGTTATACTAGGCTTAGGGGATATAAAATTACTTATATTGGGGTCCGCTAGCAAAATGTTCCAATGTTTTTGAAATACCCGGAAAACCCTCTCCGACTGTCCGTCAAAAGTACCAATCATCCTGACAATTTTATCCGACTCCTCCCGATCTTTTTTATATAGGAGGGACTGCCTACTGACAGTCAAAGCTTCCTTGAAAGGACCATCCAGTACTTTTTTAGGGTATCCTCTTGCCCTGAATCTGCCATACAAGTCCTCCGCCTGTTTTCTACACACCCCTATATCCGAGCAGTTCCTTCTGATACGCAGGAACTGCCCTTTCGGTATTCCTCTTTTTAGGGGTACTGGATGATGGCTAGTCCATCGTAGCAGATTGTTAGCTGCAGTCGGTTTACGGAAAGTACAGGTCTCAATCCCCCCGTCTTGTCTCTTTGAAATTGTCAGATCCAAAAAATTAATGCTATGTTCATGGTACTCAGATGTAAACCTTAAGCCCATATCATTTATGTTAATGTCCTCCACAAATCTACAGAAGTCTCCCGCAGAGCCGGACCAGAATATCAGAATATCATCAATATATCTGGCCCATAAATTAATAAACGGACTCCACCATACCTCTTCATCTCCAAAAATAAGAGTTTCCTCCCACCAGCCCAGGAAGATATTAGCATACGTGGGGGCACAAGGGCTCCCCATTGCTGTACCCCTGAGCTGGTGGAAGTACTTCCCATTAAACAAAAAATAATTATGGGTCAAGACGAATGTCAGGAGATCTTGAATGAAGGCATTGTGTTCCCTACATTCCACCGCTCTAGTTCTCAAAAAATGTGCCACCGCCTTGTTGCCATAATCATGCGGGATGGAACTATACAGCGCCTCTACATCTATTGACGCTATGAGCGTCTCATTTCCCAGAGTGATCCCCTCAAGCATTGACAACAAATGTGAGGTGTCTCTAACATAAGATGGAAGCAGTGTAACAAAAGGCCTTAGAACTCTATCCAAATATACCCCACTCGTCATTAGGGTGCCAACCTCCACAGCCAGGCAGGTGACAGAATAGGCCATTGCAGGGTATGCGCTAGACCTTGGTCTATATCATTTTTAGGTATTTTTTTGTACCACTGAGCACTGGGTGGTGTAATTTTTAAAATATTAAAAAATAAAAATTGATTTTAAGGGGATATATGTTCACTAAGTTATGGTTTTGATTCCCAGGAGATTTAAATGTTTTTTGAGTAATAGATGAAATTTTGAATATGGCTAGCTTTTTGTCTAACCCCATTAATACTGACCTATGGGCACAAGACGCCAATCGAGTATTCTCTACTAACTACGAAGCTGCAGAAAATTCAGAAAATCCGTCCCTGAAAACACTGTTTAAAGAATTGTATATAGCATACAAAGAAAATATAAAATCGTGGTGGGAAATTAAGGGATTGGAAAACTACATCAAAAATAAGATCGTTCCAAAGGGCCTTAGAATTACCATACAACCGTCACCCAGAACAGCTAACCCTAATCTATTAATAGCGTGGACTAAAGAATCAGTGGAAGCTTCAGTGAGGTTTATGCAACTTCTTCTTATTGAAGAAAAAGGGTTGTTTGAGGAATCAACCAAAAAATTGAATAATCTGATAGATAGGGTCCAGAAATTTAAATCGGATCCGGATTTTACCCGACGGGAGAATACATTACAAACCTCTGTTGAGAGATTTCAATCTAACCTGAAAGATCGAAAACATACGCAGTTCACACGAGATTTGTGTGAATTTAAGGAGAACAGAGCGTACGACTATCAGAGTAATATTGTCCCGGAGGTGTCATCATCGGATATTGATACCTCAGACACCGAAAGAGTTGACAACTTCACTTTAACCCGAGGGAGGGGCAGACAACCACAAGGGAGATGGCGGGCGCAGAGATATCAGCGCAGACACAGAAGCAGAGGCAGAGAGCCCAGATTAAATCAGGCTTTGCCCGGAGCATCTGGAGATGAAGAGGTATGGTGGAGTCCGTTTATTAATTTATAGGCCAGATATATTGATGATATTCTGATATTCTGGTCCGGCTCTGCGGGAGACTTCTGTAGATTTGTGGAGGACATTAACATAAATGATATGGGCTTAAGGTTTACATCTGAGTACCATGAACATAGCATTAATTTTTTGGATCTGACAATTTCAAAGAGACAAGACGGGGGGATTGAGACCTGTACTTTCCGTAAACCGACTGCAGCTAACAATCTGCTACGATGGACTAGCCATCATCCAGTACCCCTAAAAAGAGGAATACCGAAAGGGCAGTTCCTGCGTATCAGAAGGAACTGCTCGGATATAGGGGTGTGTAGAAAACAGGCGGAGGACTTGTATGGCAGATTCAGGGCAAGAGGATACCCTAAAAAAGTACTGGATGGTCCTTTCAAGGAAGCTTTGACTGTCAGTAGGCAGTCCCTCCTATATAAAAAAGATCGGGAGGAGTCGGATAAAATTGTCAGGATGATTGGTACTTTTGACGGACAGTCGGAGAGGGTTTTCCGGGTATTTCAAAAACATTGGAACATTTTGCTAGCGGACCCCAATATAAGTAATTTTATATCCCCTAAGCCTAGTATAACATATAGAAGAGGCAAAACTATAGGGGACTCTTTGGTGCATAGTTTGTATGAAAAACCACGTAAGGAAGGAACATGGCTTGAGAGAAAACCCAACGGGTTTTTTAGGTGTGGGAATTGCTCCAGATGTTCACTTATGACACAATGTAAAACCTTCTGTAGTGCGGCAAATGGGAGGGAGTACCAAATCAGAGATTTTGGGAACTGTAAGTCCACCGGGTTAGTCTATAAGGCCACATGCACGTGCCCAAAAGATTACATCGGTAAAACTATTAGAGAATTGAGAGTAAGGGTGGGTGAGCACGTGGGCGATATTAGAAACAAGAGGGACACCCCGATAGCCCGGCATATGAATGAGGTGCATGGGGGAAATTTAAAAGAAATCACCTTCAACATGGTGGAAATACTTAAACCAAAAACAAGAGGGGGTGATCTAGATAAGGCTATCCAACGTAAAGAAACGGAGTGGATGTATAGATTGCAATCGTTGTCCCCAAAGGGCCTGAATGAATATCTTTCATATGCGTGCTTTATCTAACAGTTCTCTTTTCTCTACTTCTCCCGTTTTTTCTACTTCTAACGTTTTTGTATAGTTCTAGAGTGTTCTCCTTTGGGGCCTAAGGCCCTGGGCAAATAGGGGTTAATGGATTTATCTTTAGGGCTATGTACATATTTTTTGAGCATGTTTGTACATGTGTCATATTGTTTGTAATGTTTATCAATATCTTTATGTCTATAATTGGACACTTTATTTGTACTTTCGCTAAGTATATTCTGCCTTCTTATTGATATTTATGCCAGTTAGCTATAATGTATGCCGAGTTTTGAAAGAGAAAGAAAAAGAATGTATAAAACTTCGGAGTATATGTATTTTATATGTAATATCGCTTTACATTCTTTTCATGCCTGTAACCATTGGTTGGGTTAGCTAATTTGGCGATCCGTTACCATTATGCTTGTCTAGCATCAGGTTTACTGAGCGCACATTTGTGATGGTAGCGCTATATATCTTTGACCAGTATTGCTCCATAGAGCGCTTATGGGCGATTTTGTTACCTATGGGAAGGTCCGGCGCTCTGTATATTAGTTATCTTTTCCGGGGGTTTGCATTATTAGATGCGCCTCTGACATTTCCGGTCATGCGCAGTAGCGTGGACCGCAAGCGAAGATGGAACGCAGGAGCATCTGGCAGAAATAAGCGCTTTCACCCGGCAGTAACTACTTCCGCATTGCGTGGTATCTGCACGTGTATGCCGGAGAGGCATGGCATAAAGTAAACATCTATCTAGAGGAATTGGCAGGTAAATGGCTCATTACCCAGGTGTTTTTGGCCATCAATAATGGTGGCAGTGCTGATTGGAACAACTGTATTAGCGGGGGTATTAAATTCCGCCCGTTTAAGCCGCGGGTCATGCTACTCATCTATGGCATCTAACCTTTGAGAACCCTCTGACGGGCCTCCTGATGAACCAAATTACGGGGAAACGCGTTGAGGCGAGGCATGGTGTATCATGATAAGTAACACGCCAGTCTATGTATACCATTGATCAAATGTATAGCCTGGGCCCTATGTGGAATTTGTATAGTGATCTTGAGGTTATTAGCCCTATTGTATGGGGGTAACTACTGTATGGGCTGATACATATATGTGGCTATACAGACGATGGTAAAAAACGACAGTTATCTTTGCTGAAAGGAGCTATCTAAGCTAATGGGCGTGTTGCAATATATTGTTATAAATTATCAAGACATATAACAAATAGTGTATCTATACCACTAAGAGATTGTACCTGTTTGCCCGGGTAATTTATTCGGGCTGTGTATGTATGGGCACAGGTTATATATTTCTATGAGAGAAACTGGAGCTCATGAAAGTGGTGTAGTTGGTAGTTTTTGATGCTTGAATATTTATATGTGGCATATCTAATAGCATACCTGTTGCCAATTAGTGACTAGCAAATTTATATATGAATAAGCCATAGTCATTATTCTGCTTTGGCCTTTTTTTGCTAAGTTTATTATATTGCTTTTTTCTGTGTTTTTTTGGACCATTTTTTTGCTTTCTTCATTTCTGTTCTTATGCATTATTGTTTTCACACCTGCAGTATAGGGTAATCTAGGGCAGTGAGGGGCAGTCCACGGTGAGTGGGGGCGCTAAAAAATCGTCATTAGGGTGCCAACCTCCACAGCCAGGCAGGTGACAGAATAGGCCATTGCAGGGTATGCGCTAGACCTTGGTCTATATCATTTTTAGGTATTTTTTTGTACCACTGAGCACTGGGTGGTGTAATTTTTAAAATATTAAAAAATAAAAATTGATTTTATGGAAAAAACAGTCCTCAGAGTTGGGGAACATTACCGGAGCAGAAGGAATCAACTGTTTTTCCAGGATACACTTGTATGCGGCTTGATTCATATGTCCTTCGCAAAGATTATCCTGCCCAATTCCAGCCTTGCTGAAGTATCCCCAGATCATCACCGATCCTCCACCAAATTTCAAAGTGGGTCCAAGACAGTGTGGCTTGTACGCCTCTCCAGGTCTCACCAGGTTTTTGTCAAAGCTAAAAATTAGACTCATCAGAGAAGATTACCTTACTCCAGAGCTCTATGGTCTAATCCTTATGGTCTTTGGCAAACTTCAGCTTGGCTCTCCTTTGCTTCTCATTGATGAAAGGCTTTTTTCTAGCTTTACATGACTTGAGTCCTGCCTCTTGGAGCCTGTTACGAACTGTTCTTGCCGTGCACTTCACCCCAGCTGCCATTGTCATTCCTTTTGTAGGTCACTTGATGTCATCCTGTGGTTGCTGAGTGACATTTGAATAAGATGACGGTCATCCCGGTCAGTGGATAGTCGTTTTCGCCCTCTGCTGGTCTGTAGCTTTGTTGTCCCCAATGTCTGCTGTAATGGACTGCTGTCTTACAAATGTTAAGGATGGAGGCAACATGATGCTCACTGTGTCCCTCTGCTAGTAAAGCCAGAATTGAGCCCTTCTTTTCTTCACTCAAGAGTTTTATTTTCAACTTCTTTGGCATGGCTAAAAGTTATTTGTTCATTTCTATTACTTTTGGAATATTACTAGCAATTGGTTTGCCATCCAGCTTGTCCTAGTACAAGAGGATTGTGAACATCACAGCAGGGTTTTTTACGCTTTCCTTTGTTAAATAAGATTTGGCTCAGGTGATCACCTAATGAGAAGCACATTAATTTTTGCCAAAGCTGTGTGTGTGTGCTCAAAAAAATAAAGGGAACGCTTAAACAACAGAATATAACTCCCAAGTATATGTGACAGATGTGACAGAGTCTGGAGATGCCGTGGAGAGTGATCTGCTGCCTGCAACATCCTTCAGCATGACCGATTTGTCAGTGGGTCAGTAATGGTGTGGGGTGATATTTTTTGGGAGGGCCGCACAGCCCTCCATGTGCTCGCCAGAGGTAGCCTGACTGCCATTAGGTACCGAGATGTGATCTTCAGACCCCTTGTGAAACCATATGCTGGTGCGGTTGGCCCTGGGTTCCTCCTAATGCAGGACAATGCCAGACCTCATGTGGCTGGAGTGTGTCAGCAGTTCCTGGAAGACGAAGGCATTGAAGCTATTGACTGGCTATCCCGTTCCCCAGACCTGAATCCGATTGAACACATCTGGAACATCATGTCTTGCACCATCCACCAATGTCACATTGCACCACAGACTGTCAAGGAGTTGGCGGATGCTTTAATCCAGGTCTGGGAGGAGATCCCTCAGGAGACCATCCGTCGCCTCATCAGGAGCATGCCCAGGCATTGTATGGAGGTCACACAGGCACGTGGAGGCCACATACACACTACTGAGTATCACTCCCTTGTTTTGAGGCATTTCCACTGAAGTTGGATCAGCCTGCAATTTGATTTTCCACTTTGATTTTGAGTGTCGTTCCAAATCCAGGCCTCCATTGGTTAATAAACTTGATTTCCATTGATGATTTTTGTGTGATTTTGCTGTCAGCACATTCATCTTTGTGCAGAACAAAGTATTCAATGAAAATATTTCATTCATTCAGATCTAGGATGTGTTATTTGAGTGTTCCGTTTATTTTTTTGATCAGTGTATATATTTATATATATCTATGTGTGTATATATATATATATATATATATATATATATATATATATATATATATATATATATATACATATACACTCACTGGCCACTTTATTAGGTACACCTGTCCAACTTCTTGTTAACACTTAATTTCTAATCAGCCAATCACATGGCGGCAACTCAGTGCATTTAGGCATGTAGACATGGTCAAGACAATCTCCTGCAGTTCAAACCGAGCATCAGTATGGGGAAGAAAGGTGATTTGAGTGCCTTTGAACGTGGCATGGTTGTTGGTGGTGCCAGAAGGGCTGGTCTGAGTATTTCAGAAACTGCTGATCTACTGGGATTTTCACGCACAACCATCTCTAGGGTTTACAGAGAATGGTCCGAAAAAGAAAAAAAATCCAGTGAGCGGCAGTTCTGTGGGCGGAAATGCCTTGTTGATGCCAGAGGTCAGAGGAGAATGGGCAGACTGGTTCGAGCTGATAGAAAGGCAACAGTGACTCAAATCGCCACCCGTTACAACCAAGGTAGGCCTAAGAGCATCTCTGAACGCACAGTGCGTCGAACTTTGAGGCAGATGGGCTACAGCAGCAGAAGACCACACCGGGTACCACTCCTTTCAGCTAAGAACAGGAAACTGAGGATACAATTTGTACAAGCTCATCGAAATTGGACAGTAGAAGATTGGAAAAACGTTGCTTGGTCTGATGAGTCTCGATTTCTGCTGCGACATTCGGATGGTAGGGTCAGAATTTGGCGTAAACAACATGAAACATGGATCCATCCTGCCTTGTATGGAGCATCTTTGGGATGTGCAGCCGACAAATCTGCGGCAACTGTGTGATGCCATCATGTCAATATGGACCAAAATCTCTGAGGAATGCTTCCAGCACCTTGTTGAATCTATGCCACGAAGAATTGAGGCAATTCTGAAGGCAAAAGGGGGTCCAACCCGTTACTAGCATGGTGTACCTAATAAAGTGGCCGGTGAGTGTATATGTATATATATGTATATATATGTATATATACAGTACAGACCAAAAGTTTGGACACACCTTCTCATTTAAAGATTTTTCTGTATTTTCATGACTATGAAAATTGTACATTTACACTGAAGGCATCAAAAACTATGAATTAACACATGTGGAATTATATACTTAACAAAAAAGTGTGAAACAACTGAAATTATGTCTTATATTCTAGGTTCTTCAAAGTAGCCACCTTTTGCTTTGATGACTGCTTTGCACACTCTTGGCATTCTCTTGATGAGCTTCAAGAGGTAGTCACCGGGAATGGTCTTCCAACAATCTTGAAGGAGTTCCCAGAGATGCTTAGCACTTGTTGGCCCTTTTGCCTTCACTCTTCAGTCCAGCTCACCCCAAACCATCTCGATTGGGTTCAGGTCTGGTGACTGTGGAGGCCGTGTCATCTGGCGTAGCACCCCATCACTCTCCTTCTTGGTCAAATAGCCCTTACACAGCCTGGAGGTGTGTTTGGGGTCATTGTCCTGTTGAAAAATAAATGATGGTCCAACTAAACGCAAACCGAATGGATTAGCATGCCGCTGCAAGATGCTGTGGTAGCCATGCTTGTTCAGTGTAACCAGAAAAGCACCACCACACCATCTCCTCCATGCTTCACGATGGGAACCAGCCATGTAGAGTCCATCCGTTCACCTTTTCTGTGTCGCACAAAGACACAGTGGTTGGAACCAAAGATCTCAAATTTGGACTCATCAGACCAAAGCACAGATTTTCACTGGTCTAATGTCCATTCCTTGTGTTCTTTAGCCCAAACAAATTTTTTCTTCTTGTTGCCTGTCCTTAGCAGTGGTTTCCTAGCAGCTATTTTACCATGAAGGCCTGCTGCACAAAGTCTCCTCTTAATAGTTGTTGGCGACTCTTGGTCTTCCTTTCCTGGGGCGGTCCTCATGTGAGCCAGTTTCTTTGTAGTGCTTCATGGTTTTTGCCACTGCACTTGGGGACACATTCAAAGTTTTCCCAATTTTTCGGACTGACTTCATTTCTTAAAGTAATGATGGGCACTCGTTTTTCTTTACTTAGAATTTCTATTATGGCAAGGAAAAAAGCAGCTAACAGTCTATTCAGTAGGACTATCGGCTGTGTATCCACCAGACTTCTGCACAACAAACTGATGGTCCCAACCCCATTTATAAGGCAAGAAATCCCACTTATTAAACCTGACAGGGCACACCTGTGAAGTGAAAACCATTCCCGGTGACTACCTCTTGAAGCTCATCATGAGAATGCCAAGAGTGTGCAAAGCAGTAATCAAAGCAAAAGGTGACTACTTTGAAGAACCTAAAATATAAGACATAATTTCAGTTGTTTCACACTTTTTGTTAAGTATATAATTCCAGATGTGTTAATTCATAGTTTTGATGCCTTCAGTGTGAATGTACAATTTTCATAGTCATGAAAATACAGAAAAATGTTTCAATGAGGTGTGTCCAAACTTTTGGTCTGTATTGTGTATATATATGTGTATATATACTATATATATTCGAGTATAAGCCGAGATTTTCAGCCCATTTTATTAGGTTAAAAGTTCCCCTCTCAGCTTATACTCGAGTCATTGTCCCAGGGGGTCAGCGGGGGAGTGGGAGCAGCGGCTGTCACATCATACTCACCTGCTCCCAGAGCGGTCCCTGCTTCTCAGGTTGTCTCTGAATCCATCAGCTTGTTCTCATTTTCAGCGGTCATGTGGTACTGCTCATTAAAGTAATGAATATGGACGCATATTCATTACTTTAATGAGCAGTACCATGTGACCGCTGAACACAGGAACAAGCTGCCGGCATCAGAGACCATTGCATCTGAGAAGCAGGGACCACGCCGGGAGGACGAGTATGACAGGGGAGGGTGCGCCATGCGATATTCACCTGCACCCGTTCCACCGCCGGGCTCTGTCTTCCGCGTCCTCTGGCTGTGACGTTCAGGTCAGAGTGCGCGTGATGTCGTGGTTAGTGTTGCGGCACCAGCACAGAACAAAACGCTTTTGGCACTAATGTACGTTACTTTCATTATCATGCGCACATTCAGTTGTGGTGCATTTTGCATCGTATAGATCTTGTACTCAGACTTTGTCTGTTAGACTCATTAAGTCAGTACATATGTGCCTCGAAATATACTAGTACAGATATAGCATTGGCAGCATAATTAAATCCCTGTTTAATCAAGCACACAATTTTTGCCTTTTGGTGACTACTGGATCTTCACATGACCGTATGTCTTTAGCACTTTTGCACCTTATTGCAATTATTGTACGTTTTTTGTGTATCTTTAGTTCAATTTTGGGGAATATAGGTTCATATTTACCGTATATAATCGAGTAAAAGCCGGCCCGAGTATAAGCCGACCCCCCCCTTATTTTGCCACAAAAAACTGGGAAAACTCAATGACTCGAGTATAAGCCTAGGGTGGGAAATGCAGCAGCTACTGGTAAATTTCAAAAATAAAAATAGATACCAATAAAAGTAAAATTGATTGAGACATCAGTAGGTTAAGTGTTTTTGAATATTTATTTAAAAGAAAACATTAAATTAGCACTGTAAGTGGAAAAAAGGGTCAACAAAAACATTACGGTAACAACAATAACTTTAAAAGTACAAAAACCGTAGCTCAATCAGCAACCAAGCTAAAACACAAGAGTTAAAATCCTTCAAATTCACTGGATTCCTCATCTGTATCTCCAAACAGAGCTTCAAATTCAGCTGGAAAGAGGTTATCAGCATAGACATTGTCATCATCACTGAGTTTGTCATCACCGTCACTGCTGTCATTCTCATACAAAGCGTTGTCTTCACTGCCATCCATAGCATTTCTAATGCCACACTTCTTGAAGGCCCATTGCACCATGTCTTCTGGAATCTCTTCCCATGCATCACGAGCCCACTTTGCTATTAATTCTATGTCCGGCTTCATCAGATTTCCAAGTTTTGTCAGTCGGGCTTGACGAGATGACATCCATTCATGTCACATCCTTCGCACACGGTCTTTGAAAGGTTTATTTAAACACACATCTAGGGGCTGCAATACAGATGTAAGTCCACCTGGAATAACCGCCAAAGTAACTTGAGAAGACTTTGCCAATTTTTTTATGTCATCAGATGCGTGTGCTCTGAACATATCCCAGATTAGCAATGATGGTTTTTTCTTTAAGGTTGTTCCTGGTCGTCCATTCCAAATTTCTTCCAGCCATTTTTTGTTCCGTCTTCATCCATCCAGCCTTTAACATGTGCGCGCACTGTAATTCGTGGTGGAAATTTGACCTTTTTAGGCAATGTCTTTCTTTTAAAAATAATGACAGACCGCAGCTTAGTTCCATTAGCCAAACACGAAAGAACGACTGTGAATTTTTTTTTTTTAATTTCCTGTGGTTCTGAGTAAAATAGTTTTGTCTCCAGTAGTGTAACAGAGGGTGGTTTCGTCAAACTCAATTTGACAGGTGGGCCCGCCCCTATCAGAGTGTATCAAAGTGTGTAACCCCTCCCCTTCCCTGTCTGGCAGCTGTACCTGTGTGTCTGGTTTTCCCTTTTGATACAGTTTGATATTGTTAATTTGAAACAGTGATTATTATCACAGTATTGCTTTTATATTAGATTTTCATTTTTATATGTAACTGCTGTGAGATTATTCTGTAATCAGGGCAGTGTGTTTTTTTTATAACACTGTGCCAGTTATATAATTATATCCTAGCTGGTGTGAGATTATTCTGTAAGATGTGTTTTATTACCAATGAGCACATATAGTGAATAGGTCTGCTGTTTCTGTCTGCAATTCTGCAGGGTGTTATGTGAAAGCTCATTTTACAAGAAGTATTTCTTACGTAAACACAAACAGAAGTGTCCGTGCAGGACATACAGCTAATGGCCCGTCAATCAACACAGCAAAACAGATGTGGTAGAGATGTGTGTGTTATGAGTTATGGGTGGCCCCCACGGATGTTGTGAGCTCCGGGGTCCCAGAAGTGAAGGAAAGACTAGATGTACAAACACAGATCAGTTTAAAAATGTTTATTGTCAGAACTAAATGCAAATAAAAACACATAAGGTAGCAATGCCACACACAACAGCATGGAATGTTAAATAAAAAACACATGGGCATTAGGGAATTTAGCTAATTGCTAGCAGCCGCCATGTATCAATGGGGCTATGTCTGCTCAGACAGCCTGAGGTCAGGGATCTAGTTCAGTGAAACTGACAAAGACAATCACATTTTTGCTGAATTTGATAACTCCCGTCAGAACAACGGGTTAAGCTTGAAAATTTTGATGCCACAAAATCTGATACGATACTATCATTATTCTGCAAGTCAGAAGTGAAACGCTGTAAAAGTTTCTTGAATGGTAACCTGCGCGCTAAATGATGTAATACATATACGCAATAATGGCCGCATACACAAGTATACAAATCCTGGATTTGCGCGTTCTGATAACAATAAGATTCACAATTCTTGTTCAGGAATGTCACAAAATCGCGTGGGATAGATTATATTGTCCGGACGAAAGCCATAACTATCAAAAAATATGCCCGTCTTATCATCGCACAGTACGATTAATACCCAGTGGCGTCCAGCTTGATGCGACGGGTCTGTATTCACGATATATGCCGCGGGTCTCTGAGTCACTCTTTCTTCCGGAAGCAAATCACACGGAAACACACCGGCGAATATGCGGTCTGTATAATTATCGGCCTTCACTACCGCTGTAAGCTGCAGACTGTCCATCGTTACTTAATTAAAATCGTACAAGATCTCACGCCTAGTATTAATTTCCAGAATGGTGTGGTTGACTGCAAAAACAATCATATTTATCGTGTGGGGTGTCGCTAGCGCAAAGCGGACTTCAGCACATAGGTTACCTGTTTTAATGAGCGAGAAATGTCCTCCAGGCTCTTGATCAGGCGATAAATCAAAAGCAAATAGAGTGAATCCAGCCATAAATTCTTCACGATCTATCGCAATGGCACAATCAGCCTTTTGCTTACCTGATATATGGGCAAGCGCCATATACTCTCTGATGGCTAAATCATCATTAAAATTAGGATTATAAGGTCTCACGGGTATCTGCTGGCCGTCCAGATATAAAGCGGCGTGGTTGACGTGGTAGTGGTGGAATTGCAGGGGTTTTTTTGAGTAAGAACCGCTGAAGGCCTCATTATCTACAAACCCCAATATAACAGTTTTTGGTATCTGGCCTAGGAAGAGGTTCTCGTGGTTCGTGATCCGTGTCCCTGCGGCAATACTGTACACTTTCAGGCCTGTTCGGTCAATAGCGTACTTGGCTGTTGCGGATAGGAGGGCCTGGCTGTGGCCGATTCGGACAGCCGGAGATACTTGCACTCTTTTCACGTAGAGAGCCGCTTGCGAGATTTGCACCTTCAGCGGCTCGGCTTCTGCCGACATGAGGCAGAAAGCATCCTTATTTCTTGTTAACTTAACCTTAAGGTCAAGTCCATTCAATATTAACTTTGGTTGATTAAATATATCCCCAAAAATGGGCCCCAAGAGGTCGATGGGCTTTGAGCGGGAAGCTGCATTGGCTCTTTTGATAAACCCTGCATTTCAGCCATCCAAGCTCCGGTCATTATGATGGCCCGCAGTGTCTTTATAGAACAAACCTGCTGTAAATTGTGATGCGAGCGTCTGCGAGCTGTAATTTAAAAGGGTCTCTATGTACGCTCTATAGCTGTAGAGATTGTCCGATTGTGAGATAAGGCGATCTCCCAGAGTAATATCGACCTGGTTAAAAAGAGTGGCTAGAGGGTAATTTATGAGAGCCACACGGGAGCCATCGCCGATAGCCGTATTATCTTGCTTCACGATGCGACAGCTTATGTACAGCAGCGTGTTGTTTAGATCATAATAATAATCGCCGCTCCCAGATATAAAAAATTCCAACGGGCCATTGTCTGACAGAGCCGCAACCGGTTGTACTTCTACAAATAGAGATTTCTCTATACTTGTTTGTGTCGGGGGTACGTCAAAAATATCCAGTTCAGATTTTGCGCACTCTACAGAAGCGTCATGCAGGAAAGCCATGATAACTGATTAGAAGATGTCGTCCACAGAGCATCTTACTCGTTTCTGACGGGGGCGTCTCTTGGTGGTAGTTTTATTCATGAGCATCGGTGGTAAAGGCGGGCAAGCGCGCCTCTTTCTTTTTGTGCTTTTTTAGCGACATAAATTACACAGGTCAACAAAAAAAAAATTTTTTTCTGGTGTCCAAAATATTTTAATGAATTTGGGGTATTTTTGTGGTGCTGATTCTGAATATGCTATCAGTTTTGCCAGATTGGCTCAAGTTTTTGACATTTTTGGTATCTTATTTATAGCACTTGTTGGTAAATGCGACGCATCATCTCATTAATTTCTTTGGATTAGTACTTGAACTGAGCAGTTCTCAATATAGTTTTGTGTTAATTAGTGTTCTAAAAGTTTGTTCATAGCTTGATTTTTGCACTAACTTTATGTTGTTGTCTGTTATCCAGTGAAAAGCATGAACTCATCAAGAAGAAGTTGTCTTAACGATCCAGACTCATTCTGTTACATTTGTGGTGAATACACACTGCCAAAACATAGAAGAAACATAACAGACTTCGTAAAAAAAGTGTATTTTGCCTATTTTGGGGTTATGCTTGGGGACCAAGACAAGTTTTGGACACCACACATAGTGTGCAAAGCATGTATCGAATTATTACGAAAATGGAGCAAAGGACAAAGAAAAAGCTTCAAATTTGGTGTTCCAATGGTGTGGAGAGAGCCAAAAAATCATCATGATGACTGTTATTTCTGTGCAGTGCAAGTGCAAGGATTCAATAAGCATAAGAAACGAAAATGGGAGTAACATGGAATCTGCAAGAAGGCCTGTCCCTCATTGTGAAGATGTGCCTGTACCTGTGTTTACCATAAATAACAGTCATCATGATGATTTTTTGGCTCTCTCCACACCATTGGAACACCAAATTTGAAGCTTTTTCTTTGTCCTTTGCTCCATTTTCGTAATAATTCGATACATGCTTTGCACACTATGTGTGGTGCCCAAAACTTGTCTTGGTCCCCAAGCATAACCCCAAAATAGGCAAAATACACCTTTTTTACGAAGTCTATTATGTTTCGTCTATGTTTTGGCAGTGTGTATTCACCACAAATGTAACAGAATGAGTCTGGATCGTTAAGACAACTTCTTCTTGATGAGTTCATGCTTTTCACTGGAAAACAGACAACAACATAAAGTTAGTGCAAAAATCAAGCTATGAACAAACTTTTAGAACACTAAATAACACAAAACTATATTGAGAACTGCTCAGTTCAAGTACTAATCCAAAGAAATTAATGAGATGATGCATCGCATTTACCAACAAGTGCTATAAATAAGATACCAAAAATCTCAAAAACTTGAGCCAATCTGGCAAAACTGATGACATATTCAGAATCAGCACCCCAAAAATACCCTAAATTCGATGAAATATCTTTGGCACCAAAAATGCTGTTGACCAGTGTTATCCCAGATCTGTCTTGCTGAGGTTGTGTATTTAGCTGTTTCATAAGGGCCGTTGAGGCGGTCGTGATGGCGTTCGTCGCGATGTTCCGGACCGCCATCTTAACGTGCGGTTTTACTAATTCTAGGCCTTTTCTGAAAAGCGGCACGGTGCGGTGAAATAAGCCTTTAAATATTCCGGCCAGGCCGGAGCCATACATGTACTCGCTCCCACGGAACCACTCTAGACCGTGCCCCGACTGGGCAGTATAGTAGCAGGCATAAACAGCGGGATCTCCATACACCCTTTGAGACACCATTTTATCGTGTCAATACTGTCGCAGTCTAAAATGTAATCGCACTATACACTTTCCGTATCTGAATTTAACCGGCGTACCCTGGTCCGACATGACTGTAATGGTTATGGAGTCAAAGTATTGTGTGCACAGCGGTATGTAATCGGGACGCGAGTATCGCACCGTGACAATATCATTATCATCGCCGCTAACTTCTACGGTTCGTAACAGTTGAACGTAACTGTCGCCTACAAGCTGATGTTGAATTATATCAGTGTATACAAAAAGCGAATAAAGACCAGCCTTTGAATCGGGGTAAAAGCGGCGATTCCACGGCATTAAAGCAACGGGGGAGTCATCGACGCTCTGTAGGCCGAAAATAAATTTTAGCTTAGTACCCAGAGCAAACTGTATAGAGCTGGGTCGGGCAGGATCACCTCTCGGCGTAGCTCATCATACCGTATTCTGTAGGCAGGCGTGGATAAATTCAGCGCTTCTATTCGGGCATTGACCGCGCTTATGAATGTTCGAGTAAAATCCTGATTTTATGTGATAATGTTCTAACGGATCGTTGTGCTTAGCCGCGTTGAAGTTCCTTTCAAAAGCCTGAAACGTGTTCCACGTATGGGGGTACTGTATTTCCGTTAACGCCACTTCATAAGTGTCTGAAAGCTGAACGGCCCTCGCTAACTTGGTATTGTAGCTCGATATGGTGTTTTCGGGGTAGATTTTGATTGAGGAGTTGCTGGGTAATGTGACGAAAAACGAACCAGCTTCCATGGCTATATATCTGTCAACTCCGAAGCCGGGATCCAACTATTGAATTTTTCGGGGTACCCCAGCCATTTGACAAAGCAGTGACTCACACCCCCGACACGTTTTTTTCTCAAAATCTTTTCTACTCTGTAGACACGATTCTCATCCATAGGTATTTTTTGCAGCTCTTCCTTATAAAATGACCCCTTTACAGAGTCGCCAGCTAAATCACTAATTTTATAAAGAGGTTTATGAAATTTATTGGAGACGGCAGTAATTAAAAAAATCTCTTCGCTGTACGTTTTCTCATAGCTCTTACAGAATGTTCCCTTATAGCGCGATATTCTGACATGATCTCCAACCTTTAAAGACGGTTTAATCGGTTTATTAGTAATAGTAGAACTGTAAATATTGCGCCAGATTTGCATAGCGTTTTGAGAACTCACAGCAGCGGGACTACAGCGTATGGTAGAATGATAAGTATGATTGTAGCTATGCACCAAATCCGGTAAAATATCAATATACCTAAAGGTATTATGCTGCGTAAGATAGCGCCACATACGGGTTTTTAATGTGCGATTAAAGCGCTCTACCATAGCGGCCTTCACATCATTGTTGGTAAAAAAGTGGTGAATATTATGCATATTACATAGTTGCTTGAGTTGTGAATTTATAAATTCTTTGCCGCGATCCGTCTGCAATTTCTTCGGTATGCGCTTATCATTTTGAAATATTAATTCGAACGATCTGGCAACACTCTCACCGGTCTTGTTTGATAAGGCCACGCACCATGCATATCTCGATAGAGTATCAATCACCGTCAGGATGTATTTGACATTATCATTTTCCCTTGAATAGTCAATTAAACTTACGAGATCCGCTTGCCACTGCGCATCAATGTCCGAGACGTAAATTTTATTTGTCAAAAAGCGTTTTCTAACAGGTTTGTGTAGTGTAGGCATCTTGTTTATTCAACCAGCCAGTCACATCAGATTTTTTTATTCCACGGTCTCTTGTCTCTCTAAATAATTTGTCAATTCCGCAGAATGACCCGGGGGCTTTAGGTGTAAAATATTGTTTTTCTAATATGGCATCATACGATTTAGACGTCATGATTGAATAAATGATTGTGTCTCGATAATCGACAACAGCCTGCTTCTTTCAGAAATTCAACTGTATAAAATTTCATATTAAATGCTGTATTTATACCAAATATTCCAGCCCTAGATAATATATTTCAGTCCTAGATGAGTTATTTAGTTTTAACACAACAGCTGCAACTCATTAGTGTAATCCGATACTGCATGGCTGAAATCACTGAAGAGCTGAACATAGACACAGTGGGTGGTACTTTCTCTTTAAATACAGGCCAAACTCCTCTAGGTTTGACACAGAATCTTAAAGACAGTTTTTCTGCGAATCTCAACAGCTGTTCTTTGAAAAAGTAAGTGTTTACTGATTTATTTGCACCTTGATATCATTGTCTGTAACGTATATATTTGTAACATAGTTTTAAACTGTATTTATCGTCGGTATAGATATAGATAAAACTTTTCCCCTTTTTATTTAAGATGGAATTCCAATATCCCTGCGATCAATACAGCCCCCTTCTTACAAGCACACCGCTAGGTATTATACCGAATATAATGTACAGAGTATTGGCTCATTCTGATTAAGTCATTATATTATAAGTAGTTTATATTAACCCCTTCATGACCCAGCCTATTTTGACCTTAATGACCTGGCCGTTTTTTGCAATTCTGACCAGTGCCCCTTTATGAGGTAATAACTCAGGAACGCTTCAACAGATCCTAGCGGTTTTGAGATTGTTTTTTTCGTGACATATTGGGCTTCATGTTAGTGGTAAATTTAGGTCGATAATTTTTGCGTTTATTTGTGAAAAAAATGCGAAATTTTCAAAATTTTCGCCAAATTTCCAATTTTCAAATTTTGAATTTTTATTCTGTTAAACGAGAGAGTTATGTGACACAAAACAGTTAATAAATAACATTACCCACATGTCTACTTTACATCAGCACAATTTTGGAAACAAAATTTTTTTTTGCTAGGATGTTATAACGGTTAAAATTTGACCAGCGATTTCTCATTTTTACAACAAAATTTACAAAACCATTTTTTTTAGGGACCACCTCACATTTGAAGTCAGTTTGAGGGGTCTATATGGCTGAAAATACCCAAAAGTGACACCATTCTAAAAACTGCACCCCTCAAGGTACTCAAAACCACATTCAAGAAGTTTATTAACCCTTCAGGTGCTTCACAGCAGCAGAAGCAACATGGAAGGAAAAAATGAACATTTAACTTTTTAGTTACAAAAATGATCTTTTAGCAACAATTTTTTTATTTTCCCAAGGATAAAAAGAGAAACTGGACCCCAAAAGTTATTGTACAATTTGTCCTGAGTACGCCGATACCCCATATGTGGGGGGAATCACTGTTTGGGCACACGACAGGGCTCGGAAGAGAAAGAGCGCCATTTGACTTTTTCAATGAAAAATTGGCTCCAATCTTTAGCGGACACCATGTCGCATTTGGAGAGCTCCTGTGTGCCTAAATATTGGAGCTCCCCCACAAGTGACCCCATTTTGGAAACTAGACCCCCCAAGGAACTTATCTAGATGCATAGTGAGCACTTTGAACCCCCAAGTGCTTCACAAATTGATCCGTAAAAATGAAACAGTACTTTTTTTTCACAAAAAATTTATTTTAGCCTCAAATTGTTCATTTCCACATGGGCAACAGGATGAAATGGATCCTAAGATGTGTTGGGCCATTTCTCCTGAGTACACCGATACCTCATATGTGGTTACAAACCACTGTTTGGGCACACGGCAGGGCTCGGAAGGGAAGGAGCTCCATTTGACTTTTGAATGAAAAATTAGCTCCAATCGTTAGCGGACACCATGTCTCGTTTGGAGAGCCCCTGTGTGCCTAAACATTGGAGCTCCCCCACATGTGACCCCATTTTGGAAACTAGACCCCCCAAGGAACTTATCTAGAAGCATAGTGAGCACTTTGAACCCCCAGGTGCTTCACAAATTGATCCATAAAAATCAAAAAGTACTTTTTTTTCACAAAAAATGTCTTTTAGCCTCAATTTGTTCATTTCCACATGGGCAACAGGATAAAATGGATCCTAAAATTTATTGGGCAATTTCTCCTGAGTACACTGATACCTCACATGTGGCAGTAAACCACTGTTTGGGCACACGGCAGGGCTCGGAAGGGAAGGAGCGCCATTTGACTTTTTGAATGAAAAATTAGCTCCGATCGTTAGCGGACACCATGTCGCGTTTGGAGAGCCCCTGTGTGCCTAAACATTGGAGCTCCCCCACATGTGACCCCATTTTGGAAACTAGATCTTCCATGGAACTAATCTAGATATGCGGTGACCACTTTAAACCCCCAAGTGCTTCACATAAGTTTATAACGCAGAGCCGTGAAAATAAAAAATCTTTTTTCTTTCCTCAAAAATTATTTTTTAGCCCGCAATTTTTTATTTTCACAAGAGTAACAGGAGAAATTGGACCCCAAAAGTGGTTGTCCAGTTTGTCCTGAGTACGCTGATACCCCATATGTGGGGGGGGGGAACCACTGTTTTGGCACACGTCGGGGCTCGGAAGGGAAGTAGTGACGTTTTGGAATGCAGACTTTGATGGAATGGTCTGCTGGCATCATGTTGTTTGCAGAGCCCCTGATGTGGCTAAACAGTAGAAACCCCCACAAGTGGCCCCATTTTGGAAACTAGACCCCCCAAGGAACTTATCTAGATATGTGGTGAGCACTTTGAACCCCCAAGTGCTTCACAGAAGTTTACAACGCAGAGCCGTGAAAATAAAAAATCATTTATCTTTCCTCAAAAATGATGTTTTAGCAAGCAATTTTTTATTTTCACAAGGGTAAAAGAAGAAATTGGACCCCAATGGTTGTTGCCCAGTTTGTCCCGAGTATGCTGGTACCCCATATGTGGGGGTAAACCACTGTTTTGGCACACATCGGGGCTCGGAAGGGAAGTAGTGACGTTTTGAAATGCAGACTTTGATGGAATGGTCTGCAGGCGTCACGTTGCATTTTCAGAGCCCCTGAGGTGCCTAAACAGTAGAAACCCCCCACAAGTGATCCTATTTTGGAAACTAGACCCCCAAAGGAACTTATCTAGATATGTGGTGAGCACTTTGAACCCCCAAGTGCTTCACAGAAGTTTACAACGCAGAGCCGTAAAATATAAAATAATTTTTCTTTCCTTAAATATGATGTTTTAGCAAGCAATTTTTTATTTTCACAAGGGTAACAGGAGAAATTGGACCCCAATAATTGTTGCCCAGTTTGTCCCGAGTATGCTGGTACCCCATATGTGGGGGTAAACCACTGCTTGGGCGCACGTTGGGGCTCGGAAGGGAGGGAGCACCATTTGACTTTTTGAACGCAAGATTGGCTGGAATCAATGGTGGCGCCATGTTGCGTTTGGAGACTCCTGATGTGCCTAAACAGTGGAAACCCCTCAATTCTAACTCCAACACTAACCCCAACACACCCCTAACCCTAATCCCAACTCTAGCCATAAACCTAACCACAACCCTAACCCCAACACACCCCTAACCACAACCCTAACCCCAACACACCCCTAACCCTAATCCTAACCCTAATCCCAACCCTAACCACAACCCTAACCCCAACACACCCATAACCATAACCCTAACCACAAGCCTAATCTTAACCCTATTTCCAACCCTAGCCCTAATTCCAACCCTAACCCTAAGGCTATGTGCCCACGTTGTGGATTCGTGTGAGATTTTTCCGCACCATTTTTGAAAAATCCGCAGGTAAAAGGCAATGCGTTTTACCTGCGGATTTACTGCGGATTTCCAGTGTTTTTTGTGCGGATTTCACCTGCGGATTCCTATTGAGGAACAGGTGTAAAACGCTGCATAATCCGCACAAAGAATTGACATGCTGCGGAAAATACAACGCAGCGTTCCCGCGCTGTATTTTCCGCACCATGGGCACAGCGGATTTGGTTTTCCATAGGTTTACATGGAACTGTAAACCTGATGGAACACTGCTACGAATCCACAGCGGCCAATCCACTGCGGATACGCAGCCAAATCCGCACCGTGTGCACATAGCCTAATTCTAAGGCTATGTGCACACGCTGCGGAAAACGCTGCGGATCTGCAGTGTTTCCGCAGCTTCCCGTGAGTTTATAGTTCAATGTAAACCTATGGGAAACAAAAAACGCTGTGCCCATGCTGCAGAAAAAAATGCACGGAAACGCAGCGGTTTACATTCTGGAGCATGTCACTTCTTTCTGTGGATTCCGCAGCGGTTTTACACCTGCTCCAATAGAAAACCGCAGTTGTAAAACCGCAGTGAAATCCGCAGAAAAACCACGGTGAATCCGCGATAAATCCGCAGCGGTTTTGCACTGCGGATTTAACAAATCCGCTGCGGAAAAATCCGCAGAGGACCAGAATACGTGTGCACATACCCTAACCCTAGTTCTAACCCTAACCCTAGTTCTAACCCTAACCCTAGTTCTAACCCTAACCCTAGTTCTAACCCTAACCCTAACCCTAACCCTAGTTCTAACTTTAGTGGGGGAAAGAATAAAAAAAAAATATTTTCTTTATTTTATTGTTGTCCCTACCTACGATCATTTGTAGAGGCCGTAAATATTGTTCATGACGGCGTTCAGTCATTACTGGATAGAATCATCAGGGACATTGAACCTGGTGACTTTGTACAGTTAAGGCTTGAATGTGGGGATACTTTAGACCCTATTTTCGCTACAAAACAAACCCAGGAAGATTTTAATTCTGAATCTTTTTTTAAACGCCGTTGCCCGCACACTTCAAAGTAACGTTGAATGTCTAGCATCCAATTCTTTAAAGCTAGTCGTCACCATCATTAAAAATAGTGGTGTAAAAAAAGGCGCTTGAAATCTATAGCGACCAGTCGGATCATTAAACAAAAGAGGCAGTGTCTGTATGATTTTAACACAACAAAAACACAAACTTTTTATAGCGTGTTCTACAACCGCGTATGTCAGGCTAGAGCTCTATTCGCTGCTGGACCGGGTGTAGGAGAGGTGGCTTTATCACGACACAGATTCAGTTATTTTTGTACAGAGAGATGGTGAGTAGCAACCGCCTTTAGGCGATTACCTGGGGGAACTGATCAGTGAAATACCCGATGGTACAAACATCACAGAATTTGTATCCGCGAGCCCCAAAACTTATGGATACAAACTCAACACCGGTAAAGCTGTCTTAAAAGTTAAGGGGATAACACTAAATGTCGGTAACTCTCAATCTATTAATTTCGACAGTCTAAAAGACCTAGTTCTGGACTACCCCCGCAATTCTGACACAGATACACAGAAACGTATTGTCGTACAGCAGCCGTCCATTGTGAGAAATAAAAAGTACTGGGAGATTGAAACGAGGACCTTGCCTTTTGGGTATTAGCCGAGTACTGTAGTGATGGATACACGCCTGCAACACCCATTCTCATGCATTCTAGCCGGCCCGTCTAATTCTGGAAAGAGCTATTTTGTAAAACAACTGCTATATAATATTGAAACTAATTTTTCTCAGAAACCTGATAATATTGTTTGGTTTTATTCGTGTTGGCAAAAACTATATGATGAAATCTCTCTCTCTTTTCCCAACGCCAGATTTGTGGAGGGTCTGCCGAATACATTCGTAGATGACGAATTATTACCGCTGGAGAAGGTGAATTTGGCTATTGTTGACGATCTCATGGAGAGTGCTAGTGAAAATTGTGAGATAGAAAAAGCCTTTACTAAGTATGTGCACCACAGAAATCTCAGCATTTTCTACCTAGTACAAAACATATTTTGCCAGGGTAAGAAAAGCCTCACGATAAATTTAAACACCAAGTACATGGTGCTTTTTAATAACCCCCGAGATAAATTACAAATTTTAACTCTAGCTCGTCAGATGTATCCCGGAAAAACACGTTTTTTCCTAGAAGCTTTTGAGGATGCCACGCGGGAGCCTTATGGGTATTTGCTTGTAGATTTGAGAGCTAATACCCCTGAGGATCTTCACTTAAGGACCGGATTGTTTCCACTAGCGTTGCCTGCTGTCTATGTTCAAAAGAAAAACACTTCTAAAAAGTGAATTTTACCCGGTATCAGACATTCTACGCTGTGTGCGTTGTGATGTAAAGATGTGAAAGCAACCCCCGCTGTCAGAAAGTCTATTTTGCACAATGCAAGCAATGATTTAATTACAGCCATAGGCGAGATTGCTTTAAACATTTTAAAAGGCCGGATTCCGCTGAAAGAGCATCAAAAAGGCATATTAAAGTGGCGTAAAGCTATAAGAACCCTGAGCGACAGATCTCAGCCCATAAAAAAAAAGAAGCGGCTACTAAAGCAGGCCGGCGGGTTTATCGGGCCTCTTTTAGCTTTTGCAATTCCAATAATAACAAGCCTGCTCGCAGGAAGATAATGGAGCATACAGAGAAAATGTATCTAGTCCCCAAACATGACCTAGACAAACTAAGACCCGGTACTACAGATAACATACGCGACAGTGTTATTCGTCGCCTTGATGGTGAAATTAGCGCCATTTTACAACGTCGTGACATTCCCGATGATGTGAAAATTAAAATGTATAGCTCCGTGCTACAGCGCTACTTGGTACATACGAGACACAGCTCAAAAGAAGTAACGGCTTTAAATCTCGTTAGCACTCCTGATCAGCAAAAATTGTCAAATACCGACTCTGATAAAAATCAAGAGATCGCTGAAATTGTCAGCCATATAAATCAAAGATATAAAAAGAATGCTGAATTTTTACTAAACAGGTTACTGCAGAATAAAAATGTTACAGCCTGGAATAATAAAGCTGAATTTATTTTCAAAGGATCCGTAATACCAGGGTCTAACTTACTGGATTTGGTACGTAGTACAACGCAGAGTCATGCTCTGACCGGCAGAAATTTACCACCGGGTTGGGATTCATTTATGCAAGCTATGGCCGAGCTAAATATACCGTCTACAGTTGTGGCTAATCCCACTACTAGGAAGCTTTTAGATGAATAAAAAATTTCCAGCAGTGAGACACACGCTGTATCTACACCACAGAAGCTAGCCACAACGCCGCGTACAATTCAATCTTTACATTCCCTGTCATTAAGTACCACACGCGGAACTCTGCTACCTAAAAAAAGGTCTCTACCGATGCTACAAACCATGTGGCTCACGATGTAAAGAATGTACTGGATAAATGCTGTACATGGCTTGTAACACTATATTATTTATTTTGTAAGAAGTGTAATGTTAATTGTACTTGTGATACTATTTACTTATTTATTTTGTAAGAAGTGTGTTGATGTATGATCACTGTACTATTTAATGTTTGCTTTTTTATATTCTGTAAGAATTTTATAGTATTGAAATGTCTTTGAGATGTATTTATTTTACAACAATAAATCTTTTAAACTTTTACAATATCGTGTCTTTGTTTTTGTTTTTTTTATAAATGTATAAAACACACCGCTTCATACTTGCGGGTGTTGTAATACGGTCATATACATAATGTGCCCATATAATGAGACTGGTGTTATAAATGACGTGTAAAAATGATAATCCATAAAACACACTGCCCTGATTACAGAATGATCTCACAGCAGCTACATATAAAAATGAAAATCTAATATAAAAGCAATACTGTGATAATAATCACCGTTTCAAATTAACAATATCAAACTGTATCAAAAGGGGAGAGCAGACACACAGGGAACAGCTGCTGACAGCTGCCAGGCAGGGAGGGGTTACACACTTTGATACATTTTTGATAGGGGCGGGTCCACCTGTCAAATTGAGTTTGACGAATAATACCTCTGCTACACTACTGTCTCCCATATTTGCCACAGTTCTGTTGCTTGGAAGATCAAAAGTCATAGGTGTTTTCATTCATATTTCCAATATCTCCCAGGTCATAGTTATGGATCCTTCTTTTTTTTATGATGAATGAATGGAATGACATCACTTTTTCATCAAAGTCTTTTGGCAACTTCTGTGAAATCTTTGTTCTTTGCCGCAAACATAGGCCAAATCTACTCTAGAAGCGGGTACACCATCCTGCTGATGCAACAAAATTTTCAATGCCTGGTGCTTTCAATTTGTCTTCTTTAGCCATTTGAAGGGCACATAAGCGAATTCCCATGCGTGTTACGCAGTAACCATTTTGATGACACTCCATAACCCATTTATGCAATTCAGTCTCTAGAGCCTCGTATGACATCTTTAAACCACATTGGGATTTTTCCATCAACTGTAGCGGTGATAAGCAGCCGTGAGGGTGACATCCCTGGGGATGCCTCACCATCTGGGTTGCTGTATAACAGTAAGCGGCCGACGCGGCAACAGTTAACAGGAAGCGCCCGCCGCGGCGCACAGGTGAGGCAGCTCGTCACTGAGGTAAAACAGTTTACTTCAGGTCCCAGCGGCGCGCAGATTAACTTTGCATTTAAAACATATATTTTCGGACTTTCATGCTGCATTCGAGTGCGGGAAATACTTCCACATGGAGCGGTAAGTAGAAGCCATTATTATTTGACCGCATATATTTGAAGTTAGCTACTGCTAAAAGTTTGCGTATAGAGCTCGGTACGGATGTACCTTTTAGCGGGGTTGTATGACTGCAGCAGGAGTGACATTTATATTTCTGTTGCCCCCATAGCCACAAACGGACACCGCTTACTTGCCCCAAATGCCACAGAGTAACCAAATATATGTCCACGCATTTGAAAAGAGTATGCCTGAGAACAAAGAGTGATTCTGAGATACAAAATGCCTTAGCTACCGCCAAGGATACCCTTAAATGTATTGCGGAAAAAGGCACAAGTATCCAGTTCAGTGAGCTCAAGCCTCTCAAATCCCTGTGGGAGACTGTCTCATTTGTGGAAGGTCGCGGCTTCTTAATAGTAAATAAGCCGAGTTTTGAGTCGCACGACACGCCATTAACCTCTGAAGGGCCCGCTCAGGAACAAACAGACAGTTTGGAGCCCTGCTCCATGCCCCTGGTGGAGCCAGATTCACATTTGGCGGACACGCCTGTCCCTTTACAGCCAGCAGGCGGGTTTGAGGGAGATCCATGCCCAGAGCCTGAACACACAAGGAGCTTCTCTGACCACATAGACGATGAGGAGATCGTGGATGGCAGAGCTTTAAGGATTCAGGCTATGCAGTGGAAAAACAAAAAACACCTGGCTACAAAGACCGCCAGCTTGTATAAGTGCCATTCGATGGATCACTCCATACTGAAGGGGTTCCAGTCATATCTATCGGTTACACTTGGGGACCCCGACTGCCAACAGGAGGTATCGAACTTGGCTAGGTTCCTGTTCTTTATCAACCCAAAAGCTCTTACTTTGGAGTATGTTACAAGGCCTAGCAGGTGTAAATGAATGTTTTGAAAAGCTTAGAAGCATTCGACTATCGAGCCAGTCCTCCCTCAGGATACTGAAGCATATTTGGAGATTCACCACCTATCAGATGAGAGGCACACAGCTGAGCACACAGGAACCTCAACTGTACCGAGCCTGCGAGGTTTTCATGGAGTTTACAACAGACCTACAAAAGTCACTGTACAGGGGAGTCTGCAGGGAGTTGGTCGGCAAAAGGTACCCGGTTCAAATGATCCACATATCTGCATGAATATTACACACAATAACCATGAATTTCTTCTTCCCACACAGGTACGAAACACTGATGGAGCCCTCAAAGACACCGCAGGACTGCCAGAGAATACTGGAGAAGGCAAGACCTAGATTTCTGGCATGCATTGCGGCTGTGCAAGATGGGGGATCAGACCTAGAACAGAGTGAAATCCTACTGTACCTCCAGGCCCTTCTAATTCTGAGAAATCTCCAAAGACCGGGCGTTGTTCGTAACATGACGGTAAGCCGTCAGACTCGGTGGGTCAGCGGTCTTGGCTGAACCAGTACAATTCCACATTTTCATTTCTTAGGTTTCAGAGTGGGATAGGAGGACCCATCACCTGTACTTCGGCAGTCGCAGGACTATTGTTGGTGTGAAGACACAAAAGTGTGCCTCAACTCAAGTAGCATCGTTCGTGCTTTCAGAGGAAGATGAATCAGTAAGTTTTCACCAAGCCAGGGAACCCAGGCAACCCCACTCCACATGGGGAACAAACCCCTCTCTTGTCCCCATGTTAAATCTGTTGGAGGGGTGCACTAAGGCTTGAGATAAACATGTCTTTTTTTTCCTTTTTCAGTGGTTCGAAGTGAATGCAACATATGTCAAACCTGCCCTTACCGCTGGCCGACAGATCATCTCAAACTTTTTTGTGACATCTACCGGGAAGGTCGTTGTTAATCCATCCACTGCCCTCAGACAGTACCACGATCGGCAAGACAGTATCCACGTCAAGTGACCTACAGCCATGTGTACTAATAGGTACTGACAATATTATGCTCGCCTCCACGGTTACAAACTACCAAACATCACTAGCCAGATCATATGACGTGTATGCGAGACATGGACTCTGACACGATACTCCGATTCCGAAAAGCGCCTGTTTGCCCGATACTTGGCACATACGAATGACATGGCTAAGAGAGTTTACTGAGAGAAGACCCTGACAGATATGTGTCATGCCCACGAGTTGGTAGTGAATTCAGGCAAGGCTGACGAGGCTGACTGCCAGCCACCAGTATTGGCTTCACCCAGTCTTTCGGAGAACCATCAGGGAGACAACACAGAAAGGGCCCCAGTCAGTAGAACCAGGTCCACCACCACATAGAACCAGGGCTGCTGCGAAACTGGCAAACATGTACATACATTAATAAAATCATTCAACTGCACGTACGACTCTGCATATCTGTTCAGGCATGTGGGGTACAAAGTCAGAAAAGTATCCACCCTCCTGGAGCCTCTCTCCGCCCGAGGCCTGCAGAGTCACCCAATCAGACGGATATCCTTGCCATTTGATGAGGTACTGCAGTTGATTTCTGCAGATCCTGGAGTCCAGAATCTTCTCCACCACAAGCTGTTCTTGTCCGTCCACTAACACAGGCTGAGGAGTATGTCTAATCCGACCCTGAAATGTATTTGGAGACACCGGTTTTAACAGGGAGACATGAAACACAGGGTGTACCTTCAAGGTTCTTGGCAACTTCAGATGACAGGCAACGGAACTCACAATCCCAGAGATCTTGAACGGGCCAATGAACTTTTGTCCGAGTTTCTGTGATGGAATGTTCAATCTCAAGTTTTTAGTAGATAGCCACACAGAGTCCCCTACCTTGAACATAGGTGCAGGCTCCCGAAACCTGTCGGCAGATCTCTTATATCTCTCTTGTGCAGTAGACAGCGATTCCTTCAGGGTTTCCATATTCTGTCTCATTGCCGCCAACCTTTCATGAACTGCAGGCACCGGTGCGTTGATTGGAGATCTGGGAAGAATACTGGGGTGATAACCTAGGTTGGCAAAGAAAGGTGTTACCTTAGTAGAAGAACTCAGAGTTGTTATAACAGAATTCTGCGAGTGGGAGCAACTCCAACCAGTCATCCTGAGAATGGTTGATATAACATCGAAGATACTGTTCTAGAGTCTGATTGGTCCGTTCTGTCTTCCCATTAGTCTGTGGATGGTATGCAGAGGACAGACAAACATTAACACCAAGCAAATCACAGAATCCTTTCCAGAACTTGGATGTAAACTGCACTCCCCGATCTGAGATGACTTTGTCCGGAACTCCATGCAGCTGAAACACATTCTGGATGACCAGATCTGCTGTCTCCTTGGCTGAGGGAAGACCAGTGCAGGGAATGAAGTGGGCAGCCTTAGTAAGGCGATCTACAACCACCAGAATAGAATTTTTTCCCTCAGAGGTGGGCAATTCAACTATAAAGTCCATTGAAATAGACCCCGAAGGATGAGAGGGGACAGTTAGTGGTTAAAGCAGTCCAGTAGGTGATACACGGGGAGTCTTGAAACGTGCACATACCTCACAAGAGAGAACATAGCTCTTCACGTCCTTCAGACAGGTAGGCCACCAAAAAAAAGGCTCAGAAACTCCTGTGTCTTCTGTACCCCCCGATGACCCGCCAACTTGGAATCATGGACAAACTTGAGGACATGCAGTTTTACGGCCTCTGGAACGTATAAACGTTGATCTCGGACCCACATACCGTTTCTGAGAACCAAGTTCACATCAGCAGTCGGGTTGGTGAGAAATGGATCTGCGTCATAGGCCTCCTTAATGGTCTTCCATAAGTCCTTATTCTGAATGACTCCGATAAAGTTGGCATCAGACAGGACAGTCTTAGACGGGGTCCCAGGTACGGAATCCGTGGCATGGATTCGGGACAAAGCATCCGCTTTCCCATTACGTGAACCTGGGCGGTACGAAATGACAAAGTTAAATTGATTCAAAAATAGACTCCAACGAGCCTGCCATAGAGAAAGACAACTCGCAGATCTAAGGAACTCCAGGTTGCGATGATCCGTGAGCACAATAACTTGTTGTGATGCCCCCTGCAGATGGTGTCTCCATTCCTTAAATGCAGCGATAATGGCAAGAAGCTTCTTATCTCCCACATCATAGTTCTTTTCTGCAGCAGAGAGTCTGCGAGAAAAAAAAGCACATGGATGTAACAAGCTTTTCTCTCCCGTTCTCTGTGAGGATGGCCCCCAGAGCACAGTCCGAAGCCTCCACTTCTACGATGAACGGAAGTGCTGGGTTTGGGTGAATTAGTACAGGTGCAGACGTAAACCGGGATTTAAGACAATCAAAAGCTTCCTGAGCCAGTGCGGACCACAAGAAAGTATTTTCCTTCTTAGTTAGTTGTGTAATGGGCCGCACAATTTCAGAGAAATTACGAATGAATCGTCTATAGAAGTTTGCGAATCCAATGAAACGCTGTACCTCCCTGACATTTTTAGGTGCAGGCCAATCAAGAATAGCCTGGATCTTACTTGCCTCCATGTTAAGCCCCTGTGGCGAGATGACATACCCCAGGAACTGAATCTCTGTGTGATGGAATTCGCATTTCTCAGGCTTAATGTAGAGGTGATTCTCTTTTATACGCCTCAGGATGGTCTTCACATGCTCCTGATGTTCCTGCAAAGAGTCAGAGAAAATCAAAATGTCGTCCAGGTAGATCACAACAAAATGGTCCAAAAGATCTCTGAATATATCATTTGCTAGATGTTGGAAAGTAGCCGAAGCATTGCAGAGACCGAAAGGCATCACAAGATATTTGAAATGTCCATACCAACACCTAAATGCTGTCTTCAATTCATCTCCAGAACGGATCCTAATTAAATTATATGCTCCTCAAGATCCAACTTGGAGAAGATCTTGGCCTGTCGTACCCTTTCCAGCAGTTCAGGAATTAACGGTAACGGGTAGTGATTCCGGACGGTCACTTTATTGAGCTCTCGATAGTCAATACATGGTCTAAGAGTTCCATCTTTCTTTTTAACAAAAAAAATGGGTGCTCCTGCTGGTGATGAGGAGGGGCGAATGAAACCCTTGGCCAAATTCTCATCGATGTACTCTTTCAATGCTTGCAGCTCTGGGGCTGCTAGTGGATAGACATTCTTGAAGGGAATAGCTGCTCCGGGAAGCAGCTCAATGGGACAGTCATACGGTCTGTGAGGAGGAAGCTGGTTTGCCATCCTTTTCTCACAAATGTCTGAAAATTCACTATAAACAGGTGGTAAAGACGATAACCTCAGTAACTCGTACTGTAGCCCGTGGACTTATCTGGCCTGTTACCGGTGTCTTTTTTGATGGAAAGGTGGTCTCCTTAGTCTCCCAGTTGATAGTAGGATTGTGTAACTGCAACCATGGAATTCCTAAAATTAAAGGGAAATGTGGAGAAGAGATCAACATAAATGACAGCTTTTCCTGGTGATCAGGCTCTATGAAAACTTCCAGAAGTCCCGTCTTCTGATCTACAGGTCCAGAAACTAGAGGTGAGCCATCCACCGTTTCCATAGTTACCGGAGCAGCTCTCTGCTGAGTCTGTATGCCATATTACCTGGCAAAAGCTATGTCCATAAAATTTCCTCCTGCTCCTGAATCCACCATAGCTGCACAGGGAATCCATTGTCCCGCCGACCGGATCTTAATGGGAAGGGAGCAATGTGTGTCCTTACCCTTCGGAGTCTCAGGAGAGGCAGTCATAGATAGAGAGGGGAAGATGGAACTCACTGAAAAACTAGACTCTGACGTAATGGATTCAGCATCTTGATTTTTAAGTTCCCCTACTGTGGCTAATACCTTGCGAGGTCGCTTGGGACAGTTGATGATGAAGTGATCTGACTGCCCACAGTAAAAGCACAGACTCTCCCGGAAACGATGCTCTCTGCGCTCGTTACTCTCACGACGCTGTAGCGCATCCACCTGCATGGGAACTGGTTCAGCCTCCCAAGTGGACTTGCCAGTAGATTATTTAGGAGGAAGGAAAGAGTTAGTGACACGATTAGAGGCTACAAATTTCTCCTGCCTGCGTTCTGTAACACATATGTCAATACGTACACAATGCTGAATAAAAGCGTCTAAATCTTCCGGAGCATCTGCATGTGCTAGTTCATCTTTCAACACATTAGACAATCCTCTCCTAAAAATAGGTAATTGAGCATAACTGTCCCAAATCGTATCCACCGCCAGCCGTCTAAACTCAGTAGCGTATTCGATGACAGAACGCTTACCCTGACGTAAAGCTAACAAAGCGGTCTCAGCAGTAGTGCGTCGATTAGGATCATCGAACATCATGGACATAGCAGCAAGAAAATCATCAACGTTATTCAAGCGAGGGTCACGAGTCTCCATAAGCGGATTTGCCCATGTGAGAGCTCGGGAAGTGAGCAACATGATAATACATAAAACCTTGGATCGATCGGTAAGGAAATGGGCGGCATGCACATCAAAATGCAAAAGGCATTGGTTTACAAACCCATGAAACTTGTAACGGTCCCCACTGAACTTAAATGGTGGTAACTTGGGAGGAGTAGTTGGCTGTGGCTGTACTGGGGGTGGAGGTGCCCGTGCAGTCATCAGACCAGCCACCTGATTACTTAAATCCTGAAGAGCCTGCCCAAAATGAGCCTCCCAGTTAGCAACCTTGTTTTGCAGTGCCTCAATATCCCCCTGTAAAGAGTGGATCATAGAAAACAACTGATCCATCTTTGTCTCGGTCGACATTATCCCAGCAGATTCCTTTATGGCCTGAGTATCCTGTAATAATTATATGGGTACTACGGAATCTAATAGCATGGGATAAAGCCAGTCCGAGAACAAAGTTGCAGCAAAGAATGTTTTTACTCGAAACAGAAATGTAAACAGAATAGACCCAGATATTTCTGCAATTGCAACGAGGTCTTCAGCTCTATATAGTAAATAGCAAACAAAGCATAATACAGATATTCCTGCTGTAGTAACAAGGTCCTCAGCACAATAAAGTAAATCACAGCAGACTTAGAGGCGAACAGATATTTAAGTCCAATGGGGTTATAGTGCGAATGCACACAATACTTTAAATGAGGAAGTCCAGCAAAACTTGATCACACATGTGCCAGTACTTGTTAGTAGGAGTCCAATAATTCACAGATGATGCGTTGTGTGAATGCAGTCCTGGGAAAGAGAGAACGAGGGAAAAAGAGTGAGAGCGCTATCTAAGCGTAGCGGATGAGTAAATATTTCTGGATGAGACAAGCACAACTTGAATCTTGCTCACCTGGTGTGGTTGTGCAAAGAGGCACAACACTGGGAAAAGTTTTGCAAACAAGGAAGATACTTCCACTGGTGCGCAGCCCGTTGCAGAAGTTTCAGAGGCGAGAGGTAGCTGAATGGAGAAAGGCAGACCACCGAGTAGTGAGCAGAAGAAGCAGGGAGTTCACCAGCAAACCAGCAGAAGCTCAGGAGCCAGCCGCACAAAATACTCAGGCACCTTAGAACACATGACCCGGACTTAAATAATCAGGACAGACAGAAAGTTCCATGACAGGGCGAGATCCAAGACTCCATCTTGAATCACGGCGAACAGGCACCAGGAAAGTCCAGAATCCTTACACTCAGTGGGCCCCCCTGTTTAACACATACCACGATTCATGATGCACAGATACAGCAGAGAAATATAGCACAGCCCACGTAGTATATAACACAGCCCACGTAGTATATTGCCCAGCCACGTAATATATAGCACAGACACGTAGTATATTGCCCGGCCAGATAGTATATAGCACAGACACGTAGTATATTGTCCAGCCACGTAATATATTGCACAGCCACGTAATATATTACACAGCCATGTAGTATATGCAATGCATGGACCGGTCACCGGAGCGTCGCGAGGAGCGGGAAAGGCCTGGGCTGGATCTGGGGGCCGATGGAGGGTGAGTATATAATTATTTTTTATTTTTTTATTATAGCAAAAAGCTGGTCACACAGGGTTAATAGCAGTGTTAACGGAGTGCATTACACCGCGGCATAACGCGGTCCGTTAACGCTGCTATTAACCCTGTGTGAGCGCTGACTGGAGGGCAGTATGGAGCGGGCACTGACTGCAGGGGAGTAGGGAGGGGCCATTTCGCCGCCGGACTGTGCCTGTCGCTGATTGGTCGTGGCCATTTTGCCACGACCAATCAGCGACTTGGGATTTCCGTGACAGACAGACAGACAGAAGTGACCATTAGACAATTATATAGATTACTTATTAATAAGGACAAAGTTCCTAAATTAAAGGGAGATGGAGAAAGACTGGCATATGCCCATGAAAGAGTAATTTTCTTATTTTCTTATTCTGAAAGAGAAAGTGTTTCCTTCTCATCCATTAATGAGGGACTGATTTCAAAAGGACTGGAATTAAACCTGAGAGGAAAATTGACCAGGGTGCTAAGAGGAAACACACTTACAGATTAGACCGATTGCTCTTCTGCTTAGGAAGCACTTCCCAAGGCTAATATGGTGGCAGAAAAATTTATTAAAAGTTCAATTTTCCACCTCAAGAAACCTAACTCCCTAAATTATCCTATGTACTGCAGGTCTGATAGTTTGCCAAAGAAGGTTTTTTCACCCCTTACTCTGCTATTCCTGTGGCCAGAGCCTTACTGGTTTAGCTTAGCCACCTTTAGTATGATCTGGAAGATGGGGCCTACAGGGACAAAGTTCTAAAAAGCATGCCTCTCAAAGACTGAGAACAATATCAACAAAAAAACCATTTTAGAATAATATATTAGTATATCATGGCCAATTGCCCATAACTAGAAAAAGACTGAAAAAAGTTTTACTGGGCACTCCCATATACTGTATATACTCGAGTATAAGCCGACCCGAGTATAAGACGACCTGAGTATAAGCAGAGACCCCTAATTTTGCCACAAAAAAATGGAAAAACTTAATGTCTCGAGTATAAGCCTAGGGTGGAAAATGCAGCAGCTACCGGTAAATGTCAAAAATAAAAATAGATACCAATAAAAGTAAAATTAATTGAGACATCAGTAGGTTAAGTGTTTTTGAATATCCATATTGAATCGGGAGCCCCATATAATGCTCCATACAGTTCATGGTGGGCCCCATGTAATGCTCCATACAAAATACACCCCATATAATTCTCCATACAGTTTATGCTCCATAAATACGGATTATAGCCCCATAAGATGCTCCATACAGTCATTTGCCCCATGTAATGCTCCATAAATGCTGATTATGGCTCCATAAAATGCTCCATGCAGTCATTTGCCCCATGTAATGCTCCATAGATGCTGATTATGGCCCCATAAGATGCTCCATACAGTCATTTGCCCCATGTAATGCTCCATAAATGCTGATTACAGCCCCATAAGATGCACCATACAGTCATTTGCCCCATGTAATGCTCCATAAATGCTGATTATGGCTCCATAAGATGCTCCATACAGTCATTTGCCCCACGTAATTCTCCATAAATGCTGATTATGGCCCCATAAGATGCTCCATACAGTTATTTGCCCCATGTAATTCTCCATAAATGCTGATTATAGCCCCATAAGATGCTCCATACAGTCATTTGCCCCATGTAATGCTCCATAAATGCTGATTATGCCCCATAAGATGCTCCATACAGTCATTTGCCCAATATGCTGTTGCTGCGATTAAAAAAAAAAATAAAAAAATCACATACTCACCTCTCAGTGCTCAGGCCCCCGGCACTTGCTACACTCACCTGCTCCTGACAATACAAAGTATAATGCTAAGAAGGCATTGGAGAGTCTCGTAGCAGCTATTAATGCCGGTAATGGTATGTAAACATACAGTGGGAAAAATAATGAAAAAACCCTATGTGCATGCTGTCCCACCTAGGCCTCATAATCAGTTAGTCAGGTATACAAGACACACTATCAAACCTAGGAGGCAAAATCTCCATGCAAACTTATAGGGTAATACAAAGTATCCAAGGGGATCTGGCTAGCAGCGGCTCTAAAGTAGTGAGGAAGCCGCCCAAAATCTACTCCCAAACCACCTTCCCACAGAAAAAGCAGATATCTGGCTGGATAAATACCAGGACTCTACCAATGCATGACCCACGCGTATCGACGCTAGAGGCGTCTTCCTCTAGCGTCGATACGCGTGGGTCATGCATTGGTAGAGTCTTGTTATTTATTCAGCCGGATATCTGCTTTTTCTGTGGAAAGGTGGTTTGGGAGTAGATTTTGGGCGGCTTCCTCACTACTTTAGAGCCGCTGCTAGCCAGATCCCCTTGGATACTTTGTATTACCCTATAAGTTTGCATGGAGATTTTGCCTCCTAGGTTTGATAGTGTGTCTTGTATACCTGACTAACTGATAATGAGGCCTATCGGCTACTGATAGGTGGCACAGCATGCACATAGGGTTTTTTCATTATTTTTCCCAATGTATGTTTACATACCATTACCGGCATTATTAGCTGCTACGAGACTCTCCAATGACTTCTTAGTATTATACTTTGTATTGTCTGGACCCTCATCTCCCATTGTTTGTGGGAGTTTTTAATTGTTTTTATAACAGTTGTTTGTGTGGTGTGGTCTAAATAAAATTTGTTATTACTTTTTGAATTGTATTTGTGGTGATCCCATTTCTATGATGCTGTCTCTTTTTCTTGAGTAGTTTTGGGTTACATTTACATGCATCAGGTGATCCCCTATGAGCAATAGGATAGGATGGTGCCCGCTCAATCTATGTTTTTCTATTCACCTGCTCCTGGCGCGGTCCCTGCTTCCCTGGCGGTAGCAGCTTCTTCCTGTAGTGAGCCGTCACATGGTACCGCTCATTACAGTAATGAATATGCGGCTCCACCCCTATGGGAGTGAAGTGGGGTCCATATTCATTACTGTAATGAGTGGTACCATGTGACCGCTCACTACAGGAAGAAGCTGCTGGGAACCAGGGACTGCGCCAGGAGCAGGTGAGTATGCTTAGACAGCTGCCACTCCACCTCCCCTGCCGACCCCTGGGTATGACTTGAGTATAAGCAGGGGCAATTTCAGCCTAAAAAAATGGGCTGAAATTCTCAGCTTATACTCGAGTATATACAAATATAATTCCTACAAACAACAGAGAGTCAAAGTCCGCAAAAATACATTTATCAAATATGTTTATTGCAATACATAATACACTGGCAAAAGACAATTAAAACAGTCAACAGCACATATATATATATATATATATATATATATATATATATATATATATATATATACACACAGTATATACATATGTGTATTGTAGCGTTTCACCCGCTACGGGTCTAGGGGACACTCGCTTAGGTGCGGCGGATGACACTCAGGAGACACGTTTCCTTAAAAGTTCACAGGTTTATTGCTCCATAAACCACATTGCAACAGGAACAACAGGTAAACAGTCTTACGTCAGACAGATGATTCCTCAATGTCCATAATAGAGCTCCGCTCTCTCTCAGACCTGTAGGCACACAGGTCGTGCTATGTCCAGCACATAGAGACCATTTAGGCTGGAGAGCCTGTGTGTTGTTCAGGACGTCTGTCCCCACGTGGAACCGTCCAACACACAGGCCACTCTGCAGTGTCCAGCCAGGACACATGGAAGTGTGTCCACCCTGACACACACCCACACACTCACTCCATGTGCTACACACACCTCCTTACATAGGTGTAACCACACCCAGGTACCTGTCACATGGCTGGTCAGGTGAGCGTGACATCACCACAGGTCCTTACACACAAAACCATCTTACGTGTTCAGACACGCCTCTTTGGGTGGGTTTGTAGGTGACTGAACCCACCCATCTCTCCAATCACCTGGAAGCCTTCCCAATGTAAACAAATCCCTCAGCAGTAGATCTGCTTGAGCAAAACATACCCAGGCTTCCATCACAGGGCCCCCCACCTCTGCGATACATACCATCCATCAATCACATGACCAGTCGCTATGCCACAGTATATATATTAGTGATGAGCGAGAATGCTCGGTAATGCTCAGTACTCGCACGAGCATCGCAGAGCTTGCGATGCTCGGCGAGCGCCGAGCATTTCCGGGATTGTTTGGCAGGAGTTTGGGTCCCCGCCCTACATGTTTGGGCGCTCTTTAGAGCGCCAATCAACATGCAGGGATTGTCTGCCACGCACTGTAATGCCGCAGCCATGTTGGTTGTGGCATTACAGTGATTGGCTGGCCGCAGAGCGTCATCAGGTCTATATCAAACCTGGAGCCACCCTGCTCGTCACACTCAGCTCTGGAATCACCAGTGTAGGGAGAGTTGCTGCAGTGATAGGGACAGAATAGGTGGGGTATCAGCGTGGGTATACATTGTTGAATCCACAAATACAGCTAAATCAACAGTCCTTCTAAGGACTAATTACGGGGTATATAGATATCAGTGATAGGTAGGTAGGCAGTGTATGTGGCAGACTTCATTGCATACAGCAAGAGGGTCCATTCCATTACTGTCTGCTGCTGCTGCCTATTACAGATATTGACCGTATATACATAGCCCCAGGTATCAGTGGCCAGGAATAAGAGCACAAGGTTTTTTTTCTCCATTTGCTTGTTGGCAATGCCAGAAGCCAATCCCAGAAGACCCATCAACCAAAGATTTAACCGGCCACCAGTCACTCAAGCAGGATTTTCCCACTTCCCAGCAGAAAACCCCCCAGGACAAAGGGTTATTAACAGTACCAGTGATTTCCCTCACTCACTGTGCTCTTATACAAGCGGGCGCCTTGACAGGTTGCCAAAGATTGCTCCTAGGGCCTGGGCCCCATGCCTGGAGCCCATCTGCCGGCAAATCCAGTCAACATCTGCCAAGACCATCAATCAGGGTCTGAGGGGCACTACCCCTGGGATACACCAGCAAAGGATGAAGTGATATACCCTGTTCACACTATATGGCAGGTTGACCATCCTACACCAGCCAACCTCCATAGCCACCTCCAGCTAGTCAAGTTCAGTGATATCAAGGCCCAGGGACCTCGGAACACTGGGTCTTCCATCACCCTAGCCAGCCCAGATATTGTACCAGCAGAACACCATTTACCAGACCACCAATTGGCCTTCTCCAGGGCTGGGGGTCAGCGCTTGGGAAATGGGCGCATTTTTGTGGGCAATTTACCGGCCATTGTACAAGAGAAGAAGCTGGAGTTGTTCCATCAGTATGGGTGGATCCGTACCATCGAACTGAAGAATCATGGGGGAGGCGGTGCCACACCATTCGCCTTCATCACCTTCCAGTATACACGGGAGGCGGAAAATGCCATGAGTGGAAGTAATGGATATGAGTTCAGTTCCCGTCATTTACGTGTGGAGTTTGCCAGGGCAAGCAGGAGACCAGGGAGAGGTTATGGAGAACTCCACTGGAGGAACGGGTCACTTTCTCGGCGAACTGAATACAGAGTCTTCGTCTCAGAGCTTTCCCCCTCGGGAAGTTTGGAGGATCTAAAAGATCATATGAGAGAAGCTGGACAAGTCTGCTTTGCTGATGTGCGCAAGGATGGCCCAGGGATTGTGGAGTTTGTTCGCAAGGATGACACGGAATATGCTTTGAGGAAACTGGATGATACAAAGTTTTGTATCGTGACGTACTGTACTTCATGTTAGTGGTAAAATTTCTTTTATATGGCTTGTGATTATTTGTAAAAAAAAAAAAAAAAAAAAAAAAAAAAGATGGAAATTTGGCAAAAACTTCGCAATTTTCCAACTTTCAATTTTCATGCTCTTAAATCAGAGATATGTCACACAAAATACTTAATGAGTAATATTTCCCACATGTCTACTTTACATCAGCACAATTTTGGAACCAAAACTTGTTTTTGTTAGGAAGTTATAAGGGTTAAAAGTTAAACAGCGATTTCTCATTTTTATAACACCATTTTTTTTTCTTTACGGACCACCTCACATTTCTATATGATAGAAAATACCCAAAAGTGACACCATTCTAAAAACTGCACCCCTCAAGGTGCTCAAAACCACATTCAAGACTTTTATTAACCCTTCAGGTGCTTCACAGGAATTTTTGTAATGTTTAAAAAAAATGAACATTTAAACTTTTTTTTCACAAAAAAATTACTTCAGACCCAAATTTTTTCATTTTACCAACGATAACAGGAGAAATTGGACCCCATAAGTTATTGTATTATTTTCAATACAAAATTGGCTGGAATTGAGATTGGACACCATGTTGCGTTTGGAGAGCCCCTGATGTGCCTAAGCAGTGGAAACCCTCCACAAGTGACACCATTTTGGAAACTAGACCCCCCCAAGGAACATATCTGGATGTGTGGTGAGCACTTTAAACCCCCAAGTACTTTACAGAAGTTTATAACGTAGAGCCATGAAAATAAGAAATCATATTTTTTCCACAAAAATATTTTCACCCGCAATTTTTTATTTTCCCAAGGGTAACAGGAGAAATTGGACCCCAAACATTGTACAATTTGTCATGAGTATGCTCATGCCCCATATATGGGGGTAAACCACTGTTTGAGTGCACAGCAAAGCTCGGAAGGGAAGGAGCGACGTTTTACTTTTTCAATGCAAAATTGGCTGGAATTGAGATCAGACACCATGTCGCCTTTGGAGAGCCCCTGATGTGCCTAAACAGTGGAAACCCCACACAAGTGACACCATTTTGGAAACTATACCCCCCAAGGATCTTACTTATACTTAGATGTGTGGTGAGCACTTTGAACCCCCAAAATAACGTAGAGCCATGAAAATAAAAAATCATTTTTTCCACAAAAATAATATTTATTATTTTCCCAAGGGTAGCAGGAGAAATTGGACCGCAAACATTGTTGTACAATTTGTCATGAGTATGCTGATGCCCCAAATATGGGGGTAAACCACTGTTTGGGCGCATGGCAAATGTCGGAAGGGAAGGAGCGCTGTTTTACTTTTTCAATGCAAAATTGGCTGGAATTGAGATCAGACACCATGTCGCATTTGGAGAGCCCCTGATGTGCCTAAAGAGTGGAAACCCCACACAAGTGACACCATTTTGGAAACTAGATCCCCCAAGAAACTTATTTAGATGTGTGGTGAGCACTTTAAAGCCCCAAGTGCTTCACAGAAGATTATAACATAGAGCCGTAAAAATAAAATATTTTTTCCACAAAAATCATCTTTTCACCCCCAATTTTTTATTTTACTAAGGGCAACAGGATAAATTGGACCCCAAAAGTTGTTGTGCAATTTTTCTTGAGTATGCCAATACCCCATATGTAGGGGAATACTACTTTTGAGGCCCAGTGCAAAGCTCAGAGGGGAAGAGGTGCCATATTGAAGTTCAGATTTTGCTGGAATGTTTTGAGAGTGCCATGTCACATTGGCAGAGCCCCTGAGGTGCCAGAACAAAAGAAACCCCCTATATGTGAACTCATTTTACAAAATATACTCCCCAATGAATTAATCTAGGGGTGCAGTGATCATATTAACACCACAAGTGCCTCACAGAATTTTATACCACTGAGCGTTGAAGAAAGAATAAGTTACATTTCTACTAATGATGATGAGCCCATAGCATTGTGCTAGGGTGATCGAGTATTTTGCAGTGCTCGGACATTTAGTTTTCCTCACCTCAGCTGCATGATTTACAGCTGCTAGCCAGGCTGAATACATGTGAGGAATCCCTGTTTGTTAGGGAATTCTCACATGTATTCAGGCTGTCCAGCAGCCGTAAATCATGCAGCTTAGGTGAAGAAAACGAAATATCCGAGCACTACAAAATACTCGGAGATCACCCGAGCACAATGCTATTCGCTCATCACTAATTTCTGCCATTAAAATGTTGTTTTAGCCCCAAGTTTTAAATTTTTCTAAGGCCTAATAGGAAATTTGTTTTACAACAAACTGAGGTCCATTTTTTTCTGAGTGTGTGAATACTCTTCATGTAATCAGGAAATATTTTTCAGGCACAGTGCCAAGCTCAGAAGGCAAGGAGCGCCAGATTTTACAGTTATGGTTTGCAGGTGCCATAACCCACTGGGAGAGCCTATGAGGTTCCAGAACAGCAGAACCCCCCCATAAGTGACCCCATTTTACGAACTACACCTCTCAATGAAATCATCTAGGGATGCAGTGATCATATTGACACCATGGGTGTGTCACAGAATTTTATACCATTGGAAAATGAAGACAAAATTACTACATTTGTACCAACAAAATTTTGTTTCAGCCAAAGAGTTTACGTTTTCACACAAAAAGTGGGTAAAAATGGCACCAAAATTTGTCCCACAATTTCTACTGAACTTGGCAATACCCCATATGTGGCTGTACAGTACTACTTAGCCATACGGAGAGAATCGGGAGTAACGGAGCGCTATTTGCATGGGTCTGCATGCAAGTGAATGGGTCTGTGCACATGTTAGTGTGTTTCCACGGACCGTGTGTCCAGGGCAAAACACACTGACATGTCCGTTTTTTAATGTCAGCAGGGGCCACAAAACATCCCGCACATGTGCATACGCATAACACACATGGATGTCATCTGTGTGACATGCATCGGCGCCGGGGAAGGAGCGTTACAGTAAGCTCTGTTCTGCGTCACCGGGTGAACACAGCTCTCATCATTCTCCCCTGCTCTGCCGGTGATCGGCGCGAGCAGGGGAGAATGATGAGAGTTACACTTAAGTGATAAAAGAGCAGGCGGCGGCTGAAGGGACTATTACTCCCATCAGGTTATTCCTGCTGCTGCTAATAACAGTGACAGCAGGAGCGGCTGATGGGGGTATTCATCAGCCACCTTTGCTATAAATAAATAAATGACAAAAATGGCGTGGTTCATCTGTATTTTCTAAAACCAGCCAGGCAAAACTCACAGCTGGAAACTGCAACCCTCAGCGGTCAGCTTCAGCAAGGCTGGTTATCAAGAATAGAAGGGTCCCCAGTTTTTTTTTTTTTTAAATTAAAAAAATGGCATGGAGTTCCCTCAATTTTTGACAGTCATGCTAAAACTCACAGCTGGGGGCTGGTATTCTCAGGCTGGTAAGGGGCCATGGATATTAACCCCCCAGCCTAAGAATAGCAGCCTGCAACTGCCCAGAAAAGGCACAGCTATTAGATATGCCAATTCTGGCGCTTTGCATGGCTCTTCCCAATTGCCCTGTAGCAAATGGGGTTCATATTTGTGGGGTTGATGTCACCTTTCTATTGTTAGGTGACATCAAGGCCACGGCTTAGTGATAGAGAGGTGTCTATAAGACACCTCTCCATTACTAATCCTATAGTTATATGGTAAATAAAAACACAGCAAGAATAAAGTCCTTTAATTGAAAAAATTAGACTCTTAATATTCTCAATTGAACCATACTTACGACCTCGCCTGATTCCACCAAAGCCCTCGATCGCCTGTAATAAAAATAAAATAGCAACAATATACCATACCTGTCCGTCGTTGTGTCCCACGCCGTAATCCATGTTTGGGGGATAATTAGTTTTAAACCTGGACGGTGCCAAGATGCGACTGTCCCGGCTGAAAACCAGTGGTGCATGAGCTGCTGGGAAAGCAGCATCAGTGACTGGGGTAACGTCATAGAGGTTACCGCTGGTCACTGGGCTGTGTTCCCAGCTGGGCTGCACTGCGGTGAGATCCCTGCTAGCACCGTGATCTGAAGTCACAGCTGCCATTATCCTAGCGACTCAGCGGAAGGGTGATCCTGTAATTTGCATCACTTTGGGTACTGTGCTGGGACTGTTCTGTTTGCTATCGTGTGTTGTGGTTCAATAAAGTATTACCACACTGTTTTACCCTCACCCTGTGTTGTCTGAGTAGTGTTCTGCCCACGGGGAGAGAGAGCGCCGTTCAGTGGTATGAGCCGTGGTCCATGCAGTCTTGCTAAAGACAGCCAGGCCAGCGGACGGGCGCGCCCACTGACCCCCGTATCTCCACAGTTTGTATGCATGGCAATTAATTCCTTATCCTTGTCTGCTTTTGTTTATTCCCCTACCTTCACACCCCAGTGCATTCCTCTGTTACATGTGAGTGAATATATTGCATGCCTGGAGTTTGCTGTTAAACCTTGTACATGTTGCCTTGTCGGGTTGGTGCACTACAGAGCACAGTAGCGCCCCCTCTTCCCTGGGTGGGGGAGGTGAACAGATGGAGGGCTAACTTAGGAGATAAGGAAAGGGTGGAGGCCCTGGCATCTAGTGTGGATACCCAGTCTGTGCCTTGGTACCTGTCAGATTTTGGGGATGTGTTCACTGAGCAGGGGAGTCAAGAACTCCCTCCCCATCGTCCATTAATCTTGTTCCTGGTGTCAAGCTGCCCAAGAGTAGATGCTATAATATCTCTGGTCCAGAGAGACAGGCAATGGCCATGAAGGACTACATCACGGAAAGTCTGGCTAAGGGTCATATCAGACCATCCTCATCCTTCATTGCTGCGGGGTTCTTTATTGTAAAATAAAAAAAAATAATAAAAAGATGGGGGGAGGCACGCCTTTGCCTGAATTTCCGAGAACTCAATACGATCACTGTCCGTGATCCGTATCGGCTCCCTCTCATTCCAGACCTCTTTAGATTGTAGGGGCAAAATGGTTCTCCAAGATGGACCTCAGGGGGGCGTATAATCTCATCCGCATTAAAGAGGGGGATGAATGGAAAACAGTGTTCAATACGCCTGAGGGACACTATGAGAATCTGATGATGCCTTTTGGGTTGATGAACGCGCCTGCTGTCCTTCAACACTTTTTAAATGACATCTTTAGTCACCTGGTAGGCAGATTCATTGTAATCTCTCTGGATGACATACTAATTTATTCATCTGACCTTGAGTCACACCAGGTACATGTCAGGCATGATGGGCATTATTCTTTACTAGATTTTACTTTTTTGTCACTTATAGGCTGGGGAACAAAAACATTAAGGCCTTATCCCTTTGCTTTCCAGGGGGAGAAAATACAGTAAGTGTTACAGATTCTTCAAAAAGGGGAGGTTATGGCTAAAGGTGAGCAAATTTCTTAGGGTCCCTGCTTATTCGGCAAGCCATAGCGCTTACCGAATAAGCTGCAGCGAGAACCCGGAAACATGGAGCGTGGCGGCTGATCAGCTGTTTGGCGCCGCAGCTGCATCTGTTGCGGCTGTGTCACTGTCACAGCACATGCATGGACAGCCCAACACACAGGCTGTCCATGCATGCGCTGTGACACAGCCAAGACACATGCAGCTGCGGCGCCGAACAGCTGATTAGCCGGCGCGCTCCATGTATCCGGGTTCCCTCTGCAGCTTATTCGGTAAGCGCTATAGCTTACCGAATAAACAGGGACCCAAAGAAATTCCCTCAACTCTAGTTATGGCGTCTATATGCTCTGATCGGGATTGAGAGGTTGTTGATGCTCAGGGGGACACCCCTGCTGCCTGTCCACTTGGTAAAATGTTCGTTCCGGTAAATCTCAGTCTTAAGAGTCCTCAGTGAACATCACAATTCAGTGTTGGCAGGACATCCTGGTAATAAAGCCACTGCTGATCTGCTTACTCTGCGTTTTTGGTGGCCAGGTGCTCATAAGGATATCCAGGAGTTCTGCGCACATTCTGAGACCTCTCATACTCATCCTTCGGGGGGGCTTTTCAACCTTTGGAGATTCCCAGCAGACTTTTGACTCACTTGTTCGATTTTATCACAGATCTAACCGTGTCAGCGGGGAATACTGTAATTCTGTTGGTGGTAGATTTAGTAAAATGTCTCATTTTATCGCTTTGCCAGCTTTATCAAGCGCCAAATCCTTGGTGCAAGTTTTCGTCAGGGAAATAATTAGATTAATGGGATCTCAACCGATATTGTTTCTGATCAGGGGGTGCAGTTTGCCTCTAAAATTTGGAAGGCATTTTGCACCCGTCTGGGGATCTATTTGTCATTTTCTTCAACTTTTCACCCACAGTCTAATGGGCAGACTGAACGGGTTAACCAGAATCTAGAGCTATATCTCAGGTGTTTTGTTTCTGAAAACCAGGAGGACTGGGTTTTTATTTACCATTAGCCGAATTCGAGATAAATAATCGTTGTCAGGAGTCAACCGGTAAGTCCTCATTTTTTGGATCATATGGGTTCCAGCCTCAGTTTAGTTCTTTTAATGGTAATAGCCCTTCTGGATTACCGGAGGAGGAACGGTTTTCATCTTCCATTTCTACCATATGGCAGAGGGTTACGAATAATTTGAGGAAGATGGGATCCAAATATAAGGGTGTGGCTGACAGACGCTTGATGGGTCCAGACCTGTGTGTTTGGTGGTTTGGTGTGGTTGTCCTCTAGGAACATTAAGCTGAAGGTTCCATCTTGGAAACTGGGTCCCAGGTTTATCAGTCCTTATAAGATCATAGCCATCGTCAATCCCGTAGAATTTCACCTTGCCTTACCGCCGCCTTCCTTTAGGATCCATAATGTATTTCATCATTCTCTCCTCAAAAAATACATGGCATCTTCTGTACACTAACCTCTACCACCATCTACTGTCATTGGCGATGGTAATTTAGAGGTTCAGATTGCAAAAATTTTGGACTCTCGTGTTTTTCGTCGGTCGCTTCCTTATCTGGTACATTAAAAGGGATACGGTCCTGAGGAGAGGATATGGGTACCAGCATCTGATGTTCATGTGGCCAGACTGGTCCAGGCTTTATACGTGGCACACCCTGATAAGCCTGGTACTGAGGTTTCGACGTTTCCTCGTAGAAGAGGAGGTACTGTCACGGGTTACCGTGACAGTGTGGAGCCAGAAGGCCGCAGCATCGGATTGCTCCTACTCCGGCGCTGAGAAGAAGCACTTCTTCATTTTAAATGTGGTTATTTCTTCTGGGAGAACAGGGGTTAATCAGCCATGTTGTAGATCCCTGTGCTCACAGCTGTGCTCGGTTAGCCACTCCTTTTCCCTTTTTAATCTGAGCTCTGTTACTAATCCTCATCAGAGCTAGCTTTTGCTCCATGGCCATCGGTGGGAGAGGAGTACATATAAGGAGAGTTGAGGGAGTTATTAGTGCCTGTTTCTTGGTTTGTATGCGTGGTAATTCCTTAGCCCTGTTTTTTTTTTTTTTTTAATTCCCCTACCTTCACACCCCGATGCATTTCTCTGTTACATGTGAGTGAATATTTTGTATTCCTAGATTTTTCTGTTAATCATTGCCCGTGTTACCTTGTTTATCGGGTTGGTCTACTACGGTGCACAGTAGCTTCCCCTCTTCCCTGGATGGGGGAGGTGAACAGATGGAAGGCTAACTTAGGAGATAAGATAAGTGCAGAAACCACAGCATCTTCGCCATTTGAAGTATAAGGTAAGGGCGGAAACCACAGCATCTTCGCTATATGAAGTACGCCTGGGAGCAGGGCAAGCTAGGGCGCTCCCTAGTGTTAGAAATAGGGAAGGGGCCCCTGGTCCCGGGTCACCAAGAGCTGAGCACAACAATGGCAGATTTGCTATTTTCACTCAGCATCATCCACTGATGCTTATTTCTGGAATACACAGAGTCAAAATCATCCCTACAACTAGATAAATTCCTGTACGGCTGTAATTTCCAAAATGGGATCACTTGACAGTGGATTCTGCTCTTCTGGCACTTAGGGGATCTGTATATTAAGGCAAAACTGTTACCGACAAATGCAGCGATAAATGTAATGGGGGAACATTCAGTTAACAGGAGACATAGGTGTTAAAATGAAATTGTCAAGAGATAATCTATTATTGATAATTTATAATTTTCATAAACATTTGTGATCCCCATTGTGAACAATGAAGATTAAAGCTGCACATGGCAAGTAATATATATTATATGGTGAACCCTAGAAAGAACTTCTCTAAACTACTGGAAAAAGAACAACCAAAATTTGGTGCTTCAAATTTTGGTTGTTCGTTTTCCGGATCTGTATATTCAGCCCACAAACTATTCTATGATAATTTGTTCTCCCAAGTGTCACATAGTGAGACTTGGGAGGGAAGGAGCACTATGTGGCTAAGCAGTACTGTATAGACACATATGGGGTATTGCCAAGTTCAGAAGAAATTAGGTGACAAATGTTCTTGCCACTTATACCCTATTCCCCATGTGCAAATTTAAAATCTGGGGCTAAAACAATTTTTCTGGTAAAAATGTGTTTTTTCCTCACTTCCCAATAGTATAAGATTCTGTGTCACACCTGTGGTGTCAATATGATCACTGAACCACTAGATGAATTAGGCGAGGTGTAGTTTGGAAAATGGGGTCACTTATTGTAGGGGGGGGGAGGAACTTGGGGCTAAAAACATTTTAGTAGTAAAAATGTAATTTTTTCTTCACTGTCCAATGGTATAAAATTCTGTAAGGCACAAGAGGTGTCAATATGACCATTGCAGCCCTTGATGAATTCATTGAGAGGTAGAGTTTGTAAATTGGGTCATTTTTGCGGGTTCTGCTGTTCTGGCACCTCAGGGTCTCTGCCAATGTGATATGGCACCCTCAAACCATTCCAGCAAAATCTAAACACCAATATGATGCTCCTTCACTTCAGAGCTTTCCACTGAGCCTCAAAAGTAGTTTTTGACCACATATGGGGTATTGGCGTACTCAGGAGAAAATGAACCGTACAATTTGTTACGCAATTTCTCCTATTGTTTCTTTTGAAACTTAAAAAATTGGGGCTAAGGCAACATTTTAGTGGAAAGAAAAATGGTAATTTTCTTTTGACTCACCCCAAAATTGTAAAATTCTTTGAATTGCCTGAGGGTTAAAAAAGCTAACTACACTTTTAAATGATTTCCTCAAGAGATGGTGGTGTCTGCTGTTTTGGCATGTTAGGGGCTCTTCAAATGTGACAGGGCATCCACATCTATTCCAGACAAAATTGTGCTCCAGAATTCAATTGGCGCTCCTTCCCTTCCAAGCCCTGCCGTGTGCCTAAACAGTAGTTTTACACCACATTCAAGGTATCAGTGTACTTAAGAGAAATTGCATAACATATTGGGGTCCATTTTCTCCCGTTACCCTTGTGAAAAGGAAAAATCTGTGGCTAAAGCAACTTTTTTTGCAGGAAAAATGTTTTTGTTTTTTTTCCAATTTCACGGCTCAATGTTATAAAATTCTGTGAAGCACCTGTGGGTTTTAAGTTGCTCAACTCAGATATAGATAAGTTCCTTGAAAGTGTGTAGTTTCCAGCCAATTTTGTGCTCCAAAAGTCAAATGGTGCTCTTTCCCTACCGAGCCCTGCACCTGAATAGAAGTTTTCCACAACATATGGGGTATCTATGTACTCAGGAAAAACTGCAGAATAAATTGTATGTTCCATTTTCTCCAGTTACCCTTTTGAAAATGAATAACTTGGGGCTAAATCATTATTTTTGTGAGAAAAAAAGTAAAGTTTTAATTTCCTCCTTCCACATTGCTTTATTTCTGGTGAAGCCCATGGTGAAGGGTAAAAAAAAAAAAACTTATTAAATATGGTTTTGAGCTTTTCTAGGGTTGCAGTTTTTAAAATGGTGTCACTTTTGGGAATTTTCTGTCACATAGGGCCCTTAAAGTCACTTCAAAAGGGACTTGGTCCCTATAAAAAAAATTGGATTTGTAAATTATGTTGGAAAAGTGAAGTTGCAGGATAAAATTTTAAGGCTAGGTTCACATTGCGTTATTGGGTGATCGCTAACGGACAGCATTGCACGACGAAAATGTCGCAATTAACGCCGTGCAACAGGTCCGTTAGCGCAGCCATTGACAGCAATGTTGTTTCTGCCTGAAGCGCATCGCTAGCGCGTGCCTTTTTCGGCACGCGCTAGCGATGTGCCGTTCTTTTGTGGCGCGCCTCGGACGCTGCTTGCAGCGTCCGTGGCGTGCCCGAAGTCCGTTCCCCGCTCTTGCAGATCGGGGATCTGCGAGAGCGGGGACGTTAACGCGACCCCTAAACGCGACCCCTACAAATACATTGCGTTAGCGCAATCCGCTAGCGCTAAACGGATTGCCCTACGCAATGTGAACCTAGCCTAACTCTTCTAATTTCCTATCAAAGAAAAATGTTTTAAAAATGATGTTGATGTCAAGTAGACATGTGGGAAATGTTATTTATCTATTTTTTGTGGTATAACTATCTGGTTGTAGGGCATAAAAATTTACCACTAACATAACATACAATATGTCATGAAAAAAAAAATCTCAGAATCAGTGGGATCTGTTGAAGCGTTCCAGAGTTATTACCACAAAGTGACACGTCAGAATTGAACAAAAATTGGCATGGTCAGGAAGGTGAAAACATGCTGATGGTGAAGGAGTTAAAGAGAAAAATGTGAAAAAAGAGACCTCTGATCAAAAATTATACATTTATTTACTATTTTTCAAATAAAAAAAGAATTATTTTATATAGTTCTTACAGACACTAAGAATTTATTCACCTTTATATAGAATGCCATAAAAGCACTCTTTTTAAGAGAACTGTGCATGCAAAGGCAACTCTGCACACCATGAATGTACACTTTTCCCACACTCATCTGACACATTCTTCTATGTGCAGAGCAAAGGCACATGATGCATGCATCTCCCCTTCACACTAGTGCTCACAAACATAGCACAATTATTGCACAATCATTTGTCTTCATCTGTAGAAGCAATTTTGCTTAAGAGTTGCTTGTTCCCGAAAAGTGACTCTAAACTAACTGTCATTTTTTAAAATTGTCCCTTCTGCTATCCAAGTTGAAATATCTGGAATCTGGTCATCTAGTTGGCTTTTAATATTAACAATGACAAAATGCCACACAAGGGTAAATAAAATGTGACACTCTCGTAAATGTGAATTGTATCCTAAGAAAAGAGAAGTAAGCATTTTAATTTTACACACCTGCCAAGAAGCTGGAGTACCTTAATGGTTTACATATTTACTGCTGGTGTGGGGAATTCTGAGGGTTACATTAGAGTGTATTAATGCTATCATACATGAACAGAACCGGCAGCAAGAAAGCAAGCTTTAGTATCTTTCATGAAGATATAATGAATGTAAAATTTTCTGTGCATAAGAGACAGTACCTTTGTGGACACGAGTACACAGAAGGAGTCTGATATTTCTTATACCTCAGTGCTTGACATAAAACAGACTTCGGTCTGTTAACACATGATTATTGACATAACAAGAACATAAGACCTATCACCATGTATATAAAAAAAATAAAAATAAAATAAACTATTTAGGGCACCAAATATACAGAAATCCAAAGATCTTTGGTTCGAATTATAAAATAAAAAGTAATATATAAAAATGTGGCAAAAAAGTCAAATGAGCACGCTAGCAACTGAAGAATAATAGAATAAATAGGTCTGAAATCAAAGAATAAATGCAAACAGTTGGGAGGGAAGGAAGGAGGAATATAAATTGACTATTGCCTATGTTGTCAATTGTTTCAGTCCAGTTACACACGGATTACTCCGTTTTAGGCAGGAAAGGCTGGTTTTCCTCAGGCTGGGGTCCAGGATCACTCAAACATCTTTGCAAGCGTTGGGCGTTAGGGTTGTCACTAGGCTCAAACACATCATCTGCCCCAGGTGAAGGGGGCTCTCGGGCTACCATGGTGATTCCACCTTCATCATCAGCTTCCTCTTGGGTCTCATCAATAATATCCACGGACTCCGGAGAAGCTGGGTCAATGGTGATGACTGGAAGATTCTCAGAATCTGACTTTGGCTCATAAGCAATAGGATCTGCGTAGAAGAAAAACAAGTAGCAAAATGTATGGCAATTTTCAGTAGTAATACAATGCAAGTAAAATGTATGTTCATATATTGTTTCTGATGCAGCTTTTACCTCCGTATCTGTAAGCCAAAACCAGGAGTGGAACAATCGGAGGAAAAGTACAACATCAATGCGTCACCACTTCTGTATTCATCATCCACTCCTGGTTTTGGCTTACACATACTGATAGAACAGCTCACAAAATATTTAATGTGTGCACATAGACTAAAACAAGATTCCCATTAATTCTATCATCACATTTTTTAACATGCATTTTTAAAGTACCGTATTTTCTGGTGTATAAGATGACTGGGCGTAAAAGACGACCCCCAACTTTTCCATATAAAATATGGAGTTTGGGATATACTCGCCGTATAAGGGTATGTTGACACACTGCGGAAAACGCTGCGAGTCCGCAGCAGTTTACCATGAGTTTACAGTTCAATGTAAACCTATGGGAAACAAAAAACGATGTGCACATGCTGCAGAAAAAAACCGCGCGGAAACGCAGCAGTTTACATTCCGCAGCATGTCACTTCTTTCTGCAGATTCCGCAGTGGTTTTACAGCTGCTCCAATAGAAAACCGCAGTTGTAAAACCGCAGTGAAATCCGCAGAAAAACGACGGTAAATCCGCAGCGGTTTTGCACGGCGGATTTATCAAATCTGCTGCGGAAAAACCCACAGTGGACCAGAATACGTGTGCACACAGCCTAAGGGGGGGGGTCATCTTATACGCCCAGTCGTCTTATACGGCGTGTGCGGTCTGGATGGTTCCCAGGGCCTGGAGGAGAGGAGACTCTCCTTCAGGCCCTGGGATCGATATTCATGTAAAAAAAAAAAAAAAAAAAGAATAAAAATAAAAAATGGACATACTTACCCTCCGACGGCCCCCGGCTCTCAGCGGTGCAAGCGGCGGCCTCCGTTCCTAAGGTTGCATTGTGTGAAGGACCTGAGATGATGTCGCGGTACATACATACGGTATGTTAGAAAAAGTGTGTCAAACCTTTGGCACATTTTCCATAGATTATTGCTTTGATTTAATGCATTTTTGTTATTTTTTTGCAGCAGAAATAAGCAAAAAAAAATTAAAACATCTTATTGCTAAATCTTCCATTATGATTAAAAACACATTAAAAACCACGATGAAAAAAGGCATATATAAAAAAAACATAACATACTCTAAGAATTTTCCACTACAGCACAAGGTGCACTAGTAAATCAGTTTATACACAACAAAATAACATTTAGGGAACAATTTGCATCCTAGATTCTAATAACCGACTATAATGGAATAAAACGTTTGTCCAGTTTTGGTTTGTGGACATTGCTTTGATATGGTATATTTTGTTGGTATGTGAAAAACATGTGAAAAAGGGAACCAGAATTTAGAGGCCAACTTCCCCAATCAGTGCCGGCTACAGGTTTTCGTGGGCTCTGGGACGAAAGTCTTAGTGGGCCCCCTTTAACACATACCACAATGCATGATAAACACAGTTAAGAAATATAGGTATAGTACAATGCCAAATAGCTCACTTCTTACATTACATAAGTGATATCTATTGTAAATTCTACAATAGCTCAAAAAACGGCAAATCCTCACAGCACACAATGACTGCAGACTTATTTTAAACTGTACAGTATAGTCCTTCATACAAAATTATGGGCACTACATAGTCCTTCATACAGAATTATGGGCACCACATAGTCCTCCAAACCAAATTATGAGCACCACATAGTCCTCCAAACAGAATTATTGGCCCAACAGTTCTCCAAATAGAATTATGGGCACCGCAGTCCTACAAACAGAATTATGGGAACCACAGTCGGCCAAACACAAAATATGGGCACCACTTAGTCCTCCATACAAAATTATGGGCCCCATATATTGCTCCATGCAGTATACTGGCACCATATAATGATCCATATGGTATAATAGGTCACACATATTGCCCCATACAGAATAATGGCCCCACATATTGCTACATACAGTATAATGGGCCCCATATATTGCTCCATACAGTATGATGGGACCCACTTATTGCTCAATACAGAATAATGGCCCCACATAGTGCTCCATACAGTGTAATGGGCCCCATATATTGCTCCATATAGAATAATTGGTCCCACAGTGCTCCATACAGTATAATGGGCCCCATATAATGCTCATTACTGTTTAATGGGCCCCATATAATGCTCATTACAGTATAGTGGTCCCATATATTGCTCCATACAGTATAACAGGCCCCATATATTGTGGCATACTGTATAACGGGCCCAATATATAGCGCCACACAGTATAATGGGCCCGACATAGCGCCACACAGTATAATGGGCACCATATATTTTTCCATCCAGTATAATGAACCCCATATATTGCTCCATTCAGTATAATGGGCCCCATGTAATGCTCCATCCAGTATAATGGGCCCCATATATTGCTCCATCCAGTATAATGGGCCCCATATATTGCTCCATCCAGTATAATGGGCCCCATATAATGCTCCATACAGGATAATGGGACCCATATAATGCTCCATACAGGATAATGGGCCCTATATATTGCTCCATCCAGAATAATGGCCCCCATATATTGCTCCATACAGTATAATGGCCCCATATATTGCTACACACAGTATAATGGCCAATATATTGCTCCATACAGTACAATGGGCCCCATATATTGCGCCTTACAGTATAGTGGCCCCAAATATTGCTCCATACAGTATATAATGGCCCACATATAATGCTCCATACAGTATAATGGGCCCCATATAATGCTGCATACTTTAAAAAAATTCAAATACTCACCTTTTGAATTCACTGCAGGTCCAGTCTCCTCAGCGTCTTCTGGCATTCTGCACTGCTTGAGAGAGGGCACGCTGTAGTGACATCATTGCGCCCTCTGCTGAGACATCAGTGTCAGAAAACACTGGAGATGTGAGGAATGAGGAAAGGCGAGTACTTGAGGGATGGGGGGGTGTCAGCGTTGGCACCAGGTTCCACAGACTCACGGGCCCCATAACGTGCCAGTGTCCCCGACGACAAGTGCCCCTTTTTCATCCATGGCCCCGACACTTACCTGGGTGGCGACGCCTGCCCTGCCCCCAACGCACACATACCATTTAGTTAGAATTTGTTTTTAAAAAGCCAGTTTATTGGATTTATTCTGCAACATGCAACTCAAACGCAACAGATACGGTGAGTACCGCATAGATGCACGGTCAATATGACCTAGTGTATACTTGAAGAGACAAGGTCGCAAAAGTCATAAAGATGGGGATGCGAAAGTGTTGGTGTCTGCACTTTATATAAGGTCTGTCCAAGGTCTGAATTAATTTTAGTGTCTAGTTTTGGTTCTGAAGTAAATGAGTATTCCCATCTTGTAAAGTAATGGTAGAAATAGCATTATACATTTTTTATAGCGCCATTTATTCCATGGAGCTTTACATGTGAAAAAGGGGGCAAATATAGACAAATACAATAAACATGAGCAAAAAACAAGGCACTAACAGTTACAGAAGGAGGGAGGACCCTGCCCGCGAGGGCTCACAGTCTGCAGGGGATGGGTGACGATACACTAGGAGAGGGTAGAGCTGGTTGTGCGTTCAGTAGGTTGAGGATCACTGCAGGCTGTAGGCTTGTCGGAAGAGGTGAGTTTTCAGGTTCTTTTTGAAGGTTTCTATGGTAGGCGAGAGTCTGATGTGTTGGGGTAGAGAATTACAGAGTATGGGGGAAGCAAGAGAGAAGTCTTGGATGTGGTTGAGGGAAGAAGAGATAAGAGGGGAGTAGAGAAGATCTTGTGAGGATCAAACGTTGCATGTAGGTAAGTACCGGAAGACAGATGTATGGAGGAGACTGGTTGTGGATGGCTTTGTATGTCATAATAAGGGTTTTGAACTGGAGGATAGGAAGACAGTGAAGGGCTTGGCATAGGGGAGAGGCTGGGGAATAGCGGGGAGACAAGTAGATTAGTTGGGCAGCAGAGTGTAGGATGGATTGGAGTGGATAATCTCAAGAATATGACTTCATTTATTATTAGGACGGTTTCTCCATTCCAAAGAATGAAGGAGCAAGTAAATTCAGGACTGCAGGTTCTTCACAGCCATGATCAGCAAAAAATTTGAAGCATATATCTATTCAAAAGAATTAGACTGGCTACAGTTTCTAGCACAGCCATGTGACTAAGAGCATGATGGCCCTTTCATTCTTAGGATCAGTGGTAATAGGAAGGGTCAGACCCTCATCATCATATTCTAAATAATGGTATATTGTAGTGATATACTGTCACTTTATGAGATGGAAATACCCCTCATTTCAGCAAAATTAATTTTGGGGTCTTGTGTCTGTATGTATTTAGGGATCATACAGTGGGTACAAAAAGTATTCAGACCCCTTTAAATTTTTCACTGTTTTATTGCATCCATTTGGTAAATTCAAAAAAGTTTTTTTTTCTCATTAATGTACACTCTACACCCCATCTTGACTAAAAAAAAACAGAAATGTAGACATTTTTGCATATTTATTAAAAAGGAAAAATCAAAATATCACATGGTCATAAGTATTCAGACCCTTTGCTCAGACACATATATTTAAGTCACATGCTGTCCATTTCCTTGTGATCCTCCTTGAGATGGTTTCTACTCCTTTATTGGAGTCCAGCTATGTTTAATTAAACTGATAGGACTTGATTTGGAAAGGCACACAGCTGTCTGTATAAGACCTCACAGCTCACAATGCATGTCAGACCAAATCAGAATTATGAGGCAAAGCACATATCTGGCAAAGGTTACAAAAGAATTTCTGCAGTACTCAAGGTTCCTAAGAGCACAGTGGCCTCCATAATCCTTAAATGGTAGAAGTTTGGGACCACCAGAAGTCTTCCTAGACCTGGCCATCCAGCCAAACTGAGCAATAGTGGGAGAAAAGTCTTGGTGAGAGGTAAAGAAGAACCCCAAGATCACTGTGGCTGAGCTCCAGAGATGCAGTAGAGATATGGGAGAAAGTTCCACAAAGTCAACTATCAATGCAGCCCTCCAAAAGTCGGGCCTTTAAGGCAGAGTGGCCAGAAGGAAGCCTATCCTCAGTGCAAGACATATGAAAGCCCGCATAGAGTTTGATAAAAAAAAACACATGAAGGACTCCCAGACTCTGAGAAGTAAGATTCTCTCGTCTGATGAGACGAAGATAGACCTTTTTGGCGATAATTCTAAGCGGTATGTGTGGAGAAAACGAGGCACTGCTCATCAACTGCCCAATACAATGCCAACAGTGACACATGGTGGTGGCAGCATCATCCTATGGGGGCGTTTTTCAGCTGCAGGGACAGAATGACTGGTTGCCATTGAAGGAAATATGAATGTGGCAAAGTACAGAGATATCCTGGATGAAAACCTCTTCCAGAGTGCTCTGGACCTCAGACGTGGCTGAAGGTTCACCTTCCAACAAGACAATGACCCTAAGCACACAGCTAAAATAACAAAAGAGTGGCTTCAGAACAACTCTGTGACCATTCTTGGCTGGCCCAGCCAGAGCCCTGACCTAAACCCAATTGAGCATCTCTGGAGAGACTTGAAAATGGCTGTCCACCAACGTTCACCATCCAACCTGACGGAACTGGAGAGGATCTGCAAGGAAGAATGGCAGAGGATGCCCAAATCCAGGTGTGAAAAACTTGTTGCATCATTCCCAAGAAGACTCATGGCTGTACTACCTCAAAAGGGTGCTTCTACTCAATACTAAGCAAAGGGTCTCAATACTTATGACCATGTGATATTTCAATTTTTCTTTGAAATAAATTTGCAAAAATGTCTACATTTGTTTTTTTTTCCAGTCAAGATGGGGTGCAGAGTGTACATTAATGAGAAAAAAATGAACTTTTTTTTAATTTACCACATTGCTGCAATGAAACAGAGTGAAAAATTTAAAAGGGTCTGAATACTTTCTGTACCCACTGTATGTGGAGCAAAAAGTCTGACTGCTGCTTCACCAATCACAGTGTTTGATAAGAGAGGGAAAAGGGCTGGAAAGACATCAGAAATAATGTGTTATCCGAGCATGCTTGGGTGTTGTCTGAGGATCTTGGGAGAGCTCGGATAATATGTTCCGAGTCGCTGTAACTGCATGTTTTGCGGCTGTTAGACAGCCTTAACAAGGGTGGGAATTGCCTGTTTGTTAGGGAATCCACACATGTTGCGGCTGTCTCACAGCCGCAAAACATGCAGCCGTAGGCACTTGAACATATTATCAGAGCATACCTAAGATACTCGAATAACACCCGAGCGTGCTTACATATCACGTTATCTGAGAACGTATGCTCATCATTATTAATAGTTGTATAGAAAGTATAGTCTACTATGATGTTCCATACATAGGGTCAAGATAACACTATGTCCCTTTTTACAGTACATGTCAAGAGCTAATTTTAGTATACACAGTAAATGTATGCTTCAAGCATCAGGTTGAAAATAGCCTTAGTCCCTGTATAATTTGAATTTTGTTATCGAGGTACACAAGATCTGTTAATTACCATTGTTCGAGAACAGGTTAAAGTAGCAGTCCGAGGGCAGCTGTAAAAAAGTTGGGTCATAACATTCCACCCCAATTAAGCAAAGTGGAGTACAGCCTGTATAACACTTACCGTATTTTTCGGATTATAAGACGCACTTTTGTTCCCCCAAATTGTGGGGGAAAGTGGGGTGTGTGTCTTATAATCCGAATCTGTGTGATGTGCTGTGCTGTAAAGGAAGGGGGTAGCTCTGGAGTGGTGTCAGGGGGCTGGAGTGGGCTGGCTGCAGGCTGCAGAGACAGCAGGAGGTCCTGTGCTCCGCTCATTAGCCTCATGTAATATTCACTGCACCTGCTGGCCATCACCTTGGTGCTGAAGCTGCCCGAGTTGGTTGACAGGGGAACAATGCATATTGCATGTGCCTGCACTCCCCCTCCTCCCATCATGAATATGCCCGCCTGCAGGCACACACACAGCCCCCCCAGTCACTACATGCCCCCCTGCTGGCAGGCACATGATAAAATAACAATCACTTAACTCACCTTCTGATGATGGCTCCGTGCTCCCAACTTCTCCGATATCCGATCGTGTGATCGGCACAGCACAGTGATGTCATCACTGTGTGCCCAGGTCACATGATCTGATGCCTAGGAAACAGGAAGTGCAACCAAGGAGCTGGGAGCACGGAGCCATCATCAGAAGGTGAGTTAAGTGTTTGTTATTTTATCATGTGCCTGCCAGCAGGGGGGGCATGTAGTGACTGGGGGGGGGCTGTGTGTGCCTGCAGGGGGGCATGTAGTGGCTATGGGGGCCATGTGTGTGCCAGCAGGGGGGCAAGTAGTGACTGGGGGGGGCCATGTAGTGACTGGGGGGGCCATGTGCGTGTCATATAGAGAGAGGGGGGGCCATGTGCGTGCCAGCAGGGGGCTTATAGTGACGGGGTGGCCATATCCAGGATGAGATCGGGGGGCAGTGTGCCAGCAGCACAGGGGGGCAATGTGCCAGCACGGGGGGGGGGGGGATGTGCCAGGATGGGGGTTATATAGATACCAGGATGAGGGACATATATATGATTTGTAAGACGGACACTGCCATTATAAGACAGACCCCCATTTAACATAAAATTATTTTTTTCTCTTTTGCTTCACCAAATTTGGGGGTGCGTCTTATAAAGGGAAAAATATGGTATATATTTTGTACAGAATCATCATGTAGTGCTGAATTAAATAGTAATCATTTCAAGGCAATTCAAGGTACTTTAGTAATATGTACAAAACTCAATTTCAAAAAGTTTGGGGTGATGTACAATGTAAAGAAAACCATCATGCAATGATTTGGAGATTTCTTATAGCCATACTTCATTGAAAACAGATCATAAAATACATACAAGAAGATGAGAGTTAAGTTTTTCTAATTAATGGAAACAAGTCTAACTCTTATGGCAGCAACACATCTCAAAACTGGGACAGGGCAATGATTACCATTGTGTGGCATCCCCTCTTTTTACAACAGTCTTCAAATATCTGGGAAGTGAGGAGACCAATTGCTGGAGATTTAGGAGAAGAATATTGTCCCATTATCTGATGTAGGATTCCAGCTATTCAACAGTCATGGTGCACGATAGAGCTTTAACTTGTATTTGTGGATTTTACAAAAAATGGTGTTCACAGACAATGATTTCTGGAAGTATTCCTGAGCCCATACAGTGATCTGCAAGACCAAAGCATGCCTATTTTTTAATGCAGTGCCGACTGAGGGCCCATAGTTTGTAAGCAGCCAACATTGAAAGTTGACCTTCCCCCAAATGCACATGGGTTTCTCCAGAATCTCAATCTTTTGTCATTATGTTCTGTAGATGGTGGGATATACGAAGTCTTTGCAACTTTTCTTAAATTGTTCCATAATTTTAGGTGTAGTTGATCATATTGGTGAACCACTCACCATGTTTGCTTCTGAGACTCTCTATAGTGCTCTTTTTATACAGTCATGTGGCTTAGTTGAAAATTGACCCTCTAGCTATTTTTCATTAGTACCACTTACTTCTCTAACTATGTTGACCTTGTTCCTACATTTTTGAGATGTACTGCTGCCATCAATTTCTAAGCGAGTTAACTTTTGCAAATTAAATAGAAAAATGTCTAACTTTTGCCTTCTGATCTGTGTTATATGTTCTACTTTGGATAAAACATAGCTAGAATAGATTTCCTAATCATCACATTATTTTCTTTACATTTTACTGTGGTCCAACTCTTTTTGGAATTGGGATTGTATTATAAATTCACATACCACAGAAATATTTTTTTTATCTAAACACTCACCTGAACCAACACGTGCTCTGGAAAGAGTAGGCGAATCCAACTTGTGAGCAGGAACAGTTAAATAATTAGCAGCCTGAAACAAATAAAGGTAAACAATTCATGGAATGGAATGTGGAAGGAAAAAATGACACTTTTCTTTCACAAAAATTTTCAATTAGACATAATTTTTTTTTATTTTTGCAAGTGTAACAGGAGAAAATTGACCACAAACTTTTTTGTGCAATTTCTGCTGAACATGCTGATACGCCATATGAGGGGAAATCTACTGTTTGGGCACACGGCAGGGCTCAGAAGGGAGGAGCGCCATTTCACTTTTTGAATGTAAAATTTGCTGGAATAATTAGTGGACACCATGTCCTGTTTGGAGAGCACCTGAAATGCCTGAACAGTGGAAACCCCCAACAAGTGACACCATTTTGGAAACTAGACCCCTTAGGGAACTTATCTAGATGTGTATTGAGCACCTTAAACCTACAGGTGCTTCACAGAGGTTTATAACGTAGAGCCGTCAAAATTAAAAAAAAAAAAAAAAAAAAAAAAAAAAATCACATTTTTCCCAGATATATCTTTTTTCCGCTCCAAATTCAGCATTTTCATAAGGGTAACAAGAGAAATTGCTCCACACAATTTGTGCAATTTCTCCTCAGTGCGCAGATACCCAATATGTGGAGGAAAACAACTGTTTGGGCACACGGCAGGGCTTGGAAGGGAAGGAGCACCATTTGACTTTTTGAATGTAAAATTTGCTGGAATAATTAGCGGATGCCATGTGTTTGGAGAGTCCTTGATGTACCTAAACAGTGGACCATTTGGGAACTTATCTAGATGTGTATTGAACACCTTGAACCCCCAAGGTGCTTCACTGAAGTTTATAACGTTAAGCCGTGAAAATAAAAAAATAAATCACATTTTTCCCGCAAAAATCTTTTTTTTTTTTTTTTAAAACCTCCAAATGTTGTATTTTCAGAAGGGTAACGTGAGAAAATGGACCCCAAAATTTGATGTGCAACTTCTCCTGAGTACACCGATACCCCATATGTGGTTGAAAACTACTTTTGAGGCACAGTGCAAAGCTCAGAAGGGAAGAAACGCCATTACAGTGCAGATTTTGCTGCACTTGTTTGAGGGTGCCATGTTACACTGGCAGAGGCCCTGAGGTGCCAACATAGCAGAACCCCCCATATGTGACCCCATTTTACAAACTAAACCTCTCAATGAATTTATCTAGGGGTGCAGTGATTATATTGACACCACAGGTGTGTCACAAACTTTTATACCATTGGGCAGTGAAGCTAAAATAATTTACATTTTTTACCACGAAGATTGTGTCAGCCCCAAGTTTTACATTTTCAAACTGGGAAATAAGTAAAAATGGCAACAAAATTTGTCCTACATTTTCTACTTACCGTGGCAATACCCCAAATATTTGGCTGTACAGTATTACTTAATAGAGATGAGCGAATTTGATCGCGTCAGGGCTTATTCGGCAAGCTATAGCACTTACCGAATAAGATGCAGAGGGAACCCGGCTACCTCGATCGCTGCGGATGATCAACTGTTCGGCTCCGCAGCTGCATGTGTCGCAGCTGTGTGACAGTCACAACACATGCATGGAGAGCCTGTTTGTCCTATGGCGTCCACAGTGCCCTCCATGTGCCTCATTACAGGGAATCTTACTACAGGGGTTCTGTCTGAATCACGTATTTGAGAGATTTACACTGAAACCACAATGTAAGCGCACAGCGCAGAGTGCAGGATAAATGTGCGCTGAGCCTTACTGTGATCTCTGGGAGGCAGAATGAAAAAAAATCAACAGCATGTGAAGAATTGGTTTTATTTTTTTATGCTGTTCCTCGTGCGGTATAAGTGATTAGACAACTTTATTCTTCAGGTCAGTGTGATTATAGCGATACCAGATTTATTTCGGGTTTTTATGTTTGACAGCTGTCACACACTAAAAGACTTTTTTTTTTAAACTCTTTTTATTAGTTTTAAACAATACATATCAAACCTGTAACATCATAGAATCCATGTCAAGTTGTCTTTTCCATTCTGTTCAATATGTCGTTATTGTCAAAACAAACTTATCCAAACTATACCTATTCTATAATCCCTCCCCTTAATCCCCCCTCCCACTACTCTGCGTGAATCCATAAAAATCTAGAGTTTATGGAATCGGGATATGTCCATCAATACATTTAAGGAGATACCATCTGGTGTCCTTCAACTGGGCTCTCAGTCTATCTTTGATAGCTGGTGATAATGTAGGAATAAGAAAAGACCAAGTAGTGAGAAACTTCCTCGTTAGTCGCTCTCTGTTGGTTAATGTTTCCAACCAATCCATTTTGAATAGGAACATTATGTTTGTCTGTATTAGTGATTAGGATGGTATATTAGGGTTCAACCAATAGCGTAATATGCTCTTCCTAACTGCCGAAGCCCATATTACCAAGATTGCTTTTATATGTTTGGGCAGAGATTGCTCGATTCTCCAAGCATATTGACGATTGCCCATTGCAGTGTAAGTGGGAATGTAATATGAAAGGTAGTTTGTAGTTCTACATGTATCCTATGCCACAGTTCTTGTATTCTTGGACAGCTCCACAGGTGATAGAGGATGTCTGTGTTATGTGTTCCACATCTTGAGCATGTATACAATGTTGTAGGTGTCATTTTGGCCTGCATTGACGGAGTCATGTTTGCCCTAAAAAGCATCAATAGAGCCATGTCCATGTAACTACTATAGGGGATAAATTTCTTCTGTGACAACATAGCATCCAAAAAGTCCCCATCTTCAAACCCTGGGATATCTCTCACCCATCTAGAAGGCCCAATGTCTCTCCCCTCCCAAGACCAACACTGATGTAGTATGGAGTATATTTTGCTTGTTGAAGCATTCTGCAACCTCGAGGTTTTAAGAAAGACCTAAATGTTATTCATCTGAGCTGTGTCTTTCCTACCACTAATATATTTTTGGGCTAGGCTACGTGCCTGAAGGAAGAGGAATGGCTTGTGTCTAAAAAAAAAAACGAAAGCGCTGTGCTATTGTTTCAAAAGATAGTAGGGAGAAATTCTGATCCAACATGTCAGCCACCATGGTGCATTCCTGTTTTGCCAAGGTTATATAATGTACAGGTGGGCAATTATTCATAAATTTAGGGTTACCTAGAAAAGGCTGAAAGGGAGACAGATCACCTGTCCTCCACAAATTTTTCTCCCTCTCCTCCATGTCAAAATAGTTTGCCACAAAACCGAGTGCTCTCTAATATCAGGAAGCTCATCGTTACCCAAATGGATCAGAGCGATTACTGACACACGAGGGTAAAAGACTCTTTTTATTGCAAAAACTACCTTTTGAATCATATTTTGAGAGCTATAATTTTTCAATATTTCGGCCAACAGCCATGTTATGGCTTTTTTTTTATTTGCGTGGCGAGCTGACGTTTTTATTGGCACCATTTTTGAACACATGACATATTTTGATCACTTTATATTCTGATTTTTAGGAGGCAGAATTACAAAAATCAGCAATTCAGGAATTGCTTTTTAGTTGTTTTTTTTTTTTTTAATACCATTCCACATGTGGCAAAATTGATAAGGCAGCGGGGTCAGTACGATTACAGTGATACCCAATTTATATATTTTTTTTTCAACAATAAATTTTTATTGAAATTTTACGTTTACATATGGTGCATTAGTAAGTAACATTACAAAACTGTGAACATAACTTATGCACAATGCTTGTAAATGAGTAACATGCGTTCCTATATACTAACAACAATAAGGGGTAGGGGGAGGAGGGAGTAAGGAAGGCAGGGGGAAAAGAGAAAAGTAGGGGAGGGGGTTGGGAGAGGAAGGGGGAAAAGGGGGACCCGGGGGTAAAATCACTATATACTCGATAATTGCGGAAAGTCATTCTGAGTCCGAGGGTTCAGCGTTAGTTAAATAAAATGCAGGTACGGCAAAGGGAGTGTGGCTAGCATATTCCGCCCAGGGGAGCCATACTTTTTCGAACTTGCCCACTTTGTCCATTAGAATAGCAGACAGCTTTTCATTAACCATGTACCAGGAGAGGCGTGATTTAACTACAGAAAAGTCTATGGTTGATTTTTTCCAGGCCAGAGCTATCGTTTGCTTGGTTGCTAAAAATATAAATGATATTAGGGCCTGAGTGTGTTTTGGAATGCTGGGGATTCGCTTGTTGAGTAGGGCCTCCCAAGGGTTTTTTCTAAGATTTATGTTTGTGACAGAAAACACCAAGTGATAGATTCTGATCCATAATCTCCTGACAATTGGGCATAGCCACCAGATATGGAACATGTCTCCAGTTGAGTTACAACCCCTAAAACAATTTGGGGAGTAGTTGGCAACTGCCTTGGACACTCTAGCTGGGGTCAGATACCAGCGGGTCAGCACTTTATAATTGGTTTCTAACATGAGGGTGTTTAGTATTCCTCCGGTGGAGGAGGACCAAATTTGGGACCATTCCGAGTCGGACAGAGTGGAGCCAATATCGGACTCCCAGCGAGTGGTGTATTTCAAACAGTTTCTATGTGAGGGTGAGTTTAATAGTGAGTAAAGGAGGGATATAGTTCCCGAGGCGTGGGGGCTTTGACGACACCTTTGTTCGAATGGGGTAAAGGTGTATGGAGGGGTTGAGTTTTTTAATAAGGAGATGACAAAGTTTTTAAGCTGTAAGTATCTAAATATCTCTCCAGGGGGGAAACCGTGTTTTTCTTGAAGGGCCGGGAACGGGATGATCCCGTCGACATTGAAAAGATGATGAACTCTAGATATCCCCACTTCAACCCACTTTTGGAAGTATCTAAGGGGTCCCATGCCTGGGGGGAATAGGATGTTATTCCATAGTGGAGCAAGGGGCAAAAAGGGCGAAATTAGCTTTGAGGAATATTTATGTGAGTCCCAGATTGCTAGAGAGTGTCGTATAATGGGGTTCGAGATATGCTTGCGTTGAGTTGGGAGAATCCATAGAATCGTATCTATGGTGTCGGGTTGCATCTCGGATGCCTCTAAGGATAGCCATAATGGAGGTTCAGTGTAGGCGTGGTATAGAGTCAGTTGGCCCAGCTGGGCGGCGCGGTAATATTTAGAGAGGTTGGGAACTCCCAAGCCCCCTTTCAAGCGATGACGGTAGAGGGTGGTTTTATTTACTCTGGGGAGACCTCCTCTCCAAACGAAAGTGTCTATTGATCTTTGGGCCATTTTAAGGAAGTACGAGGGGATAGGGATTGGCAGGACGCGGAAAAGGTAGAGTAGCTTGGGGAGAATCGACATTTTCAAGGCACGCACTCGGCCTAGCCATGAGAGGTGTAACTTCTCCCAAGATTGGAGCAAAAGGCGAAGTTTACGGAGCATAGGCGGATAATTGGCTGCGTAGAGGGAGTCTAGATTAGCCGTCAGTTTTACTCCTAAATAATCCAAGTGCTTAGCAACCCACTGGTATGGAAAATCTTTTTGGAGCTGTGTTATAGTTGATTGCGGGAGGGATACGTTCATTGCGTAAGATTTGGCAGCGTTTATTTGCAGACCGGATATAGATTCGAAATCTTGCAAGGTTTGGAGAAGGGCCGGTAAGGACGTCTGAGGGGACGATAAAAGGAGTAAAATATCGTCTGCAAACATAAATAGCTTGTGTGGAATAGTTGCCACTTCTACGCCTTGTATTTGGGAGTTGAGGCGCATTTGGATAGCCAGTGGTTCGAGCGCTAGGAGGAACAATAGGGGCGAGAGGGGACAACCCTGCCAGGTACCTCTGTTTATTGGGAAGAGTGTAGAGGAGAAGCCGCTGTAGCGCACGTAGGCGGAAGGGGAGCTATAGAGAGCGTGGATCCAGGAGAGGAAGTGGTCAGGAAACTTCCATCTCTGCAGTACCACAAACAAGTAAGGCCATGACACAGAGTCGAAGGCTTTTTTAATGTCTAATGACAGTAACATGCTTGATATACCGCGGCACTTACAGAGATGTAGCAAGTGAGATATCCTTCGTATGTTGTCTGAGGCCTGTCGGCGCGGAACGAAGCCTACTTGATCTTTGTGTATTAATGCACCTAAGCCCAAGTTCAACCTTTGGGCTAGGATTTTAGCCAGAATTTTTATGTCTATATTAACTAGAGATATTGGTCTGTAATTGGACCAAAGTGAGTGGTCTGAATTGGGTTTAGGGATCATAAATATTGCAGCCATTAATGAGGCCGTGCCTGGTTTATTACCGTCTCTCAGGGAATTGAAGTAATTAGTGAGATGTGGAGTCAGCGCCGGGGCATATTTTTTGTAGTAAAGGGCTGTGAACCCGTCGGGGCCTGGTTTTTTGTTAATCTTCAAATTTTTAATAGCTGTCTCTATTTCGTTTGGGGTTGTGACTTGGTCAAGAAGTTCGACCATATCTAAACTAAGGGCTGGAAGGGGGATAGAGTCTAAAAAGTTCTCCACGGCTTCTATATTTGTGGTGGATGGGGCGTTATACAACTGCTTTAGTTTTTGTTGGAAAGCATAAATAATTTGCTGCGGGTTAGTTGTAATACCTGTGGAGGTGCGCAAACGTATTGGGGGTCTAGGTAGAGGATTGCATTTTAGGCGGCGAGCGAGGTTGGAGTTATTTTTGTTGTTAAGGGCGTAGAAGCGTTGCTGTGACCAACGTATAGCACGGTCGGCGTTCTCGGAGAGGAGTAGGTCTAAATCTGTCCGAGCGTGAAGGAGGTCTCGATACGTGGTGGGTGAAGGTGCGGTCTTCATCTGTGACTCCAAAGCTGACACCCTGCTCTCCAAATCGATTATTTTTGCATTTCTATCTTTTTTCCTGCGAGAGGCCTCCTGGATACAGAAACCTCTAAGCACTGCTTTGTGTGCCTCCCACAAGGAGATCGGCGAAGAGGCTGATTGTTCATTCAAAGAAAAATAATCATCGATATGATTTTTCAGTTTTTGGGCGATTTCAGGATAGGAGAGCAGTGAGTCATTAAGGGTCCAGTTGAATGAGCGGGGCCGCGGGTGGAGTGTTGAGCATGTTATTAGATTTGGGGAGTGATCCGACCAGGGAGTAGATTGGATTGAGATATTTGCTACATTTGGGATAAAGGAAGGATGAACCAGAATATGATCAATTCTGGTGTAAACTAAATGGCGTGCAGAGAAAAAGGTAAAGTCTTTTTCTGTGGGGTGAAGTTCTCTCCACAGGTCTATCCAATGGTACTGAGAAAGAAGTTTGTTGAGGGCGGTTGAGTCCGCAAACGAGTATGGTGGTGGAGGAGTAGATGAGTATGGACTTAGGGATTTGTCTAGGCTCGCATTAAGTACACAATTGGAATCTCCGCATAAAATTGTGGTGCCTTGGGCGTGCTCTGAAATCAATTCTAATAGCTGAGAAAAGAAGGCGACTTGGTGGGTATTAGGGGCGTAGTAGGAAACAAAGGTCACCAGTTCGTCAGTTATTGCGCCCGTTATCATGATGTATCGACCCTCTTTATCGGCCACTAAGGACTTAAAAACAAACGGGACAGATTTTTTGAAGCAGATAGCTACGCCTTTAGTTTTATTTGGGGCATTTGCTGTATAGAAAAGCGGGTAAGAAGCGGACAAAAATCTAGGGTAAGAATTGGTTGAGAAGTGCGTTTCTTGAAGGCATACCACATCTGCCTGTTGGGATCTGTAGTAGCGGAAGGCTTTGGTGCGCTTATGTGGGGAGTTAAGTCCCCTCACATTGTGTGATATGATTTTGAGTGGCATATTAGAAGGTTGTGTAATTCGCTTATGGGTCTCTCTGAATGTGATTTATCAGTTAGAGTAACGAAGGAATTACAGATTGAACTGAGCAAGTAGTGTGGGCCCGGGTGAGTGATTGGGTTTGGGAATAGGGTAGATTGAAAGGTGTTTATAGTTTAAGTAGGGTGAGAAAACTTATTGAGGGGGGAGAGGTAACTGTAAAGTTGGCTAAGCACTATGTGCTGAGCGGCAGTGTGTGGTGACACTGTGGGGTCATTAATGTCTGCTAGGGGTAGCGCAGTAGAAAAAAAAAAAAAAAAAATATATATATATATATATATATATATATATATATATATATATATATATATACACATATATATATATATATACACATACATCTTTATGTTATCACAATGGAATACGGGAATGTAGTCAAGTATGTGGTGGGGTCGAACTGGGGAGTCTTACTCAGCTGTCGGTGGAATGTTCAACGAAGTTATATCTTATCAACCTATTGTAGCGGCTGGTAACTTGAGGGCCTAAGACGGGTTACTAAGGATAACAACTGCGCCCACTAGTGTAACTAACTAGAGCCGTTATATAACTGTGTTGCGTTTGAAAAATTGTGATGTAATAGAATGTATGTGACCCGTCGCTAGGGTTTAACAATCAATAGGTGAAAAAGAGAGAAAGAAAAAAAAAAAAAAACCACATCAAACACACACTATATTAGCTTATGGGTTGAACATATTCACATGTTTGCAGTGAAGATCAACTGAGAAGGTAGAATCACTCCAGCCCAGGGTTTCACTAGACGGAAAAGGCGCAGTGGTGTCCGGTGAGGGAATGTTAGAGTTCCGCTATTCAAGGACGCCTGCGAAAATAAACTGAAAAACATATATAACCATGTCATCCTGGAACTGTTGGAGTGTCAGGCAGAGTTGCCTGTAAGACATCAAAGGCCCAGTACGGAGCCAATGCTTGCATTGTACATTATGGGGGATCAGGTGGAGCTCGTGGTTGAGAACGACGACTCTCTTGCCGAGGCTGTGAGGAGGCACGCGAGGGGGGTGAAGAGGGGTCCATGAGTTGTAGTTTGGTCAAGCAACGGCTCGCTCCTTCTGGGGAAAGGACCGTGTGGGTCATATCAAGGTGGGAGAATATCAGTTTAAAGGGGAATCCCCAGCGGTATTTAATGTTATTAGAACGTAGAATCTCCAGATATGGTTTCATGGCTCGTCGCTTGGCGATAGTGGTAGGGGCCAGGTCTGAGAACAGCTCGTATGGGTGACCTTGAAATGATAGCGGCGAAGATTTTCTTGCCGCTTGTAGGAGCTGCTCTTTAGTTTTGTAAAAGTGCATTTTAAGAATGATGTCTCGCGGCGGACCATCTGCCTTACGTTTACTCAAAGCTCTGTGGATGCGATCCATTTCTAAACGCTCTATGGAGATCCCCGGTAGTAGTTCTTGAAACAGAGCTGTCGCTGTGGACTGGAGGTCGGTGACCGTTTCAGGTATTCCCCTGATCCTAATATTGCTCCTTCGGTCACGGTTTTCAGAGTCTTCTAGTTTGCTGTTTAAGTTGAGGATCTCATCCTGCAGCATTTCTATATCCTTTTCATGGGTTGCAATATTTACAAGGGTCGAGTCCATTTTATCTTCGAGGTCGGAGGTGCGGGAACCTAGTTCCCTGATCTCTTTTGTTAGGTCCTTAGTCAACTTGTCCGACATCTTGAGCAATTCGGAATGCAAGATAGATTGGAATTGCGACAGTAGAGCCGTTTGGTCCGGGGTGGGGGTATTTGGGGTTTTAGTAGTGGAGGCCGGAATCATCTCAGAGTCTACTCCGTCAGGCATGGAGGAGTTGGAGGACTCCGACTGGGAAAATGGACCACAAGACATGTCAGCGTCCAAGTCTGTTAGTGCGGCAAACCTGTTGCTAGGTTGTTTTGAATTGGCTCTACGCGCTTTAGGCATGAGGGCGTTTAGAACTTAGGTGGAGGTAGATCCCCGTGATGAATATTCTGTGTTAAAGAGAGCGAAGTCTAGGACATAGCATACTGCGCTTAATCCCCTAGCAGTTGTATGAGGGGGAGGTTAGGGCATTGCAACAATTACGGAGTATTTTGTAGGCAGGTGTTGCATTTGAGCCAATGGTAAAGAGTTAATAGGTCGTGAGGTTGGTGGCGTAGGGTGCTTACTGTAAGAGCATGGATTCCTGATTCTCACGAGCTGCGTGCCCCTAGACATGGGGGGTGACAGCTCTTTTGTCTCCAGATCCCACTCCCCTCACAGGTAGCCCAGGCAGGGGGAAGAGGTACAGCCACTGTCTCTCACCTTCACTATCAGGTGTCGACAGATCTGCCGTCCTCCGGGATGTGCTGGGTCCAACCTGGCAGTGCTGTTCAGCTTTGCAGCCCCAGGAATCCTGCGTGCCGTATCAGCAGATCCGCAGCCGATGATTGTGTGCCACCTGGGGATCCGGCTTCCAGCGCTGGTCACCAGCCCCCCAGCGGCAGCAGCGATCGCCGCAGGGCCCAGACCCCGGAGGGGATCACGTGGGGGAGCGAGCGGCACAGTCTAGCAAGGGCCTTTGCTCCAGCGGCGCAGACCGGGGGGCCGCGACGTCGCCTCCAGGGAGTGGGAAGAGGCTGAGCAGGTTTCAATCTCGTGGCGCCGCCGCGGCACACACAGAGCGGCGGTCTCCGGCAGTGACCGGGTCTCGGCGGCGGGGGTCCCTCCGATGCGGTCGGCCGGGGTGAGTCTCCAAGGGACGCGCAATCCGGGCAGGTTCCACAAACCGGGGAGGGGTCCCAAGCTTTCCGGTCGGGGATGGGCTCCGCCGGCGTCTCTCAGGCCTCGCAGGCTTCAGGCCTGGCTGTAGGCCTCAATCTAGCGTCGCGGCTCCGGTCTACCTCTCACACCACCGCAGCGCGATTTTACTTCAGTGGTCCGGGGGTTATGTACTGCTGCTTTTTGTAGCTTGGATGGGCCTCTAAAGTGCCGATGAATCGGCGGATTGCCACCGCAGCCCAGGGAGCTCAGAAAAGCACGTCCTGCTCTCTTGGCTGCTGGCCACGCCCCCCCAATTTATATTTTTTTTTATGTTTTGGCACTTTTACACAAAAAATATTTTATAGAAAAAAAAATTATTATTTTTGCATCGCTTAGTTCTGAGAATTCGAACTTTATTTTTCTGCTGATGGAGATTTATAGCGGTTTGTGGTACCAAATGTGTACTTCTATTGTTTATTTACAAAAAGAAAAAAAGGAAAAATATTTTTCCAAAAAATACATTTATTTGGGGATTTTAAAATAATAAGTTTTACACTTTAATATTTATTTATTTTTTTAGTTTTTTACATTGTCACATCTTGGGACATCCTTACAGCGGAGCGCAGGAGCTCCGCTATACAGCCACAGCACAGCCCCCAGCTCCAGGTGCCACATTAACTTGAAGGCCACCATCGCTAGACCTACAAAATTGCTACAAGCTTCTTTGGGGCTCACAAAGGGTCTTCCACATCTCTACAATTGCCTTAATCTTCTTCTATACCTGAAACCAAGCAACCCCATGACTAAGACCCGGGAGGGTCGAAACGTCTGTTTTTTTCAGTTATAGTGAACAATCATTTATTTTTGGCATTTTCTTTGGACATTGAATTGTTAAATAAAATTGGATTTTTTTTTTGCATATATTTCACTAGAGCAGTGTTCCCCAACTCCAGTCCTCAAGAGCCACCAACAGGTCATGTTTTCAGGATTCCTGCCTGTGCAGGTGATGCAATTATCACTTGTACAATACTAAGGAAATCAGGAAATCCTGAACACATGACCTGTTGGTGGCTCTTGAGGACCGGAGTTGGGGAACACTGCACTAGAGTGTGCGGTAAATTATCGTTTCTTGATTTTGGGACTCTACAGTCTGTTCCACCAGCACCTCGCTGACTAGACCTGAGTGCACACCATCTTCTGTTTAACATCCTGGGACATCACTGTCTAGTGCCAGATCGTAGATCTGATACTCTGCACTGCACAATATCAAATCAGCATCTGACATGCAGGGAAGGAGGCATGTCAGGGTCTGCTCTCAGCAGACGTTCACAAGACACCTTCCCTGGCCATCTTGCAGTCGTGGGTCTCCACGGAGACCATCAGGACAATAAGATTGCATAGTGAAAGCAGTAATGGCCTTGTCCATCAATCATCAGTCAATTGCAAAATTGTGCTAACGACTGTGGAGGCAGCGCAGTTCGGGTCATTGTCAAATTGGTGGCAGTGGGGGAATATCTGCGTGATCCCCTGGCTGTTCCTCTGACAGTCTTAGTTCAGTACAGCTATAATATTTTATTCTCCCCATTAAGTCCACAGTCATTAAATTTGGCAACATCATAATGGCAAAGATATTTTCAATATTTCTACTGCAACTTATCAATTTATGTATGTTTTGTTGTTTGCACAATTCTAGAACTTCAGTTTATCACTAACTGGATTATGATAACTGAAGCTTAAATTTACAGTTATATCTGGTAAAATTGTTTTTTTGACGTTAAAAGAATTGGGACTAATTTTTAAAAAATGCAAATATGCAATATACTCCATCCCTTGCCAACTGTATGCCCTCACATGCAGGGTCCTCTCTCCTCCTGTACCAGTCAATGACACCTTTCAATATTATTGTACTTGTTTTTATTATTTACACCCCTTTTAACATGTAAAGAATCATGGAATAAATGGCGCTATAATAATAAATAATAATTCTCAAAATTCAATAGCCTTCTGTGCCACCAAATCATGCTGATCATATTCTTTGCTTTTTAAACTAGGCAATGTGATGTGCATTGCAAAGCCTTTTTAGATTTTGAATTCAGAATTAATTTTTCACTTACCCGTTGATCCCTGTTATGCATTTTTTGTCTTCTGAGTAACATCTGGTTCCACACCTCTTCATATGGATCAGCAACCAATGTGTGCCGATTGTAAGAGCGCAGCTATATGTGGATTAACAAAATAGAACTTTTTAGTGCAGGAAATTTGAGGGATTGAATATCTGATATGAATATAACAAAGGAATATAAATTTATATTTATCTTTTAAAAGCATCTCACCCTCTGTCGAGTTTTCTGTAAATTGTTGCGGAGTATCTTGCGGATCTCCTCTTCTTTTACTTTAGATAGCGTTGGAATAACCCTCTCTGATAGCTTTGGTTTTGGTTGAATATTCCTACACAGAAAGAATTGTAAGTGTAAGCTCTCTTAATAAATATTGATTTATGTCAATGGGACGCACACAAATTAGGGGTGGGAAACCTTTTTACTGGTACGGGCCATTTGCAAATTCGCGGGCGGTACAAAATTATCTACTTTAAAATGATACTGCTATATTTGGGCAAACAATTACCTCGCCCCTAATGTAATGTCTGGAACTGCTTTGGTGCGGCTGTGATGTTAGGTGGTATTGATTATGCTGCTACTCAGAAGTGCTTTTCCAGGTCTGCATCACAGTTAAAAGGGTATTCCCATTTCCAAGATCCTATCCCAATATGCAGTAGGTGTAATAATAATAGTATTAGCAAATACCTCCAATTAAAAAAGTAGTATAGTTTTTCTGATTAGCTATGTCTCTTTCCTCATGTGCAGGCATTGCAGGACCTTAGGTATCCATGGTTACGGTCACTGATCTAGTGACAGCTAGTTGCTAGTGGTCGTCGTAACCATGGATACCTAAGGTTCTGCAATGACTGCACATGAGGAAAGATATAGCAAATCAGAAAAATTATACTATATTTATAATTTGAGGTTTTTGCTAATATCCTACATTTTTTTCATCTTGCAGCGGCTTGCTATTCCATCCAGTTTGCGTTTAGTTGGACCATCATTTTTTTTTCAACAGGACAATGGCCCCAAACACACCTCCAGGCTGTGTAAGGGCTATTTGACCAAGAAGGAGAGTGATGGGGTGCTGCGCCAGATGACCTGGCCTCCACAGTCACCAGACCTAAGCATCTCTGGGAACTCCTTCAAGATTGTTGGAAGATCATTTCCGGTGACTACCTCTTGAAGCTCATCAAGAGAATGCCAAGAGTGTGCAAAGCAGTCATCAAAGTAAAAGGTGGCTACTTTGAAGATCCTAGAATATAAGACATAATTTCAGTTGTTTCACACTTTTTTATTAAGTATATAATTCCACATGTGTTAATTCATAGTTTTGATGCCTTCAGTGTGAATGTACAATTTTCATAGTCATGAAAATACAGAAAAATCTTTAAATGAGAAGGTGTGTCCAAATTTTTGGTCTGTACTGTATATTTATTAAATTTTAAAATAATGAGGGAAGTGAGGAAACAAAAAAAGGGGAAAAAGATGGGAGGGGCGGGAGGGGTACATGACTTGGTTAAGGAATATAAGGGAAAGTGGTACCAAGTTAGAGAATGCTAACTAGTATTGTACGTAACCAAAGCACTAATAATGCTTAAACATAAGTAACCTGTTTTAGCAACAATACAAAGTATTTAGAGAGATGTCATGGTCTGGTTATACCTTTTATGGAATTACAGTTAATGGAAAGTTGCAAGAAGCAGTTACATCAAGGACTAGGAAAAATAGAATTCCATTTTTGGTTGTATTTTCATAGACAATCGTTGTTAATGGCGAACCTAAGATCTAAAGAATTATGTAAATAGAGTTTTTCCATCACATCAGAGAGTTGCGGAGTATTTGTTTTCTTCCAGCAGGAAGCTATAGAGTTTAACGATCAATAAGGTGTGTATAAAAACATGTCTCATAGATGGGTCTAGATCCTCCAATCCGACAGAAAGGAGTGCAATTTGAGGAGTAAGTACACAGCTTTTATTGAAAAGCTTACTTAAGATTTGTGAGACCCTTCTCCAAAGAGGTTTGATCTTTGGGCAGCTCCAGAAGATGTGTAGCAAGTTCATAACGGTGAGTGTCCATGGTTGAAGTGTGAGAGTCTTGAAGGGGTATAGTACCACCTAACAAGTATTTTATAATAGGATTCACGAAGATTCATGGAAAGGTTAGATTTATATGAATTTTTAATTGCACTTTCCCGTTGTTCCATATCTATTGAAACCTGCAAATCTGACTCCCATCTAGGCATAAGGACTTTTGGTAAAGTAGTTGTCCTTATTAAAGTGACTATAGATGTATTTTTTATTTTATGATCCACATTGTTAAGAATTAAGCAAGATATTTCTGATTTAGATGTGTTATTAATAATGAATTTTTGTGAGTGATCCTTTAGAATTAGAAAGAACATGAAATCTGAGGAAAGCAAATTGAATTTGTTCTTGAGCTCTCTAAAGTTTATAAAGTTATTGTCAATATTTATGTCTCATATTTTCCTAAGGGTCCATCTCTCTGGAATGGTAAAACTTGTAGTAAGATGCTATTAAAGATAAAGGAAAATTATCCAGCAAGTCGGATCCATTACAGCCCCTACATGGTTTGGATAGTTTTCTCCATGTGGAAAACAGTGTGGAGAAGATGGGGTGTGATGGGATCCGAGTGTGGATTTCAAAGAAGTGTCTATACAGTAAATCCATAGAGAACTGTTGTTATTTTGAGCTATTTCCAGTGTTAACCAGGCGGGAGGCAAATTTTCTCTAAGCCAGAAAATGCTCTGTTTTAGCAATTTTGTTAACCCCTTCATGACCCAGCCTATTTTGGCCTTAATGACCTTGCCGTTTTTTGCAATTCTGACCAGTGTCCCTTTATGAGGTAATAACTCAGGAACGCTTCAACGGATCCTAGCGATTCTGAGATTGTTTTTTCGTGACATATTGGGCTTCATGTTAGTGGTAAATTTAGGTCGATAATTTCTGAGTTTATTTGTGAAAAAAACGAAAATTTGGCAAAAATTTTGAAAATTTTGCAATTTTCACATTTTGAATTTTTATTCTGTTAAACCAGAGAGTTATGTGACACAAAATAGTTAATAAATAACATTTCCCACATGTCTACTTTACATCAGCACAATTTTGGAAACAATTTTTTTTTTTGCTAGGAAGTTATAAGGGTTAAAATTTGACCAGTGATTTCTCGTTTTTACAACAAAATTTACAAAACCATTTTTTTTAGGGACCACCTCACATTTGAAGTCAGTTTGAGGGTTCTATATGGCTGAAAATACCCAAAAGTGACACCATTCTAAAAACTGCACCCCTCAAGGTGCTCAAAACCACATTCAAGAAGTTTATTAACCCTTCGGGTGTTTCACAGCAGCAGAAGCAACATGGAAGTAAAAAATGAACATTTAACTTTTTAGTCACAAAAATGATCTTTTAGCGAAATTTTTTTTATTTTTCCAAGGGTAAAAGGAGAAACTATACCACGAACGTTGTTGTCCAATTTGTCCTGAGTACGCTGAAACCTCATATGTGGGGGTAAACCACTGTTTGAGCGCACGGCAGGGCTCGGAAGGGAAGGAGCGCCATTTGACTTTTTCAATGAAAAATTGGCTCCAATCTTTAGCGGACACCATGTCGCGTTTGGAGAGCCCCCGTGTGCCTAAACATTGGAGCTCCCCCACAAGTGACCCCATTTTGGAAACTAGACCCCCCAAGGAACTTATCTAGAAGCATAGTGAGCACTTTAAACCCCCAGGTGCTTCACAAATTGATCCGTAAAAATGAAACAGTACTTTTTTTTCACAAAAAAATTATTTTAGCCTCAATTTTTTCATTTTCACATGGGCAACAGGATAAAATGGATCCTAAAATTTGTTGGGCAATTTCTCCTGAGTACGCTGATACCTCATATGTGGGGGTAAACCACTGTTTGGGTGCACGGCAAGGCTCGGAAGGGGAGGCGTGCCATTTGACTTTTTGAATGGAAAATTAGCTCCAATCGTTAGCGGACACCATGTCGTGTTTGGAGAGCCCCTGTGTGCCTAAACATTGGAGCTCCCCTACAAGTGACCCCATTTTGGAAACTAGACCCCCCAAGGAACTTATCTAGATGCATAGTGAGCACTTATAACCCCCAGGTGCTTCACCGAAGCTTATAACGCAGAGCCGTGAAAATAAAAAATAATTTTTCTTTCCTCAAAAATGAATTTTAGCCCAGAATTTTTTATTTTCCCAAGGGTAATAGGAGAAATTGGACCCCAAATGTTGTTGTCCAGTTTGTCCTGAGTACGATGATACCCCATATGTGGGGGTAAACCACTGTTTGGGCGCACGGCAGGGCTCGGAAGGGAAGGCACGCCATTTGGCTTTTTGAATGGAAAATTAGCTCCAATCATTAGCGGACACCATGTCGCGTTTGGAGAGCCCCTGTGTGCCTAAACATTGGAGCTCCCGCACAAGTGACCCCATTTTGGAAACTAGACCTCCCAAGGAACTAATCTAGATGTGTGGTGAGCACTTTGAACCCCCAATTGCTTCGCAGAAGTTTATAACGCAGAGCCGTGAAAATAAAAAATAATTTTTCTTTTCTCAAAAATGATTTTTTAGCCCACAATTTTTTATTTTCCCAAGGGTAACAGGAGAAATTGGACCACAAAAGTTGTTGTCCAGTTTCTCCTGAGTACGCTGATACCCCATATGTGGGGGTAAACCACTGTTTTGGCACACGTCGGGGTTTGGAAGGGAAGTAGTGACGTTTTGAAATGCAGACTTTGATGGAATGCTCTGCGGGCGTCAGGTTGCGTTTGCAGAGCCCCTGATGTGCCTAAACAGTAGGAACTCCCCACAAGTGACTCCATTTTGGAAACTAGACCCCCAAGGGAACTTATCTAGATGTGTGGTGAGCACTTTGAACCCCCAAGTGCTTCACAGAAGTTTATAACGCAGAGCTGTGAAAATAATAAATGTGTTTCCTTTCCTCAAAAATATTTTTTTAGCCCAGAATTTTTTATTTTTGCAAGGGTAACAGGAGAAATTGGACCCCAATATTTGTTGCCCAGTTTGTTGTGAGTACGCGGATACCCCATATGTGGGGGTAAACCACTGTTTGGGCACACGTCAGGGCTCGGAAGGGAAGTAGTGACATTTGAAATGCAGACTTTGATGGAATGGTCTGCGGGCGTCACATTGCATTTGCAGAGCCCCTGATGTACCTAAACAGTAGAAACACTCCACAAGTGACCCCATTTTGGAAACTAGACCCCCCAAGGAACTTATCTAGATGTGTGATGAGCACGTTCAACCCCCAAGTGCTTCACAGAAGTTTACAACGCAGAGCCGTGAAAATAAAAAATCATTTTTCTTTCCTCAAAAAAGATGTTTTAGCAAGCAATTTTTTATTTTCTCAAGGGTAACAGGAGAAATTGGACCCCAATATTTGTTGCCCAGTTTGTTGTGAGTACGCTGATACCCCATATGTGGGGGTAAACCACTGTTTGGGCATACGTCAGGGCTCGGAAGGGAAGTAGTGACATTTGAAATGCAGACTTTGATGGAATGGTCTGCGGGCGTCACGTTGCATTTGCAGAGCCCCTGATGTGCCTAAACAGTAGAAACACCCCACAAGTGACCCCATTTTGGAAACTAGACCCCCGAAGGAACTTATCTAGATGTGTGGTGAGCACTTTCAACCCCCAAGTGCTTCACAGAAGTTTATAACGCAGAGCCGTGAAAATAAAAAATTATTGTTCTTTCCTCAAAAATTATGTCTTAGCAAGTAATTTTTTATTTTTGCAAGGGTAACAGGAGAAATTGGACCCCAACAGTTGTTGCCCAGTTTGTCCTGAGTATGCTGGTATCCCAAATGTGAGGGTAAACCACTGTTTGGGCGCACGTCGGGGCTTGGAAGGGAGGGAGCACCATTTGACTTTTTGAATGCAAGATTGGCTGGAATCAATGGTGGCGCCATGTTGCGTTTGGAGACCCCTGATGTGCCTAAACAGTGGAAACCCCTCAATTCTAACTTCAACACTAACCCCAACACACCCCTAATCCTAATCCCAACTATAGCCATAACCCTAATCCCAACCCTAACTCCAACACACCCCTAACCACAACCCTAACCCCAACACACCCGTAACCCTAATTCCAACCCTAACCCTAATCCTAACCCTAATCCCAACCCTAACCCTAATCCCAACCCTAACCACAACTGTAACCCCAACACACCCCTAACCCTATCCGTAACCCTAACCACAAGCCTAATCTTAACCCTATTTCCACGGGGGAGCACGGGGGGGTGTGACATAGGAGCAGGGGGGGAGCGGGCAGGAGGACGGGGGAGCGGAGCACAGGACGGAGGGGACCGGACCCCATAACGGAGCACTGGGGGGGCGATCGGTGGGGTGGGGGGGGGGTCACTTCAGGTTTTCCAGCCATGGCCGATGATATGCAGCATCGATGCAGCATCGGCCATGGCTGGATTGTAATATTTCACCAGTTTTTTAGGTGAAATATTACAAATCGCTCTGATTGGCAGTTTCATTTTCAACAGCCAATCAGAGCGATCGTAGCCACGGAGGGGTGAAGCCACCCCCCCCGGGCTGAAGTACCACTCCCCCTGTCTCTGCAGATTGGGTAAAATAGGAGTTAACCCTTTCACCCGATCTGCAGGGACGCGATCATTCCATGACGCCACATAGGCGTCATGGGTCGGATTGGCACGGGTTTTCATGACGCCTACGTGGCGTCATGGGTCGGGAAGGGGTTAAATAATAAATTGAGATGTTGTGCAGCCCTAGTTCCCCATTCAGCTTATTTTTATAGAAATTGTCTGAGGCAACTCTAGCTCTCTTCCCCTTCCAGATAAAATTGTTAACAGAGGTTTTGGTTCTATTAAGGTAAAAAGCAGGGAGGGCCATAGACAGTGCTCTAAACACGTATAATATCTTCGGGAGAATAAACGATTTAATTATTAGATATTTTCCCATCCGTGTTAGGTAGGAATTTCCATAGCTAGAGAGGTCCTTAGAGATAGTTTCCAGAATATGATCCAAGATAGCTTTGATTGTTGAGTGTGGGTATCTAGTAAAGAGAATTCCTAAATAAGTGATCTCCTTATCTTACCATACAAAATCGACTATGTTTTTCAAAATATGAATTGTCCGGTTGCTTAAGTGAAAGTGTAACACCTTCGATTTTTTTCCTATTTATTTTAAAATAGGAAATTTTGGAGAATGATTCTAATATTTTCAGCAAAGCCTCAACTGAGTTTAAAGGGTCTGACAAAGTCAAAAGCAGATCATCTGGGAATATGCTAATTTTGTAATGGCGCGAAGGGGTTTTAAAACCTCATATAAGCCTATCTAATCTAACTTTCTCTGCTAGTGGTTCAATAGCTAGCGCAAACGATAAGGGTGATAGAGGTCATCCCTGTCTTGTGCCGTTACTTATAGGGAAGGTTTTAGAAAGATGATTATTAATATAGATTTTCGCATTTGGGTTCGAATAGAGGGCAAAATAGTTGCTAATATTGCATTACTAAAGCCAAATTTGGTTAAAGTGGTTTTGAGGTATTCCCAACTAACTCTATCAAAGGCCTTTTTGGCATCAAGTGTGAGTATAATTGATGAAAATTTAGAAGAGTTAATCATATTGACTAATCTTCTGGTACCATCTGAAGTCGGGCGACATTCAATAAAACCAATTTGATCATTGTTTATTAGCTTAAGTAGGATGTTCTTCAACCTGTCTGCCAGAATTTTTGAATAAATTTTGATATCACAGTTGAAATGGGCGTACAGTCTTGCATGTTTTCAGATTCACCTTTCCATTTCGGAATCATGACAATGGTTGCCTCTAGAATTTCTGTTGGAAAAAATCCACAGGTAGAAGCATGATTGAAAATTAGTTCTAGAAAGGGGGATAACATCTGTGCCTAAGTTTTATAATATTAATTTTTTGTATTTTTGATTCTTGAATCGTGTATCAATAATATCGCGTGCAGTGAATGGTAGTGATAAAGCATTCAAATCAGAAGAATCAATTTTAGGTACCGGATTTTCCAGCGTATAAGACGACCTTTTAACCCCTGAAAATCATCTTAAAAGTCGGGGGTCGTCTTAGACGCCGGGTGTCGTCTTATAGGGCAGGTGTGGACCAATGTGCATATGGTGGGTGGGGGGGTGGGGAGCGGTCCCGAAGACGAAGAGAGGGGGCGTCTTACAGGGAAGGAGTAAGTGGAGTATCCCCCTATTACCTCATTGTGGCAGCGATGCTCTCTGTGCTGGGGGGCGGCGGCAGCTCCTCTTTGTGCAGCATGGTGTCTCTGTGCTGGGGGTGTCGGCGGCTCCTCTTTGTGCAGCGTGGGGGCTCTGTGCTGGGGGGCGGCGGCGTATCTTTGAGCAGCATTGGGGCTCCACCGGCATTTCCTCAAAGCCCGGAGGCCCCAGCAGCTTCATTGCTGCGATGCGGTGGCCTCCAGGAAAATGCTGATTCAGATCTCATCCCGAGATCTCAAGAAACGAGATCTGAATTGGAGCATCGCTGCAACAATGAGGTAGTTGGGGGATACTCCACTTATTCCATCCCTGTGAGACGCCCCCTCTCTTCGTCATCGGGACTACTCCCCCCACCATATGCACATTGGTCACCCGCCTTATAAGACGACACACGGCGTATAAGAAGACCCCTGACTTTTAAGAAGATTTTCTATTTTAACTAGAAAAGTTGGGGGGTCGTCTTATACGCCCAGTCGTCTTATACGCCGGAAAATACGGTAGATTTAGGTCTTTTTAAAAAAAGTGCAATATCTGTTGGATCTGGGTGGGGAATTGTAGGGTCAGATATAAGATTGTAAAGGTTAGAATAGTAATCCGCGAATGCGTTAGCAATGTCTTTCGGGTGATGTTTAGTATATCCTGATTGATTTTTAATTTTATTGATCCTTTTTTACTCTTTCTTTGCTTCAATCTCCTCATCATAAATTGTGTCGGTTTATTCAGTGAGGAATAAACTTTAAATTTTGAGGATTTAATTACAGAGTCATAATTTGATAAAATAGCTGCTTTAAGTTCCGGTCTTAATTTTAGAATTTCCAGATGAATGTCAGAGGAAGGTGAAGGAAGACTATTTTGAAGGTCCTCTTTTACTTTGATTTGTGTTTGTATGTTGTTTATTTTTTTCTCTTTTTTTGTTATGTCTGATGATATTATTCTACTTTTAACTCTTTGCGATACGTTTTGTAATGAACTGATTGCAGCTGTAAGTTGTTCTGAACAGAGCAGTATATTACATGGCATGGCTCCTCACAGTGGTAAATTCATCCCTGCTTCTGTAAAGGTGCATTCACATTGCATTCTGTGTCCCATAAGTCTGAAATCCCCCGCAAAACGGGGTCCGGATGAATTCTCAGGTGGGGTCATAGACTTAAGTGATGCAGACAGAGCGAACGTGTGCTTTGACCGGCATCATTTTCGTGAGTGTACGCCTTCTGGAGGCAGACACTCAGACGTAGAGAACTGCGTTCTGAGTGTCTACCTCCTATAGGCATACACTGCTAAAAATGATGCACATTAGAGTGCACATTCGCTCCGTCTGCATCATTATAGTCTATGGCCTCATCGGCGAACACCAGGTCGGAAGCACAGACAGTTCCAAATTCCATCCACAAAGAATGTTCTACTGCTGGCACTGTCCAGCAACAGGATATAATCCTTCATTGCATTCCCCGCATCATTCAGTAGTGAACGCTTGGTGCACATGCTCGCAGTGTAGGGAGGAATTAAAAGGCTGTCGGCCGGCGGCTGAAGCACTGCAATCCCCGGGAATCTGCTGGAGGCCAGAGGTTCTCCACCCCTGGCATAAACCATATCAAGATAAACTAAACTCAACTTGATGCATAAGCAACATACATACATAAACTCACCTGGAACAACATCTCAAACACTTCATACACTGATATATGTTCTGCACTTACTGCATGGATACCGTTGATACAGCAGACGGGATCTTTCCAATGCCACCACTCTCTACCAGTTCTATTGCCTGCTTCATCTCCATTTTATGATAGAAGGCAATGAGCTGGGGCTCTGTAGACCTCTCCCCTGCAATAAGGCACTTCTTCACATAAGTTTTATTGAATCTGTTCAATCTGCATTAAAAGACAGATCTCATTAGGCTATTACTTACAAAATATTGAGATTACACATTGATTATCCACATAAAGCGAACAAAAGAAACAAACATCCTAAAATATAATTTACATATATAAAACACTTAAAGATGCAACTTAGGCCATGTTCAGAATCTGTAACCTGTCATGTTCAGAGCAGTTTATTGTGCGCCAATTCAAAGAAGTTCATACTGACTACCGTATTTTTCGGATTGTAAGACACACTTTTTTCCCCAAAATTTGAGGGGGAAATGGGGGGGTGTCTTATAATGCAGACATACCTTATCGGTTGTTGCTGCAAGCCACAGGCTGGGATGAGGGGGTGCCCGGCGGTGCTGCGGGAGGCTCTGTCGACATTTTGTGAAAGGCCAGACCCCCGTAGTTCCATGGTTTCCTGTGCGGTGGAACTCCGGGAAAATGGCCGCCGGAGGACAGCGCATACATAGATGGAGATCTCGGCACCAAGATCTCGGGAGATGAGATCTCAGCACTGAGTCCACCACACAGGAAACCATGGAACTGCGGGCGCTCTGGCTTTTTACAAAATATCTGCAGTTCCCCCAGCACCCGGGCCTCTCTGACCTTTCCCGGCACCTGCGCACTGCAGTACATTGCTCTGCCCTCAACAGGGCAAAGTACGCCTGTGCCGGAGCCACGGCAGGAAGACAAGAAGAGGACGTCATCGCATGAAGATAGGAGGCGCCGGACGCGGACTGAGACGCCCTTCGGACCGGACCGCAGCGGGACCACCCCTAGGTGAGTATAATCTAACCTGTTTTTTTTACCTTTCAGGTTACATCGGGGGCTTATCAACAGCATTACAGAATGCATTACAGAATGAAGTAGATAAGCCCCTGATGCCGGTGGCCTTAACTCATATACGATTTTTGGGGTGACAGGTTCCCTTTAATATTTAACAGTGAAAGCTTTTAGTAGTTAGACAATGTTACTTACTTGTCTTTCCAGTGATGGTGGCCATAATGACCACATATGTCCTCGATTCCCGTCAGAAGATGATCAAGGAACTAAAAAAAAAAAAAAATATCTAGGATTATGAATGTTTTCTTAAAATCATACATGCTCATGTTTCACACCACCAGACCTGTTAAATAAGTTAACCCCTTACCAACATATGACGTACTGTTATGACATATGCCGGCTCCCCAACATTGATGTGGGCTGGCACGCAGAGCCTGCATCGTTCCCGGCAGATGATGGCCGTTTGTCCACATGCTTCTGCCTGCAACTGTTAACGTGCAAATTGCTGTTGTCATTCTCTGACAGTACTATCAAATACACTCCAGAAGGATGGAGCATCATTCCGCAAGCCCATCGGTGCGCTAGTGATGTGATCACAGGTTGCTTTAAGAGCCGGGGGTCTGATAAAGACCCCCCCCCCCCCCACCTGTCATGATGATATTCCTGGGAAAGCCAGCGTATACCAGTATGTCACATGTTGGTAAGGGGTTAACTTATTTAACAAGTCTGGTGGAGTGAAATCATCACATGCTATTGCACATACAATGCATTAAACTATCAGACAAGAACAGTGTTTAAGCAACGTGGCAGTGAACAGTTGGTACATCTAATAGCGACACACCATGAGGCTGCTATGGGGTCCAGTCCCATCCATCCAACCATCCTCAGGATGCAGATACAGTTGAGTCCAATGGTGTCACAGGGAAACATAGGCACCCTGCTCCACCATTCTGTCTGTGGGTCCGAGTCTCAGTGCAGCAGGCGCAATGATCTGCAGAGCAGCACATTGGTGGAACGGTGGGGAGAGAGGGGTCGAAGGCAAGTATTTATGTGGGGGCCATGATACTGTGTGTGTGGGGATGGAGGGACGGGGAATGTGAGGGTCATCATTAAATGTGTGTATGTGGTGGACGTGGAGGGGCTGTGGAGACCATGAATATTTGAGTGGAGAAGGCCATGATACTGTGAGTGAGAGGGTGGAGGGGTGCTTGTGGGGGCCACAATACTGATGCCTGTATGCGGGGGCCATAATACCAATATTGTGTGGCAGGGCTGTTGATGCCATGATACTGTGTATGTGGGACGCCATGATTTTGTGTGTGGGGGAAGATGTGTGCACTGTGCTTGTGTGGGAGGTGTCATTAAACTGTATATAGGGGAGGTACTGTGGGAGCCATGATACTATATGTGAGGGGCTGTGGGCACCAGGATACTGTTTGGGGGCAGGGGGGAATTATAGGGACATCATACAGTGTGGGAGCCACTTTATGGGCAGCATACTAAGTTGGAAGTGTTGGGTTCACTTTGGTAATCATACTGTGTTGAAGAAAAGGTAGAATCATTATTTGTGTACAAAGGGGTACTGAGGAGGTATAATACTTGTGGGGACCATTAAATAAGTTATTTAAATTATTGTGCTTGTGCCAAAATACATGTCGCTGTCTTCAAAATGGCAGGTATGCCCTTCTGTGACTGCGATTATGCGTTGTAACTAGTGATGAGCGAATATACTCGTTACTCGAGATTTCCCGAGCACGCTCGGGTGCCTCCGATTATTTTTTTTAGTGCTCAGAGATTTAGTTTTTAGCGCCGCAGCTGAATGATTTACATCTGTTAGCCAGCATAAGTACATGAGGGGGTTCCCTAGCAACCAAGCAACGATTATATTCGCTCATCACTAGTTGTAACCTCTTCTACTCTCTTTGTTATTTTATTTTGGAGGGAAGGTTGGGTGGTGGAATGGGTTCTATTAGAACTTTTGCCATGATATCTCATGATGTTGATGTACACCCCCTGTCAGTGGCAAACGCAACTTCGTAATGAGGCTTTCATGTTCAATATGTTCATGATTTATATTATACTAGATGGCAGCCCGATTCTAAAGAACCGGGAGTCTAGAATCCATATATACTTTATTTATTCAAATGTAAGAATAATGCAATTAATAAATAATAGTAAGAAAGAACAAAAAATGGCTGCACTCACCAGCTCTTGACAATTCTTGACAGTACGGCACATTTCTGATTGGTCGCTCGCGGCAGGCGGCAACCAATCAGAAAAGTGCCGCGCACCACGAAGGCATATATCTTTGTCCACCCTGAGCGGGTGTAGGACGCTGGTGACGTCACTTATCTCCGGACATTATCTCCGGACAAAGCCACGGAAGTTGGCACAAATTGCCGGAAGTAGTATTCTAGGCAATTATATATTAGATTTTAATGTTATCAGTGTTTACCTTTGAACGTTTATATTGTATTGTCCTGTCACCAGCCATGTGTACGATTATCGGCCGAAAGCCTCTCTGGAACCAATAATCACCCCATGTAAAGGTATCTTTATAAGTTAAAGATTCAGAATACTATGACTTTTATCATATCCTGAACAGTCAAGTTTTTTATGAACCGTTAAGGTTTTCTGGTTGAAGTAAAAAAAAAAGTTTGAAACCATAAAATGTTGAAAAATTATGTCATTCTTGAGTATATCACTCAATTGTGCTCATAAACGTGTCAAATTTGATCTATAATATACTTTAATATACGTTACTTTAATCTTTAATATACTTAAGAACAGGGCCCCAGACATCACACAGGGGGTCTGAAACACCGCACAGTGGTCCAAAATATCGCTGTGCTCTGCCTGGGGCCCCATATGCTGCCTGGGGCCCCTGTGCTCTGCCTGGGGCCCCATATGCTGCCTGGGGCCCCTGTGCTCTGCCTGGGGCCCCATAGGCTGCCTGGGGCCCCTGTGCTCTACCTGGGACCACTGTGCTCTGCCTGGGGCCCCATATGCTGCCTGGGGCCCCTGTGCTCTGCCTGGGGCCCCTGTGCTCTGCCTGGGGCCCCATGTTCTGCCTGGGGCCACAGTGCTCTGCCTGGGGCCCCATGTTCTGCCTGGGGCCACAGTGCTCTGCCTGGGGCCCCATAGGCTGCCTGGGGCCCCTGTGCTCTGCCTGGGACCACTGTGCTCTGCCTGGGGCCCCATATGCTGCCTGGGGCACCTGTGCTCTGCCTGGGGCCACTGTGCTCTGCCTGGGGCCCCTGTGCTCTGCCTGGGGCCCCGTATGCTGCCTGGGGCCCCTGTGCTCTGCCTGGGGCCCCATGTTCTGCCTGGGGCCACTGTGCTCTGCCTGGGGCCCCATAAGCTGCCTGGGGCCCCTGTGCTCTGCCTGGGACCACTGTGCTCTGCCTGGGGCCCCATATGCTGCCTGGGGCCCCTGTGCTCTGCCTGGGGCCACTGTGCTCTGCCTGGGGCCCCATATGCTGCCTTGGGCCACTGTGCTCTGCCTGGGGCCCCATATGCTGCCTGGGGCCCCTGTGCTCTGCCTGGGGCCCGATATGCTGCCTGGGGCCCCTGTGCTCTGCCTGGGGCCCCTGTGCTCTGCCTGGGGCCCCATGTTCTGCCTGGGGCCCCTGTGCTCTGCCTGGGGCCACTGTGCTCTGCCTGGGGCCCCATATGCTGCCTGGGGCCCCATATGCTGCCTGGGGCCCCTGTGCTCTGCCTGGGGCCCCATATGCTGCCTGGGGCCCCTGTGCTCTGCGTGGGGCCCCTGTGCTCTGCGTGGGGCCCCTGTGCTCTGCCTGGGGCCGCTGTGCTCTGCCTGGGGCCCCATATGCTGCCTGGGGCCCCTGTGCTCTGCCTGGGGCCACTGTGCTCTGCCTGGGGCCCCATATGCTGCCTGGGGCCCCTGTGCTCTGCCTGGGGCCACTGTGCTCTGCCTGGGGCCCCATATGCTGCCTGGGGCCCCTGTGCTCTGCGTGGGGCCCCTGTGCTCTGCCTGGGGCCCCTGTGCTCTGCCTGGGGCCACTGTGCTCTGCCTGGGGCCCCATATGCTGCCTGGGGCCACTGTGCTCTGCCTGGGGCCCCATATGCTGCCTGGGGCCCCATATGCTGCCTGGGGCCCCTGTGCTCTGCCTGGGGCCCCATATGCTGCCTGGGGCCCCTGTGCTCTGCGTGGGGCCCCTGTGCTCTGCCTGGGGCCCCTGTGCTCTGCCTGGGGCCACTGTGCTCTGCCTGGGGCCCCATATGCTGCCTGGGGCCCCTGTGCTCTGCCTGGGGCCACTGTGCTCTGCCTGGGGCCCCATATGCTGCCTGGGGCCCCTGTGCTCTGCCTGGGGCCACTGTGCTCTGCCTGGGGCCCCATATGCTGCCTGGGGCCCCTGTGCTCTGCCTGGGGCCACTGTGCTCTGCCTGGGGCCCCATATGCTGCCTGGGGCCCCTGTGCTCTGCCTGGGGCCACTGTGCTCTGCCTGGGGCCCCATATGCTGCCTGGGGCCCCTGTGCTCTGCCTGGGGCCCCTGTGCTCTGCCTGGGGCCCCTGTGCTCTGCCTGGGGCCACTGTGCTCTGCCTGGGGCCCCATATGCTGCCTGGGGCCCCTGTGCTCTGCCTGGGGCCACTGTGCTCTGCCTGGGGCCCCATAGGCTGCCTGGGGCCCCTGTGCTCTGCCTGGGACCACTGTGCTCTGCCTGGGGCCCCATATGCTGCCTGGGGCCCCTGTGCTCTGCCTGGGGCCCCATATGCTGCCTGGGGCCCCTGTGCTCTGCCTGGGTGTAGGACACTGGTGACGTCACTTATCTCCGGACATTAGCTCCGGACATTATCTCTGGACATTAGCTCCGGACATTATCTCCGGACATTATCTCCGGACATTAGCTCCGGACAAAGCCACGGAATTTGGCACAAATTGCAGGAAGTAGTATTCTAGGCAATTATATATTAGATTGTATACCAAAAAGGAGTGCAGGTCCTTGTGCAAAGAGTGGATCAGCAGTAGATCACCTAGGGCATTTCAATCAAGAAATCCACACAGAAAATTTGCAGCTACTGTTCAATACACATGAATGAAGATTTTAAAAGGGAATCAGTCAGCTGCCCTAGCCCCCTAAAACGCCACCATGTCTCTGCTCAATGCTATTTCTGCATTTTAACAACCCCCTTCTTGTGTTTGATCTGTATATAGGTTCAAAATAGAGTTTTATTCTGTGCTCATATTATGGAAATGTCTCAGGACTAATCTGCTGGGTCGCTTATTTTCCCAGACTAGTCACGCTTCCATCTTGCAAGTAATTCAGAAGAACTATTTAGGCTACTTTCACACTAGCGTTAACTGCAATACGTCGCAATGCGTCGTTTTGCCGAAAAAACGCATCCTGCAAAAGTGCTTGCAGGATGCGCTTTTTCTGCATTGACTAACATTAGCGACGCATTGCCACACGTCGCAACTGTCGTGCGACGGTTGCGCCGTGTTGTGGCGGACCGTCGGGAGCAAAAAACGTTACGTGTAACGTTTTTTGCTCCCGACGGTCCGCTTTTTCCGACCGCGCATGCGCGGCCGGAACTCCGCCCCCACCTCCCCGCACCTCACAATGGGGCAGCGGATGCGCTGGAAAAATGCATCCGCTGCCCCCGTTGTGCGGCGCAGAGAACGCTAGCGTCGGTAACCTCGGCCCGACGCTAGTGTGAAAGTAGCCTTAGTCTGAATTACTAATTAGAGGGCAATATTGATTCAGAATCCAAACTACACTGTGCACGATGTCAACTTCGACATTCATAAGATACACGGATGGTATAGGGAAAATAAATATCTAAGATAAGCTAGATAACATGCTGACTCTCGCCATTGTGGTCATTCCACTCTTCATTCAGAGCGTTATCAGCTTTATCTTAGATATTTATTCTTCCTCTACAATCCAATAAAGTAATAGCAAATACATAGTTGCGAGCATCAATGTGATTCCATAATGTTGAGGGTACGAGGTATTGACGTTTTAAATATCAATATCCAGGGTGGTAAATTCGCTAAACGGTTTGGTCAGATGGAGATTGGATATGGACCCTTCAAATTGTTCAACCACAAGGCCTGAATGAGAACCTTACTTTTGCGCCCTTCTTGTGATCGCTTTGCTGCTGTTCATTATGATGTGCTGCGGTGCCCGCATTCTTGGTATTTTATTTGCTTTTAATTATATATATTCCTACATTTGTACATAGGTGTTGAGTGGTCGACCATTTGGAGCTTGGACAAGTTTTCTATATAGGGATGAACAGGATATCGCCCTTACAAAGGATGGATATATGAAGAAATACATGCACACAGCCATGTATATGTGTGCGCATACATACATACATACATACATACATACATACATATATATACACACACACACACACACACACACACACACACACCTTTTAATTTTTCTCAGCTTATAGGATAGTTTTAGACATAGTTGTGTGGGATCTAGGTCTGGGATGTCGACATACGGATACCATCTTTTTATTTATATATAGAGTCCTTATAGGATTTATTTTTCTGTTTTTGTTTATTTGGTATGATGGCATGTGTTGTATTTATGTTACTAGCATATGGGATTATTTTTTTCCCCCCTCTATGCATATTTCTGTGTAGATATTAATATGTAGGTGCTATCCCTTTAAATCTTCCTTAGTGGAACATGTATGTGTGTGGCCCGTCTTTTACCACACTGATGATTATTATTTGAATAATTATCTATCATATTTATGTGCATCTTCAGTGTGGTTGGACTGGGTACGCATTGCCAGGAATCCCAGGGGAGGGAATGTTATTGTGTGGATTTATACGCACCTGCTTGTTATTCTCCTCTGTGGGTTACATTTGGATGTATCTATTCGGGACTAGCGGATTTCATTACCGTTTATATACTTTGCCCTATCCTTGCCAGTTTCCAATATGGCCGCTAATAATTTTATTGCTTTATGCGCATGCGCCGCTCTGGCGCTTCTGGCTCCACCGGCGTTCTCTTCCGGGATGTCTCCTGCGCCTGATCATGTGAGGCACCACGTGTTTCCGGTGCGGACGACTCTGCATGATGTGATCCGGCGGGCGTGGAGGTTGCCACAGCGACGCACAGCCACATACACTTTAATTTCCAGTTGGATATATATTTAAACCTGTGGTCCACTCTTCTGACATGCCCCCTGAAGAAGGAGTTTTTTCTCCGAAACGCGTGTCGGGGTGGGCTGGTGGACCACGTGCGTTCCTGTTACCACAGATTGCAAGTTTTTCATGTGTATTTGTTATACTTTAGGATATTGCTTGCGAACCTGCGACTCTTGCATGTAGTACTATTCACCATACATATGGGCATCATTTGATGGACTTTATCAGGCTGTATTATCTATGTATTCTGAGTGTGGTCTACCAGCTCCTTGCACGGATGCTGGTTCTGTGTGCACATTTTAGTCTCCTTTAACTTTTTGCATATTAACAGAGATTTTTGTAAGTTTCATACATTTTTTTGGACCTTAGGACTGTTTTTCTTCTGTTTTCTTATAAACCGAAGAAGGTAGAAGTTGATGATGAAAACATTATACATACAGTGCACTTTGGATTGTAAGTAAATATTGCCTAAGAGCCTAGTTCTTCAAAATTATGGGAAGTGGTAGGACCACATTCTGGAGTGCCAGGGCCCATAAACTCCTATCTTGTAGGAGAGCCCTTCTGCAAGTGTGACGTCACCACTGGCTACTTGGAAAAGCATGTGTGTCTTCAGAGTTCTCCCACTCTTCTAATGCACACTGAAGTCAGATGCGCACTCCCAAGCCTCATCAGGACACTGCACATGTTCAGGAGGGTAGAATGTGATGTGCATGTACAAACCTTGCAAAAAGCTCACAGTAACTTCATTCTTGTAAATTATATAAGATTGTGCACAGATGGGCATGAATCATGATTACAAGATGGGAGGCAGGACTATGCCACAGAAATAAATGCTCTGTTAAGCAAGTCATGAAGCATGTGCCTAACGCAAACGCAGCATGAAACCGGATATTGAAATCATACATAGAAATCACAGACTCTTGAACAGGGTTGTTTAGAATGCAGAAATAACATGGAGCAGAGACATGGTGGTTTTTCAGATCACGTGTACGGCTGCTTTCACACTAGCGTCGGCACGGGGCCATCGCTATGCGTCGGCCCGACGTGCGTTGTGAAAATAATGCCCGACGTGGGCAGCAGAAGCAGTCTAACGACGCTTCCGCTGCCCCATTGTAAGGTCCGGGGAGGAGGGGGCGGAGTTTCAGCCGCGCATGCGCGGTCGAAAATGGCAGACACGACGCGCAAAAAAACGTTACATGTGTCGGCGGTCCGCCAAAACACGACGCAACCGTCGCACGACGGTTGTGACATGTGGCCATACGTCGCAATGCGTCGCTAATGTTAGTCTATGGGGAAAAAACGCATCCTGCAGACAACTTTGCAGGATGCGTTTTTTCTTCTAAACGAAAAATTGCGACGTACAGCCAACAACGCTAGTGTGAAAGTACCCTAAATTGGTAGAATGGCACAACGGTGCGGGGAAATATTCATCAACATTTCGTTGGGAAATCTCTTCTTTCATTGACTTAAACATACAGATCTTTCAAATATGATGAAAAACATGAGGGCTAATTCCTCAGGACTGGGGTAGAGGACAACTGCATTTCTGGCATAGAAAGTATAATAATAATAATCTTTATTTTTATATAGCGCTAACATATTCCGCAGCGCTTTACATTATTCATTATCGTCATTTATCATCATTATCGACATTTACATTATCATCACTGTCCCCGTTGGGGCTCACAATCTAAATTCCATATCAGTATGTCTTTGGAATGTGGGAGGAAACCGGAGTACCCGGAGGAAACCCACGCAAACACGGAGAGAACATACAAACTCTTTGCAGATGTTGTCCTTAGTGGGGCTTGAACCCAGGACTCCAGCACTGCAAGGCTGCTGTGCTATCCACTGCACCACCGTGCTGCCCATAGCATAGTGATTTTGCACCACCGTGCTGCCCATAGCATAGTGATTTTTGATTAATTTAACAGGCGGGCATGGCCAAGTCTCGACCCACTTCAGTGGAACTGAGTCAAACTGGCGAAAAATGACAAAAGTCACAAAAAGTTTGCACAACTGCCTCGTTGCGCAAAAGTTTTCATGACTTTTTGACACTTTGACACCAGTTTTCTTGGGTAAAAACTTTGATGCATCAGCCCCAAAGCCTTAAATATTTACCATATTGAAAGGATTTTAAATGGCGATTAGATGCTGCATATGTGGCCATATCGCATCAGATTTAAATGACTTCTATAAATGCAAGGATTTGTGGTTTTAAAGTAGTCAATCGTAATGCAGCATGAGTAAAGGGGTTGGTACAGAAACCACTGGTCATACTACTTTTCACCAAGAATAGATTCATTTATAGAGATAATAAATCATCTTCTTTCTCAAACCATGTAGTCTAATAGGAAACACAGGGACAGAATAAAAAAAAGATCCTCTTCATGATTCACAAGTGCTTGTACAATGCTCTACACAGGCAAATACGGTAAGCCAGTTAGTCACCTCACAGGCCACGAAAAGTAGTTATTACTGAGCTTGGACTTTTTTTTTTTTTTTTAATTATGTGAAAACTAAATCTAAAAGTGATCGTACACAATGTTGGGGAAATCACAAAAACAAGTAGAGTGTCACATGATTTATTCACAAAACATTACTGTACAAAAGGGGAAGAAAGCAAATGAAGGGCGAATGTGTAGCAGTTCATCTCATGACTCAACATGTTTAACCCCTTCACCCCGAAGCGCGTTTTCAACTGCCTGACCAGGCCATTTTTTTCAATTTTAACCACTGTCACTTTATGAGGTCATAACTCTGAAATGCTTCAATGGATCCTAGTGATTCTGATTCTGTTTTCTCGTGACATATTGTACTTTATGATAGTGGTAAAATTTCTTCGAAATTACTTATGGTTATTTGTGAAAAAACCGGAAATTTGGCGAAAATTTACCAATTTTGGAACTTTGAATTTTTATGCCCTTAAATCAGAGAGATATGTCACAAAAATTAGTTGTAAAATAACATTTCCCACATGTGTACTATACATCAGCACAATTTTGGAACCAACATTTTTGTCATGAAGTTATAAGGGTTAAAAGTTGACCTGCGATTTTTCATTTTTTCAATAAAATGTAAGAAACCATTTTATTTTTAGGGACCACCTCACACTTGAAGTCACTTTGAGGGGTCTATATGACAGAAAATACCCAAAAGTGACACCATTCCAAAAACTGCACCCCTCAAGGTACTCAAAACCACATTCAAGAAGTTTATTAACCCTTCAGGTGCTTCACAGGAGCTGAAGCAATGTGGAAGGAAAAAATGAACATTTAACTTTTTATTCACAAAAATGATCATTCGGCAACAATTTGTTTATTTTCACAAGGGTAAAAGGAGAAAATGATCCACTGAAGTTGTTGAGCAATTTCTCCTGAATACGCCGACACACCATATGTGGGGGAAAACCACTGTTTGGGCTCACAGCAGGGGTCGGAAGGGAAGGAGCGCCTTTTGACTTTTTGAACGCAAAATTGGCTGGAATTGAGAGTGGACGCCATGTCGCGTTTGAAGAGCCCCTGATGTGCCTAAACATTGGAAAACCCCCACAAGTGACCTCATTTTGGAAACTAGACCCTTTATCGAACTTATGTAGCTGTGTGCTTCACAAGAAGTTTATAACGTAGAGCCGTGGAAAAAAATAAAATAACATTTTTTACACGAAAATGATCTTTTAGCAACGATTTTTTTATTTTCACAAGTGTAAAAGGAGAAAATGGTCCACTAAAATTGTTGAGCAATTTCTCCTGAATATGCAGATACCCCATATGTGGGGGAAAACCACTGTTTGTGTGCACGGCAGGGCTCAGAATGGGAGGAGTGACATTTTGGATTGCAGACTTTGATGGAATGGTCTGCGGACATCATGTTGCGTTTGCAGAGCCCCTGATGTGCCTTAACAGTGGAAATCCTCCACAATTGACCCCATTTTGGAAACTACACCTCTGAAGGAATTTATCTAGAGGCATAGTTTTATAGTAATAACTATAATACTTTTGGTTTTAGTGTATGAATTTATAATGTGGCGGTATGTGTAAGATGTGCTCGGTACATCAGATTATAGATGTGTTGCGTCAAAAGGGTATAAACTAATTTTATTAAATTGTGGACGTATGGTATGCTTTGAAACAATCCTTAATGCAAAGGCCAGGTTTCTCAGGGCAGGTTTCACAATGGTAAGTTGTGTCCTTTCGGATTCCCCTCTTGGAGGATACTCTGCACCGTTTTTGTGATCGTCTTGTCCTTGCTCCTTGGGGAACCTGTCCTGGGAATGTTGACCTGGGACAATATGGGCACTATCAGATTCAGAAGTACTGGGGCCCTCACCTCCCCGAGTGCCAAACATTGGGGCCTTGATGACTTCCTCCTGAAACTGAAGGAAGGTCCCCGTATTGCCTGCAGATCTGAACAGCACAAAAGCATTGTACAGTGCCATCTGTACAATGTGCACGGCCAATTTTTTGTACCATACTGCATGGCACTGTATGGTTGGAGGACCTGATCTGAAAGACCCACACCCCCCACGTACCGATTGTAATCCAAGATACAATCTGGCTTTCGGACTTGTGTTGTGGTCCTACGAACAGCGACAAGGGTGCTGTTGTCACGGTGTATGGTGGTCAGGATAAGGACAACCCTTTTGTCCTTATACTTGACCACCAGCATGTTGTCGCTGCATTGGGCTCTGCTTTCCCCTTTTCTCAGCATTTGCCCAATTAGCAGCTTAGGGAGGCCTCGCTGATTTTTTTGCACGGTGCCACATGCAGCTGTACCTCTGGCAGAGAGGGCCTTGAAGAGTGGGACGCTGGTGTAAAAGTTTTCAATGTAGAGGTGATAACCCTTATCCAGCAGTGGGTGCAGCAATTTCCACACAATTTTCCCACTCACCCCCAGGATGGGGGGGCATTCAGGGGGGTTAATTTGGGTATCCTTCCCCTTGTAGACCCTAAATCTTCTTGTTGAAGAATGGGCCTTTTTTTTTTTTTCCAAAACCCCGGGGATGTGTATGTAAGTGGTGCTTTTACACGTGTAATGTGTGGGGCTTGTGTATAGGGTAATCTATATTATAACAAAACAGGGAGAAAAAAAAGAAGTAGAGAGGTAAAATGTAGAAGAAAAAATGGAAAGAAAAATCAGATTTAAAAAAAAAACAAAACAAATTTGTATAAAAAAAAACAGATGTTCACTACACTAATGCCCTCCCTATAAATTTATCCGACGCAAATTCTTTTTTACAAAAGAAAAAACGAACGTCACCAACAATGTGACGTACGCTCCCCTAATTCCCTCGCTAAAAAGTTAATCGACGCAATTCTTTTTTTTTTTTTTTTTACAAAAGAAAAACGGACGTCACGAACAATGTGACGTACGCTCCCCATATGCACTTTTTATGCAAGAAAAAAAAAAGCTACCTCCCTACCTATAAAACTACTCTGTACTTTTTTTTTTCTAAAACAAGATCGGTCGTCACTAACGCTGTGACGCCGGCTGTACTAATACACTACCAATAAAACTACGCTGTACAATTTTTTTTCTCTAAAAGAAGATCGGTCGTCACTAACGATGTGACGCCGGCTACGCTACCTTGCTATGTCTAAAACTATGCTGTACTAACTAATATTTAAAAAAAAAAAAAAAAAAAAACTTGGACGTCGCTTAGGCTAGTTTCACATTTGCGTTAGAATCCGCAGTGTTTAATCCGCATCCGCAAGTGCAGGAAAAAACGCATAGAAACACGTCCAAACGCGGCATTTTTAAGACGCGGTTAAAAAAACGCCACGTTTGCAACGCTTCTCAATGTAAATTTTTTTTTTCCTTCCAGATTTCTGGCAATCGGAGAGAGTTTATCATCCCTCCACTTCCAATACCGGCTTGGAATATCCACCCTGTCTGGAATAGTTGCGGACACCTGCCGGGCTTTGTGGAATGTACTCCGGGATGAGTTTATACCCCTACCCACCTTGGACATGTGGCTTGAAATTGCGGAAAAAGTCTGGAGTGTGTGTGATTTCCCAAACTGTTTGGGAGCGGTTGATGGAAAGCACATTCGCATTATCAAACCAGCCAGAACAGGATCGGAGTACTTCAATTACAAAAAATATTTTTCTGTTGTGCTCATGGCAATAGCCGATGCAGACTGTCGCTTCCTCGCTGTGGACATTGGAGCTTTTGGCCATGGCAATGACTCCCAGACTTTTAAGAACTCTGATATGGGCCTCCGTGTGTATGGCAAAAAACGGTAATTAGTTCTTAACGGTAATTGTATTTCCAGGAATCCACCTGACAGCACCATTGGAGGACATCCTTCTTACACTCAGTGTAGTGTCTAGCAAAGGTAGAAAGACTGGTCCAAGTCGCCGCCCTACAAATTTGCTCAGCTGAGGCTCCCCCCTTCTCCGCCCATGATGTAGAGATAGCTCGAGTTGAATGGGCTCTAAGAATATCCGGGGGATCTTTCCCTTGGTCTGTATACGCTAGGTTTATCATGGTTTTTATCCACCTAGCAATAGTTGATTTTGCTGCCTTACAACCTCTATTTGGACCCCCGTACTGAATTAACAAGTTAGTGTCTCGTCTCCAACCTTCTGTCGCCCCCAGGTATTTTAGAACAGTCTCCCTAACGTCAAGGTCATGGTCAAACCCTTCCTTTGGGTGTTTCCTAGGGTGTTGGCAGAATGAAGGAAGGATTAGCTCCTGATTTATATTTGTAGAGTACACTACCTTGGGGAGGAAGGCTGGGTTAAAGGTACCTTCACACTAAGCGACTTTGCAGCGAGAACGACGACGATCCGTGACGTTGCAGCGTCCTGGATAGCGATCTCGTTGTGTTTGACACGCAGCAGCGATCAGGATCCTGCTGTGATATCGCTGGTCGGAGCTAGAAGTCCAGAACTTTATTTCGTCGCTTGATCACCCGCTGTCATCGCTGTATCGGTGTGTGTGACGCCGATACAGCGATGTGTTCACTTGTAACCAGGGTAAACATCGGGTTACTAAGTGCAGGGCCGCGCTTAGTAACCCGATATTTACCCTGGTTACCATTGTAAAAGTAAAAAAAAAAACAGTACATACTCACCTTCTGATGTCTGTCACGTCCCCGGCGTCCACAGGGTTACGCGCTGCTGCCGAGAACTTCCTGCACTGAATGGGTCAGCGCCGGCCGTAAAGCAGAGCACAGCGGTGACGTCACCGCTGTTAGTGCCGGCGCTGACACATTCAGTGCAGGAAGCTCTGAGCAGCAGCGCGTAACCCTGTGGACGCCGGGGGATGTGACAGACATCAGAAGGTGAGTATGTAGTGTTTTTTTTTTTTTTACTTTTACAATGGTAACCAGGGTAAATATCGGGTTACTAAGTGCGGCCCTGCGCTTAGTAACCCGATATTTACCCTGGTTACCCGGGTGCTGCAGGGGGACTTCGGCATCGTTGAGACAGTTTCAACGATGCCGAAGTCGTTCCCCTGATCGTTGGTCGCTGGAGAGAGCTGTCTGTGTGACAGCTCCCCAGCGACCTAAACAGCGACGCTGCAGCGATCGGATCGTTGTCTATATCGCTGCAGCGTCGCTGAGTGTGACGGTACCTTTAGTCTTAAGACTATCCTGTCGTCAAAGATTTGAAGATATGGGTTCTGAGTGGAAAGGGTCTGCGTCTCCCTCAGCCTTTTAGCTGATGTGATGGCAATCAGGAAGGCAGTTCTAAAGGAGAGATTGGCTATGCTCATATCTTCTGATAACAAGTACGGGGTTTTACACAGGGCATTAAGGACCAAGTTTAGGTCCCAAGGAGGAGTTGATTCTCTCACAAGTGGTCTCATTCTCTGTGTAGCCCTGGAAAATCTTGCTATCCAAGGATGGGAGGCTAGTGACATATCAAAAAAGACACTAAGCGCTGCAATCTGTACTTTTAAAGTACTAGGCCGGAGGCCCTTCTCAAATCCGAGTTGCAGGAAGTCGAGGATTCTGGGAATGTCCGGTTTTGAGGTATCCACAGAAACTTCTCCCAGAAAGGAACAATACCGCTTCCAGATTTTGTTGTAAATCGCAGAAGTCACCGGCTTTCTGCTTGCCTGGAGTGTGGTAATGACATCTTCTGACAGGCCTCTGGATCTTAAGGTTTGCCGTTCAGGATCCAAGCAGATAGGTGAAGAGAATCTGGGTTCTTGTGGAACACCGGACCCTGAAGTAGAAGGTCCTGCCTGTTCGGTAATAGGGTTGGTCTCTCTGTTGACATTCTGGATAGTAGAGAGAACCAGCTCCTTTTTGGCCAAAAAGGAACCACCAGGATTACGGTTGCTCTCGTCTCATATCTTCCTAAGTGTCTTCGGTATCAGAGGAAGAGGCGGAAATGCGTACAGGAGACCTTCTCCCCAATACTGAGACAAGGCGTCTACTGCAGTGGCTCTGTCTAAAGGATTGAGCGAGAAAAATGCTCTGGCCTTTGTATTTGACCTTGTGGCAAAAAGATCCACCTGAGGTGTTCCCCATTTCTAGCACAGACTGCTGAATACTTCTGGGTTCAGTTCCCATTCTCCGGGATGTACAGACGTTCTGCTCAAGAAATCTGCTACTTGATTTTTGGCGCCTTCCAGGTGAACTGCCGAGATGGATTTGACAGATTTCTCTGCCCGTCTGAAAATCTGGTCTGCTAGGTGTTGCAGCGGTGGATGCTTCGGACCTCCTTGGTGTCTTAGAAATGCCACTGCTGTGACATTGTCGGACAGTATCCTTACATGTCTGCCCCTGACTTGTGACTGGGCCTGGTACACCACCTCCCAGATCGCATACAGTTCCCTGAAATTTGATGATCTTGCGGCAATCTGAGGAGTCCATTCTCCCTGATAGTATGTCCTTTCTATATGACCGCCCCATCCGTATTGACTGGCGTCTGTGGTAACCGTAACACAGGGATCGAGTATCCATGTTACTCCCTCTCTCAGGTTTTCCGGTGTGGTCCACCAGGTTAGGGATCTCTTTACTGACGGAGACACAATCATCTTTTTGTCTAGGGAACTCTGTTTCCTGTTCCAAGATCCCAAGACCTGCCTCTGTAACTCCCACGAGTGGAATTGGCTCCATTTCACACAGGGTATGCATGCTGTCATAAAGCCCAGAATCCTCATTGTCTCTCTTATGGATGGTGTACTTCTCCTGAATTGGTGTATGTGCCTGATTAAGGCCTCCTGTCTGTCTTCTGGTAAAAAAGATGTTCTGACATTGGAGTCGAGTATGACCCCCAAAAATTTCATTCTGGAGTCTGGGACCAGGCAGGATTTCTTCCAATTCACAATCCACCCTAGATCCTGTAGGATGGAAAGTGTGAAGCTGCAGTCTATTCTGAGAAGTTTCTCTGATCTCGCCATTATCAGAAAGTCGTCCAGATATGGTACTATGGTCACATTCTGGTTTCTTAGATAGGCCACAACTTCTGACATCAGTTTGGTGAATATCCTGGGCGCCGAAGCAAGCCCGAAGGGGAGACATCTGAACTGAAAGTGATATAATACTCCCCTGTTCATTAGGGCAAATCTCAGGAATTTTTGGTAGGAAGCATGTATCGGGACATGATAGTATGCATTGCTTAGGTCTAGGGTGCACATCACCATGTCCTTGTCTATGAGAGGCGTTGTGGACCTTATAGATTCCATCCTGAATCTTTTGTACCGGACCCATCTGTTAAGTGGTTTTAAATTTATGATCGTCCGGGAGTCCCCCGACGTTTTTTTTATTGAAAATAAATGGGAGTACTGGCCCTTGCCTCTTTCTGAGATGGGTACTTCTAATTCTATCAACTCCTGGATGTTTGTCCACATAGAGGAGTCTGAGAGCGGACAGGGTCGGGTTACAACAAATCTTTCTGGGGGACTGCTGGAGAACTCTAGTTTGTACCCCTGAGCAATTACCTGCAGAATCCAAGGATTTTGGGATACTTTCTGCCAACCCCCTAGAAATTTTTGTAACCGACCACCCACCTTGATGTAATTTATTTGGCTTTCCTGTACCTGCACTTGTGAAGATGGAGTCTCTACCCTTTCCTCCCGAAGCGTACAGATTCAGCAGAAGCGTCTGCCATAAAGCCTGTAGCAAGTTTAAGCAACGGCAGGGATTTGAGAATAACATCTCTGGACGTCTTAGCTTTGAGATGTTCCTCCAAATCGTCTATCCATAGATGCATTAACCGGGCTACCGATGTTGCAGCTATATTGGCCCGTATTATTGCTGCGGAGGACTCCCAAGTTCTCCTGAGCAGACCATCTGCTTTGCGATCCATCGGATCCTTCAATGCGGAGGAGTCCTCAAATGGGATTGAGGTCTTCTTCGCCACTTTTACTAATGGAACATCAATCTTGGGAACTTCATCCCACACTTTAATGTCCTCTGGATTATAAGGCTAACGTAGTCTGAAGTCTCTGGGTACCACTAGTCTCTTCTCCGCTTCCTGCCATTCCTCCAGAATCATGGAACGGATGTGGTTGTTGACGGGAAAAACCTTTGTGACCTGGGCATGTAATCCGCCAAACATCTCATCCTGGATCGAGGTCTCCTCTCGGTGTCCTGTAACTGCATGGTGTTACGTACAGCATGAAGAAGCTCATCTGTGTCTGCCGCAGAGAAGAGATATCTCTTCCCTCTGCGCAATGATCCGTCTTTCTTCCTGGTCAGAATCTTCCGAAACCTCTCCTTCGGAAGAGGGGCTAGACTCCCTTGGCCTCTTCCGTGAGGTTTGTGGTTCTGACTGACTTGTTTGGGGAAGATTCAAGCTTGAGATGGATGCCTGAACCTCTTGCCGAATCAATGTCCTCATACTGGATAGCAACGCAGTTTGTTCATCCCCCACAATCTTGGATGTGCATGATTTGCATAATGGCTTCCGCCAATTTTCCGGAAACTTAGTGGCACATATTGGGCATTTACTTTTCCCAGATTTTTTCCTTTCGGATGTGGGAATGGGAGGCTCTGCCTAGGATAGATAGAGATACATATGGAATACTACGTAGGTAGGGGGAACAGGGGGAGGGGTGAGCTTTGTGGTATGGCTTAATATAGCCCACTCACGTGCCCCTGAAGCTGGTCAGTCCCCTCAGGTCTGGCTGTCTCCTCCATAGTAAGGACAATTCCAGCCGTATAGCCGGGTGCTCCTTTGTCAGGATGGCCGGCGGCATAAAGACCCCCTTAGTAAGTTTATATAGAATTTACCTGGTTGATCCTGCCCTCCTTACCGCCGCTACGGTTAACCGCGCTGTACTCCTCACTGAGGCTGGCGCTGCTGCCGGCGCCATTCTCCCACGCTGGCCGCGACCGGAAGTGACGCGGCCGTCGCGGCCGGAAGTGATGCGGCCGCTGGACCCAGAAGTGGCCACTTGGAAGCGGTCTCTGGTGAAGCTACGGCCGCACGCTGGAGCTGGTCGCATGCTGGAAGCGACCACCGCCCTGACTCCCCGGCATACAGGCACCCGGACCGAGAGCCCCCTATACGGAGGAAGCGGACCCGACCCCAGGAGCAGCGCTACACTGTGGAGGCTGAGGGACCCCCCATAGCAGGTATCAGCCGCAGATGTCTTGCGGCAGGGAAGGGAAAGGCTGGGCCCCCCGATCCCCACCATCTGCACAGCACCATCGGAGGATATGCTTGCCGTTCCTATCCGCAGTGGGACAGGAAAAACACTGGTGGGTGGAGTGGGGAGGGTCCTTTTAACCGCTTGTTGTTCCTGTCCCACTGAGGGTAAGAAGGACGTCCTCCAATGGTGCTGTCAGGTGGTGAACTGGAAATTTTAATTTTCCACGGCCACAACCGCTCCCCTACAGTCAAGGTCCACCGATGCCATTTGTTATCGTTGGGGATGAGGCCTTTCAGATGTGTGAAAACCTACTGAAGCCATATTCCAGTCGTGACTTGAACCACACTAAAAGGATCTTTAACTACAGACTGACCAGGGCACGGAGAACTGTAGAGTGTACCTTTGGGATTCTAGTCTCAAAATGGCGCATTCTTGCATCAGCCATTAATCTAAAAATGGAGACAGTCGACGAGGTGGTCAAAGCCTGTGTGGTTCTGCACAATTACATAATGGCTAAGGAGCGGCCCAACATTGAACTGGATGAACCAGTTGCACACCCACTGCCCGATTACCAACTTCACCTGCTGCGGTCAACAGCTGAAGTTGGCCACATGCGGGACCAATTTGCTGCCTTTTTTTATTCGGATATTGGGCGTGTGTCATGGCAGGACAATGTTGTATAAATGTCCTGTTGGGATTTTACCTGTACCAGTTATTTTCTAAAATGTTACTAATATTTCTCGTTAATAAACTTTATTTTTTGGTGCAACGCATGCGTTCACGAACGCAAGCAAACCCATAATACCCATAATATGTTTTTTTGTCGCATTCCTTATGCAATCGACTGCATACGTTTCTAGGCGGCAAATTGATGCCTCTAAAAATTACTACATGTAGCATTTCCACGCCAAACCGCAGATGACGAAATGACGCATGCGTCGTCAAACGCGGCAAAAAGCAACCGATCGCAGACGCATGTGTCCCTAATGTTAAATATAGGAATACACAACGCATGCGGATATTTGCGGAAGAAACGCTGCGGACACAACCGCAAATGTGAAACCGGCCTTAAACTGCGAAGTTTGCTACACCAACTAGCTAAAAAAGAAAAATTCCCGTGGCACAGTCTCTGATCAGCAGTGATACTGATGAAAGCGCTGCGGACACAGGAAGAGCACGAATGCTCTGCGCGTGATGCCGCGCACAGAAAAAAAGCGCAAAAAAAGTGCGCTAAAAATTCAATCGTACGGGGGGGGACATCGCCAAACATTTGACACCGGCTACACTACTTTGCTACGTCTAAACCTACACTATACTAACTACGATTATTATTTTTTTCTAAAAAAAAAATAAATAAAAAAAATCGGACGTCACTTAGACTGCGAAGTCCGCTACACTAACTAGCTAAAAAAGAAAAATTCCAGTGGTGCTGTCTCTAATCAGCAGCGATACTGATCAAAGCTTTGCAGACACAGGAAAAGCACGAATGCTCTGCACGGGACGCCGCGCACTGTAAAAAAAGCGCAAAAAAGAGCGCAAAAAAATCATTTGGAGGGAGGAGAGGGAGGGGGGTACTGGAACAGGGATGGGGGAGGTGCTGCTGCTGCTGTGATCACAGGAGTCACACAGCAGGCAGATGGCAGCAGAGAGCAGCACACAACACAGGAGGGCAGGAGATCGCAGGGACGATCGCACTGGCCACCTTTGCTCAGGTGACACAGAGGGGCTTAGACCACCGCTCTGCACGCCAAATCTGAGGTAAAGATGGCGTGCAGGGCGGTGATCGCTATTTTAAATTAACCCCTTTGGCGCTGATTGGCTAGAAGCTATTGTTCAGCCAATCAGCGCCATAGGGGTTAATCAGGTGAGGTGACGTGGTGATCACCCCACCTACTGTGACGGCTGTGATTGGTGCTACGTCACAGAGTACCAATCACAGCCTGTCACATGCTTTCTTTTTTTTTTTTTTTATACAACTTTATTGTCAGAGAGTTGGTGAGAGTTCACCAGCCAATCACAGCAATCGCTGACGCGGGGGAGCGGATCAGCCCCATGTGGTGACATGCCAGGATGGTCTGCTATGAGAAACAGCAGCCATCCTAACCCGGTCACCGCGATGCAGCGCGGTGACCGGAAATAGCAGCGCCGTACTAGTACTGCGGTTTGCGGGACCGCAGTTCCCACAGAGCAGTACTAGTACAGCGCATGTCAGGAAGCGGTTAATTGCGTTGTCCAGCCACAAATACATTCTTAAAACAGCTTAGAATGTTATAAAATAAAAAAGCAAGTCATACTCACCTGATCCCTTGCAACTCCGTCACCCACCATCTATACCTGCATGCAGAGGACCAGATGCTATCTAGCCAAGCGGTGGCTGCTTTGGCCAATTGACACTAGACAGAACAAGACGAGTGGCAGGTAAGCATAGAGACTAGAAGGGGGAGAGAAATAATGGAAGCAGCCTGACAAATGCCAGTAAGGGCAGGGAATGCGACTTGGCATAAAGTGTTAATTTACAAACTTTCCTCTTATATCAAACCTTATTTGGCAAATTTAAGGCAGTGTGCACACGTTGCGTTTTTGTCATGCTGTTTCCGTGCAGCAGTTTTGTTAGAAAACCTGAAGGGTTTCCAGATGTCAGCAATGTGAATGAGAATCTTTAAGTCTCATGCACACATTGCTTACTTTACCTTACAGATTTGCAGCATGTCAATTTTTTTTTTGCGCTTTTGCTGCACATTGCACCCATACTAATGAGTGTGGAAAAATATGCAACAAAGACGCATGTAAAAAAATAATAATAAAAAACACGCAACAAAAATGTGTATATTTTGCGCGGCATTTTTCCTGCCAGCACATTAGGATTTGAAGAAATTTCTGCTACAAATGCTGAATGTGTGAACATACCCAAAAGAACAGCTTTGGCAAAAGATGTCCCAGCATGACAACACCTTTCCAAAATGCCCTACTAAATCATATAAAGAAAATAAGCCACAGTGAATGCGGCATTAGGATACACAACACATTGCCTTTGTTTCATTTACCTGAGTATGGATCTCTTCATTTATTGAACGCTTGGTCTCCTGCTTCTTTTTCACAGCCAAAAGTTCCACCAATGGACGAATGGTCATTCCCTTTAGGAAACAGAAGCAGCATGTTAATAAGTACAATGAAAAGTTACAAATAAAAAAAATATACAGTGGGCAAAATAAGTATTTGATACACTGCCAATTTTGCAAGTTTTCCCACCTACAAAGAATGGAGAGGTCTGTAATTTTTATCATAGGTACACTTCAACTGTGAGAGACAGGATCTAAAAATAAATACAGAAAATCACACTGTATGATTTTTAAATAATTAAATTACATTTTATTGCATGAAATAAGTATTTGATCACCTACCAAATGGCAAGAATTCTGGCTCTCACAGACCTGTTAGTTTTTCTTTAGGAAACTCTCAAAGGTTTCTGTACAAAATATTAAGTTCTGTTTCTCTATTGTATCAAATACAAATCATGCAGTAAAATGCAAATTATGTAAAAATCATAGACTGTGATTTTCTGGAATTGTATTTTTAGATTCTGTCTCTCACAGTTGATGTGTACCTACGATAAAAATTACAGACCTCTATTCTTTGTAGGTGGGAAAATCTGCACAATCGGCAGCGTATCAAATACTTATTTTCCCCAGTGTACATAAAATAAAGTAGGATAAACCAATTCACAGATCCCTAAATAAATCGTTGGCACAAAGTCCAGTTGTAATGTGAAAGCTAACATGCACCAGAATAAAATCAGAATAGAATCTTATTTTTGTGAATTGCAACTAATTCAGACAGTTTGCTCCTTTTTTCCAGTTTAGTTAGTTTTCCGATTTTTACTTCAACATGGCTATTCGAGATGTTCATGAAATGCAACTTATAAAAAAAAAAAAAAAAAAAGTCGCAAGATTTGGCAGCAACTCCTGCTGACTGAGGGACAGTTATTTTTGTGCATTTTTTTTTTGATATTTCACAAAACGTGCAACATTTACAGCTAAAATGTTGCAAAATTATTTAAAGACAGAAAAAAAAGAAAAATAAAAGACAACTTTGGGCTTGGAGTAAAATCAATGAATCAGGTACCCTATTTTGATGAATTTGGCACAAAAAAAGATCTATAAAAAACAAAAGTCAAAAAACAAAAATGGCAAATGATTATTCAGACCTTAAAATTCTTTTATGCATGATTCACATCTGCATCTTAGGGTACTGTCTCACAGTGGCACTTTTGTCGCTACGACGGTACGATCCGTGACATTCCAGCGATATCCATACGATATCGCTGTGTCTGACACGCAGCAGCGATCAGGGACCCTGCTGAGAATCGTACGTCGTAGCAGATCGTTTGGAACTTTCTTTCGTCGCTGGATCTCCCGCTGTCATCGTTGGATCGGTGTGTGTGACACCGATCCAACGATGCGTTCGCTTGTAACCAGGGCAAACATCAGGTTACTAAGCGCAGGGCCGCGCTTAGTAACCCGATGTTTACCGTGGTTACCATTGTAAAAGTAAAAAAAAAAAAACAGTACATACTCACATTCCGGTGTCCGTCAGGTCCCTTGCAGTCTGCTTCCCGCTCTGACTGACTGCCGGCCGGAAAGTAAGAGCAGAGCACAGCGGTGACGTCACCACTGTGCTCTACTTTCACTTTACGGCCGGGAGTCAGTCAGTGCGGGAAGCAGACGGCAAGGGACCTGACGGACACCGGAATGTGAGTATGTACTGTTTGGTTTTTTTTACTTTTACAATGGTAACCAGGGTAAACATCGGGTTACTAAGCGCGGCCCTGCGCTTAGTAACCCGATGTTTACCCTGGTTACCCGGGGCCTTCGGCATCGTTGGTCGCTGGAGAGCTGTCTGTGTGACAGCTCCCTAGCGACCACACAACGACTTACCAACGATCACGGCCAGGTCGTATCGCTGGTCGTGATCGTTGGAAAGTTGCAGAGTGTGACGGTACCCTTAGGCTCAGTCACAAATTCAGACATATTTGATGGGAAGATTTACACAACATGTAGAACTAATCTTTGCATCAAAATGATGGCCAACCCGATGTACCAGTATAAATCATTGGTGTCCGTTGAATAATTGACCCAGTGCCCCATCATTTTCAGTTTTCTGCTCATGACGTAACATAAAATGGGAAATGTAGATGTGAATTTTAGAATAATTTCTCTTCCAAAGCTTAAGAGATTGCGAATGGTTGTTACCTGTACAAACACTGTGAAGAATATGACTGTAATTATTGCAGTGAGGAACATTTGTCTGTTGGCACTATGCAATAAATATCCCAGGGAGAAGGCAATGGCACCACGCAGGCCACCATATGCAATAATAAACTGGTCTTTAGTTGTCAGTTTGACTATGCGGAACTTGTTAATAAACCAAGTCAAACTCATGACACCTGCAGAAAGACAGCAAAGTTCAAGTTAGCTTCAGTCTTACCTTGTGGAATGTCAAATAAGCGCACTACAGATCTTATAGCCTGATAGATATAGATGGGCAATAAGATACAACACTAATAAAGATCAGCAGCTGCAATGACAGTCGATATGGAACAAGAATCAAGGTAACGTTCACTGACATTTACATGTATACATTGTGCTTCCCAAACACCAGGTCTAGTGTTCAGTAAGCAAACAGAAGTAAAAATTGTAATATTATATTTATTATATAATAGTACACCTCCACCAGATGTGTCAGAAAACCCTTAGTTTCCTTTCTGAATCAACATTTTGGGTGGGATACCACACTACAAAATACTCCCACATTTGAGGTACATTGACTATGAAAAAAAGATTTGCTATTTGCGCACCCAATAAAGTAATTTTCCTAACAAATTCATTCAAGCGGATGTTGCAAAAAAGAGTTCACCCTATTGAAAAGCAAAGCTAAAGTTTAGACTAATGAACAAGAATTCAACCGCATGTAATTCTAAATATTCATTAAACAGGTGTCCAGCAGATCGTTCACAGGGCATTACTTAGGCTTCTTTCACTCTTCCGTTTTTACAATCTGCACAGGATCTGTCAAAATATTGAAATGACTGATCCTGTGCAGATTGTAAAAAACGGGTGCACTCGGCCCGTTTTTCTGATGGACCCGTCGAGGCTATATGCACCTGTTGTGTATGCGTCTTCGCAGCGGTTTAACCCAGGTTAAAAATAAAAATAATAATAAAAAAAAAAAATCGCAATATTCTTACCATTAATAGTAGCATTTCCCTGACGCAAAATTCTTCCACGCATGCTCAGTTTCAAAAGACGGGACCCGTCGCTGGATTCCTGCTTTTGACAGTCAGCGACGGATCCTGCGCCCATAGGCTTCCATTATAGCCAACGACGGACAGAGCAGGATCCGTCGCTGAGCGATTTTCCGAAGTGCAGAAAAAACATTCCTCTGAACGTTTTCTCCGCCCGACGGACAGCGGATACAGTACACGATGGATGAAACGGAAGGCCATCCATCACAATCCGTCGCTAATACAAGTCTATGGGAAAAAACAGGATCCAGCAGAAAAATTGGCTGGATCCTGTTTTTTCAAAAATCGACGGATTTCGACGGGAGCTAAAAGACGGAAGTGTGAAAGAGGCTTTAAAGAAAACCCCTTCCCATTTCATGCTGTCAGCTTCAAAACTTTATGGCGTCGCAAAGGAATACATTTATATATATTTATATGTGCAAGTCTAGTTGCGATTGATCTTCCTTGTTTAATTCCCTGGGTATGTGGAGGGATCCTTCTCTGGTTATTAAGAAAATTGGAGCCGGAGAGTGGTTATCTCCTGATTGTCTTATTTGTTATTGTTTGTCTGTAACCATTATGTGTATCACACATATATACATATATATATATATATATATATATATATATATATATATATATATATATTATTTTTTTAGGTCATTGTCTTGTGTCTTTATACATACGGTTATTGTGATATTACTACTCTAGGGAGTTTAATATAATATATACGTTGTTTTTTACTTCTATTTATATTCATATATGCCACATTGCTTATTATGTGTGGTTGCACCATATATAATTATATTTATTGTGCACATTGTTCTCATGTATTTTATATGGGATCTTTATATCCTCTTCTTATTTTTATTATTATATCTTGGTGAGCAAATGTACTATATAAAGTGCCCCTAATAAATATACATATTGATCTTTGCCTTTTCTTTTTTCACTTTTCCCATTTCTATTTCCTTTAGGATGTCACACTAGTATTTTCACTCGTGTTTCACTTCCCCTCACCTATCAAGGTGTGTGCACTTTTTCTGCACTTCGACATTCTATTTGTTTACCTATATGCTCTATTTCTTCACACAAAGGCTCCGTTTACATCTTCACACACCTGCTGCAATATCCTCTGACTGCTGTGGCTCCGTTGCTGTGGATACGTGTCCTTTGACGTCGCACTTCAGGCCCCCCCATGTGTCAGTGGTGGGCGTGAACCTGTGATGTCGGGTGCTGACTCCCCGGCTTCCGATCCCCACAGTGTCACCGGAAGTTCCGCACCAGCAATGCGCAGTTCAGGGTATATAAACTTGCACCTTAGCCCATGACATCACGCCCCCTGAAGCAGTGTGCGAAACACACGTTGGGCTCTCCCTCTTTCCACGTCCGTTGCAGGTTGGTTCCAATTGATATCTCACTTCACCTTATTTTCTTTCATATTGCGGAATTTCCATTAGGGTTGCAGGATTTTCCTTATTACCAGGTTACATGTACCTTTATGTGTTCTACACAATGTCCGCCTACTAAAAGGACCTTCCAAATTTTCAGCCAACTGTGGCTATACTACAGTATATTGCACTTTAAAGGGAATCTGTCACCCCAAAAATGGCCTATAAACTAAGGCCACCGGCATCAGGGGCTAATCTACAGCATTCTGTAATGCTGTAGATAAGCCACCGATGTAGTCTGAAAGATAAGAAAAACAGGTTATATTATACTCACCCAGGGACGGTCCAGTTATGGTCCGATTGGCGTCGCAGTCCAGCGACTCCCATCTTCATACGATCAAGTCCTCTTCTTGTCCTCTTGCCGTGGCTCCTGTGCAGGCGTACTTTGTCTGCCCTGATGAGGGCAGAGCAAAGTACTGCAGTGCGCAGGGACTGGGCCTCTGACCATTCCCGGCAACCGCTGTGGGAAGTCACCGTCATGGAGTCGTATCGCCGCATGGGGATTGATGTTGGGCGTCTGATTGACATGGTACTGTATGTATGTGTGTGTCTGTGTGTGTGAAGTCTGTTGTCTGTGTCTGTCTGTGTGCGTCTGTTCCCATGCAACGATAGTGTGACCTAATTGTACTCAGTCGCCATATGTGACTACTGCTCCCATCCGGTATTAGAATGGGAGAGTAGTCCTTGTGTCCGGCGACTGAGTATAATTGTGAGTAAAACACATAACACATACAATACACATATATAATACATGTAAAATATATGACAGACAGTACATACAACAGAGTACATACTCACCATACACCTCCGCGAAGCCCTCGGTCCCTTAGGAAAAAATCCAAAAAAAACAAAACACAAATTTATACTCCGTGTCTGCAGAAATCCCATAAGGAGTGTCCGACGCCGATCTGTTCCGTCCTCCAACGATACACTACCGGGAGCTATGCTTCTGGCAGTGTATTGCAGTTTCCCAGCTCCGGCCTGTCATTTAACGGCACTAGAGCTGCGTGAAAATTTGCCCACGCAGATGTGCCATAGAGCAAGAGTACCGGAGTCAATACACTCCGGTAAACTCTCACGCATGCGCAGTTACACACTGCAGGAGCCATGGCTCCTGTCAGTGTGTTGCTGGAGCCGTGGAGAGCAAATCTGTTCTCCATGGCAGATCATCGTGGGTCACTCGTTATGGACTACATCGGATCAGGGAGTATAAATTTCGTTTGTTATTTTTAACTTTTTTCCAGGAGAACGAGGGCTACGCTTGGATTGAGTGTGAAATAAAATTATGGTCAAAAACACTGTCATTATTTCATTAAAATACTTTTTTCTAGTGTCTGTGTGTTTAATTTACTCTTTATTAATACTATTGGATTATTAACCCCTTCCCGACCTTTGACGCAGCGTATGCGTCATGAAAACCTGTGCCAATCCGACCTGTGACGCAGCATATGCGTCATGGTCGGATCGCGCTCCTGCAGGCCGGGTGAAAGGGTTAACTGTAATTTCACCCGACCTGCAGGGACAGGGGGAGTGGTACTTGAGCCCGGGGGGGGTGGCTTCGCCCCCCCATGGCTACAACCGCTCTGATTGGCTGTTGAAAGTGACGTTTCACTTTCACTTTCAATCAGAGCGATAGTAATATTTCACCAATGAAAATTGGTGAAATATTACAATCCAGCCATGGCTGATGCTGCAATAGCATCAGCCATGGCTGGAGATCGCGATCTGCCCCCCTCCACCGCCACCGATCTTGCCCCCACGGTCCTCCGTCTTGTAATTGCTGTCCTCCGCTCCCCTCCGTCCTCCTGTCCGCTCCCCCCGCAGTCAGATCCCTCCCCCCGCTGTCCGATCCCCCCCTCATAGTTACCGACCATACTTCCGGTGTCCCTCCCGGTGTCCGTCCGTGTGCTCCATGGGCACCGCCATCTTCCAAAATGGCGGGCGCATGCGCAGTGCGCCCGCCGAATCTGCCGGCCGATTCGTTACAGGTACATTTTGATCGCTGTGATAGGTTCTATCACAGCGATCAAAATAAAAAAATAATAAATAACCCCCCCCCCTTTATCACCCCCATAGGTAGAGACAATAATAAAATAAAGAAAATATATATATTTTTTTACACTAGGGTTAGGGTTAGGGCTAGGGTTAGGGTCAGAATTAGGGTATGTGCACACGGTGCGGATTTGGCTGCGGATTCGTAGCAGTTTCCCATCAGGTTTACAGTACCATGTAAACCTATGGCAAACCAAATCCGCTGTGCCCATGGTGCGAAAAATACCGCGCAGAAACGTTGTGCTGTATTTTCCGCAGCATGTCAATTCTTTGTGCGGATTCCGCAGCGTTTTACACCTGTTCCTCAATAGGAATCCGCATGTGAAATCCGCACAAAAAACACTGGAAATCCGCGGTAAATCCGCAGGTAAAACGCAGTGCCTTTTTCCTGCGGATTTTTCAAAAATGGTGGGGAAAAATCTCACACGAATCCGCAACGTGGGCACATAGCCTTAGGGTTAGGGTTGGAATTAGAGTTAGGGTTGGAATTAGGGCTATGGTTGGAAATAGGGTTAAGATTAGGCTGTGGTTAGGGTTATGGTTAGGGTCAGGGGTGTGTTGGGGATAGGGTTGGGATTAGGGTTAGGGGTGTGTTGGGGTTGTGGTTAGGGGTGTGTTTGGGTTAGGGTTGTGATTAGGGTTATGGCTAGAGTTGGGGTTAGGGGTGTGTTGGGGTTAGTGTTGGCGTTAGAATTGAGGTGTTTCCACTGTTTAGGCACATCAGGGGTCTCCAAACACAACATGGCGCCACCATTGATTCCAGTCAATCTTGTATTCAAAAAGTCAAATGGTGCTCCCTCCCTTCCGAGCACCGACGTGCGCCCAAAATAGTGGTTTACCCCCACATATGGGGTAACAGCATGCTCAGGACAAACTGGGCAACAATTATTGGGGTCCAATTTCTCCTGCTACCCTTGTGAAAATAAAAAATTGCTTGCTAAAACATAATTTTTGAGGAAAGAAAAATGATTTTTTATTTTCACGGCTCTGCGTTGTAAACTTCTGTGAAGCACTTGGGGGTTCAAAGTGCTCACCACATATCTAGATAAGTTCCTTGGGGGGGTCTAGTTTCCACAATGGGGTCACTTGTGGGGGGTTTCTACAGTTTAGGCACATCAGGGGCTCTGCAAACGCAATGTGACGCCTGCAGACCATTCTATCAAGTATCAAGTCTGCATTTCAAAAATCACTACTTCCCTTCCGAACCCCGACGTGTGCACAAACAGTGGTTTACCCCCACATATGGGGTATCAGCATACTCAGGACAAGCTGGGCAACAACTATTGGGGTCCAATTTCTCCTGCTACCCTTGTGAAAATAAAAAAATGCTTGCTAAACATCATTTTTGAGGAAAGAAAAATGATTTTTTATTTTCACAGCTCTGCGTTGTAAACTTCTGTAAAGCACTTGGGGGTTCAAAGTGCTCACCACATATCTAGATAAGTTCCTTGGGGGGGTCTAGTTTCCACAATGGGGTCACTTGTGGGGGGTTTCTACAGTTTAGGCACATCAGGGGCTCTGCAAACGCAACGTGACGCACGCAGACCATTCCATCAAAGTCTGCAATTCAAAAGTCACTACTTCCCTTCCGAGCCCCGACGTGTGCCCAAACAGTTGTTTACCCCCACATATGGGGTATCTGTGTACTCAGGACAAACTGGGCAACAACTATTGGGGTCCAATTTCTACTGTTACTTTTGTGAAAATAAAAAATTGCGGGCTAAAAATTAATTTTTGAGGAAAGAAAAATTATTTTTTATTTTCACGGCTCTGCGTTATAAACTTCTGTGAAGCACTTGGGGGTTTAAAGTGGTCACCGCACATCTATATTAGTTCCATGGGAGGTCTAGTTTCCAAAATGGAGTCACAAGTGGGGAAGCTCCAATGTTTAGGCACACAGGGGCTCTCCAAACGATTGGAGCTAATTTTTCATTCAAAAAGTCAAATGGCGCTCCTTCCCTTCCGAGCCCTGCCGTGTGCCCAAACAGTGGTTTACCCCCACATGTGAGCTATCAGTGTACTCAGGAGAAATTGCCCAATACATTTTAGGATCCAGTTTATTTTGTTGCCCATGTGAAAATGAACAAATTGAGGCTAAAAGAAATTTTTTGTGAAAAAAAAATTTTACGGATCAATTTGTGAAGCACCTTGGGGTTCAAAGTGCTCACTATGCATCTAGATAAGTTCCTTGGGGGGGTCTAGTTTCCAAAATGGGGTCACTTGTGGGGGAGCTCCAATGTTTAGGCACACGGGGGCTCTCCAAACGCGACATGGTGTCCGCTAAAGATTGGAGCCAATTTTTCATTCAAAAAGTCAAATGGCGCTCCTTCCCTTCCGAGCCCTGCCGTGCGCCCAAACAGTGGTTTACCCCCACATATGAGGCATCAGCGTACTCACGACAAATTGGACAACAACCTTCGTGGTCCAGTTTCTCCTTTTACCCTTGGGAAAATAAAAAAATTGTTGCGAAAAGATCATTTTTGTGACTAAAAAGTTAAATGTTAATTTTTCCCCTATTTGTTGCTTCTGCTGCTGTGAAACACCTGAAGGGTTAATAAACTTCTTGAATGTGGTTTTGAGCACCTTGAGGGGTGCAGTTTTTAGAATGGTGTCACTTTTGGGTATTTTCAGCCATATAGAACCCTCAAACTGACTTCAAATGTGAGGTGGTCCCTAAAAAAAATGGTTTTGTAAATTTTGTTGTAAAAATGAGAAATCACTGGTCAAATTTTAACCCTTATAACTTCCTAGCAAAAAAAAAATTTATTTCCAAAATTGTGCTGATGTAAAGTAGACATGTGGGAAATGTTATTTATTAACTATTTTGTGTCACATAACTCTCTGGTTTAACAGAATAAAAATTAAAAATGTGAAAATTGCAAAATTTTCCAAATTTTCGCCAAATTTCCGTTTTTTTCACAAATAAACTCAGAAATTATCGACCTAAATTTACCACTAACATGAAGCCCAATATGTCACGAAAAAACAATCTCAGAACCGCAAGGATCCGTTGAAGCGTTCCTGAGTTATTACCTCATAAAGGGACACTAGTCAGAATTGCAAAAAATGGCAAGGTCATTAAGGCCAAAATAGGCTGGGTCATGAAGGGGTTAATATTATACTTTCTACAAAATTGACTAAGATTGATATTTTTTTAAAATATTTTTTAGAGAGAGATTAAACAGAGGTGGATGTCGGTGAGGGACCGGTTCACTAAATTTGTTAACACTTGTGATAGAAGTGGCTCCTCACCCAGGCGCAAAATGTTTCCATTTTATGAGGAACTAGCTGTACTACCCGGCTTCGCCCGGGTTAATGACTGCTGTTAGCAAAATAGAATGTGTTAACAAAAATTTATTCTGCACACAAAAACCACAAAACAAATAGATAGAAATGTAATTATTAAAAGGCAAAAACTAAGCAAATAGAAGCATTTCACAACATATATTAGCTTTGTTATACTGAGAATGTCTTTGTTGCCTATATTAACCAATCAGAGCTCAGGTTAATTAACTGTAGCAAAATAGAAGCTGAGCTGTGATTGGTTGCTATTGGCAGCCTGATAAATCCCCAGCCAACAGGAAGCCCTCCCCCCTGGCAGTATATATTAGCTCACACATACACATAATAGACAGGTCATGTGACTGACAGCTGCCGTATTTCCTATATGGTACATTTGTTGCTCTTGTAGTTTGCTTATTAATCAGATTTTTATTTTTGAAGGACAATACCAGACTTGTGTGTGTTTTAGGGCGAGTTTTATGTGTCAAGTTGTGTGTGTTGAGTTGCGTGTGGCGACATGCATGTAGCGACTTTTGTGAGATGAGTTTTGTGTGGCGACATGCGTGTAGCAACATTTTGTGTGTTGAGTTGCATGTGACAGGTTAGTGTAGCAAGTTGTGTGCAGCAAGATTTGTGCATGGCGAGTTTTGCGCGTGGCGAGTTTTATGTGTGGTGCATTTTGAGTATGTGCAAGTTTTGTGTGAGGCAACTTTTGCATGTGGTGCAACTTTTGTACATGTGGCAATTTTTCTGTGTGTGCAAGTTTTGCATGAGGTGAGTTTTCCATGAGGTGAGTTTTGCACGTGTGGCGAGTTTTGCGTGAGCCTAGTTTTGCATATGGCGAGTTTTGAATGTAGCGAGTTTTGAGTGGTGACTTTTGTGTTTCGACTTTTATGTGGCGAGGTTGGTGTGTGTGTGTGGTGAAATGTGTGCTGAGGGTGGTATATGTGTTCAAGCACGTGGTAGTGTGTGGCGCATTTTGTGTTTGTGTTCATATCCCCGTGTGTGGTGAGTATCCCATGTCGGGGCCCCACCTTAGCAACTGTACGGTATATACTCTTTGTCGCCATCGCTCTCATTCTTTAAGTCCTCATTGTTCACATCTGGCAGCTGTCAATTTTCCTCCAACACTTTTCCCTTCACTTTTTCCCCATTATGTAGATAGGAGCAAAATTGTTTGGTGAATTGGAACGCGCGGGGTTAAAATTTCACCTCACAACATAGCCTATGACGCTCTCGGGGTCCAGACGTGTGACTGTGCAAAATTTTGTGGCTGTAGCTGCGACGGTACAGATGCCAATCCCGGACATACACACATACATACATACACACATTCAGCTTTATATATTAGATATACCTGTATGTAATCTCCTGTATATAGTATATACCTGTGTGTCATCTCACCTATATATAGTATATATCTGTGTGTCATCTCCTGTATATAGTATATACCTGTATGTCATCTCCTCCTATACATAGCATATACCTGTGTCATCTCCTCCTGTATATACTATATACCTGTAGGTAATCTGCTCCTGTATATAGTATATACCTGTGTGTCATCTCCTCCTGTATATAGTATATACCTGTATGTCATCTCCTCCTGTATGTAGTATGTACCTGTATGTCATCTCCTCCTCTATATAGTATATACCTGTGTGTCATCTCTCCTGTATATAGTATATATCTGTGTGTCATCTCCTCCTGTATATAGTATATACCTGTGTGTCATCTCCCCTGTAAATAGTATATACCTGTGTGTCATCTCCTGTATATAGTATATAGCTGTATGTCATCTCCTCCTGTATTAGCCCTCGTTCACACGTTATTTGGTCAGTATTTTTACCTCAGTATTTGTAAGCTAAAATGGCAGCCTGATAAATCCCCAGCCAACAGTAAGCCCACCCCCTGGCAGTATATATTAGCTCACACATACACATAATAGACTGGTCATGTGACTGACAGCTGCCGGATTCCTATATGGTACATTTGTTGCTCTTGTAGTTTGTCTGCTTATTAATCAGATTTTTATTTTTGAAGGATACCAGACTTGTGTGTGTTTTAGGGCGAGTTTCGTGTGTCAAGTTGTGTGTGTTGAGTTGCGTGTGGCGACATGCATGTAGGGACTTTTGTGAGATGAGTTTTGTGTGGCGACATGCGTGTAGCAACTTTTTGTGTGTCGAGTTGCATGTGACAGGTTAGTGTAGCAAGTTGTGTGCAGCAAGTTTTGCGCATGGCGAGTTTTGCGCGTGGCGAGTTTTATGTGTGGTGCCTTTTGAGTATGTGCAAGTTTTGTGTGAGGCAACTTTTGCATGTGTTGCAACTTTTGTGCATGTGGCAATTTTTCTGCGTGTGGCAATTTTTCTGCGTGTGCAAGTTTTGCGTGTGGCGAGTTTTGCACGTGTGGCGAGTTTTGCATGTGGAGAGTTTTGCGCGTGGCGAGTTTTGAGCGGCGACTTTTGTGTTTCTACTTTTATGTGGCGAGGTTGGTGTATGTGTGGTGAAATGTGCACTGAGGGTGGTATATGTGTTCGAGCACGTGGTAGTGTGTGGCGCATTTTGTGTGTGTGTTCATATCCCCGTGGTGGTGTGATTATCCCATGTTGGGGCCCCACCTTAGCAACTGTACAGTATATACTCTTTGGTGCCATCGCTGTCATTCTTTAAGTCCCCCTTGTTCACATCTGGCAGCTGTTAATTTGCCTCCAACACTTTTCCTTTCATTTTTTCCCCATTATGTAGATAGGGGCAAAATTGTTTGGTGACTTGGAAAGCGCGGGGTTAAAATTTCACCTCACAATATAGCTTTGACGCTCTCAGGGTCCAGACGTGTGACTGTGCAAAATTTTGTGCCTGTAGCTGCGACGCCTCCAACACTTTTCCTTTCACTTTTTCCCCATTATGTAGATAGGGGCAAAATTGTTTGGTGAATTGGAAAGCGCGGGGTTAAAATTTCACCTCACAACATAGCCTATGACGCTCTCGGGGTCCAGACGTGTGACTGTGCAAAATTTTGTGGCTGTAGCTGCTACGGTTCAGATGCCAATCCCGGACATACATACATACATACATACACACACACACACATTCAGCTTTATATATTAGATTGCAGTTTCTGGTCATAAGCAGGACATTGCGGAGGTAATTTGTAAACAAAAAATAGAGAAATCTTTAATTAACTTTACATGTAGCCTCTATGTTTCCATGTGGTGTAGCACAGTTGGCTGCGTATTGAACGATGCGTACAGCCACAGCGTTCAATACGCAGAATCCAGATGTTACAGCATAGTGGAGGGAATTTTCAGAAATCCCATCTCCACTATGCTTTCAAAGATGGAGGTTTCAGACCTATGTCACCGGACATGCGCCGCGTCTTTTGACACCACAGCATGTCTATTTATCTTGTGTTGGCGCTCTGACTCCGCAAAATAACTATCACAGTGTATTGATAGGATGTGGTGATAAGGCATGTGTAAAATGAAAACATGCGCTATCACCACACAAACAAAAAAGGGGGCCGCGATTAGGGCGGCGCGGCCTTTTTGCTGCGTCCAAAGCGTTGCTCCTCCGCAGCTTTGGAAAAATACCGTAATAATTTATTATTTTCTTTTTTTTCACACAGGACTGAAGGGAACATTTCTCCTCATGGGCCTCCTTCTGATGAGGAATCAGAGGATGGACCAGGAAATTCCTCTGGAGCTGTTGGCACTAGTTCTCCATCTGTTGCAACAGCTTCTGCTGGTGCCACATCTTCAGCAGCTGCTGCAGGCACATCAACTTCAGCAGTTGTTGGAGCATCTGGTTCCGCAGAAGCTATTGTAGCAGAGAGGAGAGAAAGAGCTGCCTATCCAGTGGCAGAAGAGCCGAACCAAAAAAAAAAGTAAGAAAAAAATGATAAAACAGTTAAAATTGCTAATGATACCCTGGATTTGATCAAAAAATCACTTTGATTTTGTTGCCTTGACAATTGCAAGGAAGGCTCGCTCACTACCACTGGATAGGCAGTCAATTTTTATGACTATGGTACAGATATCACTGACAGCTTTGGAGGACCCTCCTCCAATTGCGCCGTATGAAGACGTATTGATGGGGTTTTTTGGACTTTTCCGTCCAAGACCAAAACAGCAGACCAGTCAGCACTTATTCTCATAATTCTGAGGCAGGAAACACACAAAGGCTGGGACCCTCACTGACTGCCACTTTCCCTACTGATCCTGCTACCTCCCATGCGTATTGCTCGGACTATCAGTACTTACATTAATATGCAATTTTGGTTGAAAATATTTCCAGTCTGCCAGGCAGAGCTGGACGTTGCCACAAAAAGGCCCACTTCAGTACCAAGAGAGCAATAAACTTTGCCTGGCAAATGTTTTGTTATGTGGTCCAAAAATGTATTTCTTTGGGCAAAAGTTTATTATTTTTTCATATTGAAAAAAGAATGACAATGTTTGTCATGATTTCTTTATTCGTTTTAAAATAAAGTTATATTTAAAAATGTCATTTTTGTTTTTTTATATACTTTAGCATAAAGGGACTAGACAAGGCCTCTATGTATGACTGTGTCATGGGTATATGAGCGATGGACTATAGGATGGAGGATATGTATGATGGTATATGGGCACTGGACTATAGGATGGAGGATATGTATGATGGTATATGGGCACTGGACTATAGGATGGAGGATATGTATGATGGTACATGGGCACTGGACTATAGGATGGAGGATGTGTATGATGGTATATAAGCACTGGACTATAGGATGGAGGATGTGTATGATGGGTATATGGGCACTGGACTATAGGATGGAGGATATGTATGATGGTACATGGGCACTGGACTATAGGATGGAGGATATGTATGATGGTACATGGGCACTGGACTATAGGATGGAGGATGTGTATGAAGGGTATATGGGCACTGGACTATAGGATGGAGGATATGTATGATGGTATATGGGCACTGGACTATAGGATGGAGGATATGTATGATGGTACATGGGCACTGGACTATAGGATGGAGGATATGTATGATGGTACATGGGCACTGGACTATAGGATGGAGGATGTGTGATGGGTATATGGGCACTGGACTATAGGATGGAGGATATTTATGATGGTATATGGGCACTGGACTATAGGATGGAGGATATGTATGATGGTATATGGGCACTGGACTATAGGATGGAGGATATGTATGATGGTATATGGGCACTGGACTATAGGATGGAGGATGTGTATGATGGGTATATGGGCACTGGACTATAGGATGGAGGATATGTATGATGATATATGGGCACTGGACTATAGGATGGACGATATGTATGATGGTATATGGGCACGGGACTATTGGAAGAAGAATCATGATAATTTGTTTCAACAAACACCACATGGTAAATAGAAAACTAACCACATGAAATTAACAATAAATTTTTTTATTATATACAAATCCAGATGAAATGTAAAACAAAAAAAAAAAAAAAGTAAAACACAATTTTATATTGAACTTGGCTTCTTCTGACAGAATTTGATAGTGATCTTGGCATCATCTTTTTGGTGGCTCAATCTTGTTGCATCCTTTTCTGCTGCTCAGGTTGCACAACACCAGCACAGGAGTATTGCCAGTGCACGGCACCTTCTGGACTCAAAGTATTCAATGAAGGTTTCTCTCACATGCACACCCGAGTTGGAGGGACTTCCCAGACCCACGTTGACCACTGGATTAAATACTGGCTGCTGGTACTCCACATCTACATCAGTGCTGTACTCACGAGAATAGTTATGGAGTACACAGACACCGTTGACGCTGTGATTAAGGCATGCTGTGTCCAAATGGATGGGTGTGTGAAAGATCCTCCACTGACTACTCATGATCCCAAAAGTGCATTCCACATATCTACGTGCACGACTCAGCCGATAATTAAAAATCCTCCGGCAGGCATTCAGTCTCCTTCGTGGCTATGGGCACAGCAGGGTTGTCATTAAGGGAAACGCCTCATCCGATACCATCACAAAGGGCACTGGATGTGTGGAACCCGGCAAAGGTCGTGGGGCTGAAAGCGTTCTGCAATCTCGAAGAATTTGCAGACCAATCTGTGATGTTCGCAACACCCGAGAGTCCCCAGTACTGCCATAGCCACCAACATCAGTGGCAACAAATTTGTAATGGGCATCAGCCACCACCATCAGGACCACAGAAAAATACCATATTTTTCTCTTTGCAAGATGCACTTTATTTCCCCCAAATTTGGGGACATACAGCTTACCGTTACCATTGCAGGCTGGGATGAGGGGGGTGTCCGCCGCCGCTGCCCAGGGTGTCGGCTGCTTTCCAGGATGATGCTGGAGTCTCTGCCGACATTTTGTGAAAAGCCAGAGCCCCCAGCAGTTCGTCCATGCTTTCCTGTGCGACGGACTCCGGGAAAATGGCTGCCGGGAGGCGGCGCATGCGCAGATAGAGATCTCGGCACCAAGATCTCAGGAGATAAGATTTCAGGGCTGAGATCTCATCTCTCGAGATCTTGGTCCCAAGATCTCCATCTGCGCATGTGCCACCTAACGGCGGCCATTTTTCCGAAGTCCACCTCACAGAAAAGCATGGAGGAACTGCCGGGGGGGCTCTGGCCTTTCACAAAATGTCGATAGAGCCCTCGCAGCACCGGAGACACCCCTGCAGCACAGGAACCCCCCTGCAGCACACGACACCTGCAGACCCCCTCATCCCGTCTCCAAGACTTTACACGTGCTGCGCCGATTCTTTGGAATGCACTACCTAGGTTAATACGATTAATCCCCACAGTTTTAAGCGTGCCCTAAAAACTCATTTGTTCAGATTGGCCTACCGCCTCAACGCATTAACCTAACTATCCCTGTGTGGCCCATAAAAAAAAAAAAAAACAAACAAAAAAAACCCTTAAACCATAACCAGGTTCCTCACATCATGTTCTCATACACTTCATACAGTTAATAGCCCTCTGTGTCTGTACTGTTTCATACTTAGGCTGTTAACTGGTTCATGCAGCTTTACATGAACACCCGATCCTTACACTATGGCTGGTCCGAACAACTAAAGCAATTGTTACCATCCACCAATTGTGTCTCCCTTTTTCCTATAGGTTGTAAGCTTGCGAGCTGGGCCCTCACTCCTATTGGTATCTGTTTTGAACTGTGATTTCTGTTATGCTGTAATGTCTATTGTCTGTACTCTATTGTCCCCACTATAATTTGTAAAGCGCTGCGGAATATGTTGGTGCTATATAAATAAAATTATTATTATTATTATCCCAGCCTGAAGCAATGCTTCACTCCTGCCTCCTTCCAGCAGCGACCCTGGGACCCCTCTTCACCGCAGCCACCACCCCCGGTAAGCAATAAGACGCATGGATTATAAAAAGCACCACCAATTTATAAAAAAGTTTTTTTCCTATTTTTGTCCTCAAAATTTGGGGTGCGTCTTATAATCCGGAGCATCTTACAAAGCAAAAAATATGGTACTTTTTATAATTAAAAAAGCGTGATCCTGATCGTGGTGGCTGCTGAACCCTTACATGTTTACTATCGACTGCACCTATGCAGTTTGGGAAATTGGCCATAGACTGAAAGCCTGCTGCAACCTGCAGCCACGTCTCCTAGGTTGGGGAAGGCGTCACAATGGGCTGCAACTTCTGCCAAATCATGTTACATGTGCACCTCACAATTTTAGAGATGGTGGATTTACCAAGTCTAAATTAGAGGTGTAGTGATGTATAGCTCTCTCCTGTGGCCAAAAATCTGCAAAGAAAAAGAAAATATTATTAGAAATGTCACACAAAAATGTAAGGAAACCTGTCAGCAGTTATGGGCGATATAATATGCAGCCACCATCTTTCAGGTCTTTTCTGAAGCAATCTATAATGCTGGCCATAACACACCGGTCCAACACGAAGGGTTTAAAAAAATTAACCAAAATAAAAAAAAAATAAGACAACTGCGTGGGGCGGTCACGTCAGATGGGACTTGCAGGTCCGTGTCCGTCCACTCCAGTCTTTTGGCAACGCCGCCACCCTCCTGCTTGCTTCAACGCTGCTCAGCCGTACTTATCTGGCCTGTTGAGGGCAGAACAAATTACTGCAGTGAGCAAGCACTAGGAAAGGTCTGAGAGGCCCAGCGTGTGCACAACTCCGGACTTTGCTCTATCCTCACCAGGACACAAAAGTACGCCTGCGCAGTAGAGCGATGAAGCAAGCAGGAGAGTGGATTCACAAGAAGAAGGGAGGCGCCGCACCTGCGACACAGCTATCGCATAAGATCACAAGATAGCGCCCCGCCCACGGGTATAATCCAAATTATGTGTCAAATTTTTCTTATCTATCTCCACTGACCCGGGGGCTTAATTATAGAATGCTGTAGATAAGCCCTGGAAGACAGTGGCCGTATCTTCTAGCAGCCAAAAATGCTGACAGGTTCCTGGCGTGTTTTAAACATAATATTTCAGGTACCGTAATACACTGTACCAGAGATATCCATGTCCATGTGTCTGTGCGGCAAACATGTGGCAACCGCCTGCTGCATCATTACCACACGGATGGCTAGCAGGGAAAAAGCGCTACAGTAAGCGCAGTTACACGGTGGCAGGTGCTGAAGACAAAGCCCGTTCTTCCCTGATGGCGCTGAAATCATGCAGAGCAGGGGAGAATGAGGACAGCATCTTCATCACCTTCCACCAGGTAACAGCGCTTTCTGTACTGCTGCTTCACCAGTGCAATACGTGTCACACAGAGGACATCAATGTGTTTTCTCTGTGTGCGGGACACTTTTTGGACCGTGGTAAAGGTAAAAATCTGACATGTCAGCGTGTTTTGCCCATGGACACACGAAAACATGATGATATGTGCATAGACCCATTAATTTGAGTGGGTCTACGTGTGTCAGTGTGCCTGGGACATGTGAAAACTTTCATCACACATACAGGACACACTAACGTGTCAAAGAGCCCTAATGACATTCAAACAAAAAATCAGTTACTTACCGCAAGGTGATGAGCAGCCTTTCCTCAGCAGAGATGGCCTTCCTCATCACCGTATCACTCAATGTCAGATGAGGTGACAGAATGTGAAGCAGTCTATCAAAAGCCGGGATAGTGAGACGGCAGAAGGAAACAAATTTATCCGGAAATCTGAAAATTTGACAGGAAAAAGAATGGTTACTTACATATGAAAAAATGTTTGGAAACACATTTTAATTCGGAAATGGTCTTTAGATATTTTGCAACTTACCTCCTCAAATCGGTGTAAAGCACATAAAAGTGCCCCTTCTCTGTGCGCTCAGCTACCAGAGGGTACACCCACATTCTTTTGGCGCTCGCCTTTTCCTTTGCTGCTGTGCCTAAAATAAAAAATAAAAAAATTGATTAGAATACAACACAGTAAAAAAAATACATGTAAAGATTTTTTGATATCTACTTTAGCCTACCTGCTCTCTGTGATGATTGAGGATTTGCAGCAGCACCCCAGCATCAGAATCCTGTAGGGCCTGCGGAGCTGTAGCTGCGGCCTCTGATCTTGGCTCCGCTCTGTGCTCTGCTGAGCGCTCTCATCTTGGAGCCAACTTTCACTCATTATTGGCGTGTGTTTCCAAAATGGAGAATGGAAGAAGAAGGGGTTGAACTAGGAAATGACATCAAATTTTTTTTTTTCTTAGTGAAGTTTGTCAAGTTTATAGCTTTATTGGTGTGAAAAACGCAGAAAATTCTGCAGGAAAAACCGCAATGAAAACAGCATAAAAAAAACATGTCAAAACCGCACTTGCGTTTTCTGCCAAGACATGCGGATTCTGTTTGGAAAAATCTGCAGGTAAATCCGCAATGTGTGCACATAGCCTTATGGGGAATTCTGAAGAGGCAAGTTGAGCATCACTTTCCATCCAGAATCCAGGCACTAAAGTAGTCTTTATTGAAGAATGTAAAAACTTGCTCATTCCATGCCTAGAAGACTTGGCGATATCCTTGAAAATTATATAGATCATACAAAATACTAAATGAAGTAATTTTTGATGTGGGTGTATTCATTTTTGAATCAACCAATTTGATTAAAACTGAAGATTTTGTATCGAAAGTTATATTACCCTCACTTTCATGTTATGGGTTAAAAAATGTTCTATGAAAGTCAGTCTTAAGAAATTTTGGAAATTGTTGTTGTGTTCAGTAACAAATTAATTAAAATCTTACTTTTCAAAAGGGGGTGTACTCATTTATGCTGAAAATATGGCGTTTGCTATCTATTCAAGCCAATTTTGAGCTCCAAAAAGTTGAAGAGTGCTCCCTTCCCTTTCGAGCCCTGCAGTGTAGCAAAACAGCAGTTTTCCACCACATATGAGGTATATGGGCACTCAGGAGAAAATGCACAACAAATTGCATGGTCCATTTTCTCCTCCTGTTACCCTTTTGAAAATGCAAAATTTGAGGCCAAATCAAAATTTTGGTGGGAAAGAAAAATTGTCACAATTCTTTCATTCCTAAGGGATTAATAAACTTCTTGAATGTGGTTTTGAGCACGTTGACAGGTGTAGTTTTGAAAATGGTGTCACTTTGGAGTATTTTCTATCATATAGGCCCTCAAAGTCACTTCAAAAAGGATGTAGTCCCTAAAAAAATGGTTTTGTAAATTTTGCTGGAGAAATGAAAAATTGTTGATAAATGCTTTACCGAACAAAAAAAATAAATAAAAATTAATGTTTCAAAAATGACTCTTACGTGAAGTAGACATGTGGCAAATGTTTATTATCTATTTTGTGTAACATAACTCTCTGGTTTATAGCGTATAAAAATTTAAAGTTTTAAAATTGCAAATTGTTGAAATTGTAAAATTTGATATTTTCATAAATAAATGCAAATATCTACCTAAATTTACCACTAATATGAAGGACAACATATCACGAAAAAACTCTCAGAATCACTGGGATACGTTGAAGATTTTCAGATTTTCAACGTTATTACCGCAAAGACACAGTGTCAGAATTTAAAAAA